>NC_090819.1:142615-1342615 GCF_000390325.3 Nicotiana tomentosiformis | reverse complement strand
ATCCGTAATACACATTCATCCCCAATAGTGACTTCTTTGGTATCATCGTGCTGAACTGTGTCCTTAAGGATGAGCAGATGGGGATCATCATACTGGCGCTCTCTGATGCGATCATATAAAGAAGACCGAGAAACCACACAAGCCAAAACTCGATTCAGCTCGAAAATATCCAATCTAACAAACTGGTTGGCCAAGGCCTGAACATCCAAGGCTAAAGGCCTCTCTGCTACCGGTAAGTATGCTAGGATGCCTAAACTCTCCGCCTTACGACTCAAGGCATCGGCCACTACATTGGCCTTTCCGGGATGATAGAGAATTGTGATATCATAATCCTTAAGTAACTCTAACCACACCCGCTGCCGCAAATTAAGATCTTTCTGTTTGAACAGATGATGTAGACTCCGGTGATCGGTATAAACCTCACAATGGGCACCATATAAATAGTGCCGTTAAATCTTCAAGGCATGAATAATAGCTGTTAACTCAAGGTCGTAGACCGGATAATTCTTCTCATGCACCTTTAACTGTCTGGACGCATAGGCAATCACCATACCGTCTTGCATAAGAACTATGCCGAGACCAATACGCGATGAGTCACATTACACAGTATAAGACTATGAACCTGTAGGCAACACCAATACTGGAGTTGTAGTCAAAGCTGTTTTGAGCTTCTGAAAGCTCTCTTCACATTCATCCGACCACCTGAACGGAGACCTTTCTAGGTCAATTTAGTCATAGGCGATGCAATAGACGAGAAACCCTCCACGAAGCGACGATAATAACTGGCCAGGCCAAGAAAACTCCGAATCTCAGTAACTGAAGAGGGCCTGGGCCAACCCTGAACTGCCTCTATTTTCTTCGGATCCACCTTAATTCCTTCATTGGACACTATATGCCCCTAAGAATGCCACTGAATTAAGCCAGAACTCACACTTAGAGAATTTGGCATAAAGTCTCTTCTCTCTCAACCTCTGTAATACAATACCTAAGTGTTGTGCATGCTCCTTCTGGCTACGTGAGTACACCAGGATATCATCAATAAATACTACGACAAATAAATCAAGATATGGCTGGAATACACTATTCATCAAATGCATAAATGCTGCTGGGGCATTGGTTAGCCCGAAAGACATCACAAGAAATTCATAGTGTCCATAACGAGTTCTGAATGCCGTCTATAGAATATCCGAATCCCAAATTTTCAACTCTAATACCCAGATCTCAAATCAATCTTGGAGAACACCCTCACCCCTTGAAGCTGGTCAAATAAGTCATCAATACGCAGCAAGGGGTATTTATTCTTGATTGTAACTTTGTTCAACAACCTATAATCGATGCGCATCCGCATAGTACCATCTTTATTTTTCATAAACAGAACCAGTGCACCCTAAGGCGTCACACTAGGACTAATAAACTCCATTTCAAGGAGTTCCCGAAGTTGCTATTTCAATTCTTTTAACTCAGTTGGTGCCATATGATACGAAGGAATAGAAATGGGCTGAGTGTCTTGCACCAAGTTAATACCGAAATCAATAACCCTGTCGGGTGGCATACCCGACAGGTCTGCAGGAAATACATCCGAAAAGTCTTGCAGGACCGGTACTGAATCAATAATAGGAGTATTTGCATCAACATCTCTCACAAAGGCCAAATATGACAAACATCCCTTTCCAACCATACGTTGGGCCTTCAAATAAAAAATTACCTTGCTAGGAACAAAATCTAAAGAACCTCTCCATTCAACCTTTGGCAACCCCGACATCGTCAACGTCACGGTTTTCGCGTGACAATCTAGAATAACATGACATGGAGACAATCAATCCATACCCAGGATTGTATCGAAATCAACCATACTGAGTAATAAGAGATAAATTCTAGTCTTTATTTCCCCAATAGTTACCACGCACGACCGATACACACGGTCCACAGTAATAATATTGCCCACCGGTGTAGACACACAAACAGGTGAAACTAAGGACTCACAGGGCATGTCTAGATAATGAGCAAAATACGATGATATATATGAATAAGTGGATCCACGGTCAAATAATATAGAAGCCTCCTTGTGGCACACTGAAACAATACATGTGATCACTGCATCTGAAGCAACAACATTTGGCCTGGCAAGAAAAACATAGAATCAGGCCTGACCGCCACCTGATCAGCCTCCCCTTCTTGGGCGACCCCTAGCTGCCTAACCCCCACCCCGAGCTGGCTGGACGGGTGGTATAACTGCTAGTGCTGGTGCCATTGGTCGAGAACTCTATTGTAGACCCTCACTGAACAACATAGGACAATCTCTCTTGAAATGACACAATTCTTCGCACTCGAAACAACACCTCCTTTGACGGAATTGCTGCTCCTGATAACCCGAGGAATTACCTGTAGAAGCCTGAGCAGACGAAGCATGATGAGAACTCTGTGTTAGTAGTGCACTGAATGAAGACTGGCATGAGTGAGCTCTGTAAGAACCGTGGCTAGCTGATGCACCATGATGAGCTGGACGAGTCGCCTGAGCGTTTATGAAAGAACGACCTTTACCGCGGTAAAACTGACCCCTTGAAGGAACACCACTGAAATCGCCTGAACTACGAGGCCTCTTAGCCTCCCTCTCAACCCACTTCTGACTGCAAACCATATCAATTTGACGAGCAATGTCGACCACATCGTCGAAAGTGGCACCAGACACTCTCTCTAGTCATCAGTAATTGTAGCTGAAAGGTGAGGCCATCTATGAACCTCCTGATCCTTTCTCTATCTGTGGGAATCAACCAGATAGCATGACGGGCCAACTCCAAAAATCTCATCTCATACTGCATCACGGACATATCACCCTGACGAAGCTGCTCAAACTGTCTGCGCAGCTCCTCTCAGTGGGACTGAGGCACGAACTTCTCCAGGAATAAACCGGAGAATTGTTGCCACGTAAGGGGTGCTGCACCGACCGGCATATGCCTCTCATAAGCCTCCCGGCAACTCCAGAAAACTAAAAAGTAGTGAACGAGACCTTACTAGTCTCCAGAATACCCGCTATCTGAAGCATCCGTTGACACCTATCCAGAAAAATTTGAACATCCTATGACTCAGTACCGCTGAATGGTGAAGGTCGAAGCCTCTCTAATCTCTCAAGTCTCATCTGCTCATCATCTGCCATAACAGGAACTACCGGGGCATGAGCAGTTACAGCCGGCTAGGATGGTAGTGCCCCCGGTATCGGAAGTCCCTGTACTACCTGGTCTGGAGTACGGGCAACAGGGGTATGAGTACCTCTCCCGGCCTGAGAAGTGGCAGGTGTGGCTTGAGCCGAAACCACCTGAGCAAGACCAGTACAAACTGTCAATATATGGGTCAGAGCCTCCTGAAGGCTTGGAATCACAATAGGTGTAACTGGTGCATGAGCTGGTCCCACCGGCTCAACTGTATCCGGAATCTGTTCCTGAGCTGGAACAACTTGTGGTGCTCCAATTGCTGCTCCAACTGCTGCACGAGCTATACCTCGACCTCTACCTCGGCCCCGGCCTCTCGCGGTCCTAACTGGTGGCACTGGTGGCTGGCTGTCCAATCCGGTAGTACGTGTCCTCACTATCTGTGAGAGAATAGAATAACAAATATTTAGTTTTTGGAATCAGCAAATTCGCACGACAGAATACAAAAAAGTGAAATTTTCCTAGGGGTTCTGCAACCTCTCGCAGATAAGTACAGACATCTCTGTATCGATCCGCAAGACTCTACGAAACTTGCTCATGACTCGTGAGACCTATGTAACCTAGGCTCTGATACTAACTTGTCACGACTCATAATTTTAACATGTCGTGATGGCGCCTGTCTCGATACTAGGCAAGTCGACAATCTCAAAAAACCACAATTTCTTTCAAGCTTGAAAATATAATATTTAAACACAATCCACAAATCTCGCAAATACCGATACAAATACTCCCAAAACCTCACTGTGTACATGAGCATCTAATATGAAAACAAGTTTGGAAAATACGGTCCATAACAGTCTGAGACCAAATACAATAAATAAGGAGATAGGGAAGGAGAGGCAAGGTCTGCGAAACACGACATCTACCTCAGAATCTCCGAAAAATCAACTGCGCAAAATAATCAACACCCGTTATGTTTGGGAACACCTGGATCGTCACACGAAGTCCATGGTATAGTATGAGTACAACCAACTCAGCAAGTAACAATAATAAATAAGGAACTGAAGATAGTGACGAGCTACACAGTTACAGTTCATTTTCAGTAATTACGACAGAGAGTAGACATGCTATCAATTCCAGCAGTTTAAGTCAAATCAGTTTATTACAATGACAGATAGCACCAAGTGCAACAACAAATGAAAAGCAAGTACAGCCTCGCATGGCAACATTTACTCAACTCGTCACAACATCTCAACCACTCGGCTCTCAGCCCTCAACACTCACACTCAATGAGTACCCGCGCTCACTAGGGGTGTATAGACTCCGGAGGGGATCCTACAACCCAAGCGCTATAATCCGCACAGACAACTCACTTGCTGCACGGATAACTCACGTCATATACGGACAACTTACGTGCTATAATATCCATACCTCACCGATAGGCCCTCGGCCTCACTCAGTCATCGACCTCTCTAGTTTCTCGGGCTCTCGAAAATCATAAAGATCGGCCCAAACAAAGATAACATAGTGTATCAACAAAAATCAAGAAAGACTGAGGTATGATATGCAAGAAAAATCATGACTGAGTACAAGACAACAATTAGCAAATAATTTAACAAGTACGCGACCTCTGCGGGTCCTAACAGTACTATCACATAGTCTAAGCATGATTTACAGTCAAAATTCTTTAACACATAGAGAGTATATAGCTAAAAACAAGTTATTCAACTTTATATTTTTACGGGACGGACCAAGTCATAATCCCCTCGGTGTACGCCCACTCGTCCGTCACCTAGCATGTGCGTCATCTCTAAAATAATCACATGACACAAAAATTTGGGGTTTTGTACCCTCAGGACTAGATTTAAAATAGTTACTTATCTCAAACCGTGAAATTCTTATTCCTCTAAGCCTTTGCCTTGTGAATTGGCCTCCAAACGCCTCGAAACTAGCCACAAATAATTCGATTCACTCAATAAAATTTATTGAAGTTAATTCCATAAGAAAATACTAATTAAAATTCTAAAATTTAGTTCAAAAATTGCATGTGGGGCCCACATCTCAGAACCCAATAAAAGTTATAAAATCTGGAAGCCCATTCAACCACGAGTCTAACCATACCAACTTTACCAAAATTCGACCTCAACTCGACCTCCAAATCTTCAAATCTTATTTTTAAATCCCCGATTTACACCTCAAAAATATGTAACGTAGTCGGATTATTCGATGATAATTCAATATTATGAAGTAGAAATGATCACAAGTGACTTACCTCAAAATTTCCCGTGAAAACTTCGCTCAAAATCGCCCAACCCGAGCTTGAAATGCCCAAAAATGGCAAAAGCTCGGAACCGCTCTATTTTTGTACTGCCCATTGTTTTCCGCTTCTCCGGGATTTTGTGTTCATATGCGAACACGTTTCTGTGAGGAGTTGTACGCTTCTGCGAAGCTGCCTCACCAAGCGCCCTTGTGCTTCTGCGATCAAACGCCCGCAAGTGCGGGGACGCTTCTGCGGCTACCTGCCGCTTCTGCGATCGAAACTCCAGCCACGCCTAGACGCATCTGCGATGGAAGGCTCGCTTCTGCGAGCTTGCACCTGCTATGGAAGTTCCGCAAGTGCAATTACATCAGATGGCAGAAACCTTCAGATTTTCTTCCAAGTCCAAATTCGATCTGTTAACCCTCCGAAACTCACCTGAGGCCCCCGAGACCTCAACCAAATATACTATCAAGTCCTAAAACACCTTACGAACTTAGTCGTACCCTCAAATTACCTCAAACAACGCTAAAACCACGAATCACACCCCAATTCAAGCCTAATGAACTTTGAAATTTTAAGTTTTCACAAACGACGCCAGAACTTATCAAATCAAGTCTGACTGACCTCAAATTTTGCACACAAGTCATAAATAACATAACATACCTATTAAAATTTTCAGAATTGGATTACGACCCCGATATCAATAAGTCAACCTCCGGTCAAACTTTCCAAAAATTCGACTTTCGCCATTTCAAGCATAATTTCACTACGGACCTCCAAATAATTTTTCGGACACGCTTCTAAGTCCAAAATCACCATACAAAGCTATTGGAATTATCAGAATTAAATTCTGAGGTCGTTTACACATAAGTCAATATCTAGTCAACTTTTCCAATTTTAAGTTTTCAATTATGAGACTAAGCGTCTCATTTCACTCTGAAATCCTTCTAGACCCGAACCAACTAACACGGTAAGTCATAAAACAACTGTAAAGCATAACTTGAGTAGTAAATGGAGAAACGAGGTTATAATACTCAAAACAACCGGCTGGATCGTTATAGAAAATTACCGTAAATTAACGTTTTCAAGTTTCCTTTCTATTAGAAGTACTTAATTTTGTTTGGCTAAAATCACTCAACTTGAACTTTCCATGTTTCTATTCTGTTTACATCCTGATTTTGTGAAATTAAATCATAATAACATTGCATATAATCAACTACTAAGTTTTCGAGCGTTGAAGGGTTGTTCTTACCAATTAAAAGTATTTGGTCGGCTTTATATTCATTAAATTGAATTTTACACAAGACGAAATAGTTATACAATTATTTTTCTAACAAATAAGACTTCTTAATCTTATAAATCTTATTTACTACATCTTTATTTATTAAAATTATGATGTTCTAAAAAGGACTTTAATATTAATTAAGATTTTACCTTATAAACTAATAGGAAAAATTAAATACTAAGGGCTCTTAGAATCTTTTTAACATTATTTGTTCGTTTTCACTAATAAAAGCATGAATACCCTTAGCGAAATATCATTCGTCTTTTTTACCCCTTTAAGATAAAGTTCACACTAGACAAAATAGTCATTTGATTCTTCTACTAGCTAATGTTTAGGAGTTTGAAATTAAATCTAATTTAATACTCATTAAATCTTTTTTTACTTGAATTAAGTAATAAATCCTTATATTTAGGACATTAAAATTATTAAATTTTACCTTATATAAATTTTATAATTAAAGTATGATTAAATAATGCCAAATCTTTATGCGTATGAATTTTCTACAATTGAACGTTTTTAGCTCAAAAGAGAGTGTATAATTATGCTAAATTTTAGGTGAAAAATTATGATGTAAACAAAATAAAATAAAGAAAAGATTGAAGAAAGAG
Organism: Nicotiana tomentosiformis; assembly: GCF_000390325.3. NCBI lineage: Eukaryota > Viridiplantae > Streptophyta > Magnoliopsida > Solanales > Solanaceae > Nicotiana > Nicotiana tomentosiformis. The sequence continues at coordinate 1,335,316 of NC_090819.1, read as the reverse complement.
AAAGCATTTTGCTTTGTTCTTTATCCCAAATCAGTAATTAACCTATAAATGTTATGAGTAGTCTGTGAGATTGGTCCACTAACTATTAATTTTATTCTTCGATCCATAATTTTCTTAGATATAAATATTAATATAGATTTTAAAATATAATTAGAAAAATAATTACGAAAATATTTAATAATAGCAAGAGAAAGAGAGAAAGAACGTAATTGATAAAAGTCATTTACTAACATTATGACAAACATAAAGTGCAAAAGTTTGATTTTATTATTTGATAAAAGAGTTTTTTTTGGATAAAAGTATTGTTATAATTAAATATTTAATATATGGTATGAGCTAATATTAATGATTTGAATCCTTCAAAAAATAGATTTTTAGTGATTAAAAAGATAATTAAATATTTGAATTAACTTTTTTTTGTTCGCATTTGAATTAACAAACTAGCAAAATAATCTAATTTTATTTCTTTCCAAATTCATCAAATAGGTAAAATTATTTTTCAAGGTTACGCAAATCTTAGAATACATAAATTATTTTTCACAAAAGACCATCATAAGAATATAAAACAAAATCAGTTATAGTATTAAGAATTAAATTGGTTAAAATACAAACTTTAAGAAATAAGAATGAAATAGTAGAAGACAAAATGTATTCATAAAGAGGTATCAAGCGAGATACAATTTAACATATTTATATATCATATTATAATATATCTATAACTACAGAATAATGTACAACTAATTTAACTAAATTCATCATCTATGCATATTCAGAAGATATTGAATTCAATTACTATGTTAGTGTGAGAAAAATTATTTTCAATGTTTAAACAAATATTACATTTTATTTTAACATCAATATATATACTTTTAATTGATAGACACTATACACACGTGCAACGCATGTATCCTAAAACTAGTACTATATTAAAAGCATGAAGGACTTTAGCGAAATATCGTTCGCCTTTTTTACCCCTTTAAAACAGATTTCACATTGGATAAAATTGTAATTTAAAGTATATTCTTAATATTGAGTATTTTGGATCAACTAAAATTTAGGTTATAAAATATGTTCTTACTTGAACTAGGTAAAAAACCTACAATATTTAAACATACAATCAATAATAATTTTATTATAGATTCAATCCTTATTTGATTTATCAAACGTAATCACACAATTTATTTCATGGTACTTTTTCCAAATCCTAATATTTAGGTGTTTTCACGTTACTTTTCCTTTTTTATTTTTCTTTAAAAATGAACCTTAATACTATTTATACTATGGAATCGAAATATTACTTAATTAAAACTCGAATATATTTTGAATGAAACATAATTATATTTATATTAAGACATTATTGAAACATTTACGTTAAAACAATATCAAACAAATAAAAACATTTTATTTATCGTGATGGTTTTGAATATAAAACTCATACATCAAAATAATTATTAAGGCAACCGATAACTTTTGTAGGACATGATTTGTTTTTTGATTGAGCTAACTAATAAATAGGATCAACGTTAATTATTTTCAAGAACTTATATTTTATTTAATTTTTATTTTATAATGCAAATATATTATTCATGTAATTTTTTATATTTTATATTTATTGATATGGGCACACGCGCAACGCGCGTATTATGAACTAGTACAATATTAAAAGCACGAAGGCCCTTAACGATATGTTGTTCGCCTTTTTTACTCTTAAAACTTAATTTCACACTGGACGTTATAGTAATTTAATTATTTTTCTAATATTTAAGAATAACTATTTAATTAATTCCATAAATTTTAGGACCTCAAAATCAACTAATTTTGTATATTAAATCTTTCCTTATTTGAGCTATGTAATATAACACATCTGTAAGAAAAATAATAGCTTTGGAAAAATACACTATTTTCTACGGTTCATTAACATGTAAAAATCTTTGGATGGAACACTTTCAATTCCTAAAGTCACTTTTGGAAACTTATGAGCACTTTGGAATCCTTTTAGCTATGGGTGAAAATCATTTACGCTCCTCAACTTTGCTTTAAAAATCAAACTCCCCTCTCAATATTGAACAATAGTCATTCTCCCTCTTTTTTATGTGCATTGACTTTTTAAAATACCTATTTACCCTTACATATCAACCTTTGTCTCTCTCTTCTTCTTTTTTTACTTTTTGAAAATCATGAAATTTTTCTTTCGTTTATTAATTATATAACAAAAGTACCTGTAGAAAGCAGAAAAATTATTTCTGAGACGAAAAAGAAGAGTGCGAAATAGTAATTTAAGTAATATATTCTATAGTGAAATAAATGGGCAGAATAAAAATAATTTTATTTTATTTATAGCAATGAAAACTCAAATATATATTTATAAAGTGACAATAAAAGGGAGTAAAAACTTTATAAACGTACTTGAATGTAAGTCATACAAAAATAATTAATAAAAATATAGATAAATTTATAATAGAATTCTATATAGATAAATGAGTTTAGATCATTATTAATGAAACAAAAATAAAAATAGAGATAAATTTTGTAGCAGAATTCTAAAAGATTATCTATTTATATTGTAAATGCATTCTAAATTATAATTAAAAAATTATTTCACGTATGACGATTAAAACTCATTTATCTATATAGATGATAGAGAATAAGAGAGCGAAACTTAAATGTATGCGTATGCGCGCGCACACACATACATGCATGCATGCATACATACATACTTACTTACTTAATGCAGATAATTTTTAAATAACAATTATGAAAAAATAGCGTTAGATTTTGTAATAAAATTATAAAAAGATTATTTTACTTATAATGTTAGTGAAGTAAATCTACATTAAGATAGAAAATTATTTAAACTACAAGTAAAATGTCACGACCCAAAAATCCACTAAAGGTCGTGATAGCGTCTAACACCGCCGTCAGGCAAGCCAACGGGGATTGATCGACTTGTTTACTCATTTTATTAATTTGAAATCACAATTTTTCATTAATTGAATAGCATGAAAGCTGGTACTCGTACAAAACCCATGATTTTGTTTCCCAATTTATGTATAAAATATAATTTCAAGGTGAAATGTTGATAGTTACATGAACAATAATAATGAACAACCAATAGAACCCCCAAAATCCGGTGTCACAAGTGCATGAACATCTATTAAAGAGTACAATAATAATACAACCTCCGTCTGGAATACAAGTTAGACGAGGAATATAAATAACTTTGATGAAAACTTTGTATGTTGCAGATCGTAACAAGGAAGTGCAGTTCACCATAAAGTCCCCGCAATAGCCGCGTCTCTACACCCAGAGGACCACCAGTAACATATATATATATATATATATATATATATATATATATATATATAGCATAAGTACATAAATGAATGTGTACCTAGTAAGAATCTAGCCTAACTATAAGCCCCGTTAAAATTTTCTTATGATTTAAGATTTTTAAAGTGTGCCAACGGTATTTGAGAATAATATATTCGAGTATTAAAGGAGACCTATGGGATAGAACCATATTATTTTGACTTTAAAATACATATGAAGAGTGTTTTGGAATATATTAAAGAGGTTTGTAAGTGGGAAGAAGTTGTTTGGAACGAGTTGGAAATGTAAAGGGGAATAGATGTCCAAATTTGCACAATACTTGACTTTGAATGGGTATAACTCTCATAATATAAATATATTTCTAATGAATTTTTTCCCTGGAGTGTAGCCCTTTGAGTCTAGTTTTTAACGCATTAAGCCATTCATCATTTGGATATTCCTACTAAAAGTTATGATCAAATTATTAAAGTCAGACCACCAGGTTAATTTGGCGGACAACGAAGCGAAGTCACTTCGCCATACTAGATGCGGATCCTGTCTTCCCTTGCATGCTGTGGATAGCGAAGTGAGGCACACTTCGCTAGAGCACACGCGCCCCAACTCCAGCTCTTTTAAGCCAATTTGAGGTTCATTTCCCCCATTTTAATTGGACGAATTTTGGAGCTCTTCTCCACTATCTGAAGACCACCAACTCCCCTCTTCTTCAAGGTAAGCAATCTCCATTATCTTGGTGTGAAATTCCATTATTTCTACACTAGTATTGATAAAATATACACATAAAATACTTAGATCTTCAAAAAGTTTTTTCAAGAACTCAAAAGAGGGTTTTGCAAGATTTCTTCCAAAAGGTAATCCTACACCCTTAGACTTACATATAAGGATATATTGTGGGAATATGAGTACGAATTGAGTATTGGAACTTATTGTAATGATCCGACCGATTGTTTTGAGCTCTAGCACATCGTTCGGCGGTTTGAGGTCTTGAGTAGCTTCACTTCAGGTATTATGACTTGTACGTATGGTCGGAATCAAATTTTGGGATGATGGGAATTGATTCGGGAAGGAAATTCTAAATTTAGAAGCTTTAAGTTGGAAGAATTGACTAAGATTTGGATTTATAGTAAACGACCTCGAAATCAGGATTTGAAGGTTTCAATAGGTTCGTATGATAATTTCGGACTTGGGCGTATGTTCGGGTCGAGTATCGGGTGGCCCGAGAGTATTTTGGCACTTATCACGAAAAGTTAGTATTTTGAAGGCTTAATAATTTCCTAAGTTTGGGTTGGAATGGATTTTTATGTTATCGATGTCCGATGGGATTCCGAGCCTGGGAATAGTTTCATATGGTGATTCTGATCTTATGAGCGTGTCTGAACATTGATTTGGAGGTCCGTAGGTCATTTCGACGTCAATTGGCGAAAGTTGAAAATTTGAATGATTTTGAGAAGTTTGACTGGGAGTGAACTTTTTGATATCGGGGTCGGATTCCGAATCCGAAAGTTGGAGTAGGTCCATAATATCAATTATGACATATGTGCAAAATTTGAGGTCAATCAGACGTGATTTGATAGGTTTCGACATCGATTGTAGAAGTTTAACTTTCAAAGTTCATTAAGCTTGAATTTGGACGGTGATTCGTAGTTTTGATGTTGTTTGATGTGATTTGAGGCCTCGAGCGAGTTTGTTTCATGTTTTGGCACGTGTTGGTATATTTGGTTGAAGTCCCGAGGGCCTCAGGTGGATTCCGGATGGTAAACGGATCGAGTTTGGACTTGGAGGAATGCTGGAGTTGTTGTCATCTTGTTTAACCGCACCGGCAAAGTTTTGGCCGCAGGTGCGTATCCGCAAAAGCGGCCAGATGATCACAGAAGAGAAAACCGCAGGCGCAGACCTATGGCGCATAAGCGAAGTACGCAGGTGCGGGCCATTTGGCGCAGAAGCGCATGCGTACCTGCGATGGAGTTGGAGCAGAAGTGGGCTGGGAAGTTGGGGGACCTCCGCAGAAGCGGAAATTGTTGCGCACCCGCGGAACTGCAGAAGCGGTCCAAGTTGCGCAGGTGCGAAGGTCGCCTGGGCAGAATACATAAGTTAGCCAAATCGGGTTTTGGCTCATTTCATCTCATTTTCCTCCATGGGAGCCGACCTAGGAGCGATTTTGGAGTACCAATTTCACCATCAATCATGAGGTAAGTAATTTCTACTAGTCGTGAGTTAAATACCAGGTTTATACATGAATTTAGACATGAAAATTTGTAGAAATTTGGGATTTTGAAGAAAAATCTAGAAATTGATATTTTTCGATTTTGACCACGAAATTGGACATGGAATTGGATGGAAATAATATATTTGAGTTCTTGAGATTATGGGTAACGTTTTTCTCCGAAAATTTCCGGAATCCGGGCACGTGGGCTCGGGGTGAATTTTAAGAATTTTACCATTTTGGGTCGGGTAATTTATTTGATAGTATAATTTTGAATTATTGAGCGTGTATTAATTATTTTATTTAACTTTTGGATAGTTCCGGATATTTAGGCATCGAACTAAGATTTTTACGCGACACTGTGATCGGAAAGTGGACTTTGAGACAAGGTAAGTCTCTTGTCTAACCTTGTAAGAGGGAATTTATCCCATATGTGATTTAAATTAATAATTGTTGGTAATTGTGGGGGATACGTATGCACGAAGTAACGAGAGTCCGTGCGTAGCTACTAATTATGCTATGTCCGGGTAGTTTAGGACTCAAAGCATGACTTACTTGTAATAAATTGCATTCTTTATTTAACTAAAGTACTGGAATTATATTGCAAATTGTTAGAGGAAATATTAAAAGATCGAAATTTCATATACTTGATTTTTTGTGTAAATTATTTAATTGTTAATAGAAATTGTACATCATTATGTATTAGCCCTATTATAATAACTTCTCATTCCGGAGGTTCATAAGAAAATGTCCTCCTTTCTTGTGGAGCGGGCCGAACGCCTCGGCAGTATAGATGCATCTATGGATCGTGCCGCACATCCCTCGACAGTGTATACGACATTCTGGATCGGGCCGTGTGATCTCTACAGAAATCATGCTTAATAATAATAATTACACAATACCTTGATAATTATTGCAGCTTGTGAAGCTAATTAATAAATTTAAAATTTATTGAAATTGAAGGAAATAATTATTCATGCTTGTTAAGGAAATCATTGTTGATCACATAAATCATGTTTATTTAAAGAATTATATTTTTAATATTATTGACCCGTAGTGAGTGTCAGAGTCGACCTCTCGCCACTACTTCTTTGAGAGTAGGCTTGATACTTACTGGGTACACGTTGTTTATGTACTCATGCTACGCTTGCTGTACATTTTTGTGCAGGTACATATATTTTTAGCGATATCTTGGGCACAACGGCGCAACTATTGCAGGGGGCTTATGGTGATGTGATGACCCAAAAGGTCATCTTATGTTTTAGAATTCGATTCTGCGCTCTTAAGCCTCAAAAATCTCATTTTTACCCTCCTCTATATGCATGCGCAGTCCGAGTGTGTTTTCGAAAAGCTTTTATGTTGAAAATTTATGAAAATAAGAATTCTTTTCTTAAAAGTTGATTTTAGTTGACTTATGTCAATATTTTTGGTAAACGGGCCCAGATCCATGTTTAGACGGTCCCGATGGATCCGTATCGAATTATGGAACCTGGGTGTCTGCCCGGGATCGAATTCGGAGGTCCCTAGCTCGAGTTATGAATTTTTGAAGAAAATTAAAAGTCTGAAAATTATTTATTTTTAAGAATTGATTGATGTTTGCATTGCTAGTACCTGGTCCGTATTTTGGTTTCGGAGCCCGGTACAGGTTCATTATTATATTTAAGACTTATCTGTGATATTTGGTGAGAAACGAAGTTGATTTGACGTGATTCGGACGTCCAATTGAGAAAATAGGAATTTTAAAGTGTTCTAGAGAATTTTATTTGATTTGGTGCTAAATTCGTAGTTATAGGTGTTATTTTGGTGATTTGATCACGTGAGAAAGTTCGTATGATGTTTTTAGACTTGTGTGCATGTTTGGTTTGGATCCCCGAGGGCTCGGGTGAGTTTCAGATAGGCCATGAGATTTTTTGGACCATGGAAAATCTTGTATTTTGCTGCAGCAGGTATTCTGGCATGTCCTTCTTCGCGTTCGCGAAGGAACTACCGCGAACACGAAGAGTAAACTGATGAGGCCGGGATCTTCTTCTTCGCGAACGTGAAGGCTTGGTCGCGAACGCGAAGTGATGGGGGCGTTACCCTTCGCGAACGCGACAAGCTTATCGCGAACGCATATTGTTAGGCACTGGGGGGGAGTCAGTCTTTCCTTCATTGCGAACGCGAGCGATGTCTCGCGAACGTGAAGTTCAGGGGGGTAGCCTAGGCGGACGCGAACATGGTCTCGCGAATGTGAAGGCTTGGTAGCCTATACCTTTCAATTACCCATTCCATTTTATGAATTATCAACCTAAAATCTAGAGTTTTCACGGTAGAATTAGGGGTTAGGGTAGAAACTAGGGATTTCAGAAAATTAGGAATTTAGACCTCAATTTGAGGTCGGATTCCAAAATCAATTATATATCCGGGCTTGGGGTGAATGGGTAAATGAATTTTGGTTCGAACCTCGGGTTTTGACCAAGCGGGCCCGGGAACGATTTTTAACTTTTTGGAGGAAAATTTGGGAAATTTAATTTATGCAATATAATTGATTCCTTGAGCAATATTTGATATTATTGAGTCATTTTTGAATAGATACGTGTGGTTTGGAGGTGAATTCTAGAGAAAAAGCTGTGATTGAGAATTAAGTGGCTTTTAGAGCAAGGTAAGTGTTGTGTCTAGCCGTGACTTGAGGGAATTAGGAACCTTAGACTATTTGCTATGTGAAATTTATATGAGCGGTGTATATGTGAGGTGATGAGTACTTATGCGCTGCCAATTTACCTATTTTCCATGATTCTTCCGTTTTTCTTATAGTCTCTTTCCTATGCCTAATTCTACGTGTTTATACTAGTGTTGTTAAATTGATCGTTCTTATCATATTTACGGATTTTCTGGTGATAATAGAGAATTTAGTTCAAAGTTGAGTTTGATATTGTGGAACCAAATGTTGAAGTAAGGCTTGTACTTGTTATTCTATCTCCATGTTGTTATTTATGTATTGCATTATGGTAAGGGAGAGTGTTAATGCACGAAGGGTGATGCCGTGCCATATTGTGAGTGTTAATGCACGAAGGGTGATGCCGTGCCATATTATGAGAGTTAATGCATGATGTTGAGCGCCCGTGTCAATTAGGCATTGAGTAGTTTCAGTGGTACTACAAACATGGAGCAAGATGTTTCTCCCCGCGCACTCAAACAAGTATTATCGTCTTCTTGCGAAAGGAGGTTCTGTCATTTCAGCTCAGAATTGGTAATTCCTACGGTTTTGAGGCTATGCACGATGCTGGTGTTATGGTAGGGTATCTGTCTACGTGTAAGCGTTGCGACTTTATGTGTGTTTTCTTCTTGATTGTTATGTTTGGATCGGGTGGCATGTTGCCACGTGTATATAATGTTTGGATCTGGTCGCATGCCGCAACAATGTCGTGATGAATCGGGTTGGACGTCGCAACAGTGAGATGTTGGGTACGTTTCCATATATTTATTTCTGTGTATTTTGTTTCTCATTCACTGAGGAAAGTTTACAGCGTCTAGTCGACCATTTTATTTGTTATGCGGACTGGGAAGTTCCATTCCAGAGTTTGCTTTTCCTTATGTATCACATTCAAGTTTGTAGCCTATTGGCGCATTGTTGGCATTATACGAGATCTCGGCCAGTATTTTAGGTGGCTTATTTCCTATTTAGATTATACTGGGTGAGACAAGACTTTTGGACCTGAAATCAGTGCAATCAGATTTATATAAGGTATAATAAGGAACAAATATTGCTATTCAGTTCAGAATGAGGTAATGGTCCTTGTCAAGAGAAGCGATTCCATGATTTGATTGATTCTGCAGGTGGTTATGAATTTCTACGCATATTCTTTGTCATGGCAATATTGCGAGGATTGAAATCAGGCTTATTTATATTATGAGGTGTATTGCGAGCATCTGGTTCATGAAATTCCAGTTATTGTGGTCGGAGGATGTTGTCTTGGGCAAATGAGTTATGTGGTGCGTGGTGTGATTTCTGCATAAATGCACAATCGTGTTTTAGCACAGTGTGCAGTGATTGATACGGTGCTCGTATGTTAGAATAAGGTATTATAAAGTATTTCGGAGGTTGGAATTTGGTTCTAAGGCTTATTAATTGAATAAAAAGGAAGGACCTTCGGTCCGGCTCAAGCTGAAGTGCCAAACTGGGATGGTGATGGCACGGGTAGGTGTACAAGGTGTTAAACAACAATTTTGGACAACTATGGAGTAACTCTTAGCACGTTCGAGGACGAACGTATGTTTTAGTGGGCGCGTTGTTCGGTGGTTTGAGGCCTTGAGTAGCTTCACTTCAGGTATTATGACTTGTACGTATGGTCAGAATCGAATTTCGGGATAGTTGGAGTTGATTCGGGAAGAAAATTCTAAATTTAGAAGCTTTAAGTTGGAAGAATTGACTAAGGTTTGGATTTATCGTAAACGACCTCGGAATCTGGATTTGAAGGTTCTAATAGGTTCGTATGATGATTTCGGACTAGGGCATATGTTCGGGTAGAGTATCTGGTGGCCCGGGAGTATTTCGGCACTTATCACGAAAAGTTAGTATTTTGAAGGCTTAATAATTTCCTAAGTTTTGGTTGGAATGGATTTTTATGTTATCGATGTCCGCTTGGGATTCCGAGAATGGGAATAGTTTCGTATGGTGATTCTGATATTATGAGCGTGTCCGGACGTTGATTTGGAGGTCCGTAGATCATTTTGGCGTCAATTGGCGAATGTTGGAAATGTGGATGATTTTGAGAGGTTTGAACAGGAGTGGACTTTTTGATATCAGGGTCGGATTCTGATTCCGGAAGTTGGAGTAGGTCCATAATGTCAATTATGACATGTGTGCAAAATTTGAGGTTAATCGGGCGTGATTTGATAGGTTTCGACATCGATTGTAGAAGTTGAAATTTCAAAGTTCATTAAGCTTGAATTTGGAGGGTGATTCGTAGTTTCAATGTTGTTTGATGTGATTTGAGGCCTCGATCAAGTTCGTTTCATGTTTTGGGATGTGTTGGTATATTTGGTTGAAGTCTCAAGGGCATCGGGTGGATTCCGGATGGTAAACGGATCGAGTTTGGACTTGGAGGAATGTTGAAGCTGTTGTCATCTGGTGTAACCGCACCTGCGAAGTTTTGGCCGCAGGTGCGGATCCGCAAAAGCGGCTAGAGGGTCACAAAAGCGAAAACCGCAGGCGCGGGCCAGTGGTGCAGAAGCGAAGTCCGCAGGTGCGGGCCATTTGGCGCAGAAGTGCATGCGGACCTGCGATGGAATTGGCGCAGAAGTGGGTTAGGCAGTTGGGGGACCTTCGCAGAAGCGGGAATTGTTGCGCACCTGCGGAACCGCAGAAGCAGTCCAATGAGAGCAAGTGCGAAGGTCCCATGGGAAGAATACATAAGTTAGCCAAATCTGGTTTTGGCTCATTTCATCTCATTTTCCTCCATTGGAGCCGACCTAGGAGCGATTTTGGAGCACCATTTTCACCATCAATCATGAGGTAAGTGATTTTTACTAGCCGTGAGTTAAATACAAGGTTTATACATAGATTTAGACATGAAAATTTGTAGAAATTTGGGATTTTGAAGAAAAACCTAGAAATTGGTATTTTTGAATTTTGACCACGAAATTGGATGGAAATTATATATTTGAGTTCTTGAGATTATGGGTAATGTTTTCCTCCAAAAATTTTCGGAATCCGGGCACGTGGGCATGGGGTGAATTTTAATAATTTTACCATTTTGGGTCGAATAATTTATTTGATAGTATAATTTCGAATTATTGAGCGTGTATTAATTATTTCATGTAACTTTTGGATAGTTTCGGATATTTAGGCATCGAACTGAGATTTTTACGCGACACTGTGATCGAAAAGTGGGCTTTGAGAGAAGGTAAGTCTCTTGTCTAACCTTGTAAGAGGGAATTTACCCCATAAGTGATTTAAATTAATGATTGTTGGTAATTGTGGGGGCTACGTACACACGAGGTGATGAGAGTCCGTGCGTAGCTACTAATTATGCTATGTCCGGGTAGTTTAGGACTCAAAGCATGACTTACTTGTAATAATTTCACTATTTATTTAACTAAAGTACTTGAATTATATTGCAAATTGTTAGAGGAAATTAAAAGATCGAAATTTCATATACTTGATTTTTTGTGTAAATTATTTAATTGTTAATAGAAATTGTACATCCTTATGTATTAGCCCTATTATAATAACTTCTCAATTCGGAGGCTCATAAGAAAATATCTTCCTTTCTTGTGGAGCGGGCTAAACGCCTCGGCAGTATAGATGCATCTATGGATCGTGTCGCACGTCCCTCGGCAGTGTACACGACACTCTGGATCGGTCCGTGCGACCTCGGCAGAAATCATGCTTAATAATAATAATTACACGATACCTTGACAGTTATTGCAGCTTGTAAAGCTAATTGATAAATTTGAAATTTATTGAAATTGAAGGAAATAATTATTCCTGCTTGTTAAGGAAATCATTGTTGATCACACAAATCATGTTTATTTAAAGAATTATATTTTTAATATTATTGACCCGTAGTGAGTGTGAGAGTCGACCTCTCGTCACTACTTCTTCGAGAGTAGGTTTAATACTTACTGGGTACATGTTCTTTTCGTACTCATGCTACACTTGTTGCACATTTTTGTGTAGGTACATATATGTTTAGCGATATCTTGGGCGCAACGGCACAACTATTGCAGGTGGCTTATGGTGATGTGATGACACAAAAGGTCATCTTATGTCTTAGAACTCGATTCTGCGCTCTTAAGCCTTAAAAATCTCATTTTTACCCTCCTATATATGCATGCGCAGTCTGGGCATATTTTCGGAAAGCTTTTATGTTGAAAATTTATGAAAATAAGAATTTTTGCCTTAAAAGTTGATTTTAGTTGACTTCGGTCAACAATTTTGGTAAATGGGCCAAAATCCGTGTTTAGACGGTCCCAGTGGATCCGTATTGAATTATGGGACATGGGCGTATGCTCGAAATCGAATTCGGAGGTCCTTAGCTCGAGTTATGAATTTTTGATGAAAATTAAAAGTCTGAAAATTATTTATTTTAAGAATTTATTGATGTTTGGCATTGCTAGTACCGGGTCCGTAATTTGGTTCCGGAGCCCGGTATAGGTTCATTATAATATTTAAGACTTGTCTGTGACATTTGGTGAGAAACAGAGTTGATTTTACGTGATTCGGACGTCCAGTTGAGAAAATAGGAATTTTAAAGTGTTCTTGAGAATATCATTTGATTTAGCACTAAATTCATAGTTCTAGGTGTTATTTTGGCGATTTGATCGCGCGATCAAGTTCGTATGATGTTTTTAGACTTATTTGCATGTTTGGTTTGGAGCCCCGAGGGCTCAGGTGAGTTTCGGATAGGCCACGGGATGTTTTGGACCATGGAAAATCTTGTATTTTGCTGCAGCAGGTGTTCTGGCATGTCCTCCCGCGAACGCGAAGAGTAAACTGATGAGTCCATAATATTCTTCTTCGCAAACGTGAAGGCTTGGTCGCGCACGCGAAGCGATGGAGGCATTACCCTTCGCGAACGCGACAAGCTCATCGTGAACGCGTAGTGTTAGGCACGGGGGGGGGGGGGGGAGTCAGTCTTTCCTTCATCGCGAACGCGAGCGATGTATCGGGAACGCGAAGGCGGGGGGTAGCCTACGCGAACGCGAAGGCTTGGTAGCCTATACCCTTCGCAAACACGACAGTGTTCTCGCAAACGCGATGAACACTGTCGCCCATCACTTAATAGAATCCAAACACGAGATTTAGCCAAAAAAATTCATTTTCTCAAAAAACAAACGGTGAGAGGCAATTTTCAAGAGTCATCTTTTTTTCCAAAGTGTTGGTAAGTGATTCTAAACCCTCGTGTTTCAATTACCCATTACATTTTATGAATTATCAACCTAAAATCTAGAGTTTTCATGGTAGAATTAGGGGTTAAGGTAGAAACTAGAGATTTCGGAAAATTAAGGATTTAGACCTCAATTTGAGGTCGGATTCCAAAACCAATTATATATTCGGGCTCGGGGGTGAATGGGTAAATGAATTTTGGTTCGAACCTCGAGTTTTGACCAAGCGGACCTGGGGTCGATTTTTAAGTTTTTGGAGGAAAATTTGGGAAATTTAATTTATGTAATATAATTGATTCCTTGAGCAATATTTGATATTATTGAGTCATTTTTGAATAGATACGTGTGGTTTGGAGGTGAATTCTAGAGAAAAAGCTGTAATTGAGAATTAAGTGGCTTTTAGAGCAAGGTTAGCGTTGTGTCTAGCCCTGACTTGAGGGAATTAGGAACCTTAGACTATTTGCTATGTGAAATTCATATGAGCGACGTATATGTGAGGTGACGAGTACTTATGCACCGCCAATTTACCTATTTTCCATGATTCTTCCGTTTTTCTTATAGTCTCTTTCCTATGCCTAATTGCTACGTGTTTATACTAGTGTTGTTAAATTGATCGTTCTTATCATGTTTATGGATTTTCGGGTGATAATTGAGAATTTAGTTCAAAGTTGAGTTTGATATGAAAATGAAGCTCCGAATCGCTCCAAGGCAGGCTCCCATGAAAGAAATGAAATGAAAATGAGCCAAACCTACGCACTTAAACAAGCCCTCTGCCGAGCGATCATCGCACCTGCGGCCACTTGACCGCTTCTGTGGTTTCGCATGTGCGGCCAAAAATTTCGCTTCTGTGGTCCCCCTTCAGCCCATTGCCTTCGCATCTGCGGACCCGACTCCGCTTCTGCTGAGTCGCACCTGCGACCAGGAATCCGCTTATGCAAAAACAACGAACTCACACCCTCTCGCACCTACGCACCACTTTTCTGCATCTGCGATCTCGCAGGTGCGGCATAAACCTCGCACCTGCGCATCCAACCAGCCTCACTCCCTACCACTTCTGTGACCCCTGAGCCACTTCTGTGGTCTCGCACCTGCGGCCTTAACCTCGCAGGTGCGATCGCACCAGAAACCTTAAGCTTCAGCAGTTCCTCCAAGTCCAAACTCGTTCCTTTAACCATCTGGAATCCACCCGAGGCCCCCGGGACCTTGACCAAATATACCAACGCATTCCAAAATATATTACGGACTTAGTCGAGGTCTCAAATCACGGCAAACAACATCGAAGCTACGAATCGACGATCAAAATTCTTCTTTAAACTTACAAACTTTCAACTTCGAAAAACGCGTTCGAACCTTACCAACTTTCCAGAATGATGCCAAACTTTGCGTGCAAGTCATAAATCACGATACAAACCCATTCCAAGGCTTGGAACCCAAACGGATATCGATATCATAAAATCCATTTCAAACCAAACTTATGACATTCTAAAACCTACAAAATGCCAATTTTCCATAATCAACGATGAAATGCTCCTGGACCACCCGATACTCAACTCGAACATACCACCAGGTCCAAAATAAGCATACGAACCAATTAGAACCTTCAAATCTCGATTCCGAGGTCGTTTACTCAAAAATCAAACCTTAGTCAATTCTCTCAACTTAAAGCTTTCGAATTTAGAATTTTTATTCTGAATCAACTCCGAACTTCTCGAAATTAAATTCCGACCATGCGTACAAGTCATAAAACATGAAGTGAAGATACTCAAGGCCTCAAACCGTCGAACAACGCTCTAGAGCTCAAGGGGGGTGGGGGTGATTTTTAGAGCAAAGTTGGAGGGGTAAATGATTTTCACCCTTTTAGCTATAGGAGTTTTTGTTTTTTGAAAAACATTAACCAAGCAAAATTTTCATTACGTATTCATAAATATTTTAGGTTATAATCTATGAATTTCAATATTTTTTAAATTTAGGAATTATTTTTAATATATGTTGGCTAAAAGAAAAGGAGGACGAGGGTGTGAATCGGCAAAAGAAAAAAAAAACCAAATTATTTCTCTTAGGTAAAATACGGATAATTTGTTTATATTATATTGCGCTGTCAAAAAATAGTAAAGGTCATCTATTTCCTCCTTTATACACTTAAATGAATAGAAAGGTGGTGCCAAAGGGCATTTAACTCTTCTACTTTGATTTCACTTCGTTTATCTACCAAACAAATAGTTAGAATGTATACTCTCATGAGTAGATAATTAATTAAATATTAAAAAAAATATAAGAGAAAGAGAAAGAGAAAGAGAAAGAGAGAGACGTGGTTTGGCAAAAGTCAATAAAACTAACTATTCAACATTCTACGTTGAGAACAAACGGTTAAGGCTTTGAACTAACTAACTTGTCACACCCTTTTTACCCGAAAAGATATGTATGTGTATTGTATTATGGATTGTAGGTTAAAGAGTTTTTTTTCAATTAAAGTAATATTTTTGAAGTAGAGATTATTTTATTATTCAGAGTCGTCACTTGAAATTGATTTTTGCGTGTTCCAAGTCACATTTTATTTGACCAATCCCTATTCAAAGGAACATTTGACTCTTTTCATATTGGTCTGCGAAAATAAATTCCGGGTAAGGAATTCTATTGATCGGTGAGAAGGTGTAAGACATTCCCCGAGTCTCGTGGTTCTAGCACGGTCGCTTTATTGACTATATTTGACTTGAATTAATTGATTATTACATATTTTAAACCTATTTTTTATTTTACCTTTTACCGCTTTTAATTGCCTGCTATTTGTAATTATGGAATTATCTTGAAACGAATCACGCGCACGTGTACATAATTAATAACACTTTATGATATTAAGATTGTTTTGTCAAAGTTGCGCGAACACATTTCTTGACTTTAATTTTAGAAATCATAATTATGTCGCGCGTACATATACATAATCACGACGATTTGATTAATTATGCGTGCCTAAAAGCACATAAGTGCTTTGTGAGTATTTCCCTAACTAACTTTGAGGTTGTTGTGAAGATCATAAATTATGGATATGAAATTGTGGATAACATGTATGATTTAAATAAAAAATTTCACAACTTTTTCAACCTTAAAACTATTTACAACTTAATAAATTACCAACATTCTATATCTTGAATTATTTCAATATATATTAATTTATAAGAGATAGCTAGCTTTATTAAAAAAGAAAGATGGGCTAGCTATGTTTTTATTACTTTGGGTCCGTCAAGACTAAATATTTTGGACCAAAATCTTTTCTTCTCTAATAGTCCCAAAGACCAACTTCCTTAGAGATCAAATCGTAGCCCAAATAATTTTTTCAACAATATCTCATATTTATATACTTTCTTAAACAAAATCTAATGACGTCATATTCTCATGAATAAAATTAATGAACAAACCAATATTACACTTATTCAATGGATCCATTTCAAAGAAGCAAATATATCAAAGATAATAAAACATGAAGGGAACTACTTATATGGACACGAAAAAACAAGAACTATACAGTTACAAAAATAACCAAATCAAAGCAATAATTACTATCAAAGTAGTGAATAAGAAAATTGGCGAGAAAGCTAAAAGATCAGAACTTTTATAGATGAAAATGTTTCTCAATACATATGGAGTAAAAACCTTCAGATTTATGTGCAAACGAACCACAACCAAAGGCGACGAACGAAAACCCCGCGAGCCGAACTCGACTTCGACCTCTTCGGGCTAGTATTTGGAGCTATCTTTTTAATTGAGTTTGAAACTTTTGGATTTGATTATTGGAGTGGTTTTGAGGTGTTTTTGGGTCTTAAACGGGGTAATGAATTGCTGAATTTTTTGAAATAAAGATGAGACGAGTAGAAATTCTCTGGGCACTTAACAAGAATTTTTCTTTTCAATTCTCTCCTCTCTCTTCTCTCTCTCTCTCTCTCTCTCTCTCTCTCTCTCTCTCTTCCCATTTTTCTCTTCTATTTATAGAAAAAAATTCGAAATTATTCAGATTTTTTTAAAAAAAAATTTTTAAAAACAATTCCACTTCCCATTCTCCTTCTTTTTTTCTTCAGTTTGTAAAATTATTTTTTATTTTTAAAAAAAAAATAAAATCCACTTCCCATTCTCCTTTTCTTTTTAAAAAAATAAAAATAAAATCCACACTTTCTTTACTTTTCTTTTTTTTAATTCCCACATTCTTTTACTTTTTAAAAAAAACAATTCCACTTTCTTTTACTTTATTTTAAAATTTTCACTTTATTTTACTTTTTTTTAAAATTTCTACTTACTTTTACTTTTTTTTTAATTTCCACATACCTTTAACTTTCTTTTTTATTTTCCACTTTATTTTACTTTTTTTAATTCTCATATTATTTTACTTTTATTTTTTTAATTACCACTTTCTTTTAAATTTTTTAAAAACATTTCTACCTTCCTGTACTTTTATTTTTTAATTCCCTACTTCCTCTTTTCTTATTTGTTTTTTTATTCCCACCCAAAATTTTAAAAATAATTATTTAATTTTTTGTTTTATTTTTTATTTTAAAATAAAGATAAAAATAAAAATAATATTATTAGTAATAATTTACCTTTAAAATTATTTTTAATTTTTACCCTATAAAAAAGGTGTAACAAAGCTAAAACTGTAGATTAAACCCCTAACAATATTTACATAGTAGAATGTGATAAAAATTTAAATATGGGCGAACATTAGGTGCTCACATCATGCCCTCTTTGCTTGGAAACATGAAGAGTTTTCAGGCAAAGACAAGGTGAGCCATTTGACTAATTTTTGAGCATATCTTTATTCAAAGTGGAATAAATATGGTGAAGAGAAAATAGTGCAACTGTCACGACCCAAATTAACCCTCTGTAAGATGTCGTGATAACACCTAATCTTTACGACTAGGTAAGCCTAATATTGCAAAAAATGTAAAAAAAAATATAATATTTTAAAGATAAACAACATATTATAAATAGCCAAGAGTAGTACCACTTGGCATATACAACATAATTTTTCAAGACCCGGAATATCACTAAGTCACAAGCTGCTATAATATATGTAGCTCTATACAAAAGTCTGAAGATAATAAAGAAAGTCTCTAGGCGAGGGAGTAGAAGGGAACTCCGAAGATCTGCAGACGCAAGCAATAGTACCTTGAAGTCTCCTAAAATCAGTAGCACGCACTAACCCCGAGGCTAATAACTCGCACCTAGATCTGAACACGAAAATATGTGCAGGGAAGGGCATGAGTACACCACAATGGTACCCAGTAGGTGCCAAGCCTAACCTCGGTCGAGTAGTGACGAGGTCAGGTCAAGGCCCTACCGGAGATAACATAATAAATTAAACAGTAAAAGATATAAGTAAAATTTATGGTAATACAGTTAAAGAGATTCTTGAAAATTTAACAGTTAAGGGAGCCCTCGGCTCAAAACAAGGTAAACACAGTGAGAAATCTCCCGGGATACCGTCCCGTAGTTCCGAATGAATATGCAGTACAGAGGGATCTCCCGTAATATGTCCGTAGTCCCAAATTAAATATGCAGTGCTGGGGGATCTCCCGAAATACGCTCGCAGTCCCAAAGTAAATATGCAGTGCTAGGGGATCTCCCGAAATACGTCTGTAATCCCAAAGTAAATATACAAGACATGAGAATCTCCCGGAATACGTCCGTAGTCCCAAAGGAAATATGCAAGACAGGGGGATCTCCCGGAACATGTCCGTAGTCCCAATTTAAATGTGCAACGCAAGATGATATGGCAGGTATGGCATCGAGTTATACAGTTTATACTGAACACAATAAGGAAAATAGGGATTTAACTAAGCATAGGGCACAAAATGTAAAATAGGCAGTTAAAACACGTAAGCATGCTCTTCTAGTCTAAACTAAACAATTAAACATATTAGTTTAATTTAATAAGAGAAACAATTTATGATTTAAAAAGGATAAACAAGATTTTTGCAATAACAACCCGTGTACGTACTCGTCACCTCACGTACACGGCGCCCACACACCAAATAATATCAAGATATCCTAAGGGGAAAGTTTCCAACACAAGGTTAGGCAAGTCACTTACCTCGAACCGCTCAAATCAACTCGATATCACGTTCTTGGCACGAAGATCCAACTCCAAATGGCCCGAATCTATTCAGATTAATTGCATAATATAAATATAACTACAAGTAACTAATTTAACTAATTAATTCGAAGCTAAAGCGTGAAATTAGGAAAAACGTCCAAAATGTCTCCCCGGGCCCACGTCCCGGAATCGGGTAAAAATTATAAATTATGAACACCCATTCACTCATGAGTTCACTCGAACAAAAATCATCTAAATCTGACGTCAAATCCCCATTCAAATCTCAGATTTTCAATTGGGGAACCTTTTCCCCCATTTCCAAACTTTTACCCTCAAATTCCTAAATTAGACTAGGAAAACAATATTAGATTATTGTATTATGATCAAAATAGAGTTAGAATACCTAATAGTTCACCTTCAAAATCCCTCGAGAAATCGTCTCCCACCGAGCTCCAAATCAAATTTTGTATTATGAAATTTCAAACCCTTGAAATCCTCTTTTCTGCCTAGCAATTTCTACATCTGCGCTCATGGGCCCGCATCTGTAGTCCCGCACCTGTGGAAAAATCAACGCAGGTGCGGAAGTCACTTATTGGGCTGGGTCCGCATCTGCGACCCCTGGGGCCACATCTGCGGGCGATCGGCCGCACCTGCGCGCCCAGCATGCCCCGTCCATTTATGTATCTACGAACTCCCAAGCGCACCTGCAAGTCTGCAATTGCGGACTCCCCTCCGCAGGTGCGAAACACGAGAACCAGCAATGCACCAGATTTTCCTAAGTCCAAATTTCTTCCCGTTAAGCATCCGAAATACACCCGAGGCCCCCGGGACCTCAACCAAACATACCAACCAATCCCAAAACACCATACGAACTTAGTCGAGCCTTCAAACCACACCGAACAACACCAAAATCCTGAATTAAGCACGGATTCAAGCTAAAGAATTTAAAATTTTCCAAATTCTACAAAAGACGCCGAACCACATCAAATCTGGTCCGAATGACCTCAAATTTTACACGCATGTCACAAATGACACTACGAACCTACATCCACTTTTTGAATTCCATTTTGAGCTCGATATCAAAATTTTCACTATCGACCGAAATCGCCGAAAAACTAACTTTCGCCAATTCAAGCCTAAATCTACTACATACCTTCAAAACACATTACGGACGCGCTCCTAACCTCAAAATCACTCAACGGATCTAACAGAGTCGTTAGAATTCCATTTTGGATTCGTCTTCACACAGTTACCACTACGGTCCAAACTCTAAGGCTTAAACTCATAACTAGGGACTAAGTGTCCCAAAACTCTCTGAATTCCATAACCAATCACTCCGGCAAGTCCCAAAAGTAGAAACAAATATGGGTAGAGCAGCTATTAGGGGATCGGGACTCTAATTCTCAAAACGACCATCCGGGTCGTTACTGCAATCGAGTCCTAGTTTTGGACAACCAACATATCCCAGGTTGTCGAGTGTAGTTCAAGGAGGAAGAATGGAATGGTGGAATGATGAGTTGGAGAGTCGAGTGATGTTCCGTCGAGGCTCCGGTAGTCGGTCCTGTTATTACATCAAAAAATGAAAAAGAAAATTACATTAAAGAAAAAGGAAAATATAAAGTCTTATCTACTATTTGTGTCTTGAATCTTGCATCTTCACTTAAAATCTTCTAAACCCGTATTGGAAGGTGGGTGCCTTGACTTTGAAGATTGATGACCTGCTTTTCGATCAGAGTTTGGAACTTGATTCTTGGAAATATGGGTTGCTGACACATTATAAAAGCTAACGCCGACTATCTTGTAATCGAATGACCTCTTTTTTTTTTTTTTTTTGACGAGAACTAAAACTGCAAGCTTTAATCGTCACAATTTGTGCTTTACAACAGGGCCCTGCAAAATCATAAAAGACGAACAAAACGAACAAAATTTTTCTGCCCCAGTTTGGTACTAGAAATTTTTTGTCAGTTATTAGAGAAAACTCTATATTATCTAATCTATGAAAGGAAGACAAAGACAATAGTATAAAATAGCTATACGAGGATATGCAATCGGAGGGTTCCCTATATTAAAGAGAGATAATGTAACCAGGGGTTGGCACCCTGTATCATTTAGGAGGAAGGTAACCAGGGGTTGGCGCTCTGTATCACTAGGAGGGAATGTAACTAGGGGTTGGCGCCCTGTATCACTAGGAAGGGATGTAATCAGGGGTTGATACCATGTATTACTGAAACAAAATATAACCAGGGGTTGGCACCTTGTATTACTAGGAAGGAATGTAACTAGGGGTTGACACCTTGTATTACTGAGAAAAAATATAACTAGGAGTTGGTGCCCTGTATTACTAAAAGGATTGTAAACAGGGGTTGGCGCTTTGTATTACTGAGAAAGAATGTAACAAAGGGTTGACACCCTGTATTACTGAAAGAAAATGTAACCAGGGGTTGGCACCCTGTATTACTGAGAAGGAATGTAACTAGGGGTTGGTACCCTGTATTACTGAGAAGGAATGTAACCAGGGGTTGGTACCCAGTATTACTGAAAATGAATGTAACTAGGGGTTGGTACCCTGTATAACTAGGAAGGAATGTAACTAGGGGTTGGCACCCTATATTACTAAGAAGGAATATAACCCGGGGTTAGCGCCCTGTGTCACGACCCAATTTCCTTATAGGCCGTGATGGCGCCCAATGTAGCCGCTAGGTAAGTCAATGGTTAATTAGCCATGTGTCTATTGTTTTAACATTTTAGAAATAGTTGATATTTAATCATTAAATAAGTACGAGGTGAGCAATTTAATAAAATAAAGTATAACCAATATACAAAAGAATCACAAGTGTATGAGCTACTAGTAAAATATACAAAAGAAAGACTTCGGGTGCTGCAGGACGGGCTCAGAAGGGAGATCACCGCTAAGTCTCGGAGTATCAGGAGTGCGCGTCGGGATGACTACCAGATACCCCTGTCTCAGATCTTGCACGGTTAGTGCAGAAGTGTAGTTTGAGTAGATAAATAATATGTACCCAATAAGTATCTAGTCTAACCTCGAAGTAGTGACGAGGTGTCGACTTCGACACTTACTAAGGGCTAACAATAAAATACCTAAATTCTAAATAAGCATGGGTGATATAAATAATGATAAGACTCAATAACAAGCAGTGAATAAATAATTCTTTCACTAATAGTAAATTTCTAGTCAATTTCCGTCATTAAATAATTGTAACCTCTCAAGCCAAAAAAACAATATCAAGTATAATTAGGCTCCGAGTATTATTACGCACGATTTATGTCGAGGTCATACGATTCGATCCAAGCAGTATATATATATATATATATATATATATATATATATATATATATATATATATATATATATACTGTGTGCACTGTCGAGGGTCAAACGACACGAACCATATATGCATCTAATAACTTGCCCAGGAGAACGACCCGCTCCCATGAGAGTAGAGGAATTTCCCTCGCTCGCGGAAATACTTGCGACGCAAGTGGACATGGATTTCTCAGAGATATTATAAAATTATTTCATTCCTCCCCAACATAAGAAATCTAAATGGGAGACTTTAAATATTAAAATCCTTAATCTCAGCTCAATCGGCTAGTTGCGCCCTTTGCGGGTTTTCGCTAACTAACCTCTCTCATTTCTCTACTACCCCTCGCCTCGTTGTGACAGTATATATATATACTGTGTGCACTGTCGAGGGTCGAACGACACGAACCATAGATGCATCTATTAACCTGCCCAGGCGAACGACCGCTCTCATGAGAGTAGAAGAATTTACCTCGCTCGCAAAAATACTTGCGACGCAAGTAGACATGGATTTTTCAGAGATATTATAAAATTCTTCTGTTCCTCCCCAACATAAGAAATCTAAACGGGAGACTTTAAATCTTAAAATCCTTAATCTCAGCTCAATCGGCTAGTAGCACCCTTTGCGAGTTTTTGCTAACTGACCTCTCTCATTTCTCTACTACCCATCGCCTCGTTGTGCCCGTATATATATACTATGTGCACTGTCGAGGGTCGAACGACACGAATCATAGATGCATCTATTAACCTGCCCATGTGAATGACCCGCTCCCATGAGAGTATAGGAATTTACCTCACTCGCGGAAATACTTGCGACGCGAGTGAACATGGATTTCTCAGAGACATTATAAAATTCTTCCATTCCTCCCCAACATGAGAATTCTAAACGGGAGATTTTAAATTTTAAAATCATTAATCTCAGCTAAATCGGCTTGTAGCGCCCTTTGAGGATTTTTGCTAACTGGCCTCTCTCATTTCTCTACTACCCGTCACCTCGTTGTGCCCGTATGGGTTTTTACCAATAAGACTCTCATTTATCGATGATTTCAACATTCTCAACGATCAGTCAGAAAGCCTTAACGGGAAAAGTAAAAAAGAACCTGGAACTGAATTACAACTTTTGGAAACTTTAATAGAATTACCATAAAAATAAAACTAACTTCTGCCCCAGTTTTGGAGTATTGGTGATATGCATTTCTTGTTGTGATGGGACCGAACACATGGTAAGGCTACCTAATTTTCCTTTCGGAATCAGGTCGGACGTAGTTCACTAACTCAGAAGATTTATTGTTTGATTTTCTTTATTTGTTTTCCTTTTTTTTTGGGTTTGTTTTTGTTTTCACAAGTACTCCAAAAAGAGGGAAAACAAAGAAGAAAAATACGGCTCAAATGGGTGACACCTATTTGGGATAGTGAGCAATGATAGCCTTCGTCATCTCGATCTGAGACAATCATGCGTGAAAGTTCCGCAGTGGGTATATATCAAACATAATCTTTTGACTGCATCTGCGTTAATAATCAGGTCTGGTACCCATCTTTCTTCATCTATTTGGTGTGAAAGAATGTGTTTCAAAACGAGTTGGCCTACCTCAAAGTGCCGTGGACACACTTTCTTGTTGTAAGTGCGTGCTATTCTTTGCTGGTATAATTGGTCGAACGAAGTTTACCACTGCTTTCTTGGTGACTGCTTTGAAAGTAACTGCCTTCACCCACTTGGTGAAGTAATCAATGGCGACCATAATGAATCTATGCTCGTTTGAAGACTTTGGCTCGATTGGTCAAATAACATCCATTCCCCAAGCAACGAAAGGCCAAGGAGAGGACATAGGATGCAACTCCGATGGAGGCGAGTGAATCAGGTCACCATGAATCTAGCATTGGTGACATTTGTGAACAAAACTGAAGCAATCTCGATCCATATAAGCCAATAATACTCTGTACGTGAGGCCCACATACCCCCGAATCCACTACACTTATGATCCGTTCAGGTTCTATGGAATCTATGCATCTCAACAAGTATAAATCTGGAGTCCTTTAGTACAAAATTTCCCCATTCAGGAAGAAACCACCAGCGAGTCGCCTTACAGTGCATCCCATCCCTTTTCCTCGCTCATAACCTTGTCTTAGTATAAGTGCATCCACCATTACAGATGTGACGGAAAAATGATGATGCAGAATGGGATTTCCTTACTCAACATGGTCCACAACAACCACTTTGAAAGCCTCATAGACAATGGACTCGCACCCTTCCTTGGCCTCAATACACAAAATTAATGGGTCCTTATAACTGGATGACTCGTCTTCTCCGTGAACAATAATTCCTTGCATGCCAGGTTCGAATTTGAGCATCTGATGCAAAGTGGATGGCACAACTTGGGCCGTATGGATCCACTGCTTTCCAAGAAGAAAGTTATAAGAAGTTTCCATGTCCACTACTTGGAAGACAATTTCAAAATCAACCGGCTCAATCGTCATGGTGAGGTTGATCTCCCCAATGGTATCTCTCGCTGAGCCATCAAAAGCCCGGATGCGAACATTCTTGGGTCAGATTCTGTCTGTATTGATCTTCATGCTTTACATGGTAGATATAGGGCATACATCTACACTCGAGCCTCCATTAACCATGACTCGTTTTACATAATGCCCATCACATTTGACAGTCAGGTGCAAAGACCTATTGTGCCCGGCTTCCTCCTTAGGGGTTGTATGGCATGCTTGATTATGATCGGCTCTGTTATACCCTTTGAACAGCCCTGATTCTTCCTTGTGATGGGGTTTCCTACAAGGACACACAACTTTGGGCTTGGAACATTGAAGCGAACTTCCAACCTCGATATTTTTGGAACAAATAAAGTTGCCTTCTCTGAGCTCTGGGAGCCTTTCACATTCAACGGCATATCTCAGCTTAGACTTACTTCCAGTCATGTTCCTTCTTAAATCATTCCCACTATCATTTCTGCTAAACCAACCAACTTGTATTCTTGATCTCGGGCAATCATTCCCACAAAATGAACATCATTATGTGCCTGCAATGTGTTGAATGTCACATTAGGAGGGTCTTCGCCATTCGTTACCACAATCAACTTTTCAGCGATGAGTCTTTATATTGCTTTTTTCAGAGTTCAACAGTCATCAGTGCTATGCCACGGGGCACCTAAATGATATTCACATCTAGAATATGCTTGAAATCCATGTGAATCGGGGATGCATATGGTGGGGAGCGATAGGTCTAGTCACTCCCATCTGCTTCAACTTCTGGAACAAACTAGAGTATGATTCAGTCAATTGAGTAAATGTTTCCACCAGCCTTTACTCTCGACCATAATCCTGCCTGAGACGAGCATTGTAGGGTGCCTCAAAATTTTTCTGTTGAGGTCGGGGGATCCTTGGAGTTGGTGCCCATACCCGTTGATTGGGAGGTCGAGCATAGGATTTAACATTACACACCCTTTTTTAATTGCTTCTACAAAAGGTCTACCCATCGCAGACATCATGTTCTGAAAGTAATCGGGCTCTTGAGCCTCTAGAAAAATAGTAATCAACTCGTGGTTATCCATGGGTGACTTAACTCTAGCCGCTTGCTCCCTCCACTTGATGGCATACTCCCTAAAGCTTTCAATCGGATTTTTCTTGGTCAATGAACCATTCAGAGGCTACGCCCAGAAGACTTTCCCCAAAATAATCCATCAGCAATTCTTCTTTTCCACCTGCACCCATCAACTGGTTGCAGTACCTTTTCAAGTGGGCGATAGGGTCGATATGTCCATCATATTTCTCAAATTTGGGGTCTTGAACCCTGGTGGCAAATGGATGTGAAGGAACATGCATAAATCACTGAATGAAGCACTTTTGTGACCACCTAGTCCTTGTATGTTCTTAATGTTCTACCCAAAACTTTTCATTTTCCTGTCCATCTCATCTCGCTCACCCGTATTGGCATGATTTTTGTTTTCCACTGGTGGCTCGTACTAAGGAGTCTGATTGTATGGAGTTGAGACCCTGAAAGCCATATTTGGAAAGTAGTATTGTCCATCATAAGATGAGAGCATGAGATGGTGGCTCGTTGTTTGGCCTCGTCACATGATGTGGTGGCGGGATTGTATATACCGGTGCACCAGACACGATGAGATGGGTGTTCCTGACCGATGCGACTGGAGGTCACACGTTTGAAGTACCAGGGGCGGCATGGAAACTGTAGTTTGGCAAATACCCTGGTGGTAGAATGTGATCACATGTTGCATGGAGTGGTTGAGGAGCCAGGGGTACGGTGGAAGTTCCTTCTTAGGGACCCTGAGGTGGAGGTTGACCAGAGACCCAAGCCTGATACACATCAGACAATTGTTGTTTCACTCTTCTTACTTTCTCCGACTCTTGCTCAAGTGGCTGACTCTGGGGATCGTCACTGACAAGCTCGATTTCATCATTGTTAGCCATTGCTACCTTACCCTTAGATCTGGTAAAGTAATGATGTGTTGCCAGTTTCACCACAAACCAACCACCTTAAGCTTACTTTATAAGAGGCAACAAACGTGTTAGGGTTAAGCATTTTACAGATACGAATCACACGTAAATATGCTATGCTCCTAAAATTATCGATGTCTGTAACATGCTTTGGGAAGGCATCATGTTTCATTCCGGCTTATAAGGTTGCTACTTATTGATGCTCTTATCTTTTTCACTCTGTCTCTTTTTTGCTTTTCTTTTCACTCACCTCATTTTGATCCTTCCTTTAAAATTTATTAAAAAATATTTCGATCGAACCTTTTAGGAGTTGCCTACGTATCAGTCGCCGCATGAACCAGATCTTTACGCAGTTCATGGACATGACCAATTTTTTTTGTTATTACTTATATTTACAAAAACAAAAATCTTTTTGGTTTATTTTCGAATTTTTCTAAAACAATCTTTTTCATTGATTTTAAGCTTCTTTTTTAAATACAAGACCCAAAAACAAAAATGAAAGACGAACATCTAAACAAGACCAGAGTCGACTCAAACTGACTTTTTAATATAAAAAGTAAAACAACAAGACTCAACACACCAAAAGACTCTAACAGACACAATAACAACAAATGAACAATCAAAATGGACTGCCAAGTAAAAGAAGAATCTGATCTTTGCGGGAGAATCCAATGACATCACTTTATTCAAGGCACATATTCCTGCGGCTGACCCCCAATAATTTTGGACTGAGTGAGGACTTTGTTTGAGCCATAAAGTTTGACATTGATATGCCATTGGGAAAGATTCGGCCCAAAGAGTTCAGCCCAGCGTAAGAAGGATCAAAAGCTAGATTTCTTTTCCATAACTAATTTTTTTACCTTTCTTCCACAATAAATTCCATAACTTATGCCTCACAATAATCTTAAAATTAGTTTGGGAAATATAATTCATAATAATCGCTAGTATGCTTTAGGCGCGTATTAATAAATAAATTATCGTAAATATGTACACGTTCGCGTGACATAGTTATGATCCCACAAATAAATCAAGGTATGCATTTGCGCGACTTTGGCCACACAATCTTAATAAATAATAAAATGCTATTAATTGTGTACACACACACATGACATGATTTTGGCACAATAAACAAAATAAGTTCACACACATGATTCGTCTCAAAGATAATTTTATATTTTAATAATAAAAGCGGACATAGATAAAACATAGAAATCAATAAAAGCACAGTTTATCCAAAATTAATTCAAGTCAAGTTTAAGTCGATAAAGCGACCGTACTAGAACCACGAGATTCGGGGAATACCTTACACTTTCTCCCCGGTCAACATAATTCCTTACCAAAACTTTATTTTCGTGGACCATTAAACATAGAGTCAAACCTTCCTTTGACTAATGATTTAAACAAAAGGTGACTTGGAACACCAAAAAATTAATTCCAAGTTGTGACTCTATAAATAAAATAATCCATAGTCAATTTTTTCATTTTAATTGGAAAAACTCTTTTAACCCACATAATCCATAATGTGAGGGATAGATTGTTGCCAAACCCACCCATGCTTTTTGTGGTGCTTGGCTTTGTCTTCGCTTGCTTGTGTTGGCCTGAAGCCTAAACCAAAAGTACCCTTGTTACTGAACGAATAAATAGGTTCTGAAATTCCTTGCAATGATGCCCCCAAGCCTCTTCCTGGCTCATAACCTTGTCTCAGCATAAGTGCATCCACCATTACAGATGTGGCTAAAAGACAAGGATGCAGAATGGGCTTTCCTTCCTCAACATGGTCCACAACAACTACTTCGAAAGCCTTATAGACAATGGAGTCACACCCTTCCTTGGCCTCAATACACTGGATTAATGGGTCTTTATAAATGGATGACTCGTCTTCTCCGTGAACAATAATTTCTTGTTGTCATGTTCGAATTTGAGTATCTGATGCAATGCGGATCAAGCATCTTGGGCCGTATGGATCCATGGCCTTCCAGAATAAAGTTATAAGAAGTTTCCATGTCCACTACTTGGAGGACAATTTCAAAATCAATCGGCCCAATCGTCATGGTGAGGTTGATCTCCCCAATGGTATCTCTCGCTGAGCCATCAAAAGCCCGGATGCGAACATTCCTGGGTCGTATTCTGTCTGTATTGATCTTCATGCTTTGCAAGGTAGAGAGAAGGCATACATCAACACTCGAACCTCCATCAGCTATGACTCGCTTTACGTAATCCCCCTTATATTTGACAATCAGCTGCAAAGCTCTATTGTGTCTGGCTCCCTCCTCAGGGAGTTCACCATCAGTAAAGGAGATTTTGTTAACCTCAAAATATTTATTGGCCATCTTCTCTAACTGATTCACGACGGTGTTCTCTGAGATATGTGCCTCGTTCAGGATCTTGATTAGTACACGGGCATGCTCTTCTGAGTGTATGAGCAGAGATAGGAGAGAGATTTGGGCAGGAGTCTTTCTCAAATGGTCAATAATTATTAATCCTAATTTTTCATCTTTTTCAAAAATTCTTCCGCCTTTTCTTCAGTGACTAGTTTCTTTATTGGCATTTAGCCTTCTATGATTTGCTTGGCCTTTCTCAACTCTTATGGAGAGTAACACCTCCCTGATTGAGTCAAACCTCTAGTTTCCCGCACTTCTTCTATGATTTCCTTGCCTTTGTAAGTCACCATAGTTTGTAGTTCGAAGGAATAAATTTCGTATTTTTCACACAGGGTTGTATGACAGGTTTGATTATGATCGACTCTGTTATACCCTTCGTACCGCCCTGATTTTGCCTTGTGATGGGGTGGCCTCCAAGGACATATAACTTTGGGCTTGGAACATTGGAGCGAATTTCCAACCTCTATATTTTTGGAACAAATAAAGTTGCCTTCTCTGAGATCTGGGTGCCTTTCACAATCAACGGCATATCTCAGCTTGGACTTACTTCCAGTCTTGTTCCTTCTTGAATCACTCCCACTGCCATTTCTGCTCGACCAACCGACTTGTATTCTTGATCTCGGCCAATCATTCTCACAAAATGAACATCATTATGTGTTGGCAATAGGTTGTTTGTCACATTAGGAGGGTCTTCGCCATTCGTTACCACAATTAACTTTTTAGCGATGAGTCTTTCTATGGCTCTTTTCAAAGTCCATCAGCCATCGGTGCTATGCCCCGAGACACCTGAATGATATTCACATCTAGCATTTGCTTAAAGTATGATTCAACGAATAGAGTGAATTTTTCCATCGTCCTCTGCTCTCGACCATAATCCTTCCTGGGATGAACACTGTAGGGTGCCTCAAAATTTTGATGCTGATATCGAGGGATCCTTGGAACTGGTGACCATACCAGTTGATTGGGAGGCCGATCATAGGATTCATCATTACGCACTGTTTACTGTGGTGGGCCCATGGAGTATTGAGGAATTGGCGGGGGATTATAATGTTGAGGGTAGCTGAATTTCCCCTACTGAACTCTTATTTTTATTTGCAAACTTCCCGACCGATTTTGGATTGCTTGGGTGATGGCTTTGAGATCATCTTGACTTACAATTCTGCTAGTCTTGAGGCTATTTTTGACCATCTTCCCTATTTTAATTGCTTCTGCAAAAGGTCTACCCATCGCGGACATCATGTTCTGAGAGTAAAAGGTCTACAGATACGAATCACACGTAAATATGCTATGCTCCTAAAATTATCACCGTCTCTAACATGCTTTGGGAAGGCTTCATGTTTCATTCCGGCTTATAAGGTTATTGCTTATTGACGCTCTTATCTTTTCCACTCTTTTTAGAGTTATTGAAAAATATTTCGATCGAATATTTTGGGGGTTGCCTACATATCATGTCGTCACATGAATTAGATCATTACGTATTTTAGGGACATGAACAATTTTTTTATTACTTATATTTACAAAAACAAAAAACTTTTTGGTTCATTTTCTAATTTTTCTAAAACAAAATCTTTTTCATTGCTTTTCAGCTTTTTTTAAAATACAAGACCGAAAAACAAACATTACATAAAGACGAACATCTAAACAAGACCAGACTCGACTCAAACAGACTTTTTAAGATAAAAAAGCAAAACAACAAGACTCGACTCTCCAAAAGACTCTAACAGACTCAATGACAACAAATGAACAATCAAAATAGATTGCCAAGTAAAAGAAGACTCTGATCTTTACGGGAGAATCCAACTGTATCACTATAGTCAAGGCACTTATTCCTGCGAGTGACCCCTAACATCGTGGTATATCCTCTCTAAGTCTGCAGATATTTGACGAGAAACGTTCAATGATACTTCTGCAAACCACTCAGGCATCATTCCCTGGCAACTCCTGCATGCTCGGGAGGTATATGTGGCTACCTCGAGGATCTTTCCCTTAATGTGTTCCTGAGCCATATCTCTCTAGCGCCGAATTTCTAGTGACTCTCATTTCAACCGATTGATCATAATTTGGTAGTGATGTCTTTCTATTTCAAACTCCACGATCTGGCGCTCCTTATTTGACTCAACTCCCCCTATCTAATCCCTCAGACCTTGGATTAATGGAGCAAAACCTCTCCGCTCATGATCACATACCACCTTGAACTAGGCTTCTCTTTATTTTTGTAGTTGAGCGGTAGTGATCATTTTTCTGTCTAATTTGAGCTTTGAGTGCTCTCCTCTCTTGGGCTCACTGAGCCTTTTCCGGCTCGAAATCAACTTGTTATTTGTCCATGGCTGTCTCTAGAATGCCTTTATCTTCTTGTAAAATGTCAATACATGATTGGTACTACCGTGCCACTTCCCTTCCGGTTTCTCTAACTCTAGCCTCGATCTCCTCCTCCCAATCAAATGCATTCCGTATGGATCTTTCTGGCCTTTGCTTCGAGATAGCCTGGTCGTGAAACCACTTAAGGTAAGCGAGGCTTACCTCCCCACATTCACGATCAGCTACCATATCGTCCAAGCCATAAAATCGAC
Organism: Nicotiana tomentosiformis; assembly: GCF_000390325.3. Taxonomy (NCBI): domain Eukaryota; kingdom Viridiplantae; phylum Streptophyta; class Magnoliopsida; order Solanales; family Solanaceae; genus Nicotiana; species Nicotiana tomentosiformis. The sequence continues at coordinate 1,303,101 of NC_090819.1, read as the reverse complement.
CACTGAACCAAACCTTTTGTGTATATGACTCCCTTGGAAGTTCTTCTCCCTTGAATTCACACACAAAGGGACGCATGTCCTCAATCGGGGGCCTCTTTTGCTCTCTCCCTAGCTGGCGTATGACACGTAGGGGTGCGTAGGGTTAGAAACCTCTGAAACCTATGGGTATAAAGAACGGCGATATGTTGGCATATGCATGCCCCTAGCAGAAGTGAACCAATAATAGTTCTAAGTGATTCTATCAACACTCAATGAACCAAGTAATTTTCGCCAGGCCCTCACTCCCTCTGGAAGATTACAACTCACGGCCCTGTCTAGGTGAAATCCAACGTAATTCAACCAATTATCCTTGAAATTTACTACTATTGGATGATGATGAAAGCGTTATATGAACCACATGTGCAACAGAATATTGCATCCCTCGAAGTAATCTTTACCTTCTTGGCAGCATGTCAAATCCCAAAAAATATCTCCCAGAATCATGGGAAGAATGGTATCATCCTCGCTACTTTGCAAAAACAAGACTACTGCAGCCAATCGAATTCTAATTCGCCCACCACGCTCACGAAAGACCATGATCCCCATAAATGATATCATGAACCCGAAGATTCTCAACTCCCTCCAGGCGTCGTAACTCAATTAGTTGACGAATTTTGTGCCCGAGAAGTTCTCAAACCCTTTCTCGTCCCTAAATTTGTCATAGAGATATTCCAATGGAACCCAACTTTCGTTCATGCAAACCATTGGAATTTGACGGAGGCATAACTTCTTCAAAAGGTTGTTCACACCAACTTTTCTCAGAGCCGCATGCTTTTTCCCGCGAAGGTCTCTCCCTAATCCGATAAACCCACCAAATTCTTCCAATGTATGCATCATTTCACAATCTTTGAACCAGAAGACATTGTTCACGGGGTCCCAAAAATCCAGTAGGGCTTCAATTAAATCTCTGTTAGGCTTAATTCCCATGATGTTTGTGAGGAACTTGAGGTGCTTAAATACTTGATTCTGTTCCCATGTAGCAAAACTAGCCCACCAATTACAGAGACTACTCAGGGTCTCATCTCTGATCAAGAACACGTGAGTGTCTCGTCCCTTATACTTTTCTGACTGCCTCTTTGTAGAGAATTCATAGTGAACCTAAGAATAAGATAAAAATGGGTTAGAACTTACCTAAACTGTGTGCATATTTTGATTTTTTTAAAATGCCAATTTAGGACTCAATCTATTTTTCATTATTTTTTGAAATTACCGGACACAAAAGTTAAAATGACAAAAGTAGGAAAACTGGCTATTATTACGAAAATGGCCCGTTGATAGTTCCACAGAAGGCTTAAAGGATGTCTCGACAAAAATGGCCAAACCTAGGGACAAAATGATAAAAAGTAGACAAAATAAATAAATAGGCTATTTTTACGAAAATGACCTTTCGGTACTCCCGAGAGAGGTTCAAAAGATGTCTCAGAAAATATGACCAGAAAAAACTAAATAAAATGGCCATTTTTATGAAAACAACCCTTCAGTACTTCCGTGAAAGGTTTAAGGTTGTCTCGGCAAAACGATCAGACAAAACTAGATAAGATGGCTATTTTTGCGAAAATAACCTTATGTACTTCCGTAGAAGGTTTAAATTTGTCTCGGCAAAAATGGCAGAACATAAGGGTAAAATGGTAAAAGGTAAACAAAGATGGACAAAGTAGCTATTTTACAAAAAAAACGGCCTTTCAGCACTTCTGAGGAAGATTTTAAGGTTGTCTGGGCAAAACAGTCAGACAAAACTAGGTAAGATGACTATTCTTTTGTGAAAACAGCATTTCGGTACTTCCGTAGAGGAGATTGCCTACGTATCTCACCGAGTAGTGAGAATCAAACTCGCGTTGTTCGATAAAAATCGACTATGTTCACTTTTGATTTATGAAAATTAATCCTCAAAACCATAGAACGAGACCACATCGTCCCCCTATTTTATTTTAATTTAATTTTTTTTCTTTTAAAGGACATTTGTACAAAAACCGAAGAATTTCTCTCTTGTTCATTCAACTGATTTATCTTAAAGCCGGTCAACATGTAAGCCTCCCAATTAATGCAACAGATAGCACATAACATGAACATATTGGACTCAACAAGGTACCTGTCCTAAAACAGAACCCGGCTCTGTGCCTAGTGATACTAAGTCAAATGCACATGATGCAAATAAAGCGAACCTACTAGAGATATTCGACATGAGGTTTTTCTAGATTTAAATCCTGGTGAAGAAGGTGTCTAGACTGGCTTACTTGAGCGGACAACTCGAGCCGATGAGGGTCAGCGTACTGGTATCACTGCTTTACTGCTTAGCTAATGGTGCTCCCAGCCTAAACTATGTGTGACTAAAATCCTTCACCCGGTGACAAGCACCTCGGCTATCTCAAAGAAAGCGGTCTATGTTAAGCAATTGCACAATTTAATTTCAAGAAGACTCAGAGGGGTGCGTGAGAAGACAGTTTATATATACAGTTCAATAATATCAAAGCGGGGAAGTAGCATATTAGGCACCAATAAATCACAATATATATATATATACAAAATTAATAAATCCAAATAAAAGTCAATATGTACAAGCTCGAATTCTGGTTGAGTCCCCAGTAAAGTCGCTAGAGTTGTCACAGCCCAAAAGATATGTGTTATGGATTATCTGGGTTAAAAGAATTTTTCCAATTGAAGTGACATTTTTGAAGTAGAGATTATTTTATTTATAGAGTCACCACTTGGAATTGATTTTTGGGTATTCCAAGTTACCTTTTATATGAATCCCTATTCAAAGGAACAATTGACTCTTTTCATGTTAGTCTGCGAAAACAAAGTCTAGGTAAGGAATTTTGTTGACCGGAAAGAAGGTGTAAGGCACTCCCCGAGTCACACGGTTCTAGCACGGTCGCTTTATTGACTATATTTGGATTGAATTAATTGATTATTACATGTTTTAAACCTATTTTGTATTTTGCCACTTTTAATTGTTTGCTATATGTAATTATGGAATTATCTTGAAGCGAATCACGCGTACGTGTATTCTTTATGTTTGATATGTCAAAGTCATACCACGCGCACATATACATAATTAATAACACTTTATAATATTAAGCTTGTTTTGTCAAAGTTGCGTGAACGCATTCCTTGCTTTTAATTTTAGAATTCATAATTATGTCACACGTACGTATACATAATCACGATGATTTGATTAATTAAACGTGCCTAAAAGCACACTAGTGATTTGTGAGTATTTCCCTAACTAACTTTGAGGTTGTTGTGAGGGTCGTAAATTATGGATATGAAATTGTAGAGAAGGGCTAGCTTTATTAAAAAAGAAAGATGGGCCAGCTATGTTTTTATTATTTTGGATCTGTCAAGACTAAATATTTTGGCCCAAAATCTTTTCTTCTCTAATAGCCCCAAAGACCAATTTCCTTAGAGATCAAATCGTAGCTCAAACAATTTATTCAACAATATCTCATAATTTATATACTTTCTTAAACAAATGCTAATGACGTTACAATCTCATCAATAAAATTAGTGAACAAACCAATATTTACACTGATTCAATGGATCTGTTTCCAAGAAGCAAATATATCAAAGATAATAAAACATGAAGGGAATTCGTTATATGGACACGAAAAATAGAACTAAATAGTTACAAAAGTAACCAAATCAAAGCAATAATTACTATCAAAGTAGTGAATAAGAAAATGGGCGAGAAAGCTAAAAGATCAGACCTTTATAAATGAAAATGTTTCTCAATACATATGGAGCAAAAAACCTTCAGATTTATGTGCAAATGAACCATAACCAGAGGCGACGAACAGAAACCCCGCCGAGCCGAACTCGACCTCGTCGGGCTAGTATTTGGAGCTTTCTTTTTAATTGAGTTCGAATCTTTTGGATTTGGTTTTCGGGGTGGTTTTGTTGCTGTTTTGAAGCATGAAGTATTCCGAAAGCATGTTAGAGACGGTGATAATTTTTGGAGCATAGAATATTTACGTGTGATTCGTATCTGTAAAATGCTTAACCCTAACACGTTTGTTGCCTCTTATAAAGTAAGCTTAAGATGGTTAGTTTGTGGTGAAACTGGCAACACATCATTACTTCACCAGATCTAAGGGAAAGGTGGCAATGGCTAACAATGATGAAATCGAGCTTGTCAGTGACGACCCCTAGGGTCAGCCAGTTGAGCAAGAGTTAGAGGAAGTAAGAAGATTGAAACAGCAATTGTCTGATGTGTATCAGGCTTGGATCTCCTGTTAGCCTCCACCTCAGGGTCCCTTAAAAGGAACATCCACTGTACCCCAGGCTACTCAACCACCTCTCCATGTAACGAGCGATCATATTCTACCACCAAGCTACGAGGCAAACTATAATTTCCATGCCGCCCCTAGTACTTCTAACGTGCGACCTCCAGTCGCACTGGTCAGGAACACCCCTCTCGTCGTGTCTGGCGCACTGATATATACAATCCCGCCACCACCTCCTGTGACGAGGCCAAACAACGACCCACCATCTCATGCTTATGATGGACAATACTATTCTCCAAATATGGCTTTAGGGTCTCGACTCCATACAAGAAGACTCCTCAGTACGAGTCACCAGTAGAAAATGAAAAGCCTGCCAAGACGGGTGAGCCGAATGAGATGGCCCGAAAAATGAAAAGTCTTGAATATAACATAAAGAACATACAAGGACTAGGTGTTCACAAAAGTGTTTCATCCAGTGATCTATGCATGTTCCCTCACATCCATTTTCCATCAGGGATCAAGACCCCAAAATTTGAGAAATATGATGGACACGACACCCTATCGCCCACTTAAAAAGGTACTGCAACCAGTTGAGGGGTGCAGGTGAAAAAGAAGAATTGATGGTGGCTTATTTTGGGGAAAGTCTTGTGGGGGTAGCCTCCGAATGGTTCATTGAACACTCACTGGCATGTCTGGGATGACATGGCCCAGGCCTTTGTCAAGTAATTCCAGTACAACATTGATATTACATAAGCAATTAAAATAGGGGAGATGGTCGAAAATGGCCTCAAGACTGGAAGAATTATAAGCCAAGCTGCTCTCAAAGCCACCACCCAAGCAATCCAAAATCAGTCAGGAAGTTTGGCAAATAGAAAGAAAAGAGAAGAAGGGTCCATGATGACCTCGGAATCCAAGGAAATTCAAAGAGAGGCATCACACCCTTATGTGCAAATTAAGCAGGGGCAATCCAGCCACCCTCAACATTATTATCCCCCGCCAATTCCTCAATACTCCACGGAGCCACCACAGTGTACAGTGTGTAATGATGAATCATATGCTTGGCCTCCCAATCAACAAGTACGGGCACCAGCTCCAAGGATCCCCTGATCTTAGCAGCAAAATTTTGAGGCACCCTACAATGCTCGTCCCAGGTAGGATTATAGTCGAGAGCAGAGGCCGGTGAAAAAATTTACTCTATTGGTTGAATCATACTTTAATCTGTTCTAGAAATTGAACTAGATGGGCGTGATTGGACTCATCGCTCCCCACCATATGCATCCCGATTCACATGGATTTCAAGCAAATCCTAGATGTGAATATCATTAAGGTGCCCCGGGGCATAGCACTGATGACTGTTGGACTTTAAAAAGAGCCATAGAAAGATACATTGCTAAAAGGTTGATTATGGTAACGAATGGCAAAGACCCTCATAATGTGACAAACAACCCGTTGCCAACACATAATAATGTTCATTTTGTGAGAATGATTGGCCGAGATCAAGATTACAAGCCGGTTGGTCGAGCATAAATGGCAGTGGGAATGATTCAAGAAGGAACAAGACTGGAAGTAAGTCCAAGCTGAGATGTGCCGTTGATTGTGAAAGGCCCCCAAATCTCAGAGAAGGCAATTTTATTTGTTCCAAAAATATCGAGGTTGGAAATTCGCTCCAATGTTCCAAGCCCAAAGTTATATGTCCTTGGAGGCCACCCCATCACAAGGCAGAATCAGGCGGTACAAAGGGTATAACAGAACCGTTCATAATCAAACCTGCCATACAACCCCGTGTGACAAACACAAAATTCATTCCTTCGAACTACAAGGAAACTGTGGTGACCTACAAAGGCAAGGAAATCATAGAAGAAGTGGGGGAAACTAGAGGTTTGACTCGATCGAGGAGGTGTTACTCTCCAGAAGAGTTGAGAAAGGCCAAGCCAATCAGAAAAGGCCAAATGCCAATAAAGAAACTAGTCACTGAAGAAGAGGCAGAAGAATTTTTGAAAAAGATGAAAGTTTATGTATTACTAATCATTGACCAGTTGAGAAAGACGCCTGCCCAAATCTCTCTGCTATCTCTGCTCATACACTCAAAAAAGCATGACCATGTACTAATCAAGATCATGAATGAGGCACATGTCTCAGAGAAGATCGTTGTGAATCATTTAGAGAAGATGGCTAGCAAATATTTTGAGGTAAACAGAAACTCCCTGAGGAGGGAGTCGGGCACAATAGGGCTTTGCACCTGACTATCAAATGTGAAGGGAATTATGTAAAGCGAGTCATGGTTGATGGAGGCTCGAGTGTAGATGTATGCCCTCTCTCTACCTTGCAAAGCATAAAGATCAATACAGACAGAATCCGACCTAGGAATGTTCGCATCCGGGCTTTTGATGGCTCAACGAGAGATACCATTGGGGAGATCAATCTCACCATGACGATTAGGCCGGTTGATTTTGAAATTGTCTTCCAAGTAGTGGACACGGAAACTTCTTATAACTTTCTTCTTGGAAGGCCATGGATCCATACGGCCCAAGCAGTGCCATCAACCTTGCATCAGATGCTCAAATTCGAACATGAGAGCAAGAAATTATTATTCACGGAGAAGACGAGTCATCCATTTATAAAGACCCTTAAATCCCGTGTATTGAGGCCAAGGAAGTGTGTGAGTCCATTGTCTATCAGCCTTTCAAAGTAGTTGTTGTGGACCATGTTTAGGAAGGAAAGCCCATTCTACATCCTTGTCTTTTCGCCACATCTGTAATGGTGGTTGCACTTATGCTGAGACAAGGTTATGAGCTGGGAAAAGGCTTTGGGGCATCATTGTAAAGAATTTCAGAACTCATTTCTCTGTTCAGTAACAAGGGTACTTTTGGTTTAGACTTCAGGCTAACACAAGCAGGCGGAGACAAAGCCAAGGACCGCAAAAAGCATGGGTGAGTCTTGCGGCAACTTATCACTCACATTATGGATTATGTGGTTTAAAAGAGTTTTTCCAATTAAAGTAAAAAAAACTTGATTATGGATTATTTTATTTACAGAGTCACAACTTGGAATTAATTTTTTGGTGTTCCAAATCACCTTTTGTTTGAATCATTAGTCAAAGGAAGGTTTGACTCTATGTTTAATGGTCCACGAAAATAAAGTTCTCGTAAGGAATTATGTTGACCAAGGAGAAAGTGTAAGACATTCCCCGAATCTCGTAATTCTAGCACGGTCGCTTTATCGACTTAAACTTGACTTGAATTAATTCTGGATAAACTGTGCTTTTATTGATTTCTATGTTTTATCTATGTCCGCTTTTATTATTAAAATATAAAATTATCTTTGAGACGAATCACGTGTGTGAACTTGTTTTGTTTATTGTGCCAAAATCATGTCACGTGTGCGTGTACACAATTAATAGCATTTTATTATTTATTAAGATTGTGTGGCCAAAGTCACGCAAATGCGTACCTTGATTTATTTGTGGGATCATAACTATGTCACACGAACATGTACATAATTACGATAATTTATTTATTAATATGCACCTAAAGCATACTAACGATTATTAAGAATTATATTTTTTAAACTAATTTTGAGATTATTGTGAGACATAAGTTATGAAATTTATTGTGGAAGAAGGGTAAAAAATTAGTTATGGAAAAGCAAGCTAGCTTTTGATCCTTCTTAGGCAGGGCTGAACTCTTTGGGCCGAATCTTTCCCAACGGCATATCAATGTCAAACTTTATGGCTCAAACAAAGTCCTCACTAGGTCCAAAATTATTGGCAGCCCAATTTTCATATAGAAAAATTAGCCAAAATCCAAACCTTTTAATGTTAGTTAATCCTCACGTTACCCGTATCATTAGGTGGCCATGCGTTCAGCCCACAAAATTATTCTTCCCATCTTTGATCCCTTAAAATCAAAACGTTGTGACCCCATTGGTGACCACACATATTGTAATTTAAACAAACACTTATCTCTCAACCTTTAAAAATTAAGTAGTAGAGAGCCAACAAAGCAATCAATATTCATCTGGTTAAATCATTAAATTAAAGCAAATAAAATAAATTAATCAAAATAAGAAAACTAGATAATAGAGGAAACTCATACAACATTTAAAAGAAGAAAACTATCAAAATGCAAATGTAATACGTACTTAAACAATAGGCGAAAATGGACCTTTTTATTATTGGATCTGTAACAGCACAAAGAAGCGAACAACGAAAGAAACAACACTCAAACGAGCCATTGACTGAGACTTCGAACCGGCGATGGAGCCTCGAACAGAAAAATCGCGACTTGCGACCTCGACCGAACTTGCAAAATCGGTGAATTAGTGGCTCTTTTTTACTGATTTTGGAGCTGCTTTTGGAGCAGTTTTGTGGCTATTTTTCAACTGGTTTTGAGTGAAATTTTGGTCGCTGTTTAGAGCTGATTTCGTGACTGTTTTCAGCTTGTTTTGGATTGGTTTTTGCTGGAATTTCGTTGGTATTTCAGCAGTGTTTTGGGGTAGTTTTTGGTGGAAGCTTGTGGAGGAGAAAAGGGATGAAATAAGAGCTAATTTGAAGGAAGAAAAACAGAGGTCTTTTTCTTCTCTCTTCTCCCGTTTTCTCAGATTTGTTCTCTCTCCCTTTTTTTTTTTGGGCTGATCCGATTCTCCCCTAATAATGTGTATGAGTGAGTATTTTATTGTGCTACTGAGTGAATGATTCTTGGGGAGGAAGAATGTGTCAAACCGTTCTCCTCAAAAGTAAAATCGCGTGGATCCCTCTCCCCGGAAAGTAAATCCGTGTGGACCACTTCTAATTTTCCTTTCTTGCTTTTGTTTTGCTTTTTCATCGTTCACGTTCTTTCTTCTTCTTTTGCTTTTGTTTGTTTGTCTTTTTTCCAGTTTTTCTTTCTTTTTTTCCTAAAGATAATCTACAATTAAAAAATACTACACTAATATTTGAAACTAAAAATATTACATAAACTACTAAGAAACAAACATAAAGTATGACTTAAATAAATTTTCACAACTTGTTAAACCTTAAAACTATTTACAATTTAATAAATTACCAACATTCTATATGTTGAATTATTTCAATATCTATTAATTTATAAGAGATGGGCTAGCTTTATTAAAAAAGAAAGATGTTCCTGCTATATTTTTATTACTTTGGGTTTGTCAAGACTAAATATTTTGGCTCAAAATCTTTTCTTCTCTAATAGCCCCAAAGACCAACTTCATTAGAGATCAAATCGTAACCCAAATAATTTATTCAACAATATCTCAGATTTTGTATACTTTCTTAAATAAAAGGTAATGACGTCACAATCTCACGAATAAAATTAGTGAACAACCCAATATTATACTTATTCAATGGATCCATTTCAAAGAAACAAATATATCAAAGATAATAAAACATGAAGGGAACTAGTTATATGGACACGAAAAACAAGAACTAAACAGTTACAAAAGTAACCAAATCAAAGCAATAATTTCTATGAAAGTAGTGAATAAGAAAATGAATGAGAAAGCTAAAATATCAGACCTTTATAGATGAAAATGTTTCTCAATACATATGGAGCAAAAAACCTTCAAATTCATGTGCAAACGAACCACAACCAGAGGTGATGAACGGAAACCCCGCCGAGTCGAACTCGACTTCAACCTCTTCGGGCTAGTATTTGGAGCTATTTTTTTAATTGAGTTCAAAGCTTTTGGATTTGGTTTTTGGGGTGGTTTTGCTGCTGTTTTTGAGGTGTTTTTGGGTCTTAAACGGGGTGATGAATTGCTGGATTTTTCGAAAGAATGAGGAAGAAAGAACGAGACGAGTAGAAATTCTCTTAGCACAGAAGAAGAAAAAAAAATTCAATTCCGTCCTCTCTTTTCTCTCCCCCCCCCCCCCCCCAATTTTTCTCTTCAATTTATAGAAAACATTTCTGATTTTTTCAGATTTTTTTTACTTATTTTTTACTTATTGTTTTTAAAAAATATTACACTTCCCATTTTCATTCTTTTTTAAAAATAATCTCCACCTTCCTTTACTTATATTTTATAATTTTCCACTTTCTTTACTTTTTTTGTTTTTTAAATTTCCACTTTTTTACTTTTTTAAAAAAAAAATTCTACATGCTTTTACTTTTTGTTTTAATTCCCACCTACCTTTATTTTTCTTTTTCTTTATTCTCACCCGAAATTTAAAAAAATATTGTTTAATTTTTTATTTTAAAATAAAGATAAAAATAAAAATAATAGTAATAGTAATAATTGACCTTTTAAATTATTCTTAATTTTACCCTATAAAAAAGGTGTCACAAAGCTAAAAACTGTAGATTAAAGTCCTAAAAATATTAACATAATAGAAGGTGACAAAGATTTAAATATGGTCAAAATTTAGGTGCTCACAAATTAGCAAAAGAATCCAATTCGATTCTTTTTCAAATTCATCATATAAGTAAAATTATTTTTCAAATTGATACAACTCTTAAGGTGCAAAATTTGCTTTCATAAGAAGAGCATCGACCATGAAAGAAATTGAGCAAAATTGGTTATAGAAAGAGAAACGGTTGGTAAAAGTCAATTACACTAACAATTCAGCAAACACATAAATTCAAAAGTGAAATATTGATCTTTTTTTCTTTACAAAAAAATAAAATAAAATAGAATACTTATATTGGAACTGGCAATTTTCACTAATTTATATTTTTTAAAGCAAATAAATCTTTTGAATATTATCTATATTTCTAAAAATATTTATTCTCATTAATATAGGTTACACACGCAACACTCTTACATATAGATCCTAATTCTCTAATATTTAGAAATATTTATTTAATTATTTTTTAAATATTTAGGACTTTAATTTCAACTAAAATTTTGGCTAAAATTTTTTTTCTTTTTTGAACTACAAGTCCTAAATTTTTTAAAAATTCAAAATCAAGATATTTCATAGTATATATTCACATCCAATTTTTATGGTTCAAAATTAAGTATGAACAATCAAGTGATGCACTTTGAAATTCGTATTTTGATAGTCAAGGTTTGTTATTAAACTAAGACAAAAAATAGGTAATTAACTTATCAATTATTAATTCAAACAAGGATATGATAGTTAACAAAACTATCAATTTGATTGATATTAGACGTCTTTTATCATTAGATAGAACTCTATTTTTTCGACAATTTAAGTTTTCTCCTAATATTTAGGAGTTTTAAATCAACTAAATCTTATATATCTGTGCAAAATCTATTTTTAATTGATTATGTAACATAATAATTTATGAAAGATAATTATTACAAGAAAAGGAACAATCCACATAGAATAAGTAAAACAATAGTTATTATCTGTTGTAGGTTTGCATTTTTCTTTGTCATAAAATTATACAATTAATTCTATTTTAGTAAAGATAAATTTTTTTTAAAGAAAGACTAAGTAGAAACTATTACTAAAGTTGATAAGATAGTAATTCTAGATTTATAGCCGGTCATAGAATGAAAAATCCATATTATATTAGTAAAAATAAAAAATAAAGAAATATTTTTTGTGAAAAATATGTTTGATTTGTTGGGTATACAATAGTATGTCCATTATCCTTTAATCAAATATTCTTCTATAGAATTTATACACTAAAATATAAATACACATTCTAATAAATATTGTAGTTAGATATAAATTAACTTAATTTCTAAAATTATGACACTTTTTACAATATCAAATTCAATAAGTACTTCAAAATTACATATAATAATAGCATGTCACATTCACACTTATTGACATAGAGTAGACGCGCAAAGCGCATACTTAAAATATACGAAGAAAGTCCTCTTTCATATTTAGAGTTTATGTAAGAAGTCCTAATTTTTAGAATTTTAAAATCTATTAAAAGTTTCAATCGATTATCAATTAGAAATGGTTACTTAGATATGTCTAGAGTCTCGATTTTAAGATCTAAGTCCTCACATAAATATTAAGTAGATAATTTAAATACTAGCTTAGATCAAATGATGGATTTTGACCGGAAAAGTCTTATTTGAATATTAATAAATAAGGAAGATTATAAATTGCTTTTCAATTAAAAAGTCATTGTTCGAACGCGTAGCATGTCGATTTTCAATCGATTTTAAAATTGAGTAATTTATTTTTTTAAAGATTCAAAAATAACACAGCAAATCGAGTTTTTTTTGTCATTTCGAAATAGAATTCCTAATGAGTAGACAATTTTAATATTTCAGAGTATTTTCATTGAGATAGAGTACACATGCAATGCACTTACCTTAAGACTAGTATTAAATAAAATTACCATTAAATACGAATTGATATTGAGACGAAATCCATACATAAGCACTTTTATTATCACACGATGTAATGACCCAATCGGTCATTTTAACTTTTAGAACCCCGTTCCCTAAAATAAAACTTTATGTAGGTGCCTATAATAATTTATGACTTGCGGGGATAGTTGGTTCGGGATTTGGAAGTGTTTGGGGTGAAACCAGAATACTTGGTTCCTTAAGTTGGCCTTAAAGTGCTAAGTTTGACTTCGGTTAACATTTTGTGAAAATGATCCCGGAATAGAATTTTGATGATTCCAACAGCTCTGTGTGGTGATTTTGGACTTAGGAGCGTGTTCGAAATTTTATTTGGAAGTCCGTAGTTAAATTAGGCATGATATGGCTAAAAACAAGAATTTAAGTTTGGAAGTTTGACCGATGAGTTGACTTTTTGATACCGGAGTCGGAATCCAGTTCCGAAAATTTTTATAGCTCCGTTATGTAATTTATGACTTGTGTGTAAAATTTGAGGTCAATCAGAGTTGATTTGATAGGTTCCGACATCGAATGTAGAAGTTGAAAATTCTTAGTTTCATTAAGCTTGAATTGGGGTATGATTCATGGTTTTAGCGTTGTTTGATGTGATTTAGAGGTTCGACTAAGTTCGTATGATGTTTTAGGACTTGTTGGTATATTTGGTTGAGGTCCCGAGGGCCTCGGGTGAGTTTCGGATGGTTAACGGATCAAAAGTTGGACTAAAAAAGCTGCTGCAATTTTCTCTTCTGCTGTATATTCTGGACTGTGATCGAGCCCCAGATCGAACCCAGATATCGAGCCCACGATCGAGGCCTGAGTCAAAGCCAGGGACGAGGCTCAGTATCGAAGCCTCGATCGAAGGCAAGGCTCGAGAGCATGATCGAAGGTAAGGCTCGAGGGCTAGGATCGAGACCCATGCTCGATGCCCTGATCGAAGGCTCAAGCTCAATGCCATGATTGAGGCTATGATCGAAGGCCCAACCTCGATGCCCTGATCGAGGCCATGACCGAAGTCCAGGCTCGAGCCTGTGATCGAAGCCCCGATCGAGTCCCAGTTCGAGGACCAGTTCTGAAGGCTGCTAGGCAGTTTTATAAAAAGAGGGCATTCGTCCCATTTGCCATTTTTGACGAACTTGAGCTTGAGCAGAGACGACTTTTGGCAGATTTTCAAGCGAAAAACATTGGGGTAAGTGATTCTAACTCGTATTTGGTCTACATATACAAGTATATCATTATTTTCACCATAAATTAGTGTTTTGAGATTGAAATTTGAAAAAAAAATTAGAAATCTCATAGAAATGAAATTTTGAGATTTCGGTATCGATTCAGAGTCGAATTTGAGTGAAACTGGTATGGTTGGACTCTTAATTAAATGGGTTATCGGATTTTATAACTTTCGCCGGATTCCGAGATGTGAGCCCCGCGGGCGAATTTTTAATTAATTTCGGAATTTTTATTTAAAATGTAGTATTTCCATATAGAATTTATTTCCTATAATTTTTAGTGATTGTATCGAATTATTTTGGCTAGATTCGAGCCAGACAGAGTTGGATAATCGTGGAAAAGGCAAAATTGTGGATTAAATTGGAGCAAGACGAGGTAAGTCTCTTGTCTAATCTTGTGAGGGGGAAATTACCTCATAGGTGATTAAAATTAAATAATTATTGCTAATTGTGGGAGGCTACGTACGCACGAGGTGACGAGAGTCCGTGCGTAGCTACTATTAATGCTAAAGTCCGGGTAGTTTAGGACTCAAAGCATGCCTTACTTGTGTAAATTGTATTCTTTGATTTATTTATATTAATTGATATCTATATGAATATATTGTGAATTGTTAGATAAAGATATTAAAGGATGGAAATCTCATAGGCTTGATTGTCTGTTTAAATCAATTAATTGTTAAAAGAAATTGTTCTCCTCCCAAATTCATCTTATAATAAATATACTCTCCTTCCGGAGGCACATAAGAAAATGTCCTCCTTTCTTGTGGAGCGGGCCGAATGCCTCGGCAGGATAGATTCATCTATGGATCGCGACGCACGTCCCTCGGTAGTGTACACGACACTCTGGATCGGGCCGTACGTCCTCGGCAGAAATCGTACTTAATAATAATAATTACACGATACTTTAATAATTTATTTCAGCTTGTGAAGCTAATTAATAAATTAAAAAATCCTTGGAATTTAATGAATTATTATTCTTGCTTGTTTAGGAATTAATTGTTACTCCTGTAATTGAGATTTAATTGATAAATTGAAATTTATTTGAATTGAAGGAATTTAATTAATATATTGAGAATTGTTACATTTGAAGGAATTTGATTATTTCCGCGGATTAAATAAATTATTGTAAATTCTGTAAATCATGCTGATTTAAATATCCTAGTTTTATTTCAATTATTATTGACCTATAGTGAGTGTCAAAGTCGACCATCTCGTCTCTACCACTTCGAGATTAGGCTTGATACTTACTGGGTACACGCTGTTTACGTACTCATACTACACTTGCTGTACTTTTTGTGCAGGATCTGAGACAGGTACTAGTGGAGGACCTATCATCACATACCCACGTCATCCCGAGGCATAGTGGTGAGCTGCCTTTCTGAGCCGTTCTGCAGCTACCAGTGTCTCTTCTTATATTTATATTCTGTCTATTTCATTTCAGACAGTATTTGGAGTTTTGTATAATCTACTAGATGCTCATGCACTTGTGACACCGGGTCTTGGCACACACATTGGTAGAAGTTGGTATTTTATTATTTTCTTGGAATAAAAGTTTAACCAATGTACGATTGACTTATTAGTTGGCTTGCCTAGCTGTAGTGTTCGGAGCCATCACGACCTATAGGTGAAATTGGGTCGTGACAACATGGTATCATAGCACTTGGTTCACGTAGGTCTCACAAGTTATGAGCAGACCTAATAGAGTCTTGCGGATCGGTATGGAGACGTCTGTACTTATCTTCCAGAGGCTATATGGTGTTAGGAAACTACCTTTCTTCATATTCAATCATGCAATTGATGTAGTACTAAATATCCTTCTCTTATTCTCTCACAGATGGTGAGAACACGCTCTAATGAGATTCCAGACCAGGGAAGAGCTACTCCCCCAGTTGCTAGAGGCCGAGGCAGAGGCCGAGGGAGGCTCCAGCCGGTGGTAGAGGGCGAGGACGTCCCAGGACTATTCCGGTTATGCCGCCAGTGGATCCAGTAGAGAATCCCATTATTGAGGAGCAGGGTGAGGTGCTTGTGGCAGAGCCAGCTCCGGTGGACTTCACATCTGCACCGGGATGTCATGGGTTGTATGCTGCGATTCATGGACAATATGACTCAGAGGTCGGTTTATTTCCGGCAGACCCAGCCACATCTCAGGCGGGCGACCCCTACCGCGCAGGCTCATGGACAGGCAGCTGTTGTATATCAGACTAAGGGTGCACTACCCGTGGGTGGAGTCCAACCAGTGGCAGTAGCTACACCTGAGCCCAGGCCAGCTGTAGCCGTTGATCCTCAGAAACTATTGGACAGATGGACTAGACTACATCCTCCTGTCTTCGGGGGTGAGCGACATGAGGATCCATAGGATTTCATTGATCGTTGCAAGGATAGATTGTACAACATGAGGATATTGGAATCCCATGGGGTTGATTTCGCTACTTTTCAGCTAGAGGGTAGAGCCCGTAGATGGTGGCAGTCTTATGCTCTTGGCAGACCAGCAGATTCTCCTCCCATGACTTTGGACAGGTTCACCCGTATCTTCTTGGACAGGTATATTCCACCCTCCCAGAGGGAAGAGTTGCAATTTCAGTTTGAGAAGCTCCAGCAGGGTCAGATGTCAGTGACTGATTATGAGGCGAAGTTTTCTGAATTATCTCGCCATACACTAATGATACTCCCTACTGAGGCGGAGAGAGTGCGAAGGTTTGTAGCCGGTTTACATACTGGTATTCAGGCCACTATGGCTCGAAAGGTTGAGATGGGTACTTCTTATGAGCGAGTTGTGGAGATAGCCCGGAGGATTGAGGGTGTACGTCAGCGGAGTCGAGAGAAGATTATGAGAGATAAACGGTTCAGGTACTCTGGAGAGTTCAGAGGTGCCCCGTCCGGGGGCAGAGGTCAGTTCGTGAGGGGACAGTCCAGCAGACCCCCATATCCAGCACCACCACCTCCTCGAGGTGCTCCAGTGCGACCTTATCTCAGTGCTATCCCAGAGAGTTCTTACCACCCACCAGCTATTCAGGGTCCTCCCAGTGGGTGTTTAGGTCCCCAGGGCCAGACACTTAGTCAGCAGCCCATCGCACCGAAGAGTTATTACGAGTGCAGGGATCCCAGTCACATGCGGAGGTTTTGCCCCAGGCTTCGGGGTAGACCAGTACAGCAGGGTCAGCAGCCTATGCTTACCGGACCAGTTGCTCCATTAGTAGTCTGACCACCCAGAGGTGGAGGACAGGTGGGTAGGGGTCGTCCTAGAGGTGGAGGTCAGCCAGGCGGAGGCCAGACAGTTGGCGCTCCAGCTCGGTTCTATGCTTTTCCGGCTAGACCAGATGCAGAGGCCTCAAATGCCGTGATTACAAGTATTATTTCTGTTTGTGGCAAATATGCCTCAGTATTATTTGATCCAGGATCTAAAATTCATATGTGTCTTCTCTATTTGTTCCATTCCTGGGTGTTTCTCGTGAGTCCTTGAGTACTCCTGTTTATGTGTCCACTCCTGTGGGCGATTCTCTTGTTGTGAACCGGATCTACCGGTCCTGTATTATTATATTTTGTGGTTATGAAACTAGAGCAAATCTACTATTGCTTGAGATGACCGATTTTGAAATTATTCTGGGTATGGACTGGTTATCTCCATATCATGCTATTCTAGTTTGTCATGCCAAGACTGTTACCTTGGCTATTCCAGCATTTCCTAAGCTGGAGTGGAAGGGTTCACTTGTTAGTTCATTTAATCGAGTTATTTCTTTTATAAAGGCTCAACACATGGTTGAGAAGGGTTGCTTGGCTTATCTAGCCTATGTTCGGGATACTACTACAGAGACTCCGGCTATTGATTCAGTGCCTGTAGTTCGGGAGTTCCCCGATGTATTTCCGTCAGATCTTCCATGTATGCCACTTGATCGTGATATTGATTTCTGTATTGACTTGGCTTCAGATACCCAGCCTATATCTATCCCACCGTATCGCATGGCTCCAAAAGAATTAAAAGAACAGCTTGAAGAGTTACTAGCCAAAGGGTTTGTCAGACCGAGTGTTTCGCCTTAGGGTGTACCAGTATTATTTGTGAAAAAGAAGGATGGAATAATGCGGATGTGTATTTATTATCGCCAATTGAACAAAGTCACTATTAAGAACAAGTACCCGTTGCCGCGTATTGATGATCTATTTGACCAGTTGCAGGGTGCTAGGGCATTCTCTAAGATCGACTTGAGGTCGGGGTACCATCAGTTGAAGATTCAGGATTCGGATGTTCCGAAGACTGCTTTCCGTATTAGATATGGTCATTATGAGTTTCTGGTAATGTCTTTTGGTTTAACTAATGCCCCGGCAGCGTTTATGGATCTGATGAACAGGGTATTCAGGCCATATATTGACTCATTGTCTTCATTGATGACATTTTGATCTACTCACGTAGTAAGGAGGAGCATGAGCAGCATATGAGAGTAGTGCTTCAGACATTGCGGGAACAAAAGCTATATGCTAAGTTCTCTAAATGTGAGTTTTGGCTAGAGTCTGTAGCATTTTTGGGACATATCATATCGGGCGAAGGTATTAAAGTTGATCCCAAAAAGATTAAGGCAGTTCACAATTGGCATCGTCCCACTTCGGCGACGGAGATCAGGAGTTTTCTGGGTTTGGCAGGTTATTATCGTCGGTTCGTGGAAGGTTTTTCATCTATTGCAGCACCTTTGACCAAATTAACCCAGAAGGGTGCTCCATTCTGATGGTTTGATGATTGTGAGGTGAGCTTTCAGAAGCTCAAGACATCATTGACTACAGCACCAGTGTTAGTGTTGCCTTCCGGTTCGGGGATGTATACAGTGTATTGCGACGCTTCGCGCATTGGCTTGGGTTGTGTATTGATGCAGGAAGGGCAAGTTATTACATATGCTTCACGTCAGCTGAAGCCCCACGAAAAGAATTATCCGGTACATGATTTGGAGTTAGCTGCGATTGTTCACGCTCTTAAGATTTGGAGGCATTATCTTTATGGGGTGTCTTGTGAAGTTTACACTGATCATCGCAGTTTGCAGCATTTGTTCAAGCAGAGGGATCTAAATTTGAGGCAGCGCAGATGGCTGGAGTTACTAAAAGATTATGATATTACTATCTTGTATCATCCGGGCAAAGCAAATGTGGTTGCAAATACCTTGAGCAGAAAGGCGGAGAGTATGGGTAGTTTGGCTTTCATTTCAGCAGAGGAAAGGCCATTAGCCTTAGATATTCAATCCTTGGCTAACAGTCTTGTGAGGCTGGATATTTCAGAGCCCAGCCGAGTTCTTGCATGTGTTGTGGCCCAATCTTCACTATTTGAGTAGATCAAGGCTCGCCAGTATGATGACCCACACCTGGTGGTTCTTCGTGAAACGGTACTACAAGGTGGTGCCAAGAGAGTCACTATTGGTGCAGATGGTGTTCTACGACTCCAGGATCGTCTGTGTGTTCCTAATGTGGATGAACTGAGGAAAAAGATCCTGCAGGAGGCACACAGTTCTCGATATTCTATTCATCCAGGTGCTACGAAGATGTATCGTGACTTGAGGCAGCATTATTGGTGGCGACGAATGAAAAATGATATAGTTGAGTATGTAGCTCGGTGTCTAAATTACCAGCAAGTTAAATATGAGCACCAGAGGCCAGGTGGCCTACTTCAGCAGATGACCATACCAGAGTGGAAATAGGAACGAATTACTATGGATTTTGTAGTTGGGTTGCCGCGGACCTTGAGGAAGTTTGATGCAGTTTGGGTGATTGTTGACAGGTTGACTAAGTCGGCACATTTTATTCCTGTTGTGACTACATATACTTCAGAGAGGTTGGCTCAGATTTATATTCAGGAGATAGTTCGGTTGCACGGTGTGCCAATTTCCATCATATCAGATAGAGGTCCTCAGTTTACTTCACATTTATGGAGAGCAGTACAGAGTGAGTTGGGGACCCGTGTAGAGCTCAGCACAGCCTTTCATCCGCAGATCGATGGACAGTCAGAGAGGACAATTCAGATTTTGGAGGATATACTCAGGGCATGTGTGATTGACTTTGAAGGTCAGTGGGATCGTTTCCTGCCTTTGGCCGAGTTTGCTTATAATAACAGTTACCAATCCAGCATCGAGATGGCTCCATTTGAGGCTTTATATGGTCGGCGATGTCGTTCACCTATCGGATGGTTTGAGCCAGGTGAGGCTAAGTTATATGGTACTGATTTGGTAAGGGATGCCTTGGAAAAGGTAAAGTTGATTCAGGAGCGACTTCGTACAGCACAGTCCAGACAAAAGAGTTACGCGAATCAGAAAGAGCGTGATATATCATTTATGGTAGGTGAAAAAGTTCTCTTGAAGGTTTCGCCGATGAAGGGAATTTTGAGATTCGGGAAGAAGGGCAAGTTGAGCCCAAGGTTTATAGGCCTATTTGAGGTGTTGAAACGAGTTGGGGAGGTTGCTTATGAGCCTGCATTGCCTCCCAGCCTATCGGGAGTTCATCTGGTTTTTCACGTATCTATGCTCCGGAAGTATCATGCCGACCTATCACATATGTTAGACTTCAGCACAGTTCAGCTAGATAATAGCTTGGGTTATGAAGAGGAGCCGATTACCATTGTTGATAAACAGGTTCGCCAGTTGAGATCCAAGAGGATTTCTATAGTAAAAGTCCAGTGGAGGGGCCAACCAGTCGAGGAAGTGACTTGGGAGGCCGAGGAAGACATGCGGAGCAGATATCCACACTTATTCAGCACTCCAGGTACAATTCTAAACCCGTTCGAGGACGAACGTTTGTTTAAGAGGTGGAGAATGTAATGACCCAACCGGTCATTTTAACTTTTAGAACCCCGTTCCCTAAAATAAAACTTCCTGTAGGTGCTTGTAATGATTTATGACTTGCGGGGATGGTTGGTTCGGGATTTGGAAGTGTTTGAGGTGAAACCAGAACACTTGGTTCCTTAAGTTGGCCTTAAAGTGCTAAGTTTGACTTCAGTCAACATTTTGTGAAAACGACCTCGGAATAGAATTTTGATAATTCCAACATCTCTGTATGGTGATTTTGGACTTAGGAGCGTGTTCGGAATTTTATTTGGAAGTCCGTAGTTAAATTAGGCATGAAATGGCTAAAAACAAGAACTTAAGTTTGGAAGTTTGACCGATGAGTTGACTTTTTGATACCGGAGTTGGAATCCATTTTCGAAAATTTTCATAGCTCCGTTATATAATTTATGACTTGTGTGTAAAATTTGAGGTCAATCGGAGTTGATTTGATAGGTTCTGACATCGAATGTAGAAGTTGAAAACTCTTAGTTTCATTAAGTTTGAATTAGGATATGATTCATGGTTTTAGCATTGTTTGATGTGATTTAGAGGTTCGACTAAGTTCGTATGATATTTTAGGACTTGTTGGTATATTTGGTTGAGGTCTCGAAGGCCTCGGGTGAGTTTCGGATGGTTAACGGATCAAAAGTTGGACTTAAAAAGTTGCTGCAATTTTCTCTTCTGCTGTATATTCTGGGCTGTGATCGAGCCCCAGATCGAAGCCCAGATCGAACCCAGATATCGAGCCCACGATCGAGGCCTGAGTCGAAGCCAGGGACGAGGCTCAGTATCGAAGCCTCAATCGAAGGCAAGGCTCGAGGGCATGATCGAAGGTAAGGCTCGAGGGCTAGGATCGAGACCCATGCTCGATGCCCTGATCGAAGGCTCAAGCTCGATGCCATGATTGAGGCTATGATCGAAGGCCCAACCTCGATGCCCTGATCGAGGCCATGACTGAGGTCTAGGCTCGAGCCTGTGATCGAAGCCCCGATCGAGGCCCAATTCGAGGACCAGTTCCGAAGGCTGCTCGGCAGTTTTATAAAAAGATGGCATTCGTCCCATTTGCCATTTTTGACGAACTTGAGCTTGAGCAGAGACGACTTTTGGCAGATTTTCAAGGGAAAAATATTGGGGTAAGTGATTCTAACTCGGATTTGGTCTACATATACAAGTATATCATTTTTTTCACCATAAATTAGTGTTTTGAGATTGAAATTTGGAAAAAAAAAATTAGAAATCTCATAGAAACGAAATTTTGAGATTTCGGTATCGATTCAGAGTCGGATTTGAGTAAAACTGGCATGGTTAGACTCGTAATTGAATGGGTTGTCGGATTTCATAACTTTCGCCGGATTCTGAGATGTGGACCCCGTGGGCGAATTTTTAATTAATTTCAGGATTTTTTTTTAAATGTAGTATTTCCTTATAGAATTTATTTTCTATAATTTTTAGTGATTGTATCAAATTATTTTGGCTAGATTCGAGCCATAAAGAGTTGGATAATCGTGGAAAAGGCAAAATTGTGGATTAAATTGGAGCAAGACAAGATAAGTCTCTTGTCTAATCTTGTGAGGGGGAAATTACCTCATAGGTGATTAAAATTAAATAATTATTGCTAATTGTAGGAGGCTACGTATGCACGAGGTGACGAGAGTCTGTGCGTAGCTACTATTAATGCTAAAGTACGGGTAGTTTAGGACTCAAAGCATGCCTTACTTGTGTAAATTATATTCTTTGATTTATTTATATTAATTGATATCTATATGAATATATTGTGAATTGTTAGATAAAGATATTAAAGAATGAAAATCTCATAGGCTTGATTGTTTATTTAAATCAATTAATTGTTAAAAGAAATTGTTCTCTTCCCAAATTCATTTTATAATAAATATACTCTCCTTCCGGAGGCACATAAGAAAATGTCCTCCTTTCTTGTGGAGCGGGCCGAACGCCTCGGCAGGATAGCTGCATCTATGGATCGCGACGCACGTCCCTTAGCAGTGTACACGACACTCTAGATCGGGCCGTACGTCCTCGGCAGAAATCATGCTTAATAATAATAATAATTACACGATACTTTAATAATTTATTTCAGCTTGTGAAGCTAATTAATAAATTGAAAAATCCTTGGAATTTAATGAATTATTATTCTTGCTTGTTTAGGAATTAATTGTTACTCCTGTAAATGAGATTTATTTGATAAATTAGAATTTATTTGAATTGAAGGAATTTAATTAATATATTGAGAATTGTTACATTTGAAGGAATTTGATTAGTTTCGCTGATTAAATAAATTATTGTAAATTCTGTAAATTATGCTGATTTAAATATCCTAGTTTTATTTCAATTATTATTGACCTATAGTGAGTGTCAAAGTCGACCATCTCGTCTCTACCACTTCGAGATTAGGCTTGATACTTACTGGGTACACGTTATTTACGTACTCATACTATACTTGCTGCACTTTTTGTGCAGGATCTGAGACAGGTACTAGTGGAGGACCTATCATCACATACTCACGTCATCCCGAGGCATAGTGGTGAGCTGCCTTTCTGAGCCGTTCTGCAGCTACCAGTGTCTCTTCTTATATTTATATTCTGTCTATTTCATTTCAGACAGAATTTGGAGTTTTGTATAATCTACTAGATGCTCATGCACTTGTGATACCGGGTCTTGGCACACACATTGGTAGAAGTTGGTATTTTATTATTTTCTTGGAATAAAAGTTTAACCAATGTACGATTGACTTATTAGTTGGCTTGCCTAACTGTAGTGTTCGGCGCCATCACGACCTATAGGTGAAATTGGGTCGTGACACACGAGGCAAAACAATAAATTATTTTTATTTTTTTAAAACTTATCAAAGGTTATAGTCATAGTGATCCTCGAATTTAACTAATTTAACTATATCGTCTATTTTCGAGCATCTCATATCTTTTAGGAATAATCTGGAGATTTGATCATTAGAACTGAATTTTGAGCTTGTTGCTAAGTGATTAATGAATAAGATCCGCTTTATATTATTAGTAATACTAGCTTTAGTGTACGTGCATTGCACGTGTCTACCGCGTCAAATACGTTAGTTAATATAGTATTATAAATATAAATATTTTATTAAATAAGATACAAGTATATCATGTTGTATCTCACCTAGCACCTCCTATAAATAATAAAAATATATTGGTATATATTTCCTTCTATTGCTTTGACCGCTTGTCATGATTAAATATTTTATTGTTGATATCAATATTCTTCTTAAAAGTATAATATATAATTGTTCATGTGAAAAAACATATTGCAGAAATATTGTTCAACTTTGAGATTGGAAACTGTGATTACATCATTGTAAATCACAAACATATTCGAAATTATTTTTGAAGAAATTAATGTTTTTCTTAATGAAATTAGAGTCTTATTTGTTTCTTTTATAATTAGGAATAATTGTGACAAATTCAATCATATTTCGATATATCGTTGCAAACAATTTCAAGAGATAACTCTATGATGGTTAAAACTGTAAACACTTAGACTTTTAACAACTGAATTACATAATATTTATTCAGACATTTAACATTTAGGGAGGATAAAATAATTAACTGGAGTATTCATATAGGCCATATTAGGTACTCATACCCCTAGCTGCTATTGTGAAGGTTCCTTTTCCGAGCAGGATTGAACACTGGAATAGTGAATTCCCAACTAACATAAAGCATCATTTTATAGCTAAGAGGAAGATAACTACTAAGCTCTTCACTCATAAATCCCAATCGAATTAGGGAATTTATGTTTCAATTCTTTGTACTCAAAGTGATAAATTCTTTCAAGCTTAACAGTAGAAAGACTCTTGAATAATATTAAAATTTTAATTTACAATGACTACTTTTCTAATTTTAGTCATTCGTAGTTATATACCTGCAACAGGCAATAAAGTCAAAATAATAAAAAAATAAATACAAGATCATAATATGAGAGAAAGAGGAGATAACTATAAATAACTTAACACATAAAATAATAATAAAACTACATACATTAATTCATATTTGTCACGACCTCAAATTCCCTCTGTAGGATGTCATGATGGCACCTAGTCTCTAAGACTAGGTAAGCCTATCAATGCGGAATAAAAATAAATATCTGAAATAAACAAACTACAATTCAAATAATTTCAACTCCCAAAACCCGGTAGAAATAAGTCTCAAACTTCTAAGAATTTTATTCTCAATGTCTCTATATCAAGGTCTAAAGAAAAATAAGGAATCAACATAATAATGATAGAAGGGGACTCCGGAGTCTGCGGACGCTAGCAGATATACCTCGAAGTCTCCTCATACAACTAGTTTATTGATGTCAGATCTGATAAGAAGTACCTGGATCTGCACAAAAAGATGTGCAGAAGCGTAGTATGAGTACACCACAGCGGTACCCAGTAAGTGCCAAGCCTAACCTCGATAGAGTAGTGACGAGGTCAGGTCAGGCCCTACTGAAAAATAATAAATGGCATGGTAAAATGTTTCACAATATAATAAAATAAAATGACAATGGAATTGAATCAAGTATCGTATGACCATTTAATTACACAAAATAATGGCAAATAATATCTCGTGGAAACAAAACAAAATTTCCTTTCAACTTCAAGAAAAATCACAACAAATAATCAAAAACAACTGCGACCAAAAATCAATATCAACAAGGGCATTCCCGAGATACCGCCTCGTAGTCCCAAATCATAAATAAATTCACAATATCTCATTTCCTTATCTCACCACGGGAGCCTTCATAATTTATTTTAAAGAAAATATTTTTCCCGAAATAGCATCCCGCGTTTTAGCCATCCTTATCACACCGCATGACGTCTAGTAGTTTCCCCTACTAGCCACGCGTATCAAGCCACCCTTATCTCACCGCATGCGTTTCAATACCCAGACCTTATACCACCGCATGCGTATCAATATCACAATATATCACAATTTGAACCTCAAGTGTTCAAATAATTTAACTTGCCAAAATAATTCAACAACAATATTTTTTCACAATAAAGAGCTCACGGCTCATGCCAAAATAAATCATCAATAATATTTTTCCACAATAAAGAGCTCGCGGCTCCATCACGATGAGTACGAAAATCTTACAAAAATATTCAGGAATAAATAATTCAGAAAAATAATATTTCAAATCTTTAATACGTTGCTTCAATAACAAATTTAAAAATATCAAATACTTTATATTAATAATATTTAATTTAAAGAAATTCAACCTTCAAATAATGCACAGAATAAAAGAAACCAAGTTTCAACTAAACAGGTAAAACAATTGACACGAAAAGGTCAAACAAATTTAAAGTATATATCTCAAATCAATGATGAAGAATACAACAAGATAAAATAATTTAATAAATGTACAATATTGATCTACACAATTTAAAAATATAATGTTTTACATTTATCCCGTGTACATACTCGTCACCTCGTGTACACGACTTTCAATATATTTTAATAATCACATCAATACCAATCCTAGGGAAAATTTTTCCCACACAAGGTTAGACAAGTCACTTACCTCGACTTGCTCCAATTAACCAAGTATTATATTTTTTCCTCGATTTTTCGATTCCGACCGACTCGTATCTAGTCATAATTAATTCGATACAATCAACAAAAATTATAGGAATCAATTTCATAAGAAATTATTACACTTTTCAATAAAATCCGAAATTAGCTCAAAACTTGTCAGTGGGGCCCACGTATCGGAATCTGGCAAAACATACAAAATCCGACAATCCATTCAATTATGAGTCCAACCATATCAGTTTCACTCAAATCCGACTCCGGATCGACACCGAAATCTCCAATTTAATCCACTAGTAGGCCTTTTCCTCGATTATCCAACTTCGATTGGCTCGAATCTAACCAAAACTAATTCGATACAATCACTAAAATTTATAGGAATTAATTCTATAAAAAAATACTACATTTTCAATAAAAATCCTGAAATTAATTAAAAATTCGTCTGTGGGGACCACGTCTCGGAATCCTGCGAAACTTACGAAATCCGACAACCCATTCAATTACGAGTCCAACCATACCAGTTTCACTCAAATCCGATGCTGAATCGATACTGAAATCTCAAAAATCCGTTTCTATGAGATTTCTAAAAAGTTTCCCAACTTTCAATCTCAAAACACTAATATATGGTGAAAAAATTGATATACTTGTATATTGTTACACCCTATATTTTCGTATGTAAAAATGCGTCGTAAGCAAACTAATGTAGGACAAAAAAATGAGATAATATTTAAAAGTATATAAAGTAAGTTAATCATGTTACCTCTGAGGTTACAAATATTGAAGATCATGAACAACAAGTACAAAGAGGGTTGGACAGTTCAGAAGCTAAAGCAATTAAATAAAACAATGTTTCATCGAAAGTCGACAAGTTGGGAATGTTATAGCATGTACCTTTGGGGTGAGACTAGGGTGATTAACATGATAAAGAGATTATGTTATGATTTATATTAGTCGTATTACATCCGTGTGTTATGTTTTTAAGTCAAGCGAGTTGTGGAACAAAAGTCGATGAAAGTCATCACAAGTTACATTCATAAGTTTTACTGAAACTTTGGGTCAAATGTAACTGCAATTTTCTCCCAATATACTTAGAGTTATGGTGTGTTCCACCCATCAAATTAAAGATCTATGAGTCTATTTTCCAACGCATTAAACCATTTGTCAATACGACATCGGAGTAGAGAGATATGTGCATTTTTGCGATACTGCGCAAGCTGCTAGGTGACAAGTAGGTGTGTCACCTACTTGCTTAAATGAAAGCCCAAAAATGGGCCATTTCGGGTCGTCCAAAGAGGCCTTTTAAGGGCCTATTTTCTTCATATATTAGACTCAAAATAGAGCATAATAACCAGACATAAGCTCTGCAAAGAATCCTCCCAAAAATTTTCCACAAACCCTAATTGATTTTCTCTCCCTTTCAAGTTCCAATTGGAGGTAAAACTTAGAGTTTGAAGAACCAAGATAGGAGCTGAGTTATCCAACAAATAAGGTGAGTTTACTGCTCTCTTTCATCCATTTTTTCTTCTGTAAATTCATGGTAAGTCGTTCTATACTTGTAAGAACTCACGGGATGGTGATCGGAAGCCGTGAGTTCGAGTTATTCACTTGTAGCGGACTGTTTTGTGGACTGTTTTGTGTTGCTGTTGGGCTGCGTGTTTTATTACTATTTTGTGGAGTTTTGGAGGAGGAAGGGGGTTTATAAACACCATATAAATGTAGGGTGGTTGGCTGGTCGTTCGTCATAACATTTTCGGGTCGTTTGACACTACTACGGTGGTCGTTTTGTGTACGAAGAGATTGGGGTGTGTTGGGCTGTTTTGTAGTATTTGATGGTGTATATAGGGCTGGAAAATGATGTATATATGTTGTTATTGTTCTGTCCTTGTATTGTTGGTGTTATCTTGAAGTTGGAGGAAGGGCATATTATAGGGGAGATGCTGCCCGTTTTAATACAAAATAGGTTTGTCGTTCGTTGTGCGATAGTTGTACCTTTCGTAACTTAACGATAGTATTATTATCATTCTTGTAGATTAAGGTGCGAAGAGGTGAGTTCAACTTGGTGATTGAAAAGATTGTGATAAGGTATGTTAAGGCTAAGCCTTCCTTCATTTTGGCATGATCTCGTAGCTACATGTGTTAGTAATGAGACAAAAAGAGAAGTTCATATTCATGAATTTATTCACACTATTCTAGTCTCATAAGTTACAATATTATTCCTTATCGAGACTCTATATTCAATTTTAGTATTGTCTTCTTCCAGTCAAGAGAGCAGCAAGCCTATATATACAGTATTACAGTATTTTCATTACCATCGAGCTATAATCGATGGGCAGGCCCCTATTGGGCAACCACTGATCAGATGGAAAGTTATATACCGAGCCTACTGTGGCCGAGCGCCTATGAGCGAGCCCAGCATGGTCGAGATACATAGCCTAGTATGGCCGAGCGCCTATAAGCGAGCCTACTATGGCAGAGCAGTTATATATACCGAGCCTTATAAGGCCGTACAATTATTTTACTTACTATATTGAAGGAGTTGAGTCAGTATCAGCAGGTAAGTATATCTCCAGATCATCTTTGACTCCCAGTTAATTTCAGTTATCATATTATCAGTTCAGTTTCAGATTTCAGTTATTTTATTGCCTTACATACTCGGTACATTATTTCGTACTGACGTCCCTTTTTTGGGGGCGCTGCATTTCATGCGTGCAGGTTCAGACAGACAGACGGGTAGACCTCCTCAGTAGGTGTTTTCCGAGTTCCGCCTGATCGGTAAGCTCCACGTCTTTCGGAGTTGCCAGGACTAGAGTTTTGTGTACATCTTATGTATATCTGTATATATGTTATGGGTAGGTCGGGGCCCTGTTCCGATCACAGTACATCTATCAGTAGAGGCTTGTAGGCATATCCTGTTGGTTAGTGCAGTATGTTGGGTTTGTATAAATTGGTGGTTTGTCAGCTGTAGTAGCTATGACGGCCTTGTCGGCCTAGCTTTATATTGATATTTAGTTAGTGCTAGTTTCCATTCAGTTTTATATTTTGCTTCGCAAATTGTCTTGCAAGGTGGCCCCATGGCCAAAGTATGACATTATGTGTTCAGAGTCCCTTAGTCGCAATTTGGTACGCCAGGTTAGGTGAGGCACGGGGTGCTTGTCTCGCTCCTAGGTTCGGGGCGTGACAAACTTGGTATCAGAGCAGTTCTGTCCTAGGGAGTCTACAAGCCGTGTCTAGTAGGGTCTTGTTTATAGATGTGTTGTGCACCACATTATATAAGCAAGGAACTACAGGGCATTTAGGAGTTGGTTACACTTCTTTGAAATCTAAATCGTGCTATAGAACTGAGTTATAGGAAATTTGAATTAAACTTATGTGTTGGTGTTTGCATGCACAGATGACGGTGACTAGGAAGACTACGGCTAGCCAGAGGAGAGATACAGTAGTAGGTGAGGGGACCAACAGGGTACCCCCAGTAGATGGGGCCCAGTCTGAGGCTCAAGGGGAGACCCCTACTCAGCCATTACCGGCTCCTCCACCAACTACGGAGATTCCTAGGGAAACCGCACATCCAGTTCCCCCTCCACTTCCATCAGATCAGGACTTAAGGAGTGCGGTGCATTTGTTGACACAGTTGGTAGCTACCCAGCAACATGCTAGGGCATCAGCTAGTGCAGGAACTTCTGAGGGGTCTGGGAGTTCAAGGGTCCGAGAGTTTATTGCTTTGAGTCCCCCAGAGTTCATGGGGACAGATCAGAGGGAGGACCCGCAGGATTTCATAGATCAGCTTCACAGGATCTTTCGTGTTATGCATGCCACGGAGAAAGAGGCAGTTGAGCTAGCAGCTTTTCGACTCCGAGATATAGCCATCCTTTGGTATGAGGGATGGGAGAGGTCCAGGGGACGTGATACACCTCCAGCTATTTGGGAGAATTTTTCAGATGCTTTCCTTGACCAGTACTTACCGCGGGAGATCCGACAGGCTCGAGTCGATCAGTTTCTAGCCCTCAAGCAGGGTAATATGAGTGTTCGAGAGTATAGTCTCCGTTTTGACTCATTGGCCAGATATGCACCATCCATAGTTTCTACTATGCGGGACAGGATTCACAGGTTTATAGCAGGGTTAGCCCCAGAGTTAACCGAGGCATGTGCCACCGCTGCATTGCAGGATAGTATGGATATCTCCCAGATTCAGGCATTCGCCCAGAATATAGAAAGGGGTAGGCGTCGGCAGCAGGGTACAGAGAGGGCTGAGCAAGGGCAACGTAAGAGGATGAGATTTCCCAGGTCTCAGGAGCAATCTCAGGGTAGTTATAGGACCCAGTACTTCGGACGGCCACCTAGGCCTCCGCCACCTCAGTTACAGGGTTACGGGTATGACCGCTATACTCAGTCAGGACCAGGTGAGAGCTCACGGGCGTCGGGTTTGCAGCGACAATGAGGTTCTGCGCAGACATGGTCATTTCCTCCGCGGTGTGACATCTGTGGTAGAGGACACTTGGGTCAATGCCGAGCAGGTTCTGATGCTTGTTATACATGTGGGCGTCCGGGGCATATGATGCGAGATTGCCCAAATAGAGATTCTGGGGGAATGGCACAACCAGCGAGTTCAGCAACAGGATCGTCTATGTCCGTGCATCCTTCAAGGCGTGAGTCTCAGTCTTCGGCTGGTAGAGGTCGAGGCAGAGGTAGAGGTTCCAGTTCAAGTGGTAATCAGAACCGTATCTATGCTTTAGCGGGTCGACAGGACCAGGAGTCTTCACCAGACGTTGTGACAGGTATATTAACCATTTGCTCTCACGATGCTTATGCTTTGATAGACCCAGGATCTACTTTATCGTATATTACCCCATTTGTCGCGAGGAAGTTTGGTATAGTGCCTGAAATACTAAGTGATCCTTTTGCGGTATCTACACCGGTCGGAGAATCGATTATTGCTAGACGGGTTTACCGAGGTTGTACGGTGATAATTTGTAGTCGTCAGACCTCAGCTGACCTAGTTGAGCTAGAGATGATGGACTTTGATGCTATCATGGGCATGGACTGGTTGGCAGCTTGCTATGCCACAGTTGATTGCCGAGCAAAGGTAGCCAAATTTCATTTTTCGGGTGAGCCAGTCCTTGAATGGGTAGGTAATACACCAACACCCAGAGGTAGGTTTATTTCCTATCTGAAGGCGAGGAAAATGATCGCAAAAGGGTGCATTTATCATATTGTGCGAGTTAGAGATGCAGATGCTGAGATACCTACACTTCAGTCTATTCCCATAGTCAAAGAGTATGCAGATGTGTTTCCAGATGAGCTTCCAGGTATTCCTCCAGAGCGAGAGATTGATTTTAGCATCGATTTGCTTCCAGGAACTCAACCAATATCCGTCCCTCCGTATAGAATGGCACCTGCCGAATTGAAGGAGTTGAAGGAGCAGTTAAAAGATTTGCTGGAGAAAGGTTACATTAGGCCCAGTACCTCACCTTGGGGTGCACCGGTACTATTTGTGCGGAAGAAAGACGGCTCGCTGAGGATGTGTATCGATTATAGGCAGTTGAACAAGGTAACTATTAAGAATAAGTATCCACTTCCAAGGATCGATGACTTGTTTGATCAGTTGCAGGGAGCTAGATGCTTTTCCAAGATTGATTTGAGGTCGGGGTACCACCAGGTCAGAGTTCGGGAAAAAGATATTCCGAAGACAGCCTTCAGGACCCGATATGGCCACTTCGAGTTCCTTGTCATGTCCTTCGGGTTGACTAATGCACCCGCTGTATTTATGGACTTGATGAATAGCCTATTCCGGCCATTTTTAGATCTGTTCGTGATAGTATTTATTGATGATATTCTGGTTTATTCCCGTTCAGAGGATGAGCATGCGGACCACCTGCGAGCGGTACTCCAAACCCTCCGTGATCGTAAGTTGTATGCTAAGTTTTCTAAATGTGAGTTCTGGTTGAAGTCTGTAGCATTCTTGGGGCATATTGTATCAGATGAAGGGATAAAGGTGGACACTCAGAAGATTGAGGCCGTGAAATCTTGGCCTAGACCTACCACTCTGACAGAGGTTCGTAGCTTTCTAGGCTTAGCAGGATACTATCGGAGGTTCGTAGAGGGTTTTTCTTCCCTTTCGGCACCATTGACGAAGTTGACACAGAAAGAAACTAAGTTTCAATGGACAGAGGCTTGTGAGCGGAGTTTCCAAGAGCTTAAGAACAAGTTGACCTCAGCTCTAGTTCTAACACTTCCAGAGGGTCTAGAGGGTTATGCCGTGTATTGTGATGCATCAGGTGTCGGGTTAGGATGTGTCCTGATGCAACATGGGAAGGTAATTGCATATGCTTCAAGGCAGTTGAGGAAGCACGAGAGGAATTATCCGACCCATGACCTCGAGTTAGCTGCGGTTGTCCATGCACTTAAGATATGGCGGCATTATTTATATGGTGTTCATGTTGATATATTTACTGATCATAAAAGCCTACAATATATTTTCAAGCAGAAAGAGTTGAATTTGCGACAGAGGTGATGGCTTGAGTTATTGAAAGATTACGATGTTAACATTCTCTACCATCCAGGGAAAGCTAATGTTGTAGCAGATGCCTTAAGTCGCCGATCTATGGGTAGCTTAGCACATGTAGAGCCCGAGAAAAGACAATTAGCTAGAGATATTCATCAATTGGCTTCGTTGGGGGTTCGGTTAGTAGATTCTGAGGATGGTGGAGTTGTAATCCAAAACACTGCAAAATCATCCCTCATAGCTGAAGTCAAGGAAAGGCAGTACGAGGACCCAGAGTTGGTCGAGTTGAGAGAGCGAGTTCCGCAGCAGAAGAAGCCATTGTTAGAGCTCAAGGGAGATGGGGTTCTCAGATACAAGGGTCGTTTGTGTGTTCCAGATGTAGCAGGGCTACGAGACAGGATTATGTCAGAGGCAAATTGCTGCTATTTATAAAGATTGGCCATGTGTGGCATGCATAGTATGTTTCTGGCTACGTGCAGGTTGGTTTTAACCTAGTGTACGAAGGATACTCTGGAAAAAGTTTCCAAAGTCTCCAAGAGTAAACATTCGAGGACGAATGTTCCCAAGGGGGAGTGATGTTACACCCTATATTTTCGTATGTAAAAATGCGTCGTAAGCAAACTAATGTAGGACAAAAAAATGAGATAATATTTAAAAGTATATAAAGTAAGTTAATCATGTTACCTCTGAGGTTACAAATATTGAAGATCATGAACAACAAGTACAAAGAGGGTTGGACAGTTCAGAAGCTAAAGCAATTAAATAAAACAATGTTTCATCGAAAGTCGACAAGTTGGGAATGTTATAGCATGTACCTTTGGGGTGAGACTAGGGTGATTAACATGATAAAGAGATTATGTTATGATTTATATTAGTCGTATTACATCCGTGTGTTATGTTTTTAAGTCAAGCGAGTTGTGGAACAAAAGTCGATGAAAGTCATCACAAGTTACATTCATAAGTTTTACTGAAACTTTGGGTCAAATGTAACTGCAATTTTCTCCCAATATACTTAGAGTTATGGTGTGTTCCACCCATCAAATTAAAGATCTATGAGTCTATTTTCCAACGCATTAAACCATTTGTCAATACGACATCGGAGTAGAGAGATATGTGCATTTTTGCGATACTGCGCAAGCTGCTAGGTGACAAGTAGGTGTGTCACCTACTTGCTTAAATGAAAGCCCAAAAATGGGCCATTTCGGGTCGTCCAAAGAGGCCTTTTAAGGGCCTATTTTCTTCATATATTAGACTCAAAATAGAGCATAATAACCAGACATAAGCTCTGCAAAGAATCCTCCCAAAAATTTCCCACAAACCCTAATTGATTTTCTCTCCCTTTCAAGTTCCAATTGGAGGTAAAACTTAGAGTTTGAAGAACCAAGATAGGAGCTGAGTTATCCAACAAATAAGGTGAGTTTACTGCTCTCTTTCATCCATTTTTTCTTCTGTAAATTCATGGTAAGTCGTTCTATACTTGTAAGAACTCACGGGATGGTGATCGGAAGCCGTGAGTTCGAGTTATTCACTTGTAGCGGACTGTTTTGTGGACTGTTTTGTGTTGCTGTTGGGCTGCGTGTTTTATTACTATTTTGTGGAGTTTTGGAGGAGGAAGGGGGTTTATAAACACCATATAAATGTAGGGTGGTTGGCTGGTCGTTCGTCATAACATTTTCGGGTCGTTTGACACTACTACGGTGGTCGTTTTGTGTACGAAGAGATTGGGGTGTGTTGGGCTATTTTGTAGTATTTGATGGTGTATATAGGGCTGGAAAATGATGTATATATGTTGTTATTGTTCTGTCCTTGTATTGTTGGTGTTATCTTGAAGTTGGAGGAAGGGCATATTATAGGGGAGATGCTGCCCGTTTTAATACAAAATAGGTTTGTCGTTCGTTGTGCGATAGTTGTACCTTTCGTAACTTAACGATAGTATTATTATCATTCTTGTAGATTAAGGTGCGAAGAGGTGAGTTCAACTTGGTGATTGAAAAGATTGTGATAAGGTATGTTAAGGCTAAGCCTTCCTTCATTTTGGCATGATCTCGTAGCTACATGTGTTAGTAATGAGACAAAAAGAGAAGTTCATATTCATGAATTTATTCACACTATTCTAGTCTCATAAGTTACAATATTATTCCTTATCGAGACTCTATATTCAATTTTAGTATTGTCTTCTTCCAGTCAAGAGAGCAGCAAGCCTATATATACAGTATTACAGTATTTTCATTACCATCGAGCTATAATCGATGGGCAGGCCCCTATTGGGCAACCTCTGATCAGATGGAAAGTTATATACCGAGCCTACTGTGGCCGAGCGCCTATGAGCGAGCCCAGCATGGTCGAGATACATAGCCTAGTATGGCCGAGCGCCTATAAGCGAGCCTACTATGGCAGAGCAGTTATATATACCGAGCCTTATAAGGCCGTACAATTATTTTACTTACTATATTGAAGGAGTTGAGTCAGTATCAGCAGGTAAGTATATCTCCAGATCATCTTTGACTCCCAGTTAATTTCAGTTATCATATTATCAGTTCAGTTTCAGATTTCAGTTATTTTATTGCCTTACATACTCGGTACATTATTTCGTACTGACGTCCCTTTTTTGGGGGCACTGCATTTCATGCGTGCAGGTTCAGACAGACAGACGGGTAGACCTCCTCAGTAGGTGTTTTCCGAGTTCCGCCTGATCGGTAAGCTCCACGTCTTTCGGAGTTGCCAGGACTAGAGTTTTGTGTACATCTTATGTATATCTGTATATATGTTATGGGTAGGTCGGGGCCCTGTTCCGATCACAGTACATCTATCAGTAGAGGCTTGTAGGCATATCCTGTTGGTTAGTGCAGTATGTTGGGTTTGTATAAATTGGTGGTTTGTCAGCTGTAGTAGCTATGACGGCCTTGTCGGCCTAGCTTTATATTGATATTTAGTTAGTGCTAGTTTCCATTCAGTTTTATATTTTGCTTCGCAAATTGTCTTGCAAGGTGGCCCCATGGCCAAAGTATGACATTATGTGTTCAGAGTCCCTTAGTCGCAATTTGGTACGCCAGGTTAGGTGAGGCACGGGGTGCTTGTCTCGCTCCTAGGTTCGGGGCGTGACATATATGTAGACCAAATCCGTGTTAGAATCACTTACCCCAATGTTTTTCCCTTGAAAATCTGTCAAAGGTCGCCTCTGCTCAACCTCAAGTTCGTCAAAAATGGCAAATGGGACGAATGCCTTCTTTTATAAACTGCCCAGGTAGCCTTCGAAATTGGGCCTCGATCGTGGCCTTCGAGCCTGGGCTTCGGTCATGGCCTAGAGCCTGGGACTCGATCATGGCCTCGATCATGGCATCGAGCATGTGCCTTCGATCGTGACTCTCGATCTTGGGTCTTGATCCAGGACCTCGAGCCTTGCCTTCGATCATGGACCTCGAGCTGGACCTTCGATCGTGGCTTCGATACACAAGCTCGAGCCTGAGCCTCGTCAACCCTGGGCTCGATTTCTGGGCTCGATATCTGGGCTCGATCACAACCCAGAATATCCAACAGAAGAGGAAAAATTGCAGCAGCTTTTTAAGTCCAACTTTTGATCCGTTAACCATCCGAAACTCACCCGAGGACCTCGGGACCTCAACTAAATATACCAACAAGTCCTAAAACATCATACATGAAATCTCAAATCACATAAAACGACGCTAAAATCATGAATCATGCTCCAATTCAAGCTTAATGAAACATAGAATTTCCAACTTCTACATTCGATGTCGAAACCTATCAAATCAAGTCTGATTGATCTCAAATTTTGCACACAAGTCATAAATGACATAACGGAGCTATGTAAAGTTCGGAACAGGATTCCGACTCCGATATCAAAAAGTCAACTCCCCGGTCAAACTTCCAAACTTAAATTCCTATTTTAGCCATTTCAAGCCTAATTTAACTACGGACTTCCAAAACAAAATTCCGAGCACGCTCCTAAGTCCAAAATCACCATACGGAGCTGTTGGAATCGTCAAAATTCTATTTCAGGGTCGTTTTCTCAAAATGTTGACCGAAGTCAAATTTGGCCTTTTAAAGCCAACTTAAGGAACCAAGTGTTCCGATTTCAACCCAAACACTTCCAAATCCCGACTAAACCATCCCCGCAAGTCATAAATCATTAAAAGCATATACGAAAGGTTTTATTTTAGGGAACGGAGTTCTAAAAGTCAAAATGACTGGTTGGGTCATTATATTCTCTCCCATTTAATTATACGTCCGTCCTCGAACGTGCTAAGGACTGTTTCGGAGTTGTCCAAAATTACTGATTAATACCTCGTGCACCTACTCTTCCTACCACACCTAGTTGAGCACATCGATTCGAGCCAATCTGAAGATTCTCCCCTTTATTCCGGCAAATAAGCCTTAGAGCCAAATTCTAACATCCAGAATTCTCCACCATGCATGTTTCCAACCTATGAACACCGTATCAATCACTACACGATGCACCCATACAGGATTGCATACCTTTGTTGAATTTAGACCATGCACCGCATCATTCACATGACCTAACATCCTCCGATAACAATAGCCAGAATTCCACGAATCTAATGTTCACAACACACCTCATGATACATATAAGTCTTGTCCAACTCTTGAAATGCTTCCACGATGGAAGAAATGTGTAGAAATTCATAATCAACTGCCGATTCAACAAATTATTGAGTTTCTCCTTCTGACAAGAACCATTGCCTCATTATGAATCAAATAACTATATTTGCTCTTTATTATACTTCATATAATCTGATCGCACTGATCCCGGATCCAATAGTCTCGTCTCACCTAGTATAAGCTGCTCAGGCAATAAGCCATCTCATACACGATCAAAAAGCCTCATATGATGCCACAATGAGCTAATAAGCTACGGACTCGATTGCGATACATAAGAAAAACGAACTCTGGAAAGGATTACTCAACCCACGTGACTAATTGAACAACTGAAAAGGTGTCATGAACCTTCCTCAGAAAACAAATGGGACACAAACAAACAAAATAGAATATAGGGGACTGTACTCAACATCACACTGTTGCGGCGTGCAACCCGATCCAAACAACATACCCGTGACGGCGTGCCACCCGATCCGCACAAAACGAATCTATAAGGAAATACTTACCGAGCTAGAATGTTCATTACTACAAAATATCTGAATATCGGACACAAGCACGCTAAGTGCATAATACCATCCTTGGAAGGACCTACAGCGCCATACGCTACAAAACTCAAACACAACTAAGGTGTGATAAATGATCTGAATCTCGAGAGCCATCCTGCCCACATAACACTATCGCTACGCAGAACTTCAACACATAAGAAATTTATCAAGCTGTTTCACAACTCACATGGCACAATAAATTATTACATGTAATAACCGACGACGAAACGACACCCAACGTCCGAATACTCCTCCATAAGGAGCGCTATGCTAAATGAACACATCCGACCTGATATATAGTCCATATTCATATTTAAATCCATCCGCATACCTCAGGACGATTCTGATCGTACCATACTAGGCTAATAACCCTTCAAGGATCCATAATAACCCTTTTTCCCATAACACACAAGAACAACCATCATAACCGGAACAAACTTCCACACTCCACAACCAAATGAACCGAGCACCCTCCAGGCAAAAATTCTCGAATTAGCGATAACGCCACAATCTTCATACTTGGTTGTAAAATATTTAATCATTCAAGTGACTACTTGCCATACTTATACAATTCTCTCGTGGAATACGCTCCCATGACCTTCTGCAACAGATAACAAGTCTGCACATTCATACCACCGGCCATACTAATACTGTAAGGAGAATCAAGGATCTACAATTCAATACACAAAGCCTCTTATACATAATGCCGATCTCAGGTGACACTGAAGACAATACCAGCTTGCTTTAAACCTCTAACTCTTTTTCTGCTCGTCCGAGCTTGTGACATCCTTGTCAACACCGAGCCGAAATCTTAAATCCTCAACTTTCGAATCTCATGCTACTTAATGCACTTAATCACGCAAATACGTAGGAGTACAAGAATTACATCATAACTCCCGAACCACTAATAGGGTAAACACTTTATCATATAGCAACCTTCTACTTAACTCATTTCAAGAGAACCATTGCAACACGTGACTGAAATTTCCATATCCGCAAGAAAATACCGGCCTCAAGTAGTGGTCTAAACCACCATAACTCTTTCAGGATCCCTCTATACATAACATGCCATAATACTTAAATTCCTCCAAATAAAATCAATTACGGTGGCTGTCAAGCCTCGCACGTACTGCCATAAATCACATGCATAACTCAATGCGCTGAAGGAACTAATCATTGCCACCATCATGCCAATTCAACCATTGTTAGTCGACTCATCTTTTCTCGATTTATTCTTCATTTGCCTTAGAAATAATAATAGCTCCATTCATTACATCACGAACTCAAATCCGCACTCATCCCGAGTGACCTTATTTCACGAGACCACATTGTTTCAAAACCCACTAATCATCTCATATCCCTCCTTGTGCGCACTTTTACATCTTCAACTGGTACACTCATTCTGATACTTCTTTTATGAATCTGAAATTATTTCCTTCTGTTTCTTCCAATGCTACACCGCAGACCGAAGATAACATAGAACACTCCAAACCCTTTTCAAAATCTACTGCAAAACCTCGATGATTAACCATACTACAGGCTCGAAATCCTTAGGCACCACATTGTAACGTTTTGAATCCAATAGGACCCTTATTGAGAGTCACCCATTCTGACCTGATCCTGAATAAAATAAACTCCAAGGCTCTGCTAGCAGTTGAACACTCTCTCGAAGAAGCAGCCGGCCGAATCACCTTCCTCGTACATCACATTAACACGAAGCATAGACTCTAAGTCTTCCCAAAACCTGAACATGAATCGATAAGTAAAAATATGGCACACATTCCCCCAAATCATTTGCTCAAATTACCACTAATGTTTTCTTTCCTTAGTTGTAATGACCCACCAATACACCGATAACCAGAACCATCCCAAATAGACAACCATGTAATTCAATTATAGACGGTGGGTGTAACGACCCAACCAGTAGTTTTGACTTTTAGAACCCCCTTCCCCTAAATAAAACTTCCAGTATGTTCTTTAAATGATTTATGACTTGTGGGGATGGTTGGTTCGGGATTTGGAAGTGTTTGAGGTGAAACCGGAACACTTAGTTCCTTAAGTTGGCCTTAAAGTGCTAAGTTTGACTTCGATCAATATTTTGAGAAAACTACCTCGGAATAGAATTTTGATGATTCCAACAGCTCCGTATGGTGATTTTTGACTTAGGAGCGTGATCGGAATTTTATTTGAAAGTCCGTAGTGAAATTAGGCTTGAAATGGCTAAAATAGGAATTTAAAGTTTGAAAGTTTGACCGGGGAGTTGACTTTTTGATACCGGAGTCGGAATCCAGTTCCGAAAATTTTCATAGCTCCATTATGTAATTTATGACTTGTGTGTAAAATTTTAGGTCAATCGGAGTTGATTTGATAGGTTCCGACATCGAATGTATAAGTTAAAATTTCTAAGTTTCATTAAGCTTGAATTGGAGCATGATTCGTGATTTTAGCGTTGTTTGATGTGATTTGAGGTTTCAAATAAGTTTGTATGATGTTTTAGGACTTGTTAGTATTTTGGGTTGAGGTCCTGAGGGCCTCGGGTGAGTTTTGGATGGTTAACGGATCAAAAGTGGGACTTAGCTGCTGCAATTTTTCTGCTGGAAATGCTGTCAAAATCGGGCTGCCTGTCAAAATCGAACTGCCTGACAAATATTGAACCCCTGACAAAATCGAGGTCCCTGACAAAATCGAGGACCCTGACAACTCGAACCCCCTGACAAAAATCGAGCTCCCGAGATCGAGCTCCCGAGAACGAGCTCCCGAGATCGAGCTCCCGAGAACGAGCTCCCAAGATCGAGCTCCCAAGATCGAACTGGACAGATCGAGCTCCCAAGATCGAACTGGACAGATCGAGCTCCCAAGATCGAACTGGGCAGATCTGTAAGTTATAAAAACAGAGGCATTCAACCCATTTGCCATTTTTGACAAACTTGAGCTTGAACAGAGGCGACTTTTGACAGATTTTCAAGGAAAGACAGTTGGGGTAAGTGATTCTAACTCGGATTTGATCAATATACACGAATATATCATTGTTTTCACAATTTAATTAGTGTTTTGAGATTGAAATTTGGAAAAGTTTAGAAATCTCATAGAAACGAAATTTTGAGATTTCGGTATCGATTCAGAGTCGAATTTGAGTGAAACTGGTATGGTTGGACTCTTAATTAAATGGGTTATCGGATTTCATAACTTTCGCCGGATTCCGAGATGTGAGCCCCGCGGGCGAATTTTTAATTAATTTCGGAATTTTTATTTAAAATGTAGTATTTCCATATAGAATTTATTTCCTATAATTTTTAGTGATTGTATCGAATTATTTTGGCTAGATTCGAGCCAGACAGAGTTGGATAATCGTGGAAAAGGCAAAATTGTGGATTAAATTGGAGCAAGACGAGGTAAGTCTCTTGTCTAATCTTGTGAGGGGGAAATTACCTCATAGGTGATTAAAATTAAATAATTGTTGCTAATTGTGGGAGGCTACATACGCACGAGGTGACGAGAGTCCGTGCGTAGCTACTATTAATGCTAAAGTCCGGGTAGTTTAGGACTCAAAGCATGCCTTACTTGTGTAAATTGTATTCTTTGAATTATTTATATTAATTGATATCTATATGAATATATTGTGAATTGTTAGATAAAGATATTAAAGGATAGAAATCTCATATGCTTAATTTTTGTTTAAATCAATTAATTGTTAAAAGAAATTGTTCTCCTCCAAAATTTATCTTATAATAAACATACTGTCCTTCCGGAGGCACATAAGAAAAATGTCCTCCTTTCTTGTGGAGCGGGCCGAACGCCTCGGCAGGATAGATGCATCTATGGATCGCGCCGCACGTCCCTCGGCAGTGTACACGACACTCTGGATCGGGTCGTACGTCCTCGGCAGAAATCGTGCTTAATAATAATAATTACACGATACTTTGACGGTTTATTGCAGCTTGTAAAACTATTTGATAAATTGGAAATTCATTGAAATTGAATTGCAGCTTGTAAAGCTATTATATAAATTGGAAATTTATTGAAATTGAATTGAAATTTGCAGCTTGTAAAGCTTTTTGATAAATTGGAAATTCATTGAAATTGAATTGCAGCTTGTACAGCTATTTGATAAATTAGAATTTTTATTGAAATTGAAGGATTTAATAAATATACTCAACTCTACGCACGATCTAGATTTAGGAAGAAGGTAACAACCCTAGATGTCATGTAGCCTCCTGATTATAAATGTGGCGCGCTACACATCCATAATCAAAACTCTACTAGACACGGCTCATAGACAACCCCTAGGACAGACTTGCTCTGATACCAAGTTTGTCACGACCCAACTGGAGGGTCATGACTAGCACCCGGGCCATACTTGCCGAGCACCAACGTACATTTTATCTAACCTTCCTTATTATCTTTAAGGGCCGACAAGATCAATATAAATAGTAGACATGGATCATGAACATCCAACAATGAAAGATAATGTCATGAACATACATAACATGGGACGACAAGACTGTCAAGAAACTATATATAAGGTACGAGCTACCATGATGCCATGAAAGACTATACAACAAAAATCAGCCGACAAGGCATTCTAAACCATACATAAGTCGACACCTGTCTATGAGCCTCTAAAGGAACATAAGTGCTACAACATTGCCGGAACAGGGCCCCGACATACCCATAATGTCTATAACAAAAATGCATACCAAGACCACGGCAAGTCCGGAGAAGGGATCTCGCCAATAACCGTTGAACTGGACAGCCTACTGTGGTGGGGGAGCTACGTCTACCTGTCTATCAGGACCTGCAGCACGACATGCAGCGTCCACAAATAAAAAGGACATCAGTACGAATAAAGTACTGAGTATGTGAGGCAAGAAAGCATAAGTAAGAACAGTAATGTAAACAGGGATAGAGAATATACAACCTGTGACATCTGGGTACCTCTGAGGGCTACTAACATGAAATACATGATACATACATATATATACATAAACTTTTAAAACATACGCCTTTGTGGGCATCACCATCATCATATCATACCCGGCCATAATAGGCTCGGTATACCCGGCCATCATAGGGCTCGGTAGAATCGTACCCCGCCACGTGTAGCTCGGTAAAACCCAACTGATCAGTGGTTGCACAATAGGTGCCATACCCGGCCGACTATAGCGCGGCTCGGTAGAGTAAAATAGATACATATATATGATGCATGCTGGACTCATTGGAATCACATTTTGAACCTTTCGGAGTGACGTAAGGTCGGTATCCTTCGTACATGTTATTAGGATTAACTCTTCATCAAGAATCTTATAAGAATAAGGAACTACCAACAACATTGATAATATAAGAATAAGAGAAGTAACATCAATATCAATCGTTTCATAAGAAGGGCAGCAATGTAAGTACTGCTAGCTTCTAAGAGTAGAGTATCTTTGGGAGCTCGTTCATTACATTATGTACAATCGGAGTCGTGCAAAAGAATGAAGGGGATAGCCTCACATACCTTGTATATACTGACCAACCTCAAGCTATGCAAATGTCACGACTCCTTAGTCTACAATAAGACAAATGGCACTATCATTATCGTTTAAGCGTCGTAACTATTATGTATCGACCACAACCTATTTTACGATGAAACAGACAGCACCTCCCCTATTTATATGACTTCCCACAAGTCAATACAATCACTAAACAGCCCAAACAACATCATTAATAATCATATTGAGCCTCCAAAATAGTCCACCAACCAACAACATTACTACCAAGCCTTTCGATATATATTTCACAAGTTCTAGCTTCAACGACTTAGCTGTAACTTGGATAATCTTAAATATATATAGAGTAATAGGTTACTTACCTTTAAACAGAAAGAACAACTCCAATTTGACCTTAATTTTCCACGAAATATCCCTTCAATTCTGCCACAAGAACAAAGAAGCGAAACTAGCAATTAATTCGGGTTTTTCAGCACTAGAATTACTTTAGAAGACTTGAAATCACCTAGGGTTGATATTAAAAACTTGAAGGTGTATTTACAGGACATAAAACACTTAAAACAACCTCCCACACGAGCTGGAACAACACAAAAATCAGCAACACCAAGAAGAACAAGAAACTTACTAGCGCCACGGGATTCCCGACATTTGATTTGTGTTGTTTGCCCTTTGTTTGGGTCTTGGATCATGAGAGAACCTTGAAAGACTATTTTTAGGGTTATAAGGTCTGAATATACTGAAAAATAATGACTTAAAACGGGGTTGAGGTATCATATATATGTCCATATGTCTTAAACCGCCTTTGTGGGCCCCATAGAGAGCAGCTTGGCGCACTCTCGCGAAAACGCGAATATCTCTCTATTCCGAGATCGTATCGACAAACGGTTTAATGCGTTGGAAACTAGACTCATAGATCTTCAATTTTATAGGTAGATCACCCCATAATTCCAAGCACATTGGGAGAAAAATGCAGTAACATTTGACCTAAAGTTTAAGTAAAATTATAAACCTAAGTTGCGACAACTTTTATCGACTTTTGTTTCATAACTCGCTTGACTTCAAGACTTATGATGCGGATATTATATGATTCAAATACATTAAAACAAGACCTCTTGGGACAATTAATCACCTCTAGTGTTACCCGAAAATACAGGTTACAACATCCTTGATTCGTTTAACTTCAAATACTTGTTAACCACTCTTATACACCCTTGTATCGTTTAAGACCAATAGGATTAACTTCTTATCATCTCAAAGATAATATCTTCTTGGATTTATGTCGACTAACTTATGGAGTGATCTATGGTATGCGAATTTGGGTTGTAACACCCTCTCCCCCTTAGGAACATTCGTCCTCGAATGTAAGGGTTTATGGGGTGTCTAACTCATTGTG
Organism: Nicotiana tomentosiformis; assembly: GCF_000390325.3. Lineage (NCBI taxonomy): Eukaryota > Viridiplantae > Streptophyta > Magnoliopsida > Solanales > Solanaceae > Nicotiana > Nicotiana tomentosiformis. The sequence goes on along the minus strand of NC_090819.1, from coordinate 1,258,423 downwards.
GATTCAGACAGAGATTTCCGGCTGAGTTTCCCCTATAAAATGGACACTAGCCAAACTTGCAAGCAGTTAAACCTAACCTATGGCCTTACAAGACTATACAAAGCATTATGGATATGTACATTATCTGCATATTACCATTTTGTATTAAAAAAAAGAGTATTCACAAGCTATTGCTTACCTCATAGAGCCGTTTCACCTTATAATGCGTCCTTCTTTCCCCCGGCATCCTCGTTATCTTCACTCTGGAATAGGTAAGGGTATTTAGACTTCATCTCCTCTTCTGCTTCCCATGTCATTTCTTCTATATTCTTGTTCCTCCATAATACTTTCACGGAAGCTACATCCTTTGTTCTCAGCTTGCGGACTTGTCGATCTAATATAGCCACTGGCACTTCATCATATGATAGATCCTTTGTAACTTGTACATCTTTGATAGGGACGACCCGAGAAGGGTCTCCAATACATTTCCTCAACATAGATACATGGAATACCGGGTGGACAAATTCCAATTCAGATGGCAATTCTAACTCATAAGCAACCTGTCCAATTCGTCGAAGAATTTTGTACGGCCCAATATACCGCGGACTCAACTTACCCTTCTTCCCAAAATGCATAACACCCTTCATCGGCGAGATCTTCAGGAAAACCCAATCACCAACCTCAAATTCTAGATCACGACGTCGGACGTCGAAATAAGACTTTTGCCTGCTTTGTGCCGTCCTCAGTCGCTCTTGTATCACTTTCACCTTCTCAATGGCTTGGTGAATCAAATCTGGCCCATATAATTCTGTCTCACCGACTTCGAACCATCCAACTGGTGATCTACATCTCCTCCCGTACAGTGCCTCATACGGGGCCATTTTAATACTGGAATGGTAGCTATTATTGTAGGCAAATTCTATAAGTGCCAGATGGTCATCCCAATTCCCCTTGAAATCTAGAACACATGCTCGTAGCATATCTTCAAGCGTCTGGATGGTACGTTCAGCCTGTCCGTCAGTCTGCGAATGGAATGCAGTGCTGAGATTTACTTGTGTGCCTAAACCCTTCTGAAAAGACCTCCAAAAGTTAGCCGTAAATTGAGCTCCTCGGTCTGATATAATAGATACCGGCACACCATGAAGCCTAACAATCTCCTTGATATAAAACTTCGCATAATCTTCAGCAGTGTAAGTTGTCTTAACTGGCAGAAAATGGGCAGATTTTGTAAGTCGATCAACTATCACCCAGATGGAGTCAAACTTATGATAAGAGCGAGGTAATCCAATAATGAAGTCCATATTAATCACCTCCCATTTCCAGGTCGGAATCTCTATATTCTGAATCAATCCACTAGGTTTCTGATGCTCGATCTTTACTTGTTGACAATTAGGACACTGGGCTACAAATTCTGCAATAGACTTCTTCATGTTATCCCACCAATACTGCTCCTTAATGTCATGATACATCTTTGTCGAGCCAGGATGGATAGAATATCGGGACTGGTGAATCTCAATCATAATCTTCTCTTGCAACCCTGCCACACTAGGTACACATAATCGACCCTGGTATCTCAGTGTCCCATCTCCTCCGATCTTGAAAGCTGTAATCTTACACTGCTGAATTCCCTCTCTCAATCTTACTAAGGTAGGATCTTCATATTGCCGTGCTTTTACCTCGGCTACCAAAGATGATTCTGCTGTATTCTGTACAGTAACACCTCTGTCATCAGAGTCCAACAATCTGATTCTCATATTGGCCAGCTGGTGAAGCTCTTTGGTCAACCCTTGTCTACCTGCCTCAATATGTATTAAGCTTCCCATTGACTTACGGCTGAGAGCGTCTGCCACAACATTAGCTTTACCGGGATGGTACAATATCTCGACATCGTAGTCTTTCAGTAATTCAAGCCACCTACGCTGCCTCAAATTCAACTCCTTCTGCTTGAAGATGTATTGTAAACTCTTGTGATCTGTGTAGATGTCAACATGGACGCCGTATAAGTAGTGCCGCCATATCTTCAAAGCATATATTACTGCAGCCAATTCCAAATCATGAGTCAGGTAATTCTTTTCATGCTTCTTCAATTGTCTTGATGCATAAGCAATCACCTTCCCATGTTGCATCAATACGCACCCCAAACCTATACCTGAGGCATCACAATATACCACATAACCTTCTGTTCCTTCTGGGAGAGTGAGCACTGGCGCGGATGTCAATCGATTCTTTAGCTCCTGAAAACTATGTTCACAAGCATCAGACCACTGGAACTTGGTAGCTTTCTGTGTTAACTTAGTCAATGGTGCTGATATAGAGGAAAACCCTTCTACAAACCGCCTATAATATCCTGCTAGCCCCAGGAAGCTGCGGACTTCTGACGGTGTTGTAGGTCTCGGCCAATTCTTCACTGCATCGATCTTCTGAGTGTCGACACTAATACCCTCATCAGATATCACATGGCCAAGGAATGATACTAAGTTCAGCCAGAATTCACATTTAGAGAGCTTAGCATATAACTTATGATCCTGAAGGGTCTGTAATACTATCCGCAAGTGGCCCGCATGTTCTGCCTCCGAACGAGAATACACCAGAATGTCATCAATGAATACGATCACGAACACATCAAGATAGGGCCTGAATACACTATTCATGAGATCCATAAAAGCTGCTGGGGCATTTGTTAGCCCGAACGACATCACCAAGAACTCAAAATGCCCATATCTTGTCCGGAAGGCCGTCTTTGGAATATCCTTCTCCTTAACCCTCACCTGATGATACCCTGAACGCAAGTCAATCTTGGAGAAATACTTGGCACCCTGGAGTTGGTCAAACAGGTCATCAATTCTTGGAAGTGGATACTTGTTCTTTATTGTAAACTTATTCAACTGTCGATAATCGATACACATCCTTAACGACCCATCTTTCTTCCGCACGAACAAGACTGGCGCACCCCAAGGTGAAGTGCTAGGCCTAATGAAACCCTTATCCAGCAAGTCCTTCAACTGTGCCTTCAACTCTCGCAACTCTGCCGGGGCCATCCTGTATGGAGGGATAGAGATCGGTTGAGTGTCAGGCAATGCATCAATGCTAAACTCAATCTCCCTTTCAGGAGGAAGGCCTGGGAGTTCATCTGGGAAAACATCTGGAAATTCATTGACCACGGGGATTAATTGTAGAGTAGGCGGCTTCGCCTCCGCATCCCTAACGCGAACAAGATGATAAATGTAACCTTTTGAGATCATCTTCCTTGCCTTAAGATAGGAAATAAACCTACCTTTCGGCGTAGCAATGTTCCCCTTCCATTCAATGGCGGGTTCACAAGGAAACTGAAACCTAACCATCTTCGTACGACAGTCAACATTTGCATAGCATGAGGCCAACCAGTCCATTCCCATTATCACATCGAAATCAACCATTTCTAACTCAAATAAATTTGCCGAGGTTTGACGACTACAAATCATCACAGTGCAACCTTTATATACCCTTCTAGCAATCACAGAATCTCCTATCGGAGTGGATACCGCAAGTAGTTTACTTATCAATTCAGGTTCAATGCCAAACTTATTAGCCACAAAGGGTGTAACATATGATAAGGTAGATCCTGGATCAATTAGTGCATATACATCATAAGAAAACACAGACAATATACCTGTAACAACATCCGGAGATGACTCGAGATCTTGTCGACCTACTAGAGCATAGGTTCGATTTTGAGCACCACTCAAACTCGGCACTGAACCTCTACCTCTACCACGACCTGTCGACTGTTGAAAACCTTGTGCTGGAGGTCGAACTGATAAGGAAGAACCAGACACAGATCCAGTCGGTTGAGCCATACCACCGCCTCCTCTGTTAGGACAATCCTGCATCATATGGCCACACTGTCCGCAAGAATAGCACGCATCGGAACCTCGACGGCACAGTCCAAAGTGGGCCTTGCCGCACTGATCACAACGAGGTGTTGGGGGTCTCGTCTGACTAGTATCTCTATGAAATTGTGAGCCTGATGCCCTCAAACTCTGACCTGAACCAAAATAGGTAAATCGATCATACCGAGGCCTCTGAAACTTTGGAGGAGCACTAGCTACAGGTGGCGCCGAACTCCTCGAAGATTGGGGCCTGATACTGCCTCTGAACTCATCAGAATACCCTGCAAATCTCGCCCTCTTATGCTGGCCCCTATCCTGCTCCCTATCTGCCCTTTGCTGGTGCTTACGATCCTCTAGGGTCTGGGCATAAGCATGAATACGGGAAATATCCATGCCCTCTACCAAGGAGGCTGTTGTGCACTCATTTATCAGATGTGGTCCCAACCCGTTCATGAACAGATGCACCCTATCACTCATCTCGGCCACCATATGGGGAGCATACCTTGCTAAAGAATCAAACTGTATACTATACTCTCGTACACTCATATTACCCTGTCGAAGGTTCAAGAACTTATCAGCTCTAGCTAGTCGTATCTCAACTGGCAAGTAGTGATGAAGAAAGGCCTCTAAAAATTCCTTCCACATGGCTGGAGGAGCGTTCGGACCCCTAGATCTCTCCCAAATATCATACCAGAAAACCGCTAAATCCTGTAACCGATAAGAATCCAACTCTACTGCCTCCGTATCACTAGCATGCATAACCCGCAATGTACGATGAATCTGATCAATAAATGTTTGTGGGTCCTCCTTGGGGTCTGATCCGGTAAACACTGGAGGGTCTAGATTAATAAAATCACGAACTCTCGCACTAACTGGTTTATCAGCAGCACCGGTATTCTGCCTCTGAGCCTGAGCAGCTACCAAGCTAGTCAACAATTGCACCGCACTGCGCATATCGTGGTCTGTAGTGCTAGACGGAGGAACTGGATGTACTGGGTGCCTCCTAATATCCTCTGGAGGAGACGGAGAGGTATGAGACGGCATCTCACTCTGAGCCTCACTTTGGCCTGCTCTGGCTGGAGGCACCTGAATGTTACCCTCTCCCACAGCTGTATCAAGCCGTTTACTAATTGCTTGCTTCCTAGTCGAAGGCATCGCTGAAAGAAAACAAGGTGAATATTAGATATGAACACTTACTACTCAACTCTACGCACGATCTAGATTCAGGAAGAAGGTAACAACCCTAGATGTCACGTAGCCTCCTGATTATAAATGTGGCGCGCTACACATCCATAATCAAAACTCTACTAGACACGGCTCATAGACATCCCCTAGGACAGACTTGCTCTGATACCAAGTTTGTCACGACCCAACTGGAGGGTCATGACTAGCACCCGGGCCATACTTGCCGAGCACCAACGTACATTTTATCTAACCTTCCTTATTATCTTTAAGGGCCGACAAGATCAATATAAATAGTAGACATGGATCATGAACATCCAACAATGAAAGATAATGTCATGAACATACATAACATGGGACGACAAGACTGTCAAGAAACTATATATAAGGTACGAGCTACCATGATGCCATGAAAGACTATACAACAAAAATCAGCCGACAAGGCATTCTAAACCATACATAAGTCGACACCTGTCTATGAGCCTCTAAAGGAACATAAGTGCTACAACATTGCCGGAACAGGGCCCCGACATACCCATAATGTCTATAACAAAAATGCATACCAAGACCATGGCAAGTCCGGAGAAGGGATCTCGCCAATAACCGCTGAACTGGACAGCCTACTGTGGTGGGGGAGCTACGTCTACCTGTCTATCAGGACCTACAGCACGACATGCAGCGTCCACAAATAAAAAGGACATCAGTACGAATAAAGTACTGAGTATGTGAGGCAAGAAAGCATAAGTAAGAACAGTAATGTAAACAGGGATAGAGAATATACAACCTGTGACATCTGGGTACCTCTGAGGGCTACTAACATGAAATACATGATACATACATATATATACATAAACTTTTAAAACATACGCCTTTGTGGGCATCACCATCATCATATCATACCCGGCCATAATAGGCTCGGTAAAACGTACCCGGCCATCATAGGGCTCGGTAGAATCGTACCCGACCACGTGGAGCTCGGTAAAACCCAACTGATCAGTGGTTGCATAATAGGTGCCATACCCGGCCGACTATAGCGCGGCTCGGTAGAGTAAAATAGATACATATATATGATGCATGCTGGACTCATTGGAATCACATTTTGAACCTTTCGGAGTGACGTAAGGTCGGTATCCTTCGTACATGTTATTAGGATTAACTCTTCATCAAGAATCTTATAAGAATAAGGAACTACCAACAACATTGATAATATAAGAATAAGAGAAGTAACATCAATATCAATCGTTTCATAAGAAGGGCAGCAATGTAAGTACTGCTAGCTTCTAAGAGTAGAGTATCTTTGGGAGCTCGTTCATTACATTATGTACAATCGGAGTCGTGCAAAAGAATGAAGGGGATAGCCTCACATACCTTGTATATACTGACCAACCTCAAGCTATGCAAATGTCACGACTCCTTAGTCTACAATAAGACAAATGGCACTATCATTATCGTTTAAGCGTCGTAACTATTATGTATCGACCACAACCTATTTTACGATGAAACGGACAGAACCTCCCCTATTTATATGACTTCCCACAAGTCAATACAATCACCAAACAGCCCAAACAACATCATTAATAATCATATTGAGCCTCCAAAATAGTCCACCAACCAACAACATTACTACCAAGCCTTTCGATATATATTTCACAAGTTCTAGCTTCAACGACTTAGCTGCAACTTGGATAATCTTAAATATATATAGAGTAAGAGGTTCCTTACCTTTAAACAGAAAGAACAACTCCAATTTGACCTTAATTTTCCACGAAATATCCCTTCAATTCTGCCACAAGAACAAAGAAGCGAAACTAGCAATTAATTCGGGTTTTTCAGCACTAGAATTACTTTAGAAGACTTGAAATCACCTAGGGTTGATATTAAAAACTTGAAGGTGTATTTACAGGACATAAAACACTTAAAACAACCTCCCACACGAGCTGGAACAACACAAAAATCAGCAACACCAAGAAGAACAAGAAACTTACTAGCGCCACGGGATTCCCGACATTTGATTTGTGTTGTTTGCCCTTTGTTTGGGTCTTGGATCATGAGAGAACCTTGAAAGACTATTTTTAGGGTTATAAGGTCTGAATATACTGAAAAATAATGACTTAAAACGGGGTTGAGGTATCATATATATGTCCATATGTCTTAAACCGCCTTTGTGGGCCCCATAGAGAGCAGCTTGGCGCACTCTCGCAAAAACGCGAATATCTCTCTATTCCGAGATCGTATCGACGAACGGTTTAATGCGTTGGAAACTAGACTCATAGATCTTCAATTTTATAGGTAGATCACCCCATAATTCCAAGCACATTGGGATAAAAATGCAGTAACATTTGACCTAAAGTTTAAGTAAAATTATAAACCTAAGTTGCGACAACTTTTATCGACTTTTGTTTCATAACTCGCTTGACTTCAAGACTTATGATGCGGATATTATATGATTCAAATACATTAAAACAAGACCTCTTGGGACAATTAATCACCTCTAGTGTTACCCGAAAATACGGGTTACAACATCCTTGATTCGTTTAACTTCAAATACTTGTTAACCACTCTTATACACCCTTGTATCGTTTAAGACCAATAGGATTAACTTCTTATCATCTCAAAGATAATCTCTTCTTGGATTTACGTCGACTAACTTACGGCATGATCTATGGTATGCGAATTTGGGTTGTAACAGATACTTACTGAGTACACGTTGTTTACGTACTCATACTACACTTGCTGCACTTTTTGTGCAGGATCTGAGATGGGTGCTAGTGGAGGACCTATCATCACATAACCACGCCATCCCGAGGCATAGTGGTGAGCTGCCTTTCTGAGTCGTTCTGCAGCTACCAGTGTCTCTTCTTATATTTACATTCTATCTATTTCATTTCAGATAGTATTTGGAGTTTTGTATAATCTACTAGATGCTCATGCACTTGTGACACCGGGTCTTGGCACACACATTGATAGAATTTGGTATTTTATGATTTTCTTGGATTAAAAGTTTAATCAATATATGTTTGATTTATCAGTTGGCTTGCCTAGCTGTAGTGTTGGGCGCCATCACGACCTATAGGTGAAATTGGGTCGTGATAGTGGGGCTCTCCCACTTAGCTTTAAGCTACAATTACAAAATTCTAGAATCCATCGAGATTCCTTCTTCATTGTTGACATGATCCTGCACACGCAACTCGCCAAATTTTCTCGAAATCCTTCTATTAACCTTTAATAAACACTCCGAACCACTAGCCACATTTACATATTAAATCTCTTACCGGGTAGCCAGTAAAATTCTTCGCAGAAGCTTCGTCAACACCACGCGACCGCTAACCTGCTCACAGGAGATAACCCACCTGTGAAAATTACATGCCGACATATTCCAACGTTGTTGCACTGGGTGCAATTACTACGAAATCAGTAGATCATCTTGAGTTCAAGCTCATTCACCAGCTGCACCAGTCTGTTCACTCCTCATGGACGTCAACTAAAGGTGCGACAATACATTCCAATCCAAAATCATGTTGTATCCTTCTTCATATCAAGCAACTCCCTCCTGTTGTATCCTTCTTCATATCAAGCAACTCCCTCATTTTGTATCCAATCTCCCTCGATATAGCAGCTATTATTACAACTTAAGTCTGTAGACCTAGTCACTATCCATTCTACATCCCAAATCACTCCAAACTTTCCTCAAGACGTGTAATCATCCTACCACGTAACCCATATGCTATCTTGCCACTCTCCCACTTTGGTCAACCATCTCCTTTAAGCAACTACTCAACTTATGTTTTCTTACACTTGGCCTTCTCGAAACCTAACCACCACAAGAGACCTTCCACATGTCCTTCCTCATCCTTCGCTGCCCAGTTGTTGCCTTAACTAAAACTCATTCTCTATAGCACTCGAACTAATGGGTCGTTACCAGCTTTAAACCTTTCCGAGGATCATCCTTCTCGAGCCATCAATACTAGGAACATTGCTTCGACCCTGAACCATTGTACACCGTGATCTCTAACAACTGTTTCCCCTATACCAATTCCTAACACCCCACCGTGAAGGCGAGTTGAAGAAAACTATAACACCGGCAAACCTTAACGCAATTAACAAGGCGATGTCACCGTATCAAAATTGAGAACTCTACCACGCTCGAAAATATCAGGCTTCATTACTCCATCAACCTCAAACCTGAACATTCATAGTCCGATTGCCTTTTCTCTGCTTGAAATAAAACATGGAACCATTGAATCATGTACTAGGAAAAATGTACTTTCAAGTCGTTTACTGCCCTGACACATAGATAGGAATTCTACCATTACATAAACACTGTGCGATAACAACACATAAATCGTCATAACAATCAATGTCAAATGTCAAATCTCAAAAACTTAGGTAGTATTGATACTGAATTGAAACGATAGATCGGCCTTCCGTAAGGCGACGACAATAGCCCAATTAATTACTCAGGGAGAAACATCTTGCATTACACATGTAGTACCATTAAAAATTTCCTCGATCCCCAATTTATAATAAGCGCTTCACGTCGCATGAGATTGAATAGGAAGGAAATGTAGGCATAAGCACCAAAGAAAATCGAATCGCACGATGAGGAATCAAAAAGGAAAGTATTCCTAACAACCCTGTAGCCTCTCGAAGATAAGCACAGACGTCTCTGTACCGATCCTCAAGACTATACTAGACTTGCTCATGACTCATGAGACCTAAGTGAACGTAGTGCTCTCATGCCATGTTATCACAACCCAATTTCACCTATAGGTCGTGATGGGACCGGACACCGCTGTCAGGCAAGCCAACAATACATGCTTAGCTTAATTACCCATTTTAGTATTTTTGAAATTAAAATTTCGCCAATGAAATAATAAAGATAAAACTCATTGAGTAAATGATAAATACTTTTAGCAACTAAATTTCTAAACAATTCACAACCATTCCCTAAACCCAGTGTCACAAGTGCATGAGCATCTAGTAGATTATACAAAATCTCAAATACTATCTGAAATAAAAATAGACAGAATAATAAAAAAATATATAAGGAGAGACACTGGTAGCTGCAGAACAGCTCAGAAAGACAGCTCGCCATTATGCCCCTAAATAACGTGAGTATAAGACGATAGGTTCTCCACTAGTACTTGCCTCAGGTCCTGCACAAAAAAGTGCAGCAAGTGTAGCATGAGTACGTAAACAACGTGTACCCAGTAAGTATCAAGCCTAATCTCGAAGTGGTAGAGACGAGATGGCCGACTTTGACACTCACTAAGGGACAACAATAATAAATGGAATAAGTTATGATTATTCAAATCAGCATGATTCACAGAGTTAACAATAATTTATTCAATTAGCAGAAATAATAAAAATCCTTCAAATGCAACAATTTCCAATCTATTAATTAAATCCTTCAATTTCAATAAAACTTTCAATTTATCAAATAGCTTTACAAGTTGCAATTCAATTTCAATAAATTTTCAATTTATCAAATAGTTTTACAAGCTGCAATAAACTGTCCAAGTATCGTGTAATTATTATTATTATCAAGCACGATTTCTGTCGAGGTCGTCCGGCCCGATCCTGAGTGTCGTGTACATTGCCGAGGGACGTGCGGCACGATCCATAGATGCATCTATCTTGTCGAGGCGTTCGGCCCGCTCCACAAGAAAGAAGGATATTTTCTTATATACCTCCGAAAAGAGAGTATATTCATTATAAGATAAATTCGGGAGAATGAACAATTCTTTTTAACAATTAATTAATTTAAACAGAAAATTCAAGAATATGAGATTTCCATTCTTTAATATTTTTATCTAACAATTCACAACATATATATAAATATATCAAATAATTTAATTAAGTAAAGACTACCATTTACACAAGTAATTCATGTTTTTGAGTCCTAAACTACCCGGACTTTAGCATTAATAGTAGCTACGCACGGACTCTCGTCACCTCGTGCGTACGTAGCCCCCACAATTAGCAATAATTATTTAATTTAATCACCTATGGGGTAATTTCTCCCTCACAAGATTAGACAAGAGACTTACCTCGTCTTGCTCCAATTTAATCCACTAGTAGGCCTTTTCCTCGATTTTCAACTTCTACATTCGATGTCGAAACCTATCAAATCAAGTTCGATTGATCTCAAATTTTGCACACAAGTCATAAATGACATAACGGAGCTATAAAAATTTTTGAAACTGGATTCCGACTCCGATAACAAAAAGTCAACTCCCCGGTCAAACTTCCAAACTTAAATTCCTATTTTAGCCATTTCAAGCCTAATTTAACTACAGACTTCCAAAAAATAATTCTGAGCACGTTCCTAAGTCCAAAATCACCATACAGAGCTATTGGAATCGTTAAAATTTATTCCGGGGTCATTTTCTCACGATGTTGACCGAAGTCAAATTTGGCCTTTTAAAGCCAACTTAAGGAACCAAGTGTTCTGATTTCAACCCAAACACTTCCAAATCCCGAACCAACCATCCCCGCAAGTCATAAATCATTAAAAGTACATACAAAAAATTTTATTTTAGGGAACGGGGTTCTAAAAGTCAAAATGACCGGTTGAGTCATTACATAAGTCCCACTTTTGATCCGTTAACCATCCGTAACTCACCTGAGGCCTTCGGGACCTCAACCCAATACACCAACAAGTCCTAAAATATCATACGAACTTATTTGAAATCTCAAATCACATCAAACAATGCTAAAATCACAATTCACACCCTAATTCAAGCTTAATGAAACTTAAGCATTTCCAACTTCTACATTCAATGTCGAAACCTATCAAAACAAGTCCAATTGACCTCAAATTTTGCACACAATTCATAAATGACATAACAGAGCTGTAAAAATTTTCAGAACTAGATTCTGACCCCGATATCAAAAAGTCAACTCCCAGTCAAACTTCCAAACTTAAATTCCTATTTTAGCCATTTCAAGCCTAATTTCACTACGGACTTCCAAATAAAATTTTGATCACGCTCCTAAGTCCAAAATCACCATACAGAGTTGTTGGAATCATCAAAATTCTATTCCGCGGTCGTTTGCACACAATTCGACATCCGGTCACTATTTGAACTTAAACTTTTAATGTTTCAACAAAATTCCATATCTCGGGCTAAGGAACTCGGAATTTAATTTCGGGCATACGCCCAAGTCCCAAATCACGATACGGACCTACCGGAACTGTCAAAATACTGATCCGAGTCTGTTTGCTCAAAATGTTGACCAAAGTCAACTCATTTGAGTTTTAAAGCTCTAATTCACATTTTAATCTATTTTTCACATAAAAACTTTCCGGAAAATTTTACGGATTGTGCATGCAAGTCGAGGAATAATAAATAGTGATTTTCGAAGTCTTAGAACACATAATTAATTATTAAATTTAAAGATGACATTTTGGGTCATCACAATATTATTATTCTGGACTTTATCTTTAATTTGTTAAAGATTTCCTTAACAATATGCTCTGTGCAACACTCTTTGGTTCGACAAATTTCACTTCAATTGTAATATGAAATATGATTAGCTGCATGCAGTACTCAAACTAAATTTAGTAATACCTTCACTCATTAGACGAATCTACTAATTTGGTACATGTCACACGAAATTTCACAAGGATACAATCCATTCCGAATAAATATATCAAATAACCTAATCTCAATTATTGAAATAAATCAGCTAAATTGAATAACAAACGACACTAAAAAAACACACGCTACTAACTATAAACATGTCATCAAACTAAACAATAATCTTTTGTTTTCATAATATGCAAGATATATAGAAAATAAAAGAGTTTAATTTTGAAATATAAATAGCTAGACGTACCTTAAAATCTTTATAAGGACTTCAATTTTAAATCAATATAATACTATTATCAGTCTTAAAATATGCTTTGCATGAGCAAATTAAAGGCTTTAGCAAACTCGCAATAACATTAATTTCCTAACTTATCAACACCTATTTTGCTTCCTTTGGAGATGCTCTTAATCAAGAATCCGTCAAAAAGTATAAATTAGCTAGGACTTTCGTGGGGAAAAACCCTAGGGGAAAAGACAAAAACAACAAACCTAGTTTAAATAAGGAATTGTTTATAAGAGCTAAAATTTAATTTGATTTTAGAGTCTTAAATGTTAGAATATTTTACATAGAGTGACTTAATAACCATAATTGTAGTTTATTTATAACTCCTAAATATTAGAAAAATTATAAATTAAAATTTTATCCAATGTAAAATTTATTTTTGAAGGTTAAAAAGGCGGACGATATTTCGCTAAGAGTCTTCGTACTTTTAATATAGTATAGATAACTTTACTTATATGATCAATTTTGAAAATGATTGAATTGGATTCTTTCATTAATTAATTAATTTAAATACTTAATTATTTGACCTCAATTTAAGGGACTATTTATTTTTCGTTGACTCAAATTTAATATTTAGGTATCCCATGTTTGAATATTAGCAGTAGCATGGAAAGAATTAAAATTATGTTTATTTTCAATTAAGAAAGTAATTCATATAAAGTAATTACACTTTTAGTTTATTTTAAAGTACTAACTATTAAAACTTCCCAAAATAGAAAGAATTTAATAAATAATTTAGTGGACTGTAAAGTCCTAAACATTAAAAAATTAATATAAAAGTTATTGTATTTATGATAAATACTCTAACTCATGTTCTTTATTAGGAAACCATAAAAATATTTAAAAGTCACTCTCTAACATTGTCTCAACGCACTGAAGCTGGAGACACAATTCTTAACCTCAAATAATTTGGGACTCACAATATTCGATAATAAAAATTGAAAGTTCTATCATTTAAGAGTCTATGCAATTAAAATAAGGGAAGAATATAAATAAGTAAATTTTTATTTAATTTTGAATTCCTAAATATTAGAAGATTTTACATCATTCAAATAAAGAAAGACTTAATAACAAAAGTTTTAATTAATTTTAAAATCTTAAATACTTGCGAATAATTAAATGACTATTTTTAACTTTTAGGAAAATAATAAAAGTTTTATTCCTAAATATTAGGCAAAACACTCAAATGACTATTTTGTCCAATGTGAATACTATTTTAAAAGGGTAAAAAAGACGAACGACATTTCGCTAAGGACGTTCATGTTTTTAATATAATATAGATTAAGGTGGAGGGTTCGGGGGTGTGTGTGTTTCTATGTATTTTTTCGAAAAGCATGTTTTATTATAATGCTTGGATACACCTAATAAATTACGGGTGCTTATCAGGCGGATCCAACGAATAATTACGTTCAAACGGTTCGGCTTATCGGTTATCGGTTTACAAATATAGTAATCTGCTAGCCATCTAATAAAACAATGAGCGAATTGGTATCGGACTAACAATTATCGTGCGGTTATCAAGCGATTTACCGGCTTATTTAATAAAAGAGAAGTAGAGAACCAGAGAATTTGCAGAGAACTCGACTCCCTCGTTAACATATAAGTTCAATCCCCTTTTTTGTTTATCATGCTTCTTAATATCTGTTGCTACATGATTGAATTTGTTAACGCTTTGTATTGTACTTATTATAAGTATTTCTTTTGGTTTCATAGCTCTCCTATTTCATGTCAAAAAGGGGAAAGGCTACTAAATACTTCACTTTCTACTCAATGTAACAACCTTTTTGTGACTCGTATATCAGTTCTATGCCAAAGAAGCAAGTAAGAATTGGTCGACTGCTTGGCTGCGGACTGCGGTGCTGATTGAATTGAGAATTAGAAATTAGGGATTTAGCCATTTAGGGTTTCAATAGTATTTTATATATATACGGGTAAAAGTGTAAATATAAAAAATTTTAATGGGTTAACGATTTATCCGATAAGAAAATTGAGTAATCCACCCCCAAACCGTTAAGTTGTTAATTATAAAATCTCAATTCGTTCACCAATCATTACCCCGATAACCCGATATGTCACGACCCAAAATCCATAAGGGTCGTGATGGCGCCGGACACCACTGTCAGGCAAGCCAACAATATTCTCATTTTATTATTTTTGAAAATATATTTTTCTTCAATTTAAATAGTAAAGAATGGGGATTTACAGAGTAAATAATAATACTTTTAACAAATTCAATACAGAACAACCCATAATCATCCCAAAACCCGGTATCACAAGTGCATGAGTATTAACTAGGAATATAAAATAAAGTACAACAACTGTCCAGAATACAAATTGGACAGGAAAAATGTAAATACTCTGAAGGAGACTCTGCTGGCTGCGGGTCGACAAATGAAATGCAGCTCATCTAGGTCCCCGCATGTATATACGCCTCTGCTCTCACATGGCCTCTAGACATATATGTACCTGCACAAAAATATGCAGCAAGTGTAATATGAGTACGTAAGTAACGTGTACCCAGTAAGTATCTAGCCTAACCCTAGAGAAGTAGTAACGAAGGTTCGACATCGACACTCACTAGTGGTCCAACAACATAAGGTACAGTAACGAGGTAGCAAATATGAGGCAGAGTAAGTAAGTGAAATAAACAAATATAAGTCACGTGGTACAAATCCCTTCTCTTTACGAGGGACTCAAGCTCTTCATTAGAAATTCCTTCCTTAACCGGAGCATATATATAGGTATAGTGAAACTCATCAAGTGGCTACCATAATTCAAATCCAAATTTACAAATACACTGGCTTCTTGTCAAGTTTTACGCACGATGTCATGGGAATGTGATATAGGAAATACCGAGACGTACGGCCCGATCCAACATATTAATAAAACAGTGCACTGCCGAGGGTCGAATGGCCCGAACCATATGATAAATCAATTAACCTGCCGAGGCGAATGGCCCGATCCCATAAGAAGTGAAATACAAATTCCTGCCGAGGCGAACGGCTCGATCCCATAAGAAAGGAAATACATAATCCTGCCGAGGCGAACGGCCCGATCCCATAAGAATAAGAAGTTTTGATGAGTCCTTGACCCCACCCACGAATAAACGTGTGAGTTGTAATTTATTTAATGAAAATCTTTCGACGAAACATATATATATATATATATATATATATATATATATATATATACCGGAGCCATGCCGTAAGAGCAGGAATATTATCTGATGGCTAATCGTGAACCCGTGAAGTCTCTACAATAGCAAGTCTAGTCTTAAATAAAATGTAAAGCAGGGGAATTAATAAGCGAGAGACTACTCAAATAGTACAGCTATAGCATGATGTGAACCTAAGTCTACCCGGACAATAACATGAATGTAGTTACGTATGGGCTCTCGTCACCTTGCGCGTACGCAGTCCCCACAACAAGTAGCACACATCAAACATATCACCTAGGGGTAATTTTCCCCTCACAGAGTTATACAGGAGACTTACCTCGCTCCAAAATTTTATAGCCGGCTCCAAAGCCTCTCTAACACTTCAAACCGATGCTCATCGCTCCAAAACTATTCAATAAATGTGCAAATCTATAAATATATACTCTAATAGTCATTATAATTCAATTTACAATATTTTTCAACTCCGCTCGAAAAATGGATAAAAATCACCCTACATTTTCCAACTCCACGTGTCCGGATTCCAAAAATTTTCGAAGATAAATACTACCCATAGCATTACGAGCTCAAACATATAATTTATTCTCAGTTTCATGTCCAATTTCGTGATCAAATTTTAAAAATACCAATTTCTAGATTTTTCTTAAAAATCCCAAATTTTTACAAATTTTCATGTCTAAATCCATATATAATCCAAGTATTTAACTTGCAATAGGTGGGAATCACTTACCTTGACATAGATGATGAAGATAGAGCTCCAAAATCGCTCCAAGATCGGCTCTCATGGAGGAAATAAAGTGAAAATGGTCAAAATCCCGTTTTAAAATAACTCACTGCCCAAAAATCTCTCTTCGCGTTTGCGACCCTTTGATCGCGCTCGAGAAGGCCAGCTGACCCGTCCCTTCGTGTCCGCGTAGGCCAAATGACCTTAGGGCCAGCTCCCTCCTTTCCTCTTCGTGTTCGCGTCGCTTTGGCCGCGTTCGTGAAGGCTTGCCCAGCTCTTGCCTCGCGTTCGCATCCACTGGCTCGCGTTCGCGAAGGCCAAACCCAGCATCCCCATAAATTCCTCTTCGCGAATGCGGGACTTCCTTCGCGTTCGCGAAGAAGGAAACCAGACACCAGTAATAGCAGTCCAAAAAGGCTCCAATTTGGTCCGAAACCACCCTGAAACACACCCGAAGCTCCCGGGACCCTGTCCAATCACACAAACCAGTCCCATAACATAACACGGACCTACTCGAGGCCTCAAATCACATCAAACAACATCGAAATCATGAATCGCACCCCAATTTAAGCTTAATGAACTTTAGAAATTCAAACTTCTACATTTGATGCTGAAACCTATCAAATCACGTCCGATTGACCTCAAATTTTGCACACAAGTCATTATTGACATTACGGGCCTACTCCAACTTCTGGAATCGAAATTCGACCCCGATATCAAAAAGTCCACTCCCGGTCAAACTTCCCAAAAACCTTTGAATCCCAACTTTCGCCAAATGACCTCAAAATGACCCACGGACTTTCAAATCCATATCCGGACGCGCTCCTAATACCATAATCACCATACGGAGCTACTCACAGACTCGAAATCCCAAACGGGCATCAATAACATTGAAATGCACTTCAACCCAAATTTAGAAAATTCTTCCAAGATGCCAACTTCCACAATAGGCGCTGAAACGTTCCCGAATCATCCAAAAACCTGATCCGGAAATACGCCCAAGTAAAAATCATCATACGAACTTGTTGGAACCTTCAAATCCCGATTCCGAGGTCGTTTACTCAAAATCACACTTTAGTCAATTCTTCCAACTTAAAGCTTCCGAATTTAGAATTTTCTTCCCAAACTAACTCCGAACTTCCCGAAATTCAATTCCGACCATACGCACAAGTCATAATACCTGCAATGAAGCTGCTCAGGGTCTCAAACTGCTGAATGACGCGCTAGAGCTCAAAACGATCGGTCGGGTCGTTACATGATACCAATAAGTCAATCTTGCAGTTCGGTTAATGGTTACTGTTCGATTTTGAACAACCCTATAATAGATGATTCTTTGGCCACAACTTTGCAATAATTGTTTTTTTTATTTTCAACCATAACCAACACAATGCAATAAATAAGTTTAATTAATATAAGGCGAAATGGCCTCGTGGTCACTTAAACTTGTACAAGATTTTAAAGCCGATATATAAACTTTGAATTTTTTCATTTTAGTACCTCAACTTAATCAATTGAGTATAAATAAACCCCTTTCTTCGGAGCGTGTAACTCAATTACTTGACAAGAAGAACACGTCAAATACTAAGACCATTTATTATTTTACATGTGTCTTTGTGGGTCCTTTTTAAAACTAATTTATTAATTTTTTTTATTTTACTTCTTTCACTATTTCTTCTACATATTTTAGCGCCGACATAGGGAAAAATCCCAGCATGCCTCAATCAGCCATGATAAAATCCATTCCATCTTTCACTTCTAACAAAATTCATGAAATTCATACCCCAAGTCAAAGAATCGATGGGCCACCTGCTAAAATTCTGTCAAGGCAAAATAGAGCCGGCTAAGCTATATATGTCAAAAAAAGACACGAATGGTTTAATCCAATAGAGAGAAGAAATCGAACTGCGTAAGTAGAATTTTCCTCCAAAATTCGTCAATTATTAGATGGCTTTTCTCTTTTCTCAATCTGCCTTCGGGTTAACTTCATGGATGATCATCTAACTTATCATTTATTTCACAAAAGTCATTTATCTATTTTTCATCACTTAAAAGTCATTCAACTTTACCTTTATAACTTAAAATTCATTCTAGTTAAAAACCTATAAAATATCCTATAAAAATATGACATGACATTAAATTTAATTAAAAAATCTAATTATAGTGCCACATAAGTTTAGATGTACCATACCCAATTTAGACCCCATTTCATCCACAATTTGATTTGACCCATAACCTAAATGGGTTTTAATATTTTGAACATTAGAAGGAAAAGAAGAAAATAATTATTTTGTGCTAAAAATATCTTACTTTATTTGTTACGTAATAACCTTAATGCCAACGCCTATAATTTCATTAAAAATATGAACAGAACTAGCACAAATCCAGTTTTTGCATCCTTCGTATCATTTTATAATTTTTCATGAAGTTAAAATACTACCATATCAATCTCACATAACATATAAATATACAACTAACATACAAGAACAACAAGCTAATTAGTAAGAACATATTTTCACAAATTACTATTCCATTAAAGTCAAAAATATTACTTATCAAGCAATACTGACAGACAAAAATACTGCTTAGTAAGAAACACCAACAATGAAATTGCATAGTAGAAGTTGTCAATACACACCGCAATCGTAGACAACCTATAGCGATAGTTTGGACAAAAGAAAGAGACAACGTATTGTGTCATTGACCGTAAATGTACAACCAAAACTTAAAGATAAATTCAAAAGACCTAATTTTTCTTAAATTTCTTAGACTTCTTTTTCTACAAATTAACCACAAAATCAAAGTTCTAGTCCAGTTAATTGTTCAAATATTAATAACCCATTTTGGATAGGTCAAATCGGGCCGAGAAAGAAATGTGTCAACTTAGTTATGGTCTATTTAAGCTTATGCGGCATTATTGTTAGATTTTTTAATTAAATACAATGCCATGTCATATTTTTTATTGAATATTTTATAGGTTTTGAACTAGAATAACTTTTAAGTTACAAAGGTAAAGTTAAGTGACTTTTAAGTGATAAAAAATAGATAAATAACTTTTGTAAAATAAATAATAAGTTGAATGACCTTCGGTGAAATTAACTCCATCTGTATTCAAGTTTGAGATGGATACAAAAAGGAGAGAGAATTAATGTGAGAGAAGACTGACAGAAAATTTTTGACAAAATTTATTGCTTTTCTTTGTTTTTACTACTGTTGCCTGGGTTTGGAACAAAAAGAGGAAGAAGCGGGGGAAAGATTGGAGCGGGCGAGAAAGAAAGGGAGGGTGGGGGTGGGGCTGACAACGATAGAGAAAAGGGAAAAGAAACAGAAAGGGGTGAGAGGGTATTAATGATTTTGGAGAGGGGCTTATTTTCTTTCTTTTTCTTTGTAATTTTTTTTTATTTTAGTAGTAGTATCTCTTGACACCTTGTACTGTTCAAGAGGTGATGAATCAAGGGAACATAAAAAATAGCCAAAATAAAGATGTATTTCACTATTTTACAACAACCTAAAATAAATTACGCAAAGACAAAAGAAATACAAATTACACGAGTGAGAAGATATTAATCACGTTCAGACTCAAGAACAAAGTCTATTATTAGAAGATTAAGCATACAAGAGAAATCTAAATCATATGAGAGGAAAGATATCCAATACCTTGTGGCTTTCTTCTACTCAAGATCGCTAAAATATATACTTGAAGATTTAACCCAAATAGCCGCTCATCCAAACACTTAAACTAAAAATAGCCGGTGGAGATATAATATATGCATAATTTATATATTATATGTGTATAATTATGTATAATCTATGTATATGGCTAGAAAAAGTAAACAATTATTATGGCCGACTATTTGTATAAAGATCCCAAAATACTTTGTGGCTTGCTACTCAAGATGTTGAAACTAATTAATTTAATAAGAGTAGCAAAATATATTTTGAGAGTTGGACATGAGTGTTAATTACCTATTGGTTTGTAGCTGTTTTCATAATGACAAGGCCTAAGGGAAAAAAATTATTGCATTAAACTTAATATATATTAAATCTTTTTTGATATGACTCTGTATTTTTTTTTTTTAATTCTTAAAAAATTAAATCTATCCTAAGTATTCAGTACGATTAAATATTTATACTAGAAACCTATAATTTTATTAAAAGAAATCTAATAATCAATCAATTCGGTTCAATAAGATAGATATAGAGCCCGTTTGGCCATGTAATTTTTTGTTTTTAAAAAAAAATCACTTTTTTCGAAATCATTGTTTGGGTATAAAATTTTCAATTTTCACTTGAAAATGAATTTTGGAATTTTGTGAAAATTTAAAAAACTCCAAAAAGTTCTTTTTTAAAATTCATTCAGATCACTCACAAAAATTTAAAAATAATCCAAAATTATATTCATGTCCAAACACAACTCTAATTTTCAAATATCATTTTCACTTTCTTTCGGAATTTTACATTTCTTATGTTCAAACGCCCACTTATTCTATTTTTAGAAATCCATTGACACCCTTAAAAACAGACACTCCATGGATCTTGCAAAGTTAGTTTTCCCAGTTCAGTAATCCAAACTTTCTTCGATAAGGTCCTTAAACTTCCACATAAAAGTTCTTCTCTTGTTTAATTGTGCAACTCTTTTTTCTAAATGGTCGAAAGGGATTACAAAGAAACATAGAAACCACTTAACGAGTATGACACTTTTTTTTTTTTTTTTTTTGGAAAAAACACCTGCAACATCACCTCTTACAAAATAAAACACCTTTTAAAAATAATGTTAAATTCCAAGATTTTAAATACGTCCAAGTACTGGTTCAATGAGTCTCAATAGTAAATGGTACATGTATCTTTCACAGAACTACGCCTAACATGTTCACTATATTAATCCTTATTGACTTACTGGTACTTTGAAATAGTACAAATTAGAATCTGTAAAACCAAGCCACTGCATCTGATTCCATAAATTGCTGAACGTGTTAGGATTTTAACAAGAAAATATATAATAATAATCGAATTATCATTCTCTACTGATTGTTTCTTGGTGTGGTCACAATCACTAGAACTCCCTAGAAAAGAAAGGTCTTGTAATCATAAAACAGAAGACATGCTTATTTCTTTTAACTGAAAAATAAAAATGTGAGGCAACAGTGTGGTTTGAAGGGAGAGGTAAAGATCATTACATTAAGGGGCAGAAACAAAATAACTTAGGAAAAATCCCTTTAGAAAAAAGGGCAGCCCAGTGCGCTATGCACGGGGTATGGGGAAGGGCCGAACCACAAGGGTCTGTTGTACACAACATTACCCTGCATTTCTACAAGAGGCTGTTTGCACAGCTCGAACCCGTGACTTCCTTGGAAAAATCCCTTTATGTGGGGAAAATCAAGAAATCTAAACAAATTACAGTAAGGTACCAAGTTAGAATTGGATCCACTAAGACAGTGTCAAGTTAAAAATGGATCTATTCAGATACTATAATTGAAGATACTTCCTTGCATGGCGGTCCGCTGCAATCGATAACGACTGTATTGACACGGGGAAAGATGGACCCATCTGCAGATTTCAACCATCATTATGCAATTAGAATCTTGATCAATGAATTATGCATGAAATTCTAAACATGAAACAATCAGCAGGTACTGAAAGGATAGACATATTCAAGCATATCAACGCTGCAATGCCCCCCCAGATATGAAAATGGTAAACGGGTACCAAAGTATAGAACTAGAGATTTTTAAGATTCAAAGTTCTCGCAACGAAAATTTTCAGTGCTGTGCTACTTAGTCTCACGAAAGAATAGCATTGAATGTACAGTTAAGGACGAGAGTTTTGAGGTCCAATGCACCCAAAATGACGATTTTAGTGCCCCTCCTGGTCAAGTCAGTAATAAGTATCAGTCCACTGAAAGATCCACATTGCCTAGTAGTAGTCGGTTGTCAAGGACATGTCTGCATTACTGTGCTAGTCTCACCCAAACATGGGATGTAGTATATTTCAGAAACAGCAAATTACTGTGTCATAGTCTTTTGTTTGAGGTAAAATCAGAGAAATGCATGCAAAGAACAAGAGGATCCTACATGTCTCCTTTATGATTCCGTGACGCTAAACTGCAAATTGGCCAATTTGACCATGACAGGGGTGCACCCATAAAGACGGCACATAATATGTGGATGAAACTATGAAGCAGATCATACTACCAAAAATTATGCAGTGAGCATTCCTTCATCTTAAAACGAAGCTGCAGTACTACATGCTCATAGACTTTAGGTATTTAGTGAGGGGCCTTTGTAAGCCATACTTTACTCAAGTAAATTCATGATTAAGGAGCCAAAGCAGGAACTCCCTCAAACGGAAAAGCAACAAAGGGTCTATCAAGAGGCAATATCTGAAAGGTTCTTGTCTGCTATCTCACATATCTATTTTTGAGTTTATATATGTACTTAGAAAGATTTATGCGAGGCATCAGATTTACGAAGAATGTAAGTCAAGGAGCTTACCGTGCTGCATATATGGACTGTATTCACATAACCAGCATATTTTGAGCCTGCATCAAAGATTTAAAAAAAAAGGTTGTTACCTACGGATGTAGACGACATAAAAGTTGTGACCAACGAAGTTAGATGCCACCCATATGTGTATAATAAGTTGTATACTTCCAGAAAGGGGAAAAAAATTGGGCGACCAGAAAGTCAATTTCCTTTTCTTTACTTTCATTCCTTAAATCTTAGGGAATACATTTTTTGAATACTTATCTGACAACTAAATGAATCCTAAATGGGAGGAGAAGAGGGCGTTAAGCAGGATTTTTCACCGGACCTTAACCAAGCAAATCAATAAGGATATAATCAAGAGTTGCTTACTCTTTTTTAAGCCAGCAGGCTTCTGACGCAAAAGTTCGTGTACAAATGCACCAACGTTTTCACATAGTGCCTCATCTTGAAAACTTACCTGCAAACAATGTTTCACGGAGGAAGCGTCAGGACGTGCATTCCAGCAGTCTATGTATCTAATGAAGCTTAAGAATCTGTGATGAAGAAGAGAGAGAGGCAAAGTGTACCTTCCCAATTCCTACATGCACAATTGCAGTTTTGTCTTTTTTGAAAGGTACACCTTGTTTTGCTTCTTTCACTGCTTTTGTGATATCTTTGGTAACAGTACCTTTCTGCATGCATTATGACAAAATAAGCACTAACGCGTTAAGAACAACTTGAATTAAGAGCAGAAAGATGCATATTACTTACTTTAGTATCTGGCATCAATTGTCTCAAGTACTTGGCAATCTGCAAAAGCGTGTGACGTTACTCACTGTGAAGCACTAACAGCACATTTATATTTTCCCCCTCCTCTTTATCCGTTCAACATTGACGGGTCGTTTGATAGGTCATTATAGCATCAAACTATACAGGCACTAACATTGAAATTAAAGGACTGCATAGCCTCACTTGTTACTATTAGGGGGTTGGTTGAAAATTGAACCTTGTTTCATGCATCATGGACCTTACTATCTATATATACCATCTATGAGATAAATGCATATTAGGCTATGTTTTACTAATTCAACCCTCCATCTGTTCCGTCCAGCTCCAATCCATTCCCAACCCACCTTTACCTCCATCTTTAACTAAAAAGATTAACTCATGTATAATTTTCTTTACAGTAATTCTTCCGCACAACTTCTTCAATAACACTTCATAACTAAAATTATTTTAGAATAAAGAGAATTCAATCACTAGGCAAAAACTATTCTTGATGCAAACGTTAATCATACTGCCAATCCTTCCTCCAATTTCTTGACCAAATACAAGATATAGAAAGCCTACAATACAATCAAACATCCTAATTATCCTTGTCCGTCAACATATCAATCATAACGAATAAATTGCCCCAAGTATCCTTTTATTTTTAATTTAGAAATCTTTCCCATCTAACTAGTTTTTCTGGTATTCAAACATCAAATCTCCATTTCATTACCCTCGATTTCACATGTCTGTTTAAAAACTTTTGACGATAAAAAGTAGTCACTCTTTTTTTATAAGGAGAAAAACTAGTCACTCTTTTTTCCTTTTCATTTTCACTTTCCTCACTTGTCTTCTTCTGCTTCCACTTCGCAGCCACCATGGAACCACCTCACCACGAGACACTCTTCCTTAGTTATTCTGTTTCTCTCCTCTTCATTTCGTCTTTTCCTCCTTTCTTCTTATTCTTTCCTTCTTTTCACCGCCACCTGCTACTGAACAGGTGCCCCAACCCTCCGAAACTTTTGATACATTCCATGAAAATGACTACTATGTTCCTAAAATAGAAAATGAAACCATCTTTCTTAATTTTCTTTTTGATAAATTAAGATCATCTCTTTTTGTTATGGAAGTATCAAAATTCACATGTTTCACTCCTGCTATTTTTGAATGGACTTTAATAGAATAAATGCTTTGATATTCTTTGTAGAATTGAAGGGTAGAAATGAAGCTCTAAAAAAAAAATTGAAGGGTAGAAATGCCTCATAACTTTATGAGCCAAATGCCAGGAGTATAGCACTTTAAGGAGCTATAGTGCACTTATTGCCCGGTAATCTCTTCAAGTTTATAATATTTCTCTTTTGATAAGTTCAAGTTTATAATCTTTCTAATCCACCTTTATGCTAATGGCAAACTAAATGACCCCTGAATACAATGTAATCAAGGAAGAGATTTATCAATGACAAGTATGGACAGTCAATTTAAAAAACCTGTCTCAAGTTCGGCATCATTGCATGAGTGGAAAAACATTTGTCAAAATCAATCTTCACATTTCCTGCATGTATAATCACACTGAATGTTAAAGGGCAATAAAATAAATGGCAGTGGAAAATCAAGCTGAAGGAATACCACTGAAATAACATATCCTCCTCATGGGTTAGAATACATAGATGCCCAAAAGAAAAGAATGGTTTCATCATCATATTCCCAAATGTGTGGGTGAAATTGCAGATTTTTTTGTTTAGGAATAAAGTCCCCTAAAACCAGATTTAATCAGCATTTACCCAAAACCAGTCCCACTTTTAGGACCATGATTTTGGAAGGGAAAAAAAGGTCAAAATTCTTCTAATGCTGTCACGCCAAGACAGTGTTAACTTTACGAATAGTACATAACGTGCTCGACTGTTCATTCAACCTCACAAAAACCTAACCTACTATCTCTTCTTTTTTGGACAAGTAAATCTAACCTGCTAATCCACAAAGAGGGATATTCTTTCAAACCAAAAATATATATGAAACAAAGAGCATTTGACTCGACAATGGATTTTCAATTCTTCAGATATTTACTATACCTTTCTCTACAAATCATCAAAGTATACTAAGGCGGACTTTCTTTCATATTCCTCTCATCCTGGCATCCATCTCTAGCTTCATTTTGTTCTCCTATAAAAATATTTATTAATTAAGGGTAGTGTGTCCAGCTGGGAGTTGAATTCCAGCTTGTAAAAAAGGGGTCCAGAAAAGTGTGGCTGAGTTCTTTTACCATGTCAGCTCGAACACCAACTCACCAGCATTTCTGCCACCATTTTAGGAGAAGCTCATACATTAAATAGGAAGTATACGACAAATCATAGTTCCAAACTTCCGATGCAAAACTACAATGTCATTTGTTTCTAATTTTGGTTGGTTCACATGTGTGCTTCTCAACTTACAAGACCCAACCTACTGCAATTCATTTTCTCCTTAAATTATCTGCCGACAGGACACCCCATGCTACATAACATGAGCAGGTCACTTCCTTATGTACCTTGGACTTCCATATCAGCATCCACATGAACCTTCTTTTGATAGGTAATAAAATCGACATCCACATGAGCCTTGAATCCACTCCATGTAAGTAATTATATATCCTTTGTAAGAAATTCCCCACCTCCTCCCATAAAACTTAAGTTGCTCGGACTCTTCACTTTCAGTGTTGCACTCGTGTCGACACGACGTGGGTGTGGGATCCATATTGGATGTGGTCAACAAATTTTGGGAACTTTGACCAAAATTGACAGAGAAATTCGGACAGATACAATGATTTCAGAAATAAAAAACAAAAGCTAAGGTGAAATTGAAGAAAATGGAGTTTCTTGTCTATAGAATTTTCTATGTTGATCAATATTTTCTCCTTCTCAAAGACCTTGTAAGTTTTCCACATAATTGTCTCATAATTTGGACATATTTTTATAACTCTATTTTAGACATTTGACTTATTTTAAGCTGAATTCCTACACCCGTATATGTACCCAAATCTGTGCCTCCGAATCTTAAAATTTAGATCATGAAGGATCCGACCTATAGATCTGCACCCGTATCGGTCACCCGCACCGGAGTCCGAGCAACTTAGCATAAAATTTCATCCGTTATCTCCTTGTATTTTGTGAGTTTAATAAAAAGCTTTGATTGTTCTTTTGGTTACCCCCCCCCCCCCCCACTACCACCACCACCACACACACTCTTGCACAGAGTTTCCTCTGCACGCCCTAAATATATGGGCAACCTTATACATACCTTATATACAAACATCCGTAGCCAATACCCCACTAGACGGCCTACGACTACTTTATCTTGGGTATATGACACGCACCATTCACAGAGTGACACGTGCCAAAAGTGTGTGTGTTATGTATATATATATATATATATTGTAAATCTCAGTTGTTATTTTGCACTTAATACATACCCCCCCACCCCCACCCCCACCCCCACCCCCCCACACACACACACACATGCACAGTTTTCCGTTGTGGCCTCTTAGATAACCATGACAAGAAACAATTCAAGTGTTTCAGTGTTTATGCATTCATATTGCAGACGAAGCACTAACGCTATAAGTCGTGCTTCTGCACAGTACATCAATCAAAATTTTATCGCATTGCTTTCCCGACCTTGAATCCTGGATATTTACACACCAAGCTTGCCATGTGTTTATACCTTGAAATTACTTCAGATTCAATCTGTGACATACCTGAATTGCTAAATATACTTATAATGCTATCCAACTTACAGAATACAGTTGAACAATCAAGTTTTACACCCAAAACAGAATATGTAACATTTAACCCTCTTACAAAAAGAGTTTGTCTTACCATACTTCTAGATAAAGTCTAATTTTTGTTGACCAAATTTATTTTCACAGTTTTCTACCCTTTCCATCCCAGCTCCTGCCAGTCCTACAGCCCCCGTGACTCCACTATTTCTTCTGTGAACCTTTCTCGGGCTCAAGTTAACCACGCCCAAGAAAGAAACTCAACTTTTTGTAATTCAAAGAATTAAGTTAAAAGTGAAGATTGTCTTTTGCATAAGGATAGTCAGCTTGGATGAATACTTATCAGTTTCACTTTACTCCATATATTGGAGAGGGTTATGAACGAAAACCTCCAGAGAGGTCATGAACATAAACCTCAAGAGAGTTTATGAAGTGGAAGGAGTAACTTGACCTGACCTCATAACTTGTACCATTTACCTCAGCATGCGAGTGGACATAGGGTGTACCGCTAAAGTTCTAAACAGTTGCAATTCTTAAGAAGATGAATTTAGTGAATACCACTCTTGATATTCTCTATGAGCTCCAAACCACCAACAACATCAGCTCCTGCTTCTTGGGCTTCATCAGCAGCAGCTCCTTCAGCAAAAACAGCAATACGATATACCTGAGGAGGAAAATATTTAGTCAGAAAGCAAATCTAAAACAGCATATGATTATCTAACCTTAAATTTTTGTGAAGAATGCATTATACCTTGCCAAACCCATGAGGAACAGCTACTGTACCTTCAAGCTTCTGCAGATCAAAAGAAAGAACTATGAGTTAGCACTAGCAAACTAATGGGATTGCTTAACACTCGGATCAAATTAGCTAAACTAGCAGGGATCTTTGGCAAATACCCAAGCAGGGGAAACTATTTACCCGCCCCTGCCCATGGTGGTTTGCCCTCTACCCATTTTTTTTAATACCTAGTCAAAGCCAACCAAATGAAGTCAAACTAAGCTACTAAACCAAGCCAAGCAAAGCCAATTCCAGCAAAGCAAACCAAGCCAAGCCAAGCCAAATCAAGCTAAGCTAAATGGGTAATGGGTGGGTAGATAGGGGTAATTAGTTTTAATTGGGTAAGTATATATTGTAAATAATTTTCAAATGGGTTTTAGGAAATGGTAATTATTTTAAGCTTAATGGGTAATTTGCATATCAAACCAAAGCGGAAAGAATATTGGAAATGTGGAACGACCATAAATTGCACTCTGCTTATGCCACCCGTGCAAGAGAACTTATATTTCTACAGGCTTGCACTGACAATATTTCAGCTAAGGCAAGGAAAATTCACTCTTAATTAGGTGGCAGTAGGAGCATGATTCTATCAACAAAATCTGCTCCACACTCACCAACAACAAAAGGATGTGAAGTCAGCAAATTCCTGACCAACCGTGGTAAGGATAGAGAATGATGGAGCTCGCTTTATAATGTTAAGGAATATTTGGTCAATTGCTAAATCCATGATGAGTGCGTGCAAAGCAAATTCTGGAGAGATGTCCCCAAATGTTCAGGAATTGACATTTAGGTTGAAAGGTTTAAGGCCCTCTTTACTCTCATGATTTATGAGTTTCTTCTTAGTCCAAAAAGTTTTTCATTCAGCCGCAAAAACAGTAGCACCCCATTGGTCCTGGGAGTTCTGTTAATAAATTCTGCTTATGAAACCCCCAAGTAAACTAAAATATACAATATCCATTCGCCATGTGATGAATAAATTTAGACATATAAACCAATAACAATAGAAGTGGTAACAAGAAGTCTATCTCTCTGTTCATTTATCAATTTTTACGACAAGCTTCGATAGCAAACTTAATGCGAGAATGAAAGCACACACCAGATCACTTCGGCGCATATCAGAAGTCAAAACAACATGAGCTTCCAAAGTTTCATCAAACTTCTTCTTGGCATTAGCCTGCATAATCACTAGAAACAAAATGAATCATGGCTCAGTCTGTAACCTCTAAAGAAACCACAACTAGAGAAAAAGACAAAGCACCAAGGAAAAGCAGACAAGCAAACCAACTCATGGCAAGCTACAGCTAAGAGTCACTTTGATTACATACTATAGACAGAAAGACAAAGCACCAAGCAAAAGCAGACAAGCAAACCATCTCAGGGCAAGCTATGATAAAGAGTAACTTCAATTACATAATATGGACTTTGATCCATAGTCACTATTTTCAACATGAACAGATGAATAAAAAATATAATGAGAATCTGAGGAAAAATGACAGTTGGATTTTTGAGCCATGCATATGACTACACCTCTTTGATGGAAAATTTGAACCTGTCTCTATCCTGCAATGTAATATTATTATTATCTACAAACACTTGTCCTCAAGGAAGGGACCGAGCGGTTGAAGAGACGAAGTTACAACTTTGGTAACCAAGAGATGACACCACGTGAAACTTTTCACTTGCCTAAGCCTTCGTGGATAGAGTTATACGATACTAATGCAAAGTAATAGATAACCGGTGAATTAGCAGGTTCAGAAGCAGATACCACTATCCTAAAATAACAAGACAAAAAAACTAATATGAAATACGACCCTGGAGTGTGGTCTAGTAGTCAATGGAAGACAATGGTTTGAATCTAGCATAGACCAAAAAAAACTAGATGATCTCTTTCTATTTGCTAAAATCATGATAAAATACCTTGACGAGCAGAGTTACCTAGTACTTGTATTGGTGAAAGGATGCAGGTACATGGTGGAATAGTTGAGATGCACAAAGACTGACTCAGACACCATCGTTGTCGGAAGAATTATCTAGAATGCCTAGACCACTAAGTTATCTAGAATCACTTAGAAGCTTCCAAAATACCCTAACATGTGCATTGCTTAAGCGTGTGATAGCAGCTTCTTATGGTGGAGGTTATGCAAGTATTGCTCATTATTAACCTAGAGAATATATTGGACCATTCCTATAGTCCATGTTGACTAATAAATATTCCTACACACCATGGTGAAGCAAGGTGGAAATGTTACAATAGGATCATATAATGTAAAAGTGTTTTAAAAGGCGTGGGCGTAAGGCGAGGCATTTTACATATGCCTCAGCAGGGCGTAAGCCCCGAGGCGTGGGGCGTAAGCCCCATAGGTATTTTTTTTAAAATATTTTATAAAATAATATAATGACAGTAAATATTTATAAACAGGTAAAATTGCATAAAATATTGAAGAAAACTATATATATGTGTGCTCCATCCCCATAAAAAACTAATCAAAACAATCTATTATACGTTACTTACAAGCACAAGTAATTTGAGTCAAAGAATAAAGTTTTCTATATGGAGGAACAAAAAGGATGATTAACCTGCAATTTGAACTTTGAATTTGTTGCTATGAAGAAGAATGTAGTTCTCTTTGTATTTGTAAAAACAATTAAATATTCGTTGATTTTGGGAGATATTAGCAGACTAGCGGACAAGATAAAAAATTGTGAAAATCATGAATTAGGGCTTACATCAATAAAAAGGTCTTTACTTTTAAATTTAATACTTTTGAGTTCCTTTTAAAACCTTTTGAGTAATTACCAAACTGACTTTTGAGAATTTGGGTATTATATGAAGGACTAATTCAACAAATTATGTTTTAATTTGAAAAAGTCTCTGAGGCTTACTCCTTACTAAAAAAACGCGCCCCGAACGCCCGGGCGTACACCCCAAATTGCGGGGCGTACGCCTCTTGAGACTTTCGCCCCACACCATCGCCCCGGGGCGTTTTTGGTACGCCTCGCCCCGGGGCTTGCCCCAGAAACGCCTTTTGAAACAGAGAATTGTAAAGTAGTAAATCACTGATATCCAAGTGAAGCTGTGGGGCATACCAACAAGGTGCTCCGAAGACTTTAACAACGCAAGCACATTTTCTTATGATGTTAATTTTCCATCAGTATGATGAGAAAAACCGCATGTACAGCCTCTAGACCAAAAGATAGAGATTCTTACATTAAAACACTATCCACTATAGCAAGCGCCCAATCACCTACATTGACTAGGATATCATATCTACTCCAAACCAGTAATGTACATGAATATCACAAGAAGGTTATTTCAGTTTGATTGTGAGCTTAATGCACACATTTGTAGCTTATGGGAAGATTATCCACATGAAACCTAAGTAAACTACAAGAACTAATTGCTTTTGGTTCAGTTCTTTCTTTTATTTTTTCCTCATCTCCCTAAATCACGACTATCTTGAAATTTCCTTGTCCAGTTGAAAAGAAGTAACCAGACACAGCAAGTATGACGATGAAATTATACTATTCTAGATATTCTTTTCTCCATTTTAGAAATCCAGCAAAAATGCAACTGTGGTAGCTATCAGGGCCAGAAAAACCTCCATTAGTTTTATGGATTTGAGCAAATGGATGTTGCTTTTAGGACTTCGCCAACACCTTATGAGAAATCAAGGTTTTATGGATTTTCACCATCATGAAGAAAAAGATGTTCTTCTTGAAATTTAATTTTTCCTTTTCTCCTTGGTAATTGTCTTGAAACTACAACAACAACAACAACAACATACCCAGTATAGTCCCACAAGTGCGGTCTGGGGAAGGTGTAAGCAGACCTTACCCCTGCCTTTAGAAGGCAGAAAAGTTATTTCCGGAAGACACTCGGCTCAATAATTGTCTTGAAACTAAACCCTAAATAATGAATTGAAAGAGGGAAAAAACAATCTTTCTACTAACCGGAGAGAGTGAAATACTCCACAAGAAATTGCAATCCTACTTTTCGTTCAAACTATTAAGGAGCATCCTATAACTGTTTTCTTCTTCTTCTTTCAATTCATATTAACCGGTTAATCCCTACCCTCTTTCTTTTTTAGGATGCCCCACAAAAATCACAACTTTTTATATTTAGAAACAATTTACTTTAAACTACTCATTTTACTCTTAATGAAATGATTTATAGCCACAAATAGAATGTTTTAGACCGCAAGTTTCAAGTGCTTTAGTTCTTTCTTGAACTCCATGTACAGTCAAAGTCAAACACCATCACATAAATTGGGACAAAGGGAGTATATTTTATAACTTCACAAGGAGTCAAAAATTTATCAAATGCTAAAAAGAATTCATATAACCACCCTAACTAATTCCACAAAAAAGATCTGACCTTTACGAGGCGAATGGCCTCTTTAAGATCATAAACAGCTTTTTTCTTCTTTTCATCATCACTCTTCGCGTTAACCAATGTAGGAAACGGAACCATTTCCTCTTCAACATTCAAAACTCTCCTCATTGCCGCCCTTTTTTGTGCCTCAATTCTTCTTCTCTCTCTCTCCAGCTCCTCATCACCCTTAGCTTCCACTCCCCCATCCTCTTCAACCCGATCCTCAGGTAACGGAGCCACTCGGGTCGGGTAAGAAACCGGAGTTATTTTTGGTGCATCCTTCAAGTACCGGAGATCCTCCCGTGTCCACGTCTTACCATCGGCGTTAACAGGGTCTTTGGTATTCGACTCGGGACGGGTAGAAGCTTGAGACGTGGTTTCTGTAGATGGGGTTTCCGGAGGATCCTTGGGTTTGTAGGAAACGGGTTGGACTGGAATCGGGTTTTCTGTGGATTCGGGTTGTGATTGGGATGATGAAGAGGAGAGAAATCGGTGGAAATGAGAGCGGAGAAGAGGAGAAAAGTGAGATGGGGTTTTGTAGGAGCAGTGGCGGCGAGCTTGATGGAGCAGTTCGAAGGCCGCCATTGGAGTTTTTGGGTGCTTTTTCACAGTGAAGCTGAACTGATTGTGCTAATGTCTGCAAGATGGAAGGGGTTTTAGTTTTAGGGAAGACGAGGGTTTTAGCATTTTTCAGCCTCCTCCTTTTTCTTTTTCCCTTTTTCTTTTTCTTACCATGGTTGTTACATATAAATTGCGAAATAAGCTTACAAAATTTAAAAGCGTAAACCACAAAATGAAAAAAATAAGATTAACGATGCAATCACACGATCATTATATTAAAAAAAAATCATTATAATATTATAAAAAATTAATAATATAATATAATAAAATTTAAGTAATAATTAAAATAAATATTATATTTAAAGTAATAATATAATAAAATATAATAGGAAAAATAATAAAAATAAAAATTGAAAAATGAAAATATGTAGAGAGGATAAAGTGGGGTTGGGGGGGAAGCAAATATACTCTTAATAAGAATGATAACAACAAAATAATTTTTCCTTATTCCTAAATAAATTGATCGATTATATGAATACTCATTTGACCATAATAGAGGCACGTGGAGAATTTCGCTACCATAATTTTTTTCATTCGCGGATATAGAACTTGAGACCACTAGTGATAGTCGTTGGAGTATTCACTTTGAATAAATTTATTGCTTTCCCCAATAAATTGGATACTAATAAGTACATCTTATTTTAAATTTATATTATATTAAAAGTATGAAAGCATTTAACAAAATATTATTTTTTTTTATCCTTTTAAAAATAGATTTTACACTAGACAAAATAATTATTTAATTATTTTTTTTATATTTAAAAATAATTATTTAATTATTTTTCTAATATTTAGGATTTCAAAATCAACTAAATTTACATATTGAATCCTTCCTTATTAATTATATAATATAACATATTTGCAAAGACAAAATAATAAAAACCAAAAAGTTTCTTATTAAATCGTTTTGTGTAGGAAGACTTAATATTTAAAACATCAACTAAGACTTTTCCTAATATTGTCAGCTATCTTTTTGCTTAATTTGGGCAACTTAATGTCTATCTGAAAAGCCACAAGGTAATTAAAATTAATATAATTGCTAGGATAGTAATTACGTAGCATTGTAACTTATGTGGTTGTCATAATATAATTACAATATAACTATAAGTATACCGTTTGGTTGCACAAGTGTAATTACACAATTAAATTAACTTTTAAATATAAAGTTAATTATCAAAAATTAAAATTTATGATTTAACATTTATGCCTTTATAAATAATATTAAATTCAACATTTAATATGGATATTGTTTCTTGAAAAAATATTAATTACTAATCATTTATTTGTAACTAATATTGTAAAAATAATCGATATATTTTATAAAAAATAATAATATTTTATTTTAATCAGTTATAAAAACTTAAAGTACATATTTTGTAAGAATATCATGGACTACATGCTTGATAAATTGATTAATATTTATAAATATAATAACGTAACATGACTTAAATATTTTTAAAAAAATAATCTGTCAATTCTAACTGAAAATTGAATGACATGCAATCTAAATTAATAAGTGAATACTACTAAAGCAAATAAAATGTTAGCGAAAATATAATATAAATTCAAAATCCAAAAAATAACATATTACATTTATGTAAAATTACAACATAGCATAAATTAAGTTTCAACATAATTTAAGTAAATATAATTCAAAAGAAAAGAAAAAAATAAGTCTATAACCTCATTCAACAATGATTCTACTTTAATGACATCACTCATTATATGCTAAGTTTATTAATGATTCATTATTTCTAATATGAGGAGGAGTAGTTTCAAAACTAGAATAATATATAGCACAATTATGCTAAATGAAGAAAATAATAATTAAAAAAAAAGAGCGACTACATGAAATCACAAAAAATAAAGGTTGAAAAATGAAAATTATTTAAATATTAAAAAGCAATCTATTATTTTAACATAGTTAAGTTTGCATATAACCCCATCCAATAATAAAGTTCAACTTTAATGACATTGCTAATTATAAGTCAAGTTTATGGATGACTTATTCTTTTTAAAATTACGAGGTATAATTTTTTAGAATAATAACGTAGCTAAGTGTAATAAGCAAATAAAGAAAAATAATTAAGAAAGAAACAAAATATGAGAAATTATGTAGACGGAATTTTCTAAGATTATATACTCATTGATATAGGATCGCAAAGTGCGTACCATAAGACTAGTATACCTAATATGAATGGCTACCATATTATAAATATCATTTATTTTGAAAACTTAGTGGTTTTGGTTGTTATAGTTATATATAGTAGTACTACTTTCCAAGAATCCTTTTATTTATTTTTATAAGCTTTTTATATCACTCTTGCAAATGTGATTGAAAATCTCTTTTTAGAGAATTTTATTTTATTTTTAATAAATATTGTTGTGCTTGCATAGGTCAGAGTAGAACTCAATGATCATGACTTATGAGAAAATTTGCGTAACCAACCTAACTAGTTTGATATTAGACAGTAGTTAATCGAGTAATTGACTCGAAATAGTTAAGTCGCAACCCCTTGGTGTATGTTTAAGCAAGCTGCAAACACTAATCTTTAGGATCAGATGCCTAATTGATTTTTCTACTCCTCGACACACTCCTACTTTTAGCTTACTAATGATATCTTTTCCTTTTAAGTTTTACACTAAATTTTCTTAACAAATAATATCACATTTGTGATGTTTACCAACTAGCGCATATTATTTTCTTTATTAAGGTTGACGAGCCAATTGGAAAAGAATAATAAATTATAAAAAAATTCATACATTCAATGTTTACACCAAACCACGCAAACTTACTTCAAGAGCGATTGATTGAGATAAAATGTGTATTTGACCATGGTTAAGCGACTAAAAACAAAACACATGCGATGTTATTGTAGATTTGATATAAATACTTACAAAATCCTAATTTCTTTAAAGCTTCCCCCAAGCAAAGAAGGAAAATGTAGGATGTTTTGCCAGAGGAAGAGGGGGCTTGCAATTATGTGGTTTACATGAAGGAAAAAGAAGTTTGTATTCTCAAAGTATCTGACTTTTAGACAGAACTTTTCACCTTAAATTTACAGATCAAAACAAATAAAGTTATATAGCCTTAAACGCAAGAACAATCGCCCAGCAGTAATTCAAACATATCGTTAGGTGTAAGAAGAGTCGTTCCGCCAATAATCAATTCAACCTCAGGCCTACTGCTCTCAGATAATGCCTCCTGAGCTTCTCGAACCTATTAGTACAACAAGGAGGGACTGTTATTTTGCGTAGGCGAGCATGGACTGTCCATTGCACTTCAAGTGAAAGAGAAAGGATAGCAGTGTTTAATAGTTTTTCCCCCATACTAACATCTTTAACATTTGTTGCATATGCACATTGCAAATTCATTAAACCAGCAGGAAAGCAAGAAGGAAGATCCAGGGAAAACAAAAGTACTACTCCCTCCATTTCAAAAAGATTGGCACTAATTCTTGATTAGTCCGTTTCAAAAAGATTGGCACAATCTCAATATTTCCCTAATAGGAAGAAGCATTTATAGCCACACAAATGCTATAGCAGGTTTAAGACGACAACTTTCAAAAAATTTACATCCACACTAATGCTTTGGCTTATTTAAGACCACATATCTCAAAGTCTTCCATTCTTTATTAAAACTTCTGCCAAGTCAAACTAGGACAATCTTTTTGAAACGAACGGAGTATAAAAAAGAGGCACTGAAGAAAGAGTCCAGGGAAAACAAACCTCAACACCATTTATGCCCCCGACAACAAAAACGAGAATGACATCTTGATCTGCCAGACTTGGTTTTGCCTGCAAAGTCCAAAATCAGTTCAGCAAATTACACTAGCAAAGGAAATATTTACATCTACATGAAGCATACCTGCCCAAGGCCAAATCTCCCAAACCCACTTTTGAATAGCCGGCCAACAGTAGATGAATGATACTCTAAACCAGGTACTTCATGCTTAGCCAGCACCCTTGAAAGCACTTTATAAAGCAGTCCTTTGTTTGAGTAAGGATCATCATTGAACTTACTCTCCAGAGCCTGTGACCATTCTCTGAATGAAATATTCTTCTTTAAGCTGGACAATTTGTGAAAGAATTTGAAAAGATTATCCGCCCTATCACGCAACTCTAACTTTAGCTGCATGTCACCATACACTTGCTCTTTGTTTTTATCTTTTCCAGCATCTTCATCACCCCAACTACCCCAATCGTCATCATCAAAATCAACACTTTCAGTATTAGAAAGACCTTCCTTCTTTTCTTCTGATTGTCTGTTAAAGTTGGCTTCAAGATCCTGAGTTAAACCTTGCAGAAACTTTAATTTTGCAACTGTTGGGTTCTCAACAATCGCATCAACAATAGCTTCTTTCATAAAATGTTCCTCTTGCCAAGAGAAAGGACCAACAGTCCCAGAAGATGGGAAATTCTCACCTGCCAATATATATCCAACAACTGTGAGAAGCAGAGCATCTTGTAGAGTAAGAATCCCCCGTTGAGCATCCAACTTATTATTTCCCTGGGAACTAACAAAAGCACTTTTATTTATGAGATCACAAATTTGAGCAGCAAGACTCTGGCTTGTGTCTCCAGCATTTACATTCAGTATCTTCTCAGCACTGTTAAATGCATCCCATTTAGCACTATGTGATTCATCTAAAGCATATAATGCTGCTGCAGCTAACTGGATGATTCCTTTGTTTTTCGTCAAAGATGACTGGCTTTTGGCCAATGCCTTAATCATAGGCTGCAAATCTGATTTTGAAACATAACCAGGACGTACTTTTACGTTCAATGACATATTTTCCCGACGTAAACTTTCCTGCAGCCATTTCTTGATCAGAACAGCCCCATCTTTTGTCCTTCGCTCTAGTATGGCTTCCAGGTATGGTGTTCCATGAAAATTCTCCGTGGAGACAAAAGAACCACAAAGAAGGTCACTCTGAAAATCTTGCAAGGACATTTCATCACTAAGTTTAGCGCTAAGATTCACCAACTCAACCATTTGAGAAGTTGAGTCTCTAGAACTCCAACCACGGAGAAATGCTTCAATGTTTGCCACCAGCTGAAAGTTGTCAAAACTAGAAGTCTCCTCTCTTAAACTATTATTCAGTGGTATCTGAACAGTAAGAGGAGAACGTTGCAAGTAAGCGGGGCCAAGTTTAAGCTGGCTTTGCGAGCTTTTAGCTTGACTGAAGGGCGACATCCATTCCCTGCGAGGCAATGATGAAAACATTCGATCCACAAGTGAGTCACCATGACAGCATGGAGTAAGAAGGTCAAGTGTGCGATCTATGAGTAATAGCCCTGCAGATCTCTTACGCCGACCGACGTCATAAAGACTTGACATGTCCGTCAGAAGCTTTCCAACAGTTTTTGAAATATCACCCAGGGAAAATATTTCAAGTTTCAGGTCCATCTACAAATTAATATAGTATCTTTAAAAATACAGGTTGAATGAGACCAACAAAAAAAAAAAAAAAAAAAAAGACAGAAAATCATAACTATTATAAGTAAAAAAAGGTACTCCTTGACATGGAGTTGTTATTTAGGCATAAAATAATATCACTGACCAATGTATCAGCGTTCCAAAGCCATATTAAATTATTCTGATACATTTCACCCTTTACTATCTAAATAACAGTCTCCCACTATTTACCATTTATTTCCTCAGAATGCCCTAACGTTGTTTTTATCCTTTTTCTTTTAAATAAAGAACAATATTCTTATCTTTGATCTTTTATTATTACTAATAATAAAATTAAATTGATTGAGTAGAAAACGGGTTTATTCCAGCATTTTATGCTTGAACAAGCATACCTATGGATATCTACTTTTGTTTTCAAGAATTTCACCAATTTTCAACTTTATAGCTAACTAACAGTTTCTTCGATCCAATAACTGTTGTAGTACTAGAAGTTTCATCTGTATGTATGTTTTAAAATAAAATAAAAACTAACTATATAGTGTTCTTATATTGTCCATAATATTTTATGCATATTAATGGCCCATGCATCACAGAGGTTTTTTCCAAGATAAAGATAATGGCATGCTAAACACATGTTACTGAGAAGGTCTAGTCATGTTTCACTGCCATGATGGATAACAATGCTGCCAATTGGAAGATATCATTTTTATTTTCAAGACATGAATCATGATAGAAGAGAACATTAAAATCCATCAAGAAAATTTCAAATAAGTGAAAGCATGATTACCTTTGCCGCCAGATGATAAAGAAATTGAGCGGTAAGAATTGCCCCAGGAGGGACATCCTCACCATCGGCAGGTGTCCCAGTACTTATTGGAGGCAACCCAAAGCTTATAGAGTTATCATGTTCAGTGGACAGGTATGCTTCAGCAACTGATCCTTCTGAAGGCAAGACAAAGAATCTGGGTGAAAAGGGACACAAGACCAAAGGGAAATGATGCACAGAAACTTTCAACTTTTTCCCTACATCTTCTGTCAGGTCAATTACACTGTCTCCATAAAGTTTTTGTGGACTTGCAACAGAACTGAAATTAGGAGTCGCTTCTTTACTGGTGGTTAATTGTGACCATCCTTCATCTTCAGCGGACACACTTTCCTTTACTGTGCTCTCTCCAGCATGACTAGAGTTCCTCAGAGACTTTCCAGCAAGCTCCTCATAATCTTGGACAAGCAAGGATTCATATTCACGATATGCATCCGGTCCTAAGGGTGACTCAGGGTATGCTGAGTGACCCGTCTGGAATAAGTGAATTTGGATACACACTTAAAATGAGGTAAATATAAGACATTGTAGGTTGATTGTTGAAAAATCTACTAAATGACGACTTCTTATGTCCATTGGGGGAGAAAAAAATGCCAATGACAAATTTAAGCCCTGACATATACTAGAAAATCTCGTTGTCATCGTTGTAGTCAAAAAGTAATAGACTAAATTTCTTAAAAATAGATAAAAGAACTTTCAGTCACGATGCAGCTTTCTTTTATTTCTATTGGTGAACAGAAAGTATTTGAGACGAGGAGTAGCTCCAGTACCGATAAACTTATTTGACACCAACGTGATATATTAGTTTCAACATGGTTTATTAAAGACCTATGTTTGCACCCAATAGGAAAGTAACACAACGATTATGAAGACCAATAATAACATGAAATAAGCCAGAAAAAAAGAAGTCATCCTGTCTATAAGTAATTTTCTGTTTAATCTGGTATATAACTTGAAAACATGGCCTTAGACATAGTCTAACACTGAGTTCAGTAAAAAAGATAAAATTCCGCCATAATTGTGGTGGCTGGGAGATCTTATCCAGAATGGGGGAAGACATTCGTGGGCTAAAGAAAATGTTGTCCATTAAACCTTTCAATCTATCTCGTATTCTCTGTTGACCTCCGCTATGTGATAGTATGCTTAATACATTCACTTAGCAGTGCCCAGAAGCTTTCATTTTGTCCTACTAAGACCAAGAAGACAAGCTAAGTTTGGCTGATAGCATATTTTAAGGACAGTATGAACTATCCTTTCATTCACAACCAAGAGTATGTAAAGACAAATATATCTTCAGATAACATCTGGTAATCTCACCTTCAATTGATCTATTCTTTTGTTTCACCTTTTATTTTAAGGGGACAGTATTATCTTCCATCGAAATTCTGGATGAGATATATATATAAAAGTGAGAAACTCTTACAGTAAGCTATTCTATCCTCGTATAGACATATATACTGAGTATCGCGCAAGAAAGATCTGCTTGTCTCCCATTTTTTCAAAAGCTTACCAAATTGACTCACATGTAATGGGTGGATATATGTATATTTCTGTTCTTATATAAAGTATAATGGGTGGATGTAGTTAGAGGAATAGAAAATATCAGGTAATAAACTCATCATATATCAGGTAATCATTCCAAAATCTAATGTGTAGACAATCTTATC
The DNA here is from genome assembly GCF_000390325.3 of Nicotiana tomentosiformis. Taxonomy (NCBI): domain Eukaryota; kingdom Viridiplantae; phylum Streptophyta; class Magnoliopsida; order Solanales; family Solanaceae; genus Nicotiana; species Nicotiana tomentosiformis. Next base: position 1,216,956 of record NC_090819.1, on the reverse strand, counting down.
TTGAGAGATAAGAGTCCAACATGTTTTGACAAATACAACCGGATACTCTCATTTCATTCAAGAAACAATTAGTATGACCAAATGTTCAGAGACAAAAAATTAAACACATAGAATGAAGAACATTAATTTTACAAGCACAAAGGTACCTCTGAGATGCATGTAAATATAGCACAGCTGCAGACAGTCTGAAGTGCACTCAGGCAACGTAAAATATATCTATGTGCATCACTTAGAAGACGTGACGTGATGACAACAATTTTCTTTGCAGGCCCAGAAGTCGAATTCCAATCAACCACCTACAGGGAAGCATTGAAGACTGGTTCAGACAAAATGTAGATCAAAAACTGAAGAAAAATAAAAACAAGAGGATCTTCTTATATACACAGTAGCTTTGTTTTTAATCATGGTAAGCACTTTATGACCCCTTCGATTATTTATATTTCTCAATCCAAAAATCGACTGAAAATGCTTACATGCTAATCATGTGCATATTTCATAGTAAGTGACAGACTCCTTAAATAATCTTCTCAAGGAGATATTCCTTGCTAATACAAATCGATGTTGAGCTTACAGGTCTTTCAACCCAAATACTACAGCTCATTGTTCTTGTTTTCCTTTTTTTTCCCGTAATCCTACAGCTTATTTGTTCAACTCTTTTTTTACCTTTTCTGAATGGTACTTATTTGTTCAACTCTTAATGAGGAAACTTTTTTATTTTTATTTTCTTTTTGAGATGGAAATAAAAAGGAAAAACAAAAAAGTCCTCATTAAGACTTTATTTAATTTTTTTCACGAGTAATTCTTAAGGAGAGTTAAGAATTATTAGTGAGAATTTCAAACTAAATAGTTACAACCACGTTACCTTTAAAACACATGACATGCCTTTTCAAGTACAAATTACTTTTCGTGAAGTGGAAGCATCTACCTTTTTCTTTCTCAATGTGAAAATCATGTGGAATTTAAGCTACTATTTATAATACGCATCAATGATGAAGCAACCTGCACTATAGCATGATGTCAACTAAAAGAGAATTCAAGCAACAAATTCCAAAGCAACTAAAGTATAACTATTGTTACCTTATCGAGAGGAGACATTTTCTCCAAACTGCAAATGGCATGTGCACCCAGCTCCAAAAACAAAGAGAATGCTCCAAGAAATTCAAAGCTTTCAGTACACCCTGCATCCAGATAAATTATGGCATCTCTAATTTCATCTGATATCTGAAAAAATAAAGATACAAAATTTTAATTGGATTACTGTTCCCCAATGTTCAGGAGAAATATCAAGTTAAAATCATTCACCATGCTGTTATCAAAAAAAAAAAATCAGCGACAAAACAAGTACATAAGTGCTTTTTTGCTTCTTAGATAGATAAGTGAACAGGTGTGGAAAATCAGAGGAAATAGAACATATAAAATAATACTCCGCTACTTGGCCTCCTGCAGAAGTAGAGGTGAAAAATAGTTCTCTGATTCGCTGGATATTTTATTAGCAGAGAAGGTAAAGAGAATTAAAATTAAACCTTTCATCAGAGGCCTAGTTCTTTCTAGATTCTATCATAATAACAACGATATACTATGTCTCAATCCCAAGCAAGTTGGGATCGGCTATATGCATCGTTACATTCCATGTTGCTCCATAGAAGTTCATCTTAGTCCAATATTATATAAAATAAGATTAAAAATGAAAACACGAAGCACTAAAAGTTCTTTATATTTTCTATATCTCTAACATGACTAAGAGACTACTGGAAAATACTGGACCTAAACATATAACATGACTATAATTTAATACCAACTAATTGGTATCGCCCATAGACTTTTTCCTTTTTTGTACCCTATTTTTTGCTAGATCTGCAGCCTGTAGGGATTCCAAGAGATCGTAAGTCTTTTCTGGCAACTTCCTTCCATGTGATTTTAGGTCTGCCTCGTCCTCTTTTAACACCTCATTCACCATAATTTCTCACATACGGACCAGTGCATCTGGAGGTAGACCTAAGACATGACCAAACAATCTCAATAACCTTTTCCCATTTTATCTTCTATATGTGTTCCAACCTTCCGCCAAATGTGATCATTTTTAAACGTGTTTAATATTGTATGACTGGACATCAACCATAGAAATTGCATCTAGGCGATACTCATCCAGTGGATATGTTTCTTTTCTGATAGAATAACATGAATCTTTTTTCCACTTTAAGTATATTTGAGCTAGAGTTGCCCAAATATTAGAAAGGAAAAGATAGGGAAATAAAACGGGCATCAATGTTGTCCCTTCTTAAACATAAGAAAACGATTAAACAGCAAAATGGTAAAACTGAAGAAGGGATTTTCGAGTTTAGATATTTGTAGAATTATACTCTACCGTCACACAATAACAAGACAGTATCTTTCTTCCTTTTTCCTCCTCTCCATTTTCTTTATCACATGATCAACCGACCCAATAGAAAACCTCACAAGCAGAACCTAAAGTAGAAATGTAAAATCCAAGAGCCATATCTTCGAAGTTCTCCCTCGATCTATTCTAAAATGTTAAAATTTACAGGCATTATAGCATCTATTGGTATGGACCAGTGGTTGATGAAACTAGAATGAAGATCACAAGAAACCATGATTTGAATCCCAACAGAAACAAATATTTAGGTGATTTTTCCATACAAGTTACCCGGTTTGTGCAACAGTGGGGGGTGCAGGTACCCTATTGGATAGTCGAGTTGCACGAGAGCTGGTCATAAAGTCAATCAAAAACCAAATATAAAAATAAAAAAGATTTTCGGGCATTAACTATCTAACCGAATTTTATGGTTGGATAGTCTAAAAATATCAAACTATGATGAATCAATGAATCCTTGGGCCTGAATTATGTACATAACTAACGGGTTCAACTGAACCCGACATATTTTACTTGAAGTATAAATGTATATGTAAGATTACTAAATTTCAATAAAAGTTTAAATTTTAAACTCATAATTTCAAAACTGCAAAGGATTCATTGGTAAGAACCTAAAGGTTGAACCCATTGAAGTTAAATACTTGCATCCGCCTTTGATCATGTTGCCTACCCAAATTAGTTTGCGATTGAGGCATAGTTGCTATAACTAAAGTCCACATGAAACAAAGAAATTTGTGATCTTTTTAGCTCAAGCTACAGAGACGGTAAATTTGAGAATGCACAATTTTAACAATAATAGAACTGAGTAAAACAATTAAAAAATCTAAAACAATTTTATAACATGGAGCGAAGTATGATTATAGGAAAATTAATCAGAAATTGAGAGAAGACTCACTTGTCTAATGGAATCGATACAACACTTGATCACATCAACCGTAGCCATAATTCCTTTCGGCGCCGTAACCGGTGCCGGAGCAAGATAAACTATCGGCGACTGAGTTCCGGCGATTTTTACTTCAATTACAGTACGATTGTCCGGATCTGGATGGTGAATTCAGCATAATTACGGACCAGTGGGTTCTCGAGTTGGCTGGGCCGCAAGTAAAACTCGGAAAAGGGGCAAGTGCAGAAATAGCCGGTTGGAGGACTGTGTTTAAAATAATAGTCCAAATTTACAATAGCCCGTTTGGACATAAAGAAAAAATTTCACTTTTTTCCCGAAATTAGTGTTTGGCCATAAATTTTCAAAATTTCACTTGAAGATGAATTTTAAAATTTTTTAAAAATTTTAAAAACTACAAAAAACTATTTTTCAAAATTTTCACTCAGATTACTCACAAAACTTCAAAAACAACCCAAAATTATATTCATATCCAAACACAACTCTAGTTTTCAAATACCATTTTCACTTGAAAACAACATTCACTTTTTTCCGAAATTTTACAATTATTATGTCCAAACTCCCGCAAAGTATTTTAAAGCTTAATCGTCGAGGGAGACGTGGGATCGAGAAAAATGTCACACGCCATATTTGTGTGGGTAGATTAAACAGAGGTTAGCATATGGGGAGTCATGGGTGACAAGAATGTACCAACAAAATTTAAAGGTAAGTTCTATAGAGTTGTGGTTACATGGGCCATGTTGTATGGGGCTGAGTATTGATCAGTCAAGAGTGTACATATCCAAAATATGAAATTAGCCGAAATGAGGATGTTGAGGTGGATGTGCGGGCACATGAGACTGGATAAGATTATGAATGAATATATTAGGGAGAGGGTGGGCGTTTGCACTCATGGACGACAAAATGCGATAAGCGAGACTTAGATGGTTCGGGCACGCGAGGAGGAGAAGCCTAGATGCCCCGGTTAGGAGGTGTGAGCGGTTGGCTATGGCAGGTACATAGAGAGGTAGATGGCGATCTAAGAAGTATTGGGGCGAGGTGATCATGCGAGGCATGGCGCGACTTCAGATTTTCGAGAACATGGCTCTTGATATGAAGGTTTGGAGGTCGAGCACTAGGGTTGTATGATAGGTGGTATAGGACTACTAGCGAACTATGTGCACACTATTTTTCTCGTTTTGCATGGTATTAGGTTACTACCTTTCCACTTATTTGTTGTCTCTTTCGATACTGACTATTATTTTTCTGGTTTCTTTTGTTGTCGGATATTTATTCTTTTGTTATTTTCTGATATTATTATCTCGTCTTTTGAGCCGAGGGTCTCCTGAAAACAGTCTCTCTACCCCGAAGTAGGGGTAAGGTCTGCGTACACTCTATCCTCCTAGACCCCACTATTGAGATTCTATTGGGTTGTTGTTGTTTTGTTTAAAGCTGATTCGCTTCATAACTAATTTTTTTGTCTTCTTGAGCCGAGGGTCTATGGAAAATAGCCTATCTACTCCCTCGGGGTAGGGATAAGGCCTTTGTATACATTACTCTCCCTAGACCTCGCTAGTGAAATTTCATTGGGTCGTTATTATTGTTGTTGTTGTTATCATTTCATAATTAAATTTAGAATAATGGACTGAAATTGAAATCACAAATCTCATCTTTGGAAATTGGTAATTTTATAATTTTGATTTGGATTTGAATTTTAAATTTTCAAATTTAAATTTCAGACCTTCGGGTCTAAAGTTGAATTTTAAAGATTAAAATTCAAATTTCAAACCTTTGGGTCTGAAATTCAAATTTCGTCATTGTCTTCTTGTTTGATTTGATTAAATTTTGGAAAAATGACACTTAATAATCGTTCTCAGAATAATAATAATAAAATATATATTTTTTACAAATTGTATACACTTTTTTACTATCAAATATAAATAATTTATCTCAGTGGACTAAAATTGAAAAAAACTCTTAAATTTTTACTTACTATATTATGGTAATTATGCGCCAATTTGCCTCAACCCCTATCTCACGAATCGAGAGAAGGGAACATAATGAAAAGGACACCGTAAAGGAATTCGGAGATGGTAGGTTTGGCCATTGTGTACTCTATGGTTATGAAAGGATAGTAAATGTTCAAAATTATTGAAGTACAATGCAAATTCAAAACCCATGAATTATTCATGAATCTGAACTTGTAAAGGCTCAAGAACCACGAAACATTCTTGAATTCTGTACCAGTAAAGATTCAAAAATCAAGAATCGGTCCTGGAGTTTGTGGCAGTAAAATTTTAAAAATCATAAATCGTTTTGAAAATTCAATAAATTTGTAAACTCCGATATAGTTTACTTGAGTTTCACTTGTCAAACATTCGAATTCAACCATCAATTGCTGGAGTTGTGTTTCGTATTTTAGTTGGGGGCAAAAACATTAACTTAGTTGGGCTACTAGCTACTTTGCCGGTGCATATATAAAGATGGCTAAACTCTAACAGCCGGTCCAAAAGTGGCTAAACTAACTATTTTTTTCGAGAATGCTCTTATGGTTCTGCTATTTGTTCATTCACTTTTTTTTAGGGGCATTTTCACAAATGACCTTTCGAGGATTGAGAGTTAAATTATATCACGTGTTAGTTTAGTGGGCTAAGGCTTAATATGTTTGGATTTAATGAAGCTTTAAATCTTAATTGTTCCTATTTTAGCCATTACATGGGTTTATTTTTTAGGTTTGAATCTTATTATTCATATCTCATTTGTTAAGTGTATTTATATCATTCTTTCACAAATCATTTAATGGGTTCTAACATATTTGAATGATTATGACATATAACAAAGTCTTATGAAGATGCTATCCAACAACAACAATAACAACAACAAATACCTAGTATATTCTCACGTATGGGGTATGTGAATGATAGTGTGTACACATGCCTTACCCTTACATGATGAAGGCTGAAAATGCTATCCATTCACAAATTTATGTAAATGCGACATTTTACCACAACATTATCCATTTTTACTACTATTCACTATTATCGTTGCTGCCACCCCTAGTCACCGCCATCTATGACGCATGACCATTATCTTTAACCACAATCATCACCACCGTCAAACACCATAGTCCACTCGTAGAATTACAAAGAGTATGTTATTTACTATATGTATAAGGTTATATTAAGACTAGTCTTAGGGTACACGCGCAAAATTATTATTGTTTTTTTACATAACTATTATTATTAAATATTTAAGTTTAAAAATAAATATTAAAAAGTGCAGTTTTTAATAATAAATATTGACCATATTTAGCTAGATTAATAAAGAAAAATATTGTAATTAAATAAGTAGTATCACTTTGATATTGTGATGAAGCTCTATCACCATGCCACCCTTTCTTGTGAAAGTTTATTTCATGATTATTTGTTCTATATTATTATTTTATTTATTTATTAATATGCGGGAGTACAATATTTAAATGAAATCTTAATAATCTATTGCACATTTATTAGAAAATCTAATAAGGCTAAGATTCTTTTTAAAAGGAGGGCTAAAATAAAAATTTAAAGGTCCGCCACTTTATTCTATCAATTTAGTTGTTTGTATGATTTGTACAAACTATGTTTAAAATGAAGTAAGTTATATTGTAGATTGGCTTTAATAATACGTAATAGTACTAAAATAAATACCTTGACCAAAACAATGAAAAGGAGTAGACCTTCACAACCGACAAAGAGACGGCAGAAAAGAAAACAAAAGCAAAGTTCGATAAAAGCTCAAGAAAAAATATGTAAAATCTTATTTGATTTTAAATTATTAAATATTAGGAGTTTAACTCTTTGGAGTTGTCCTGTTGGTTTGAAGTGCGTTTATCCATACGAACCTGGGATTGATTCTCTCTCAATGCCTTTTGGCTTGAGCATGTCGCATAAGACTTGCCTAGTTCGGTTTACATCCCATGTGGTTTGCAGACTATTACACATGTGAGGTTTACATAGTGCGCACAAAGTGTTCACCACAGAGTGCTCACCCGAAGAGCGGAGGCTATGACAGAGGTTGTAACGGCTACGGGTTTCCCCTCTCACCATTTTTTTTTAGGAGTTTTTACATATTTCAAATAAGAAAAGCTTCAATAGCTAAGACTTTAGTTAATTTTAAAATTAAACATATAATTAAACGGTAATGGTATTTAATGTGAAATTTATTTATTTTATTAAAAAGAATAAACCAATTGTGTATAGCCTTCATAATTATCATAAAAATATTTGTTTTCACTTATAAATAAGAATAACCTTATATACAGTAAAAGTGTTGTAGTGCACATCGTAATTTATATCGTTGCATTATTTGTTACGTAACCCAAGATGTAGTGCATGTTAATCGTTGAATTAAAAGTATATTTAAATAACACATAAAGTCTCAATTCACATTACAAAAGCCTTTGTACAAACATATATGCGCACACATAACAAAATACAATCGATTTAAAATAAAATGAATATATGATAATATTAAACGATAAGACCTAATACCATTAAACTAAAATAAGTCGGTTGAAATCCGTCTTATATAAGAGTGAACAACAAAATTATTATCATAATTACTATTTTAGAGTGATTCGAATGCAACTGTTCATCTAACATATAATATGAAAAAGCTGGAACTATCAAAAAAATAATATTTTAGTATAAATATAACAAATTCGTATCTTTATAACTGACAACCTAGTAAATATTATTCAAAATAAAAAAGATACCATCACTGCTCATTCAGATACAAAATGCATTAGAAAAAGAGGAGGAACATAGAGAGTAGATTAAAGAAAAAAGAGAATCTTGATTACCATCACAGATAGTTACCTTTAGGCAAAAATTAATTATTGTATAATACACAATAGAAAAACATATATTATAATTTACAACTGAAGATAATTTTAGACTAATAATCATACATGATATATTGTAAATAAAAATTAAAAGTGACAATCACAAATAAGTTTTTTTTATAGATATCCATACTATCATGAGTTTATGGTAAAGAATGTGGCATATTGACTTTTTTTTGTAAAAGTGTTCACTTCATCCTTATTTTAAATGGCTTTGATTTCAATACTTTAATCCTAAGATAATTTTGATAAAAGAATACTAATCCTAAACTAACATTAATTGGTGATATTTTATTCGGTTATGGTAAAAGAATACTAAACCTAAAGTAACATTAATTCTAGAAAATTAAAGATTAGACTTGTATCCTACGATAATTGTGATAGGAGTAATAGAATACTAAACCTAATAATATTAACTTATTTTTATTTGCTTTTGGTTTTAAAATTTTGGGAAACCAAAAAAAAATCTCCTAAACCTAACAGGAGACATTTAATACTCCTAAAGGTAAATGGAGTTGACAGTGAACGAATTGTCCCGGTGTGAATTGGAATTGAAAAATCAAAAATTTATATAGTAGGAAAATTATTAAATTACTATCCCTAAATAGTAGGAAATTAATTAAATAATTATTCTTAAATAGTAGAAAAACAATTAAATTATTGTTTTATCGGATGTGAACTTTATTTTAAAAGGTTAAAAAAAACGAACGATATTTTGTTAAGACCGTTCGTGTTTTTAATATAGTATATTATAGATTAATGAGAGTTAGTCAATACAGTAACTCTTGCTAACCTAAAAAAGATGTTTACACTATTATACACCCACAAATCAATCTATTCTATAGTAATTGCAAATGCTAATCCATTCAATTTTCCAAGATAATAATATTATACTACTACTAACAAATAGAAAGAGAAATAAAAAGACAAAAATGATATTCATGTGACTTACAAGCAAAATTTAGGGCAATAATTCCAGGTGGTCAATCAGAGCAAGCGCCATAGCCCATAACTCCAACAAAATCCAAATCTCCAAAACCTTCAAAGGGCTCAGAGAAAACGCAATCGTTCTCTCTCCCTTTCTCCTCTTACCTCCGCGCGATCTCTCTGTATTTCATCTTCAAGGTATGATTTTCTCCGCTTTTGATTCCCTGTTTCCACTAACAATCGTTACTGCAATTTCATTTTCTTCACGCGATAATTATTACAAGCTCCGCATAAATAGATTTTTTCAAAGCATAAGGTAAATAAGTAAAATAGACGGCTATAGTGAAAACAGTCCTAGATCAATCTTCTGAAAATGAGGCGTAATTGATTGTATGCAGAGTTTAAGTTATATACATCGTCATTCAGGTCACTTTTACATGTTGTAGTAGGTAATCTGTCTTATTTTTCAGGATTACAAATCCCACTTTTTATGGAGACTTAACTGTAAATATCCTTTAGGTGACATGATAAGGTTATATTTATGTGTTTCGTTCTTTTTTACAACTATATAATAATATCCTCGTTTCGTTTCCGGTTCATTAATTGCTGAATGAGTATTTTTTTTTCTTCCATTGAGTTCTTCAATTGACACATCACTTCTGTTTGGGAATTTCTTCCTAGTTCCTATAGTACTCAATTTCAGAGCTACTTCAATTTCTTTTTATTCTTTTCTAGTTTTCAGTTGTTTGATAATTTGCTAATAAAAGTATATTACTAAATAATCCCATCATAATTTAATCCCCGTATTATATAATCCCCACATTATAATCACAGTGACCTGCTCACAAACCAAACGGCCCCTTGGGGCTTTTGGCGGTTTTAAAAGTCAGGTTACTTAAAAGCTAATTAGTGCTAAGCGTCTATAGTAATTATTATTGGTAACTAGAAAAACAAGGTAAGTAACCTCTTACCAGATAAACTACATTGATACTGCATATACTTTAACATTGTTAGGCTATATAATTTTAATCCATTTACAAGTATGGATTTTTAACTAGTGAAGTTAGCATGGAATATCAGCTTTACATGAACTTGTTTTTTTATTGGAAATGGAATGTTGGGTTTGTCAAAAATATTTTGCTATTAATAGGGCTTCAAGCTCTATTTTTGGTAATTTAGTTTGGTATTTAATTAGTTTCTTCTCAAGTTCAAAATACAATGTTGAAATTTTTGTGGTTTTCTGCAGCGCTGAGTTTAACGGTCTTTTTGTTGTCTGTTTAGTAGGTGGCAATGATAATAGATAGCTGGATCTGTTAAGCACCACGTGGATACATGATCATCGGCTTTGTTTGCATTCGAAGTCCAGCCTGTGCCTGATTGTTTGCGTGAAGGGTCTTCTGAGAAATAGAGGACCCTTCAGACAGTATTTTTTGGGTTAGCTTCAAGTTGTTAGCTATAAGATAAGTTCGGTTGCATAGGCGGTCAGGGTAAAGGTGGTCACTTCGATAAACATGCCAGCTGTACAAAAGCTTTATAATGCCTGTATAGCATCACTTTCTCCTGATGGACCCATATCAGAAGATGCTCTTGAGAAAGTTCGTTCTCTCTTAGGCAGGTGTTCTGAATTTTAGTCTCTTTTTTTAATTTTGCTTGAATGTTGGCCACATGTATAGATTTCAATCAGCCACGCGGTTTAGTTGATTCATTTGTGTTTTCTTCTGTTTACTCTATTTATTTCTACATGTTGGTGAAGGTTGTTTGGGGGTTCTGTAGTATAACTTTTGATATGGAAATGTTTATTTATTTATTTATTTTTTGCGACGAAATGTATTGCATTGACATCTGGAGAATGCATAATAGTACAAAAATTGATCCTTTTTTTTAATTTTTTTTTTAGGTCCTTATCTTTTGTTTAGGATTTGGAGTACAATTATGTATCATTTCTATATTTGAGTAGAATCTCTTACTTTTGCACTAAATAGATGTAGCACGTTTCTCTTTGAAAACATTTGTAAATGATTATTCTTATGCCATTTTGAGGTTGGGCATGGACACTAATTTTCTGTCGGTCTTCCTCAAATTGATAAATCCGGTGTTTGTTGGTAGTAATACATTAGAAAATATGGGGTTTTAGCTACTGTCTGCAGCCTGGGCAAATGGGGAAATATAGTATCAGGCAAAGGACAAAAAATTATTGTCTTGTTGCGCTTAGGGTGTAAATATGCTTGTATAAACTAGTCCCCTCTAAACAAAACTTGTTGGAGAACAAATTCAAAGAAAATGAAATATTATGCTAGTTGTACTATGCCTACAGAAGATGAGTGCAGCATTGCCGAGCAAATGATATGTTTAGCCCTCTTTCATTAATAATGGGTTTATCTATCTTTTTTTTCTTTTCAAGCAAACTAACATGACCTGTTGAATCCTATGAGTATTCAAAACATTTTTCATGCTCGAGCTCTCTGCTGCCGCCACATAGTATTGTGAAGGAAATATCTTTATCCCGAGACTAATAACTTTGATATTATCATTTTCATATTTAAGATCTCCACTTCCCTTTTACAACGTAGGAGGGTGAGGGGCCTTCTTCCTAAAAAGCCTTTCCAACTGCCTCTGCGCCTTTTGAGCTAAGGAGTTGTATGATGTTCACTTTAGCACTGTTTGAGCTTGAAGGTTCTTGTCTGTCGAAAATAATGTTTGCTCCTTGCCTCTTGAAAAGTTTCTTGCTCTCCCACCCCCTTTTATTGGATATGAGAATAATTTTATTGAAGTTGTGGGGAGAAACCACTATCCTTCCGTTGTTCATAGCATCGGGGCTTATTTTCTGGTTTTGTCATTGCATTTTAACTATTTTCTAGTTCTTATGGTGCTATTATTATTTCTTTGGCTTCTGTTTGATGGTACTAATATATTGTCCCTTCCCTTCTCTTCTCGTCTTTTCCGTCTTCTTGAGCCGAGGGTCTTTCAGAAACAGCCTCTTCACTCCTTCGGGGTAGGGGTAAGGTTTGCGTACACACTACCCTCCCCAGACCCCTGGGTCGTTGTTGTTGTTGTGGGGAGAAACCTCGTATACAAGAAGTATACGAAAAATCTCCCACCCCCTTCAAAATCTTTCCCAATCTCTTCCAGTTTCTGTGATCGTACTACGTATATTTCATGGTCAATTATGCCTTTCAATTTTATACCTTAAGTGTCTGCATTTAGTTTAGCGCATGATATTTCAATGTCATTCCAACTTCCTTATTGTTGATTAGTTAAACACGGAGATTTAAATGGAAGTCTGATTCTTTTACGACTTGATTAGGAAACTGTGGAGATTAAATGAAATTCTGATTCTTATACGAATTTGCACGGGCATCTTTGAGGCTCTACTTTTTGGAGATTTGTGTCTTAAAATGGGAAATTAATTGAGTTTAAAGGATTTTTGTGTGGACTGGGCTGGTTGATGATTTAGAGAAAAGAAAGAAACATAGGGCTATTTGGGCACTGAAATATGATGACTATGAGCAGGTCCTTCTAAAATTTATACTCTCTTTTTTCTTTCATATTCGAGAAATCCCCGAGTTCCAATGGCTCACGGTTTGAAACTCGGTGGATAATTGAGTCGCCCCTCTACCCTTCTTTACTCAAGTACAAGGCTTTTGTTTGTGGCAAGGTTCGAACCTATGAAATGCGCCCAATCCACACATCCCATGCTCTAACTACTAGACCAAAGCCCTGGTGGCCTTTTAAAATTTATTCTCCAAGTTTATTGTTATTCTAGAATGGAGGTGCTTACAAATAATTATAAAGCCAAGTTACTCTCGTTAAACACTAAAATTAAGGTCGCAAAACTTTTTGAATGATAGTTTAAATAATTAAAACAGTGGAAAATTTCTCCCACTGAACTCATTATGCATCAGATTTAGGGATAAGGTTGCATTTCTACAAATGCTTACAAGTCTCTGCAGATTTTCTTCAAATCGCTTTTTTGTTCAAGAAAATGTCACCAATGTTTCTAGATTTTATAGCACTAGCTAAAGAAGAAATTGGGTGTTGCTGATTGAGGTTTGAAAAGAAAAAGAAATCAAATTTGGGTTTATGATGTAGAGATGTGGAAGTGTGTATGTGGGATCCGCAATGAGATTTGGACTATTGAGAGCTTGAGAGGAGGATGTTCTATGATTATACTAAAGATCATTGAAACAAAAGCCTGAGGATCCTTTAGGTTTTATGTGAGAAACTACTAGGGGAGTGATCTTGACTGCTGAAAATCTCCGAAAGAGGGGAATTACACTTGTTAGTTGGTGCTACATGTGTAAAAGCTCAGGAGTAGAAGTTGATCACCTTATGTTGCATTGCCCTGTGTCCTCAGCTTTGTGGAGGACAATCCTGAATCTCTTTGGTGTCCAATGGGTGATGCCAAGCACTGTAAAGGAAATGTTATATAGCTGGGGCGGTTTTCGTAGAAGAAGAAAGCAAAAGGCGTGGAAATTCGCTCCGTTAGCTCTCATGTGGGTAGTATGGGGGGAGAGAAATAGGAGAGCTTTTGAGGACATTGAGTCTCCTTTTTCACATCTTAAGAATAGTCTTTTATCTTTGATCGCTTTTTGGTGCACTCACTTAGCCCCTACTTGTATAGAAGATTGGGCGTCTTTTGTAGATAATCATGTTACTGATGTAAATTCTCTACGTCTTTGGTATACTTTGTGTACACGGGAGTTCTCTCTCTTTTGATTAATACAATTTACCTTATCAAAAAAAAAAAATGTGAGAAACTACTAGCTAGTTGCTATCAGAATGACAATGACTAGTATGACGCTTGCTTGTCAAATATTTTCTAACAGATTTTCTTTCATAAGAGGCAAGAAAGTATTTTGGTAACAATAGGCATACATGATTGCTGTAGGATTTCATATGGATTGCTTGTGCATCTCCAAGTCACCTTACAATTTGTGGGCTCTTAGTTGGTTAGAGAACAAACTACATATAGTTCTATGGTTGGAATTATAAGATTTGTGAGTACAGGGAGGACTTCTAATTATTGTTAGTGCAATGTGGAAGAAAGGCAAAAAGTAACTCGAGTACGACAATGTTATTAAAGAAATTGAATTTAGTTCACCAAAATTACATGAGGTATGTCGGGTGGGTGGGAAATGGAGCTGAGATTCTTAAGGAAACTTAATGAGGTGGATGCATTATGATATGATCGAATGATCATAGGGACTCCAAAATGTTGTTGGAGAGGATTGGTCTGTTCCTGTATCAGAGTGATGGAGTTGGCTAAAATGATACACAATTAGATCAGACCTATGTGGAATCATGCATGTTTACCAAGTGTGATATGTGTGTGATATCTAGTTTTAGCAAGTTTTTAAAACTCTGTTCCAACTCATTTAACACTGGTACAATGAGGCCAATGAAGGGTCTGGTTGATTAGGATAATCTGAAGAAACTTCCGAAGATGAATGTCCAGCTCCTACAATTGAATCATATAGTTTGTTTTATGGATAAGTATTGATCAGATTGTTTATTAGATATCCTGCTTAGCAACAATGTCAGGTGGATAACATCCCTTTAAGCTCTCTTCGATGTCAACAGTCTCTTACTGCAAAGAACTCATGGATGTTATAGCGCACATGAGATAGAAAAATCAACACATACATTTTTAGCAACTGAAGCACAAATGAAGAACCAAATACTTGCGGCCGACACCAAAAAGTCCAGTAGCCCTATTTCATTTCTCCTTTGTGTGAAAGAAGGAAAAGTAACAATTTTAAAACTTAAATTAGTCTATAAATGTATTCCATCTCTTATTTATCATGAAGTTACTAATTTTGTAAGCTGTCATTGATGTCATGCAACTCCTGGGAGGTTGTATAGGAGCTCTTTTTTCTTTTCTGTGATGGTGTTGGTTGGGTGTTAGATTGGTGCTGAGAAGGTAGAGATGAAAAGGTCTCAGCTCTCCGTATGAAGCTGCTATGCTAGTTGGAAGGTGATTGAAGGAACAAAGCTGTTTTTCTGGATCTATTAGTTAAGTTATATAGAGAAAATAAGGAAGTTGGGATTGGGGAGTAGTGTTAAGAAATGAAGGGATTAAGGTCCATGATGCTGTATAAAACTTTTCCTTTTCTATAAGGATGCTAAATTTAGGAAGTAAATGTCCTCCTCCTCCAATCTGCAACCTGAGCCAAGTCAATTTGGTTTGATGCGGGTTTCATGAAGAATCTGTTCATTCCTGAAGCATTTTAATGTATTATCATTCTTTTGTCAGATATTGCATAGAATTGCAAAATTCGCAGTTTTAAGTAATTTTTTTGGAGACTTAATTCCTTAGTTTCTATATTCTCATGTGTATGACTACTATCCGTTGAGACTATGAGGTGCAGTGTCAGATATTTGTTGAATCCTTTGCCTGATACCCCAGATTTATATTGCTCTATTCTTGAAATTCTCATGTAATTGGTATGTCGGCTGCTCATTTTGTTTCAGACAAAATCAAGCCTTCTGATGTAGGTCTTGAGCAGGAGGCACAACTTGTCAGGAGTTGGAAAGGTACCATGCGCGAGCATAATGGGGGTCTACGATCGATCCTGCCAATCAAATACCTGCACATACATGAATGTGAGAGCTTCACTGTAAGTGTTGCCGTACTTTTAGATTTTTTTTATTTATTCCATTAGATTGATGATGTTGTGCTATAAGGAGAGATATGAAAACTGCATAATTGAGATCCACTAGCCTGTTGAATGTTCTTACAGATGGGAATATTCTGCATGCCACCTTCTTCAATCATTCCTCTACATAACCACCCGGGGATGACCGTTTTAAGTAAGCTTATATATGGTTCCTTACATGTGAAAGCCTATGATTGGATCGATAGTCCGGGGCCTTCAGTTCTACCCGAAGGTATGTGCTATTTGAAGTGGATGTTTTGCACGAAAGATTTTTAGGACTTTCTTGATGGAGATGATATGCTCTTTTTTGAAATATCATTTCATTGCAGAAGGTGGAGTTGTCTTATGTGATGTTCTGATGTTCGGTTAATTTGAAGTTACATCAGTGCTTGGATTTATTCTCTGGAATTTGATTAGTTGGCAGGCATTCTTTTCTCTATTTCGCTTGGACTTGGCGTTCTTTGACTGACCTTTCTTTCTTACTACTCCAATTGGCAATAGATTGTGTTTCAGTGTGTTTAAGATACTTAAAAAACATTTTGTTTTTGGTGGTTTCGTTTTGGCCCGGTGATGCTCTATATCATGAATTCGATAACAAAAGGTCCTTGTAAAAAGACTAGGGTAGTAATGGTTCTTTAATAAGAGTTATTGGTTCTTTTTATAGTAAATGTCGTATTCGAGGGTTTAATTCACATCCTGTGCGGAATTTGTATTTCATTGCACAAATGATCACAGTTAAGTTCAGTAGACTAGCACGGCCAAGGGTTCTCTTCGCGTATCTTGCAGAATTTTGTATCTCAATAGTTTTGCACAAAGGTGAACTGTGTGGTTGCACTGCATGTAACTAAATTGCTTATGGAATATTAATTCCTGGACAAATGGTGACTGTTAATATCTGTCTCACAGAAAGGAAAAACGAACAAGTTGAATTTCCTTTAGACTCAGTACTCAAGTCTAGAGTCTTGGAACTATAATTTATTACCGGAGAGAGCTGGCCATGTCATTTGGCTGGAAGGAGTTTCTTCTCTGGAACTGTTTTGATTGGGGTCAATTGTCATGCAAAATCTTGATCTTAGGTTATGCTGGCATTTACTATGTTCGGTACCTGTTTTAAATGGTTTTCAGGTACAAGATCAGCTAAGCTTTTTAAAGATTGTGAGATGACTGCTCCATGCGGGACAACTACTCTGTATCCAACGAATGGAGGCAATATTCATTGTTTCAAAGCTATAACCCCTTGTGCTATTTTTGATATCCTTTCTCCACCTTACTCTTCCGATGATGGACGTCATTGCACTTATTTCCGAAGGTCTCCTCGAGGAGATCTATCAGGTAATAACTCTGGTGCCAACTTTTTTATGAATATGAACATGCAACTGTATTACAAATCTTACTTTAAATGCTTTACATCGTTAAGGTGAACTCGAGGTGGATGGGAAGATATTCTCAGAGGTGACTTGGTTGGAAGAGTTTCAACCTCCTGATGACTTTGTTATTCGTCGAGGGCAATACAAGGGTCGTGTTATCAAACCTTAGGATGGTTCATTTTTGGTTTTATCAATCATTTTTTTAATGCAGTGAGTAGTTAATTTGGGATGAGGTGAATTTATAGTATGTCTCAACAATGTGAAAATAATAACCGGTGTTCTCTATAGAATAGGGCATTTCTGATGTACATATCAATATACCGTAACATTATTTTACTGATCTCGCATTAAATTATTGCTTTTAAACTGATAATCAGACAATTGGGAAACCTCACTTTTCAGCACAGCAAAGTTTGGTTTAGTTTTAATTCTGGTGAAAGAGTTGTTGTGTTGTTCTTGTATTAGTGATGTCGAGCAAATACTCTGAAATTTAGTTCGTAGGTATGAAGTCGTTTTGTTGCTCTCTCACAGCATTTGGCGCATGGATATTAGTAATACATGGATTTATACAATTAAATTGACAAAATTAACACTTTACAATGTGAACACATCAAAACCAAACATTTTTGACCATTTTTTTGCGTTATTAAGTAAGTTTTGCATTACTTGTCTGTACATCAAAGGAACACATTTTAAATACTAAAATACATCAAAACCAATAGAGCAGATTTGACCTGTGTTTTGGTTCCTAAAGCTAGGTAATGCTTTCTCTTCCTTTTTTTCTTGCATTAAGAAATCCCCTGAAATTATCAACTAACTGACTATAAAGTCGAAGGCTAATGGTACTTGCTTATATCTCATTTCAAGAATCACTAGATTACAAAGCTAGCTCTTCAGGGTTAAAGCAAACAAATATCTAGAGCTAGTTGGCACACGGTTCGAAACTCAGTGAATAATGAGTCTGATTATCTACTCCTCCACTTAAATGATAGGTTTTTGTCCAATATTGATACATTTACCTCTCATTCGGAAACAAGAAATTTCCTTCAATTATGCAATTGTGAGGTAGACTACTTCATCATCGCTCCATCACATAAACAAGAAACTATAATTATAGGTTATGACTTCTCTACAAAATCTCTCAACCCATGCAAGGGATTAAGTTGAACTTACCTGTACAACAGAACTCTTATTCCATCATGTAATTACAGGATATGAGTTGGCAGTTACAAGCCCTTTATAACTTAAGAAAGGAAGTGCAAAATCTACAGAGCAAACTATACATTATTGTTCACCTTCACACCCATTGTACTATTTGATTTGCACAAGAAAGCATGGGAAACAATCAGAGGACTACAGAAGCGTTAACATCTTCCACTGAGCTTCTTGTATATGTATCAAAGGCCCTGAGTTCCTGATAGATTGGTGAAATTCCAAGAACAGAAATTAAGAAAAAGAGAACACGCTTAGATAATCAGCGTCTCTACCTGCACAAGGTAGGGGTGAGGTTGCGTACACACAACCCTCCCCAGACTCCTATTTGTGGGATTACACTGGGTTCGTTGTTGTTTTAGAACACGCTTAGATAATATATCAGATGAAGAGAAGAATACATAAACTTATACATTGGAAGAAATAGAGAATTTACCTCAGAATTTCACAAGTGCTGTTGCTTCTTTGTCATTTTAACAATTGTTTCCCACTTGGGATCACTAGATAGTGGCTTACAAGACTGGTTATTAGTATTTATTCCTGTCCCGATATAGGACCGTGAAGGTGCATTCTTTGTGGATAACGAAGGCAAAGTGCGGCAAAGCCATGAATCTGATGGAGATTTTGGTAAAGGTGGTGGAACAAGAAACTCCGGGTGCACTTTGCATGAATTTTCCACCTTCTCTCTTCTTAAAATTGGCTTTCTGTTTTTTTCTCTAACGTCAATCTCAGGCTTTGTTAAGGTCATTGCCTCTTGGCAACAGTCTTGAGCTTGACCGGTTGCTGTCAATGCTTTCGTCTCCCTTCCATTGCTCAAATTTTCCGCTGAATGTGGTGGACTGAAGTCAACTCTCCTTTGAAGATATGACTTTAATGAGGACTTCTCGGACGAATCAAGTGAAGAATCTACAAATGGTTTTTGTTTTATTATCCTTTCAAGTATCTCAACGTCCTCGTGTTGTAAGTTAGATGGTTTTCTATCCGGAGAACATGATATCTTAGCTACAGATTCCATTTTATGCACAATATCTATGTACAGAGTTTTCTCTACAACAGGAGTTGACAGATCTACTTCCCTGCTATTGTTCTGATCAGACAATAATTCTTGAAAACTTTGGCAGGTATTTTTCTGCAAGCCCAAGCACTCGACCTCGCGATTATTTGCTTCTGTAGTACTTCCAAGGATTGCTTTATTCTCACAAGGATCATTAGCATAAGTTGAATTGACCTCATTCTCTGTTCCGCTACAAGAAGCAGTAGACGAGGATGCAGTTCGCGTTCTACTGACAGGAGACACGGGTACTCGAGTTCTAACACTCATTCCAGGTACAGGATTCAGAAGACTAAATGAACTTTTCAAGCAAAAACGAGGCAACAGTCCACAAACTTTATTAGCTAAATTTCCATTATCATAACAGTCATCATCACTTTCTTCTTCTTTATTATCATGAGCTTGGGCATGATAAAGTGTAAAACTAGGTCCGTAGCGCAATTGAGGCCGTCTATCCCCATTTAATACCTTCTTTATCTGTCTTGATTGATCCCGAACAGGTGGTTGCTTCTTGCGAACATAGTAAGGTGTTTCCGAAGTCTTGTCTGAAGCCATGGCCTTAGCTGCTGGTAGAAACCGGCCCATCATCAAATCCTTAGCCCGTAGATCCGTTAAAGACGTTCTAAATGGTTTTGCATTCGGCTCATCATATCCACTTAAGCCACTTACATTACAATTTAGGAAGGATGATTCAGTTCTTGAAAGTGTATCCCGGGCATCCAAATATGTTTCATCACCATCCTCTGATTCAATATTTTCCTTATCCTCCGTCATTTCTTTTGAGCTGTCAAAACTCTCAATCTTCTTTATATTTTCATCCAGATAGTCGCAACTCGGCTTTGCATTTAGAATATTTCCTGTTTGAATCTTTGTACTTTCGAGAGCTTTTTCAAAATCCTGGTCATCTCTTAACTTCCACCCAGGGGGAAGCTTTGGGATAGTAGGAGGATTTTCGGTGAAACAAGTTTGTGGTCCGCGCTCATCCTTAGGTCTTCCGGGGCTATCTTCCCAGAGGAAAGGTACCGTTCCCGGCTTCCCCACTAGGCCCGACTTCAGTTCTGATTTGAAATGAGGAGGATGTGTCATAGCACGAAAAGAATTGTCAATTGTCTTTTTCTCATCTCTCTGGGAAATCATTGCCGGAGAGATTCGTCTAACTGAGAGAAGAGGTTGATTAAACTTCAATTGCTTGTCCTCCATGTGATTCATTATCAACTTAAGACCGCCTTATTTCTGCATGTTCAACCATCAAACTGTAACAATTTTTCTATGCATGACAACAAAAACAACAACGGCAAAGTAATAATGTAACAGGCACCAACTACTCGCTTTCAAATTGATGTTAGTCCTCAGAATTGTACATAATGAAAGAGTAGAACTGATTTTCTAACACTTCCATTTCTTCTCAAGAACTGACAATTAGTTAAATTGGTTACATGTCTTGAAAGCAATCGTTGTAAATGCATACAGGATCACATAAATGGTTCAAACTAAAACACACTGTAGATCCATAGAGGTATATTCAGAGCAATTCCATTGGCCATTGACAGATACATTTGGAAGGGGAGCCTTGGTGTAACTGGTAAAGTTGCTTCCATGTGACCAGGAGGTCACGAGTTCGAGCCGTGGAAACAGCCTCTTGCATAAATGCAGGGTAAGGCGGCGTACAATAGATTCTTGTGGTCCGGCCCTTACCCGGATCCCGCACATAGCGGGAGCTTAGTACACCCGACTGCCCTTACTGACAGATACATTTTACAAAGCCTAACTATACAATATTGAGGACCTAATTCCTTCAATCAATAAACTAATGCCTCGATCTAAAAAACTATTAATTTGTAAACACCTTCCCTCGAAACCCCCTACCAAGAGTGTTGCAGTGGCCTTTACCTAAATTGCTTCCTTTCTGACTCAAAAAACTCTTTCAATCTGTTGGTTGGAAGGGTGCTATACTTGACTTGTCGCCTAAATTCCAAATTATTTAGGATCAACTATATGAATCCATTGTATTCTTTTCACTCTAATCATGTCCATTTCATTCTAATACTACATAATTTTTCTCTTATTTCATGTTAGCATATAACTACACTAGCATACAGACCTTTAACCAGAATAAACCAACAACAACAACAACAAAAAACTCAGTGTATTCCCACAAGTGGGGTATGGAGAGGGTAAGGTGTACGCAAATCTTACCCCTTACCCTGGGAGGCAGAGAGGTTGTTTCCACTAGACCCTCGGCTAAAGAAAAGATGAAAAGAAGCAGTGGCAACAAGCGATAACAACAACTATATAAACAACTATATATTAAGAAGACCGAAGCGAAAGATAGCAATCATACAGTAGGTAGTGACAACGATCTAAAAGATACCATATTAACACTAAAATCACCGGTACGGGAAAGAAAACCAACTCCATACTTCGTGTTCATTGAATCAAGATACTTAATAATTCAAATAGCCCTTTGGAATCTACATTTTTAACAACCAATATATTTTCATTTAATGGCTAACCGACCTCTCCAAACTCCAATCAATTTCTAAGCACATCATAACTCAAAAAAGAACATAAACGAATGAAACATGGCCATTTGTTTGTGTTTTGTTTTAGCATAATGTGATTTTGCAAACTCGGTTTTGAGTTTTTCCAAAATATGTTTGTTTGAATTGCAACAACAACTATTATGCCTCAATCCCAAGTAGGTCGGAGTTGGATTTGTTTAAACCTTTTTTTGAAAAAAAAGTTACCTTTCGACAAAGGTTCTCAAACTCAATTTGTCAAATCTTTCAAAAACTCAAGAATTGAGTTTGCACATTTTCAATTTTTTTTTGGTTTTTCACCAGGTATCCGCTACCCATATTGGAGCCCGACTAAATTCGAATTTGCGCCGGGAAGTCCCACATTGGGGTATAAAGCGCTCCCTAACAAAGTTGATTTCATACCTAGGACTCGAACCCGAGAACTCTGGTCAAGGATGAAAGAGTACTTACCACTCCACCACATGGTCAAATAAAGTTACTCCTAACTTTTTCCGCAAAAACAACTCAAAAAAACAGAGTTGCAGCAAAAACTGAAAAAAAAAATTGCAAACTTCATTTTTGGAACTTTTCAAACAAACAGAGGTGCTCAAATTTTTAAAAATAAAATTTAAAAGCCCCCCCCCCCCCCCCCCCCCCAAAAAAAAAAAAAAAAAAAAAACCATGATTGTTGGAAAAGATTGAAACCTGAAGAATTCTTGAAATTCAGTTACTTAAGCCCAGGAAAAAAATGAAAATTTTGGCATCTACTAGGAGCAGTGATAGGCATATCAATCCAGCAGGAAATCCTCTTACAAAACTGAACCCCAAGATATCAAAACAAGGAAAAGACTGATAGCTGCACATAAAAAACAACACATGCAAGGGCCAAAATTAAAAAAAAAATCAAAAATTGAGAACTGGTTAAAAATATAGAATACCTCTAACAATTGGATGATGATTTTTTTTCTTGAAAATGCTTCTTCCTGCCGAATAATTGCACAAAAGTGTCATGTATACATATCTATTAGAGGGGAAAAAACAAGAAGAAAGAATATCAAAACGTGAAAATTGAGCTAAGAGAGAGACAGAAGCAGAGAAAGACAAGAGAGGTGAGCTAAGAATATACCAGTAAAACACCCTCTTACATAAAGTTTTTAGATTCTCCAATAGAACAAGTTAAAGAGCTTTGTATCAATGGAAATATCCAATTTGTTTTGTTAAAATCTTGCAGTTAAGTAACGAAGAATCAGTGCGGTTTTTGACATGCATTTACTTCAGTTATATACATTTGACTTTGTCTTCTGATCACATGTTATATATCATGTGATAGCATTTATTTAGAGGTCGTTTGGTTCATGAAATAAAGAAAAATATTCCGGGTTGGAATGTGGGATTATTTAAGGGGTATTATTACTTTTAGCCCGCGTAAGAAATTATTTATATTTGGTAGTCGAAATTTTTTATAAAATTTATATAATTTTTGTATATAAGATATAGAATGTGTGTGTGTGTGTGTGTATATATATATATATATATATATATATATACAAAAAAATATACAAATTATATATATATTTTTTGACTATTATTTTTACAGTAGCTATACAATGTCATTTTTCCATTATTTTATTTAATCTCGTGTTTGTTCGAATTTCAATTTTTGGTATAAACAATTTCAGGATGAATTATATCAAAATTTTGAAATTATTTTTATACCACATTCAATGTGAGTAAATAATCTCAGAATTAGCTATCCCAGAATAAATAATCAAATGACATAAATATACTTCTCCATAACTCTTTTTGCATAGTCCTTTTAAGAAAATCAACATTAAAATTTATAACACTAATAGTTATTCTACTTTATCTATTGTGAAATTGAACCCATATTTTATATTATATACTGTATATCTCATTTTAATCTATTGAACCAAATTTCTATTTAAAAATATATATCTACTAACTAATCATATTTTATTTAACTCACCTATTATAATTCACATATTATAATTCTAGTATAACTTGCTTCTTAACCAAATGATCCCTTAAGGGAAAAGATTTAAATTTACTTTGCATATTATATGGAATTACTCAACTCTATTTATTCTTGTTATTAACTGAGTTTCAACGTAAAATGGGTAAATTAAAAGGGTGTAATTTCAACCCTTAACTTCTACTTTTGTTTGAAAAAACCCTCAAGCTGGAGCTCCATTCAGGGTCAAGAGTGAAAAAAAGAATATTACACAATGATGAGGTAATACTATTTAATTAAGAATAAAATTGATCAATTTTTTAGACCCACGTGTTGGATTGCACTGAATTTATTATTGTAATTAAATTTATCAATTTTAAATAGTATAAGGGCAATTTTTATTATTTTCCTTTTTAAAAAGAGGATGGGGTGGGGGAAGAAGGCCCTCCCAAATGTCATCATAGTCATTATTAGTCAATAAGTCATAGACATGCATCATTTTTGGGAAGATATTTTATTTTCTAATTCATCAATTTGCCCATTGAATCATTGATGTCTAATTATAAATGTGTTATTCTTGGTTTTTGGACACTACCCTTTTTGCAACAAAAAAAAGGCCATCTTTTGGCCTCTATAAAGGGTAAAAGAATTGAATGATTAGCTTATCTCACGTTAATTTCAACATCTCTTTAGTTTTTTTTGAATTGGAATGATTGAAGCAATTTATAAGATTTGGCACAATGATACCTTAATACGTTTTATTAATTATGGTGGGGACTGTCGGCGATTAAAGCATATATTAGCCACAATAATTAAAATCTGTCCAATCTTTGAATAATTTTATTGTTTAACTTATTTTCGTTTACACAACGGATAGTGAAAGTTTCTTGAATTTTGTGGTCATTTCATTTATAAGGTTAAGTTATTAGAGATGATAAATTTTTATTTACTCAATTATATGTTAACATTGTCTTCTTATTGAGTGAGTTTCATTTTTAATTTTTATATAGGCTGAGCATGTCATTTGCCAAAAAAGAAAAAGGAAAAACCCCAAAATAACTTATGTTTTGAATAATTATGCAAATCATTGTTGGTTTTTTGAAATAAATACTCTATCTGCTCCAGTTTATATGAACCTATTTCATTTTTAGTATGTTCCAAAAAGAATGACCCATTTATAAATTTAAAAATAATTTAGTTTAAACTTTAAATTCTACGATTAATGAGAAGCTTTACTAACTATACAAATACTATGGCATGTTTACCACTACAAGTTTCAACAGAATTATAGTCATACAAATATTCTGACTTGTTTAGGACCACAAATTCCAAAATTCTTTGTTTTTTTCTTAAATTCCGTGCCCAGTCAAACATATTTACATAAATTGGAACGGAGGGAGTACTCACTTAAAATATATTATTTGCAAGAATTTCATGTTCTGAATGTCAATTTCATGGGAAGGAATAATAATTTCCTGGTAACGAAGAGTTGGAAAATTGAAGAAATAAAAACAGATGTGGGCTCCAAAAAAAGGAAGCTTTAGTTTGGTACTTATCAATTGGTCAGTTTCTTTTAATTGACAGCTCGAAAATTCGTCCTTCCTTTCCCCCCTTCATATTTGGCCCCTCCTCGATTTTAAATGGAAAATATCTTCCACCTGCCAAAGACGACGACGGCAACAATAACGATAATCCAATAAAATTTTACTAGTGGGGTTTGAAAAAAGTAGTGTGTACACAAACTTTATCCCTACTCAAGGGAGTAGGGAAGTTATTTTCGTTAGACCCTCGACCTTTCACCTGCCAAAGGAAAAATCAAAATCATAGCTACGGACAAACTTTTAAAATATAACTTAAAAAGAAATGAATAGGTTTTAATAAAAAATAATTATTTTCATCGTAAGTGTGATTTATTCGGGTAAAAAAATATGAAAAAAATGAGTACATGTACATCTTTTATACTGAATATATAGACAATGAAGTAAAAATAAACTGCTTATTTGCTGTTAAGTTTATCAAAGAGGAGGGTAACAACATGAAGAAGGTTTAATAACTTATAAAGATGTGCATAAGGAAATAAAGTCTTTTTTCGTGGTTGATTTAAGTTGTGTACCTTACGAAATATTATAAGAAATTTATTTAGTCTTTCTAATATACTAAATAATATTTATGGAGAAATTCTTCTTGAAATACTGACGAATTTTGTTTCCAATAAGGTTTCGCTAATATAGCATAATATGTTTTTCTGATTAATTTAAAATGAAAGAATCAAAGGCAAAAACATCATTGACACAAAAACACTATATATCTTAAGGAACTAATTAAGTTCTTCGTATTGATGGAATAAAATATTTATAAGTAATTCCAATGATAAATACTAATAATCTAATAAAATAATAATTAATATGCTATTACATATTAATTTGAACGGTAAGTGCAAACAATATTTATACTATTAATATTGCATATAACTTAAACTTATCTGAGGATGAAAGGCTAAGTTTCATTGACATGCCAAATCCTATCTTATATGATTGTGATATTGTCCAAACTTTATGTGACTTCTAACTAATAATCTTTTATGTGTATGGCATAACACCAAACAAGCATTAAATGTAGTATAAGACTATTTTTAATCGTAATTATAATGTATTAATAATTATTTGGTCAATAATTTATATTATAATTAGAAACAACAACAACAACAAACCTAATATAATTTCACGAGTGAGATCTGGAGAGAGTAGTGTGTACGCAAACCTTACCTCTACCTTGAAATTATAATTAGAAAACTAACTTAAAATGATTAAACTAGGAAAGCGAAAATAAATTACTTATAGGCATGTTCAATCTCAAAATAACCACTTATTTCTTTAAACCATATTTTTATTTTATTTAAATCAGTTTTAAATTTCTTGATTATCAAGTGTATGTTTCCAGACAATTGATGCTTTAAAATATTTTCAGATATTTAACTTCTTCTTTTTTAAAAACCAAATCTTCTAGAACAAAATTCTAATACTCATTGTTTTCAAAAACAAAAAATCAAATCAAACTAATTTTAAAACAAAACATGTATAAATTTCTAATGACACCTAACTTTGTAGGTTGTGGGTTGGTCTCTGAAGAAAGAAAATGGGTTGAGCCTTGTTTGGTTAAGATTGAGTTAACAAACTTTTTAGTGAAATTGTACTCTGATAATTTCTATTCGTCGACTCTACATGCATGTTCTTTAAATTAGATTCAATACAAAAAACGATTAAAAGAACTGATTAATGTGCTTGGTACGATGAAAAATATTTTTTAACAAAAAACTTTATCTTACAATGCAAAACTATTTTAAATGGAATATCAGAGAAAAACATAAGCGAAGATAATTTGTCTTCCCACTCTTTATGTTCGGTTGCAAAAAAGTGATTTAGATTTATCTTTATATCAAATACACCCTAAATTCATAAACTTAAATAAATATTGTATGAGATGAAACTGAAAAGAGAAGCGTGAGGTGTGGAGGTTGGTGAACCACTTCTTGTGTACCTCAAAACAGATCCATTATTTTAAGTTTATTGTTCATATAAATAATCTTAAGTTAATATACAATAATAATCACACTAACACATAGTTTTCAAACTAAATATTCTTATATAGTTAACGTAATTACAAGATCTAAGTAAAAATTACTGAATTCACGTGTACCCGTAACAATTGCACAAAACTCGCCCCTGCGCGGCCCCTAATAAACTTATAATAAGTTAGGTTCGAATTTCATTGCCTTTTTTTCTATTTCCCTATGTGATGTAAAAAAAATTAAAGAAAAAGAAAACCTTTTGCTAGTTGTTTGTTGGAGGTAGAGTCACGTTATTTGCACTCCTCTTCCTTCTCAAATGATAACATATCTCCGTCCTAACCTCACTTATTTCATTTTTAGTTAAAAATTAATTTTAAAAGAGAACACATTAAACATTTTTGACTAGTTAAATAGAAATTGAATAATATATACTTAGGAACATTGTAAAATTAATACAATTAAAAGATTGATATCAAATTTTTTGAGACGTCCCATAATAGAAAATATTGACGCACTTGGAAATACTAATAAATTATGTCTCATTCTATGTTTTTTATTTAAATGATAGCGATATTCAAACAAACTTATTTTATTAATTCATTAAACATCTTTTTACATTACACAAACACAATTAGTGAGTCAACATACACACCAAACTTAGATTAGAAGGACTTGCATTAAATTGTGTAGCTAGAATTCAAATTTGAAACCAAGTTGTTAACCCTACGTCTCAAATCTCAATCAATCAACTATCTCAATATCAAAAATACCAATTCTAAATTAGTTGTAGTCGAATATATAAATCCTATATATTCATTATGTCATACCCTAGTTATTAAAATTAAATCTGTACTAATTCAGTATCATAGACTGCTTGCATTAGGGTATGTTATCTATATCGTACCCCTAGGATGCGGTCATTTTTCAAATTCTGCATAAATATGGGATACTTTGTGCACCGGGTTGTCATCTTTCAGTAATAGTCGCTTTTATCAAAACTTGAGAGAAGTTACACAACTTGTTTGAATGGTTTTTATGTATCATTTCATAATGTATCGTATCGTATTGTATTGTATCGTTTTGATGTATATAATGTTTGGATGAATTGTATTGTTTGTCGTCGTTTCATGTTGTCATTCACCAACAATATGAAGAATAGACTTGGAATATTATTAAAAAAAAGTAAGGTGCGGGGTAAAATTATTATATAAGAAGGTAGGGTAAAAGATAAAATAAGATTATTTAATAATAAGGAAGGACAATATGAGGAAAAAAAAAAGGAAACGGTGCGACCACACCAAATCGGTCGCTCCATAAAGTGACACTTTTTGTCGTTACGTAACGACAAATTTAACAATACGATACAATACAGTTTAAGTAACAATTAAAATATTATATTTAAAATAATAATACGATACAATACAACATGTAACAACCAAATAAGCTGTTAGGTACTTATGTAAGCGGAGTTTTAAAATACAATAATACTAGTGAATATGTATGCGCTTCGCGCAATCATAAAAGAATATCAATCTATGAAATGATAAGCAATCCAATATCTTCAATATTGAAAAAAAAAAAATACTAATAAGCAACATACATTTCGGTTAATTCATGCATAATAAATATTACAAATATTTTGATTGTCATAAAAAAGTCTTCTTGGGCATCTAATGGGATTGATATTTGGATGAACAGTACGATGTGCAACAGTAACAATATAATAGCAAAAGGCTTATTCGGTTCATCACTCTTCTTCATAGTTATTAGCATATGCCTTGGAGTAATTTTGTCCTTGTGATCATTAGCCGCATTCTTAGTTAATTTTAATTTCTATAACCATTTATTACAAATTAAGTTCACTAAACCCATTTTAGAAAACTATATCCATATTAGTAATTCTGAATTTCACCTCTAACACAAGCCAAATGTAACGATCCGACCGGTCATTTTGAGTATTACAATTCCGTTCCCCCATTTACTGCTCAAATTGTGATATACGTTTGTTATTTGACTTGCCGGGGGTAATTGGTTCGGGTCCAGTGAGGTTTTATAATGATGTGGAACACTTAGTTCCAAGGTTTAGAATTTAAGTTGAAAAGGTTGATCGGATGTGGACTTATGTGTAACGACCTCGGGGAATTTTTAAGGTTATGTGGTGCCGAGGTAGATCAATTAGTACAAAGGTTATAGAAAAATCACTCTGCGGACCGCATAATGGCCGCATAGTGAGGCAGGTAAGAGGCCGTTTTGGATGCCATTCTGCGGTCGACTACGCGACCGCATAACTGTTTTGCGGTTCATTATGCGACCGCAGAATAGGTCTGCGAGCCGCATAGTAACCGAAAACCCATGCAGGTTCTTCCCAGTTCTGGAGGTTAATTGTGCGGCCGATATGCGGACCGCATATCCTGTCCGGAGCTTCATTTTTGGATTTTTATAACCCAACCCAACTTCTATTTATAGCCCTTGAAGCTCATTTTTGAGCCAAAATCTGATATTTTTAGAGAGAAAGGAGAGTGTTCTAGAGAGAGGAAGAAGCTCAAGTGCTTTGTTCATCAAGATCTTGTTCAAGTTTTGAAATCCAACAAGGAAATATCACAAGATCTTCACCCAAGAGGTAAGGTTCTAACCCCTAGTCTTCAATTTCGAGTTTGGATAAAGATGAGTAATTAAGAGTATGATTATTGGGTGTTAGAGTATTATTTATACATACACATACCAATAAGGTTTATGGAAACATTATTGAGTTCAAATGGGTAAAGATTGGATTGAAACTAGTATAAATCTTCAAAAACTTTAATTGAAGATTTGATGGTCGAGTTGATGTCAGAATTTGGTGAAATTTATATGGATGGACTCGTGGTTGGATGTGCGTTCATATTTTATAACTTTTGTCGAGTTCTGAGACGTGGGCCCCACGAGCGATTTTTGAGTGAATTTCGAATTTTTATTGGAAAATTTATATTTTCTTATAGAATTAATTACAATTAGTATTGACTGAATCGAATTAATTGTGGCTAGATACGAGGCTTTCGGAGACCAATTCTCGTGGCAAGGGCATAGCGAAATAAAGAATTTCACGGTTTGAGGTAAGCAACAGTTCTAAATTTGGTCCTGAGGGTATGAAACCCCGGATTATGTGTTATGTGATTGTTTTTGAGGTGATGCACATGCTAGGTGACATGCGTGTGGGCGTGCACTGTAGGAATTGTGACTTGGTCAAATTTCATGGAACTGTGTAGTTGAATAATCTGTTGATATCAGTACATTATCTACGTGTTAGAGAAAATTAAGCTGAGAATCATATTAAAAATCATGCTTAGACATATGTTGTTATTATTGGTACACATGCTGGGGTCATTTCTGTGGTTGAATTATATGTTCAAATTGTAATTTCACACTCAGTCATGTTCATTCATTTCATATCATATCTCAGTCTCTGTTGTTATTTATCGATGCATCATATTATCATTTTTGGGCTGGTTTTCATGACATCTTGAGCCCGAGAGACAGGAGAGGTTGATTACCGAGTGAGGCCGAGGACCTAATTGTGATGATATTTATGGGATCGGGCTGCACGCCGTAACATATTTTATTGTTATATGCCTTGATTGGCTTGATATAGCGCTTGGGCTGAAGGAGCCCCTCCGGAGTCTGTACATCCCCTAGTGAGTGCAGGTACCTACTGAATGCGAGTGCCGAGTGACTACGAGGAAAGAGTGACTGTGAGGTTGGAGTGAATGGGAGGACTGAGTGAATGTTGCTATGAGAGGATGCATTTATTTCATTATTGCTACATTTCAACTGTCATATATCACTGATTTGGAAAAATTTGTAAAAGACATTCTCTTCTGTTTCAGTCGAAGTTGATATGAAATTACTGTGGAGTTTTAAATGTTGAACTTGAAAGCATGCCTCCCCTTTTATGTTGAAAAGTACTGTAATTGGACTTAGCTGAGAAGCTCGTCACTACTTTGAGTTCTTTATTTATTATTGTTACTTACTGAGTTGATTGTACTCATACTACACCCTGCACTTCGTGTGCAGATCCAGGTGATCCCGGATATAGTGGGTGTTGATTATTTCACGTAGTCAATTTTCCGAACATTCAGAGGTAGCTGTCATATTTCGCAGACTTTGTCTCTCCTTCTCTATCTTTTTATTTACTTTATTTGGTCTCAGACTATTATAGATCGTGTTTTCCAGACTTGTAATGTATAGATGCTCATGTACTCTGTGAAACCGGGTTTTGGTAGTAAATTATATTCAGTATTGGTGGGATTTCCCCCCTTAAATTAATTATTACGTTTCCAATATTCAAAAAATATTGTGGATTATTGATGTTGTCGACTTGCCTTGTATCGGGATAGGCGCCATCACGACATGTGTTATTTTTGGGCTGTGACAAGTTGGTATCAGAACCTAGGTTACATAGGTCTCACAAGTCATGAGCAGGTTTAGTAGAGTCTTGCGGATCGGTACGGAGACGTCTGTACTTATCTTCGAGAGGCTACCGAACCCTTAGGAAAATTTTACTTTCTTGTATTCTATCGTGCGAACTTTTTGATTCCGAAAAACTAAAAATTCTGTTATTCTATTCTCTCACATATGGTGAGGATATGTACTACCGGATCATACGGTCAACCACCAGTGCCACCAGTTAGGGCCACGAGAGGTCGGGGCCGTGGTAGAGGCCGGGGCCGAGGTAGAGGTCGAGGTGTCACTCGTACATCAGTTGGAGCAGCACCTATAGCACCACCAGTTGCTCCAGCTCAGGAGCAGATTCCAAATACAGTTGAGCCGGCAGGACTCGCTCAGGCACCAACTGTTCCCATTGAGATTCCAGGCCTACATGAGGCTTTGACTCAGATATTGACAGTTTGCACTGGCCTTGCTTAGGTGGTTTCGGCTCAGGCCGCACCAGCCACTTCTCAGGCCGGGGGAGGTACTCATACCCTTGTTATCCATGCTCCAAAGTAGGTAGTGCAGAGACTTCAGATACCGGGGGCACTACCAACCCAGCCGACTGCAGCTGCTCAGGCCTCGGTAGTCCCCATTATGGCAGATGATGAGCAGAGGAGACTTGAGAGATTTGGGAGGCTTTGACCTCCATCATTTAGCGGTGCTGAGTTAGAGGATGCTCAGGGGTTTCTGGATAAGTACCAGCGGATGCTGTGGACATCGGGTATTCTGGAGACCAGTGGAGCCGCGTTCACTACTTTTCAGTTTTCTGGGCTGCCTTCAGATGGTGGGAGGCTTATGAGAGGCGCATGCTAGTTGGTGTAATACCATTTACATGGCAGGAATTCTCCGTTCTCGTTTTGGAGAAGTTCGTGCCGCAGTCTCGCAGAGAGGAGTTGCGCAGACAGTTTGAGCAGTTACATCAGGATGGCATGTCTGTGACGTAGTACGAGATTAGATTTTCTGAGTTGGTTCGTCACGCAGTTTTGTTGGTTCCCACTGATATGGAGAGGATTAGGAGGTTCATTGATGGCCTCACATATCAGTTGCGGTTACTTATGACTCAGGAGAGAGTATCGGGTGATACTTTTGATGAGGTAGTTGACATTGCTCGGTAGATAGAGGTGGTCCATAGTCAAGAACATGGAGAGAGGGAGGCCAAGAGGCCTCGTGGACCAGGTGATTTCAGCGGTGTTCATTCAGGGGGTCAGTTTTACCGCAATAAGAGTCGTCTTTACAAACACACTCAGACGAGTCGTCCAATTCACCGTGGTGCATTATCCAACCAGGGTTCATATAGTTCTCATTAGGGCCAGTCATCTCTCAGTGCCCTACCAGCCCAGAGTTCGACCCGTGCCCCTTTAGTTCAGGGTTCATTTGCATCGGGTTCTTCTAGTAGTTATTCCGATTCTCTGGGCCCGATTCAGTCCGTACCACCACCAGTACCGGGGACCTGCTTGAATTTGGGCATATATGGAGACAGTGTCCTCGTCGTTTGGAAGATCCAGTGCCGCAGAGGAGTCAGACTACGACTTCAGCACCAGTTACTTCTCCACCTACCCAGCCAGTGCGGGGTGGGGGTCAGTCAGCTAGGGGTCTCCCAAGAGGGGGACGCCGATCAGGTGACGGTCATGCCTGATTCTATGCTTTTCCTGCAAGGACAAATGTTGTTGCCTCAGATGCAGTGATCACATGTATTGTCTCAGTGTGCCATAGTGAGGCTTATATATTATTTGACCCTGGTCCTACTTATTCGTATGTATCATCGTACTTTACTCATTATCTGGATATGTCGAGTGAGTCCTTAGTTTCACCTGTTTGTGTATCTATGCCGGTAGGTGATACTATTACCGTGGACCGTGTGTATCGATCGTGTGTGATAACTATTGGGGGACTGGAGACTAGAGTGGATCTTTTATCGCTCAATATGGTTGATTTCGATGTAATTCTGGGTATGGATTGGTTGTCTCCATGTCATGCTATTCTGGATTGTCACGCAAAAATCGCGACGTTGGCAATGTCGGGGTTGCCAAAGGTGGAATGGAGAGGGTCTCTAGATTATGTTCCTAGCAGAGTAATTTCTTATTTGAAGTCCCAGCATATGGTGGGGAAGGGATGTTTGTCATATTTGGCCTTTGTGAGAGATGTTGATGCAGATACTCCTACAATTGATTCAGTACCGGTAGTACGAGATTTCTCGGATGTATTTCCTGCAGACCTGTCGGGTATGCCACCCGACAGGGATATTGATTTTGGTATTAACTTGGTGTCGGGCACACATCCCATTTCTATTCCTCTGTATCATATGGCACCAGCTGAACTGAAAGAATTGAAAGAGCAACTTCGGGAACTCCTTGAAAAGGGGTTTATTAGGCCTAGTGTGTCACCTTGGGGTGCACCGGTTCTGTTTGTGAAAAAGAAAGATGGTACTATACGGATGTGCATCGATTACAGGCAGTTAAACAAAGTTACAATTAAGAATAAATATCCCTTGTCGCGTATTGATGACTTATTTGACCAGCTTCAGGGAGTGAGGGTGTTCTCCAAAATTGATTTGAGATCGGGGTATCACCAGTTAAAAATTTGGGATTCAGATATTCTAAAGACGGCATTTAGGACTCGTTATGGTCACTACGAATTTCTTGTGATGTCTTTTGGGCTGACCAATGCCCCAACAACATTTATGCACTTGATGAATAGTGTATTCCAGCCGTATCTTGACTCATTTGTCGTGGTATTTATTGATGATATCCTGGTGTACTCACGTAGCCAGGAGGAGCATGCACATTACTTGGGTATTGTATTGCAGAGGCTGAGAGAGGAGAAACTTTATGCCAAATTCTCTAAGTGTGAGTTCTGGCTTAGCTCGGTGGCATTCTTGGGACACATAGTGTCCAGTGAAGGGATTAAGGTGAATCCAAAAAAAAATAGAGGCGGTTTAGAGCTGGCCCAAGCCATCTTCAGTTACCGATATTCAGAGTTTTCTTGTCTTGGTCGATTATTATCGTCGCTTCGTGGAGGGTTTCTCATCTATTGCATCGCCTATGACTAAATTGACCAAGAAAGGTGCTCTATTCCGGTGGTCAGATGAATGTGAAGAGAGCTTTCAGAAGCTCAATAAAGCTTTGACTACAACTCCAGTATTGGTGTTGCCTATAGGTTCAAGGTCTTATACTGTGTATTGTGACGTGTCACGTATTGGTCTCGGCGCAGTATTGATGCAAGACAATAGGGTGATTGCCTATGCGTCCAGAAAGTTAAAGGTACATCAGAAGAATTATCCGGTCCACGACCTTAAGTTAGCAATTATTGTTCATGCTTTGAAAATTTGGCGGCAGTACTTGTACGATGTCCATTATGAGGTATATACCGATCATCGGAGTCTACAATATTTGTTTAAATAAAAGGATCTTAATTTGTGGTAGTAAAGGTGGTTGGAGTTGCTTAAGGATTATGATATCACCATTCTCTATCATCCCTGAAAGGCCAATGTGGTGGCCGATGCCTTGAGTCGTAAGGCGGAGAGTTTGGGCAGCTTAGCATACTTACCTGTAGTCGAGGGGCCTTAAGCTTTGGATGTTCAGGCCTTGGCCAACCAGTTTGTTAGATTGGATATTTTCTAGTTGAGTCAAGTTTTGGCTTGTGTGGTTTCTCGGTCTTCTTTATATGATCGCATCAGAGAGCGCCAGTATGACGATCCCCATCTGCTTGTACTTAAGGACACGGTTCAGCACAGTGATGCCAATGAAATCACTATTGGAGATGACGGTATATTACGGATGCAGGGTAGGCTATGCATGCCTAATGTAGATGGTTTGTGTGAGTTGATTCTCCAGGAAGCTCACAGTTCGTGGTACTCCATTTATCCAGGTGCTGCGAAGATGTATCAGGATTTGAGGCAGCACTATTGGTGGAGGCGAATGAAGAAAGATATAGTTGGGTTTGTAGCTCGGTGTTTAAATTGTCAACAGGTGAAGTATGAGCATCAGAGACCGGACAGATTGCTTCATAGACTTGAAATTCCAGAGTGGAAATGGGAGCGTATTACCATGGATTTCGTAGATGGGCTTCCACGGACTTTGAGGAAGTTTGATGTTGTTTGGATGATTGTGGACCAGTTGACGAAATCCGCGTATTTTATTCCAGTTGGTACTACTTATTCTTCGGAAAGGTTGGTTGAAATTTATATCCGCGAGATTGTTCGCCTACACGATATGCCAGTGTCCATCATTTCGGACCGGGGCACGGAGTTTACATCACAGTTT
Organism: Nicotiana tomentosiformis; assembly: GCF_000390325.3. NCBI lineage: Eukaryota > Viridiplantae > Streptophyta > Magnoliopsida > Solanales > Solanaceae > Nicotiana > Nicotiana tomentosiformis. Next base: position 1,180,798 of record NC_090819.1, on the reverse strand, counting down.
TGGAGAGTAGTGCAACAAGAATTGGTCACACAGGTTCAGTTGAGTACAACATTTCACCCTCAGATGGACGGACAGTCCGAGCGCACTATAGAGATATTGGAGGATATGCTATGCTCTTGTGTCATTGATTTTGGGGATTCTTGGGATCAATTTCTGCCACTGGAAGAGTTTGCTTACAATAATAGCTACCAATCAAGCATTCAAATGTCTCCATATGAGGCTTTATATGGGAGACAGTGTCGGTCTCTGGTGGGTTGGTTTGAGCCGGGTGAAGCTAGGTTATTGTGTACTGATTTGGTTCAAGATTCTTTGGAGAAGGTTAAATTAATTCAGGAGCGGCTTCGCACGACGCAGTCTAGAGAGAATAGTTATGCCAACCAGAAGGTCCGTGATGTTGCTTGCATGGTTGGGGAAAAGGTTGTGATCAAGATTTCACCCATGAAGGGTGTGTTGAGGTTCGGAAAGAAGGGCAAGTTGAGTCCTCGGTATGTTGGGCCTTTTGAGATAATTAAGAAAATTGGAGAAGTGGCTTATGAACTTGCTTTGCCACCTAGTCTATCAGGTGTTCATCCAGTGTTCCCATGTATCCATGCTCCAAAACTATGTCGGGGATTCGTCTCATATTTTGGATTTCAGTAGAGTGTAGTTGGACGGTAATTTGACTTATGAAGTGGAGCCGGTGGTTATTTTAGACCGGCAGGTTCGGAAGTTGAGATCAAAGAACATAGCTTCAGTGAAGGTGCAGTTGAGAGGCCAGCAAGTCGGAGAAGCTACTTGGGAGACTGAGCGGGAGATACAAAGCAAATATCCATACCTATTTAAGACTCTAGGTATAATTCTAAACTCGTTCGAGAATGAACGTTTATTTAAGAGGGGGAGAATATAACGACCCAGCCGATCGTTTTGAGTATTACAACCATGTTCCTCCATTTACTGCTCAAATTATGATTTACGGTTGTTATTTGGCTTGTCGGGGTTATTGGTTTGGGTCCAATGAGTTTTTGTAATGATGTGGAATACTTAGTTCCAAGGTTTAAAATTTAAGTTGAAAAGGTTGACCGGATGTGGACTTATATGTAACAACCCCGGAGAATTTTTGCTAAAGAAATTAAGGTTTTATGGTGCCGAGGTAGATCTATTAGTACAAAGGTTAAAGAAGAATCACTATGCGGACCGCATAATAGCCGCAGAGTGAGGCAAGTAAGGGGCCATTTTGGATGCCATTTTGCGGTCGACTATGCGACCGCAGAACAGGTTTGCGGGACACATATTGACCGCAAACCCAATCAGGTTCTTCCTAGTTCTGGAGGTCAATTGTGCGGCCGATATGCGGACCGCATATCCATTATGCAGTCGCATATGCGACCACATATCCTGTCCGGAGCTTCGTTTTTGGGTTTTTATAACCCGACCCAACTTCGATTTATAGTGCTTGAAGCTCATTTGTGAGCCAATATCTGACATTTTTAGAGAGAAATGAGAGTATTCTAGAGAGAGGAAGAAGCTCAAGTGCTTTATTCATAAAGATCTTGTTCAAGCTTTGAAATCCAATAAGGAAATATCACAAGATCTTTACCCAAAAGGTAAGGTTCTAACCCCTAGTCTTCAATTTCGAGTTTGGGTAAAGATGGGTAATTAAGAGTATGATTCTTAGGTGTTAGAGTATTATTTATACATACACATACTAATAAGGTTTATGGAAACATTATTGAGTTCAAATGGGTAAAGATTGGGTTGAAAATTGTAGAAATCTTAAAAGACTTTAATTAAAGATTTGAGGGCCGAGTTGATGTCAGAATTTGGTGAAATTTGTATGCTTGGACTCGTGGTTGGATGGGCGTTCATATTTTGTAACTTTTGTCGGGTTCCGAGATATGGTCTCCACGGGAAATATTTGAGTGAATTTCGGATTTTTATTGGAAACTTAGTGTTTCCTTATGGAATTAATTATAATTAGTATTGACTGAATCGAATTAATTGTGGCTAGATACGAGGCTTTCAGAGACTAATTCTCGTAGCAAGGGCATAGCGGAATAAAGAATTTTACGGTTTGAGGTAAGTAATGGTTCTAAATTTGGTCATGAGGGTATGAAACCCCAGATTGTGTGTTATGTGATTGTTTTTGAGGTGACGCACATGGTAGGTGACCGGCGTATGGGTGTGCACCGTAGGAATTGTTACTTGGTCAAATTCCATGAAACTTTGTAGTTGAATAATTAGTTGATATCAGTACATTCTTTACGTGTTAGAGAAAATTGAGCTGAGACTCGTATTAAAAATCATGCTTAGACATATGTTGTTATTATTGGTACATGCTGGGGTCATTTCTGTGGTTGAATTATATGTTCAAATTATAATTTCACACTCAGTCATGTTCATTCATTTCATATCATATCTTAGTCTCTGTAGCTATTTATTGATGCATCATATTATCATTTTTGGGCTGATTTGCATGACATCTTGAGGCCGATAGACTGGAGAGGTTGATGACCGAGTGAGGCCTAGGGCCTAACTGTGAGGATATTTATGGGATCGAGCTGCACGCCGCAGCATGTTTCATTGCTATATGCCATGATTGGCTTGATATAGTTCTTGGGCTGAAGGAGTCCCTCCGGAGTCTGTACACACCCCCAGTGAGCGCAGGTACCTACTAAGTGCGAGTGATGAGTGACTGTGAGGAATGAGTGACTGTGAGGAATGAGTGACTGCGAGGAAAGAGTGACTGTGAGGTTGGAGTGAATGGGAGGACAGAGTGACTGTTGCTATGAGAGGATGCATTTATTTCATTATTGCTACATTTCAACTGTCATATATCACTGATTTGGAAAAATTTATAAAAGGCATTCTCTTCTGTTTAGTCGAAGTTGATATGAAATTACTGTGGAGTTTTAAATGTTGAACTTGAAAGCATGACTACCCTTTTATGTTGGAAAGTACTGTAATTGAACTTAGCTGAGAAGCTCGTCACTACTTTCAGTTCTTTATTTATTATTGTTACTTACTGAGTTGGTTGTACTCATACTACACCCTGCACTTCGTGTGTGGATCCAGGTGATCCCGGATACAGTGGGTGTTGATTATTTTACACAGTCGATTTTTCGGAGATTCAGAGGTAGCTGTCATATTTCGCAGACCTTGTCTCTCCTTCCCTATCCTCTTGTTTATAGTATTTGGTCTCCGACTATTATAGATCGTGTTTTTCATACTTGTAATGTATAGATGCTCATGTACTCAGTGACACCGAGTTTTGGGAGTAAATTATATTCAGTATTGGAGGAATTTTTCCCCTTAAATTAATTACTATGTTTCCAATATTCAAAAGAAATTGTGGGTTATTGATGTTGTCGGCTTGCCTAGTATCGGGATAGGCGCCATCACGACAGGTGTGATTTTTGGGTCGTGACACCAAACTTCTAAGATTTAATTTTTTTCCTCTAAAGTGATTATGTCTCGACCAAATATACATACTAACGTAACGACGTTATTTCTCAAAAACTATAATCAAACCTTCTTTTATGTAGATATTAGTGAAATAATGGAAATGAAGCAATAATCAACTAATTTCTATACTATTGAGGCAATATTCTTTATCATTTCTATCTTTGATAACTTATTATATCCCAGTAACCACCAACCAAATTAATTCTCGTCTAAGTGTATGGACGAAGAAGGAACCAAAGCCAAGGACATATAAACAATCAGTATGAAGCAAACTTAATTTCCATCTAAATTACGGTACCTTATATTAGAGGTGTCAATAAATATTTAAAAATCGACTAAACCGACCGAATCGATTTTAAGGTTTCTTTTAATAAAATAATAGATTTTTATATAAATCTATAACTGTACCGATAATTAGGGTAGGTCTTTATTTTGTGAAATTAAACCGAAAAAATATCGAATCGTACAAAATAAATTTACATGTAGAAAATATATTTATACATTACGTTTAAAAATAATAAAGCATTAATTTATTTTTTTGGCATTGGAATTATAAAAATGGTTAAAAGTCAACGAGTAATTAAACTCAAAATCCTAATTCTCAAAACTATTATGCTACTCTTATTGAAACTAAATTATTTTCAGCATATTCGCTAGCAAGATACAAGGTATTCTAGCGATTATGAGTAGCAAACTGCAATGTATTGAATATGTTTCTTCTCGTATGATTTAAATTTATCTTTTTGAATATTTAATCTTCTATATACTTTATTCTTGAATCTCAACTTGGTTAATAGCTTTGCATTCGTGCGATTTATATTTTCTTTGTCTTTGCTTAGTTTGTTTTATGCTGTTGAAGAATAGTTGATGGATCTAATATTATGGCCATCGCCATCTTTCATTTTTTCTTAATTCATCACCCTTTAAAAAATAAAAATATCTAGAGAGTTTTGCGAACTCCTATAAAAGTATGTATGTTATTGCATTCTACTTCTACTAGTGAACTTTACCTGACATTTAAAAAAATACCAAATATTAACCAAACCATACCGATACCGAAGAGAAACTGACATGATTGGGACGATTTCGGAAAGTCTAATTGTGGCTATACATAATAGAATAATCAAAATAATTAGTATGATATAAATATTATAAAATAACCGGCCGAACCGAACCATTGACACCCATACCTTACATTCAGCAAAATCTGTCGAGATATTTTTCATTTTTCGAAGATGAACTATCAAGGAAAAAATATTATTCTCAAGTTAATTTAAATTTCATCTCAAAACTATATATGTAACTCCATCTCATTTCTTAATTTCTAACATGACAAAATAGTTTGATGTTTTTATATTAGCTAATTCCAAAATACAATTCCCATTTCATTTCAACCCAAAAAGCAAAAAGAATTGAAGAAAAGAGAAGAAATTAAAAAAATTCGTAAATTATTTAACCTCACTAAACGTGGGAATATTTTCTCATGTCCATTTTCTTCACAAGTACTTCACCAATCTAATAGAATAGTTGAAACACACTAAAATTAAAATTAAAATCAATTTAGGCTGAAATAAGTAATCATTTTCATTTTCTTCTCTAACAAAAGTGAACGAAATTAAATTAAATTAAACCTAGTTAACAAAAGTATATATATTTTTAGACTCCGAAACAAATTGGTCAAAACCTACTTACAACAACAACAATAACATACCTAGTATTATCCCACACTGTGGGGTCTGTGAAGGGTAGTGTGTACGTAGACCTTACCTTAACCTTGTGAGGATAGAGAGGTTGTTTCCAATAGATCCCCGACTCAAGAAAGAATAAGCACCGCATTAATAAAAATATAGACAACATGGGATAATACAAAAATTCATATAAAAGCAGAATAAAAACAACAAGATAGTAAGGTGATCAACAATGAAAGAAAATAACGGTTAGTCATAAAAACCTACTACCAACAGAAAGCGAGACTTCGTGTCAATACTACTGTTAATAACACTCTAGACTACCTACTCTACTACCCTAATCCTCGACTTCCATACCTTCCTATCAAGGGTCATGTCCCCCCTGGATGTGGCATGTCAGTACGTCCATCAACAGAGCAAACAACAAAGGGCTGTGCCGACCCCTGATGCAACCCCATCATAACCGGTAAATGGTCTGAGTCCACACCCACCATCCTCACTCGGGTCTTTACTCCATCATACATGTCCTTAATCAACCTAACGTAGGCAACATGTACACCTCTAGCCTCCAAATATTGCCACAAAACCTCCCTTGGAACTTTATCGTATGCCTTTTCTAAGTCGATGAATACCATATGCAAGTCCTTCTTTCTCTTCCTATACTGCTCCATAAATATACTAACAAGGTGGATGGCTTCTATTGTCGAACGCCCCGACATAAACCCAAACTGGTTCTCGGAAATAGACACATCCCTCCTCATCTTTAGCTCTACCACTCTCTCCCAGACTTTCATAGTATGGCTAAGCAGCTTGATACCCTGATAGTTATTATAATTTTGGATATCACCCTTGTTCTTGTATACCGGAACCATCGTGCTCCACCTCCACTCTTCGGGCATCTTCTTCCTTCTAAAATGACATTAAATAGCCTAGTGATCCACTCCAAGCCTGCCTTTCCCGCACTCTTCCAAAACTCCACCGGAATTTCATCCAGCCCGGTCGCTTTGCCCCTGCTCATCTTACGCATAGCCCCCTCAACTTCATCAACTCTAATCTGCCTACAATACCCAAAGTCACAACAACTCTGGAGAATTCCAAATCACCCAGTACAATGCTCATTCCCCCTCCTCGTTCAAGAGATTATGGAAGTAAGTCTGCCATCTCCGACAGATAAGCCCCTCCTCAAACAAAACTGTATCTTCTTTGTCCTTAATGCACTTCAGTTTGTCCAAGTCATGCGCCTTCCGTTCTCGCGCCTTGGCTAACCTGAACAACCTCTTATCCCCATCTCGGCCCTCAAGTTCCTCATACAAACGACTAAAAGTTGCAGTCTTGGCTGCCATAACTGCTAGTTTTGCCTCTTTCTTAGCCAACTTATAATGATCCCTATTCGCCCTCTTCTCCTCCTCGTTTACACTTTTTACTAGCTTTAGATACATTGTTTTCTTGGTTTCCACTTTTCCTTGCACCTCTCCGCTCCACCACCAGTCTCCTTTGTGCCCACTAGAGTAACCCTTTGTGACCCCTAATACCTCTCTCGCGGCTTCCCTAATGCACTGTGCAGTCGTGGTCCATATAGCGCTTGCGTCCCCACTCCTCCTCCAAGCCCCCATAGTCACCAGCTTGACCCCCTAACTCCTGTGATTTATCTTCCGTAAAGGCTCCCCACTTGATCCTATGTTGGCTATACATCGCCCTCTTCCTCCTCTTCCTCATGATCTCAAGGTCCATGACTAGGAGCCTATGAAGGGTCGAGAGGTTCTCACTTGGGATGACCTTGCAATCTATGCAAAGACTTCTATCGGACTTCCTGCAAAGTAAATAATCAATTTGAGTCTCAGCCACCGAACTCCGAAAGGTGACCAAGTGCTCCATCTTCTTCGGGAAACTCGAGTTTTCTATCACCAAATCAAATGCTCTAGCAAAGTCCAGTAGATACGTTCCTCCCCCGTGTCTATATCCCAAATCAAAGCCACCATGCACATCATCATACCCCCAAGACGTCGCCCCAATGTGGCCGTTGAAATCTCCTCTTATGAAAAGCTTCTCGTTGGGCGGGATACCCCGCACCTTCTCATCCAAATCCTCCCAGAAACGCCTCTTGACTTCCTCATCCAAGCCTGCTTGGGGTGTGTACGCACTAATTATGTTCCAAGTAAAACCTCCAACAACTAGATTAATAGTCATCAACCTTTTATTCACCCTCCTAATCCCTACTACTAGTTCACGGAGGTCCTTATCAACCAAGATACCTACCCTGTTCCTGCCCCCACCCTTTGTCACGACCCGAAATTTCCACCTTCGAGACCGTGATAGCGCCTAACATTTCACTAGCTAGGCAAGGCAACGTTAAAATAATATTAGCCATTTTAAAATTATTTTAAATTAATTAATAACAAAGAAACAAATGTGGAAATAAAGTCTGAAATCAAGTGAGTAATCCATAATAATAACGATGTGTAAATACCATCCCATAACTGGTGTCACAAGTGCACGAGCTACTAGAATAATATAAATAATGGTCTGAATGAAAATAAAGTTGTCTGAAAGAAATACACATCTATGATAAAGTGTAAGGGGACTTCAAAACTATGAACGCCATGCAGCTATACCTCAAGTCTCCTGCGAATAGCTGAATTCGAGCAAGTCTACTGTGTGCCGCTAGGATCAACTCTGGTATCTGCACAAGGAGTGCAGAGTATAGTATGAGTACAACCGACCTCATGTACTCTGTAAGTGTTGAGCCTACCCTCGACGAAGTAGTGACGAGGCTAAGGCAGGTCGCTTATATTAACCTGTACGCATTAATAATAATAGTAACAGGAATAGAAGTAAGACCGGTAAATCATATCAAATAATTAGGTCAATTCAGTAGTCATAATCCCTCAATTTATTTCCGTTACGGCGTGCAACCCGCTCTAACAATATAAACTTAAAATAAAATCCGTTGCGGCGTGCAACCCGCTCCAATAAATATCACATTTAATAAGAATTTATTAATAAATACCATATTTAATAAGAAATTGTTAGGCAACAAAGCATACAATTATTATGATTTATTTAGGAAATAAGTAGTGACAAGTAGCAATTAATTGAGGAAATTAAGGATGAAATAGGCATTTTAATAATTAGTATGCTAAATGTCAAGTAGAAATTAAGTCACATAAATCAAATAAGCATGTAGCAATTATAACATGGATTCAAGGCATGATATTGAGCAAGGAATATGAGAGAAATAATTAATATAATAATTAATTAATGATTTAAAATGATTTATGATTTTTCAAGTAATTATGCAAACAATTAACTTGAAGATGTATAGGCACTCGTCACCTCGCCTATACGACATTACACATGAAATTCTATTAATAATTAATTTAAGGGTTCTCTTCCCCCAAGTCAAGGTTAACCACGACACTTACCTCACTTTGCAATCAAATTCAAGATTCCAATAAACCTTTGCCTCGTGAATTAGTATCTGAAAGCTTCAAATCTAGTCAAAAATAATTCAATATACTCAATACGAATCGTAGGAATTAATTCCATATGTTTCCAGATAAAAAATCCGATTATTTTAAAAATCAATCGTGGGACCCACATTTCGAATCCTGAAAAAACTCACGAAATATGAACACCCGTTCCGATATAAGTTTAACCATACAAAAATTATCGAATTCCGACATCGGATTGCCTTTCAAATCCTCAATTAAAGTCTTTGAAGATTTCTACCATTTTCAACTCAATCTTTACCCATTTGAACTCAACAATCTTCCCACAAACCTTATTGGTACAAGCATGTGTAACTAATACTCTCACATCCAAGAATCATCTTACTAATTACCTATTTCTAGTTGGATTTCGAAATTGAAGGATTGACGAAAGATATTCTTACCTCTTTGAAGCTCTAGCAACCCTTTGATGTGATTTCAAGGTTTGATTCAAGGTAAAGTAGTAAAATCCTTAGTCCTTCTTTTCCTCTCTCTAGAATCTCTCTCCCCCCTCTATAAAATACCTAAAATATGAACCCTAAACGAGTTAAATGAAATGGAGGTCGGGTTATAAAAATTCTCCAAATTTCGGACCGACCTACAGACCAAGCTAGGCACGCTCTGTAGCGAGCTACAGGCCAGGCTTCACGAGCTAAATACCAGGCTTCGCGAGCTAAATACCAGGCTTCGCGAGCTCTATAGCAAGCTAAATACCAGGCTTCACAAGGGATATAGCACGGTATACTGCATTACAGACCTGACTTCGCGAAGGATATAGCACGGTCTAGCGCGCTACAGACCTGGCTTTGCGAGGTTGAAATGATTCAACTCCCCAACGCACCGTTCAACCCAATAAGTCCGAAAATACAAAACATTAGCCTACCTTGGCACCACGAAACCTTAAATTTCTTGAAGAAAGTTTACGGGGCATTACATTCTCCCCCGCTTAGGATCATTCGTCCTCGAATGAGAATCAGAGTCCGCCCCAAACACATAAAATAACTTATCTCTTCTTTCACCCATTTCGATTTTCCGAATTTTAACTAACTCCTAATCTCAACACATGATATATAAATATAAAACTGCAAATCAATAATTACAACTCCCCAAAACCCGGTAGAAATTAGTAACAATCTTCTACGAGAAAATACTAAGTGTCTATATACATCAAAGTCTAAAGAGAATAAGGAAAACAACATAATAAGGATAGAGGGAGACTCAGAGGTCTGCAGACACTGTAAGATATACCTAGAAATCTCCACGTACAGTCCAGCTTACTAGTATCTGGCCTGGTAGGAAGAACCTGAGTGTGCACAAAAAGATGTGCATAAGTGTAGTATGAGTACACCACAACGGTACCCAGTAAGTGACGAGCCTAACCTCGGTAGAGTAGTGACGAGTTCAAGTCAGGGCCCTACTAGTTTAAAAGAAAAGTAAGGCAGAAGATATAAAAATATTTGAAATGATAGAAAATTAAAACAACGAGAAACTTCAGAAAATAACAGATCATCAATTAGAGGTAACAATAGAGGAGCTCCCTAGGTACCGCCTCGTAGTCCCAAATGTAAATATGCAAGACATGGGGGATCTCTCGAGGTACCGCGTCATAGTCCTAAAGTTAATATGCAAGACAGGGGTATCTCCCGAGTAAACACCTCGTAGTCCCAAAGTAAATAAGCAAGACATGGGGACCTCCCGAGTAAATACCTCGTAGTCCCAAAGTAAATATGCAGTATATGGGGATATCCCGAGGAACACTCGTAGTCCCAAAGTAAATATGCAGTAGATAACTGAAGGAACAACGAATTTACAGCAAGAAATCTTACAGCTAAAGATTTAATTCAAATTAAGGGAAGCAAGTAATTCAACTAAGCATGTTGCACAAATTGCAAGTAAAAGTTAAGGCACGTAGACATTTGATACTAGGCTAAACATGATCACTACATATGCTAAGGAAACTCAGTTAAGGAATTTAAAAGAAGACAACTCAGCAAGAACCGAAATTTCCACAATTAGCCCGTGTACGCACTCGTCACCTCGCATATACGGTGCTCACATATCACAAATTGTTATAACAGTACCAAATTCTAAGGAAATTTCCCCCACACAAAGCTAGACAAGTCACTTACCTCAAATCTCGCTCAATTAATCGATAATGATACCTTTCCCTCGATTTTCCGACTCTGAATGGCCCAAATCTAGCCAAAAGCAATTACATAACATGAATACAACTACAAGAAACTAATTAAAATCATAAATCTACAACTTTAGCAAAGAATCAAAAAGTCGCCACAAAAAGTCGACCCAATCCCACGTCTCGGAATCGGGTAAAAGTCACAAAATACGAATACCCATTCGATATCGAGTTCACCCATACCAAAGTTACCAAAATTCGACACCAAGTAGCTACTCAAAATCCCAAATTTAACTCTCCAAATCCCTAGCCTCCAACTCCCAAATTCCACCTTAAACACACAATCTAGAAAGAAAAATTAATGGGGAAATAAGGTTATTGAATAAAAATAAGTACACGAGACTTACCTCAAGAAATCCCTCGAAAATGCTCTCAAATATCGCCAAACCAAAGCTCAAAATGTTTAAAATGAGCAAAAATCGCGAACCATTGCATTTAAGTGTTCTGTCGAGCATTCCGCTTCTGCGAACACTTAGCTGCATCTGCGGCGTCGCAGAATCGACAACATACCCACATATGTGGTTCACACGCTCCTGTAGTCCATGCATCCGCATCTGTAGAAGTTCTGTTTCTGCGGTCCTAAATCCGCTTATTCGGACTCGCTTCTGCGAGACGAAGGTCGCTTCTGCATATCCCCCATGCTCGGTCCCTTCGCTTCTGAACTGCCTTCTTCGCATCTGCTATCTCGCAGATGCAGAATTTCCCTCGCATCTGCGACGTCTGCCCACACTGCTCCAGCCCTCTTCTGCGATCAACGCACCACTTCTGTGTGCTCGCATCTCCGGTCAATCTTGCACAGGTGCGATTACACCAGAGCTTGTGCCTTCAGCCATTCTCCCAAGTCCAAATTTGATCCATTAACCATCCGGAATGCACCCGAGGCCCCCAGGACCTCAATCAAACTTACCAACAAGTCCTAAAATATCATACGGACTTAGTCGAGCCTTTAGATCACATCAAACAACGCTAAAAATACGAATTGCACATCGATTCAAGCCTAATGAACTTTAAATCTTCAAACTTCTACATCCGACGCCGAAACTTATCAAATCAAGTCCGATTGACATCAAATTTTGCACACAAGTCATAATTGACATTACGGACATACTCCAATTTCCGTAATCGTAATCCGACCCCGACATCAAAAGGTTCACCCCTGGTCAAATTTTTCAACTTTCGCCAATTGACGCTAAAATAACTTACGGACCTCCAATTCACTATCTGAACACGCTCCTAAGACCGAAATCACCCTACAGAGCTATTGAAACCGTCGAAACTCCATTCCGGAGTCGTCTTCACATAGTTTGAACTACGGTCGATTCCTACGACTTAAACTTCCATTTTAGGGACTATGCGTCCCATTTCACTACGAAACCAAAAACAAATTCTCTCGGTAAGTCACAAAACCCAAAAATGAATATAGAGGGAGCAATAAATAGGGGTTCGGGGCTAGTACTCTCAAAAAAATCTGCTGGGTCTATATAAAAGATCCAAGAACAAAATAGGTAGCCAAGGAGATACAATTACGCCAAAATATCAAACTATTAAAAAATATCAAAACAAGAGAGGAGCAATAGAACCTGGATTGCAGCCCTTGAAGTTAACGGAAATCTAGCTGGCGGTGATGGATTGCGATGAGCTGGAGCAATACTCTATGTATTTCTCGTTCAAATAGAAAGAAGAAACTTCGAATATTTTGTGTTTTCTTTGGAATTTAGACCAACCAAGAAATCTGAAAATGGACCAAAATGAAAAGAAGAACCCTAAATTTTATCTGCCCCTCTTATCCGAAATCTGAAATTCACCGGTCTCTGAGGGATTTACCGGCGAGAATTGATCGGAATCTGAATCGTAAGCTTACTGCTGTCAACTCCGGCCAAGAACAAGAAACAAAAAAATATAGTGTCAAGAGTTGTGATTTTGTTGTAAATCTAATAAGAATATATTTTCTATTGCTAGATAACAGTGACCGAAAATCAAGAAATGGAGATCTGTTACTGGGTTCTCTGTCCTTCAATTGAAGTAAGTAATGAAAAATGTTGAAGAGAAAGAATTCAAAGCACCTTTGGATGTTCGTTCACAATTCTTCAAATTATCGGAAACAATTTTTACTCTTATGGCCAAGAATTGTAGTATTTAAAAGAAAAGAGCAGGGAAAAAGTTAAAACTTTTACTTTTTTGGCCGACCAATGAATTGTGTTAAAAGCCCTAAAAGAGCGCAATAAATTGTTTTAATTCAAATTTTGTACAGTATTTGTTAGAATTTCAGAATCCACCAGAAATTAGAAATGACGTAATCAAAACCTGTAGAGGGAGGAGGGGCGATGACACCGTTATCGGCGGAAGAAAGGAAAAACCTAGACCGTGACAACAACAATTACCAGTACGATTATTTGCTTATAACCGATGGTCAAAACCTACTTGAGGAAAAACAAAATTGCTGCCACCGCTCCGGCAAATAGATTCATAGAACCAAATAAATTATCTACTCAACGGAGAAGTCAGAATTTTGCAAACCCGCGGACAAAGATAAGTAACCAAACAAAAAGGAAATTTCTCATAAAATAAAAGAAAAAAAGACAAATACGTATTCTGAGCACATGACCTCTCATAAAACATACTCCTAGAGACGTTTTCCTCCTATGTAACCAGCTTTGGTCGTCTGCAAACCGGATAGGCTTCTGCTAGTTGTTAATAAGATCTGACTCATGAGAGACCTCCTTGATTTCTTCTTCTTACCTTTTTCCTTGTCTTTGTCCTCCTCAACAGTCTAAAAATCACCATTTTATGGTTTCTTGTATGCATCATCTTCTTCGTCACTAATTTCCTTGTTGTTGTCTTTCAATTTAAAGATGATTAACGGTTCTCCTTTCTTCCAAGACTCCAACTACTACAGGTAAACATATTTTAGTGCAAGTCATCAATTACAAATGTCAATAGATAAAGATGGATGACAATTTAATCGAAAAAATAAATAAAATACTATTAAAACGAATGAAACTTGGAACATGAATAAAAATAGAGAAATAAACGCATCACCTGCAACCAAAAATAAACTCATATAAAAAAGTGGAAAAAAAATGCTAGAAAAGTGCATTCCGTATCCAAAAATTAAAATCTGACCAAAGTAGAGAATTTCACAGATTAACGAGCAACATTGGAGAGGAAGATAACACCTAGCTCACCTCTCAGGCTAAATGGCACGTATAATCCTAATCCTTCAAAAAGAGAGAAGATAAGTGAATTTGGTGCTTGTCATAGCAAGTTATCTTGCCGTTAAATATTTGTTGGGCCGAGGGAAAGGTATTTAGCAGGAAAAGGTGCTATCATAATAGTAAAAGTGTCCTTTAAGTTTTCTTCTTCTTTTAAAGTATTACATTAGTAGAAGAAACAGTACATGCAACCGTTACTGCTTTAAAGGAAAACAGAAACATTGCATTTTAAGAATTGGAAAAGTGTCGTTTCATTTTTTAAAAGTTACTCCTACTACTTTTGGGCTACTAAAAATGAGGTGAGGTAAATGGAGAAATAAGGGGAAAGAAGAAAAAAGATAATTAGTTTTCTTGACTAAAAAGAGGTGCCAAGTCAACACTCTTTTTCCTTCCTTTATATATACTAGTTTACGTTTATGTGCGTTGCACGTGTCATTCCACGTAAATCATATAAATATTATATGTCACAAGAATGATTTTATACGTATCTAACGTTAACAAAAATAGAAAATATGTGATATAAGTCCTTTAAGTTATATCAAACTCATGTAACTAATGTCATGAAGGTGTATTTTTGTAATTTTTACCAATGTGCTCTTTTAACAGTAAAACATTTTGCTTTGTAGCTTGGAGTATTAATTTCAAGATGCAAAATTCATATGAGCTTTACAATGGTAACTGGAGACACATATATGAAAACAAAATGTGAATGATCAAAATTTGAATTATTGTGTAATTGCAGCAGATTTTTCATAAGAAGAAGGTGATCAACTTATAAAATATTGGTAAATTCGGTTTGAGAAATATACTTTTCCACCATTATATCAAACCGTTAGTTGAGCGAGTGTAATTGAGATTTGAAAAGTTTTTGATGTAATATGTTTATTAAAAAATGTCTATCAACATCTCATTTCGGGGTTTCATTTAAAATAAAATGCAAAAAAAGATTTAAAGGTTTAGAAAAGCAAGAAAATGTGTATTTTGTAATATTTCTTGTTTTCATTATGAACATAAAAATTGAGAGTAAAACTTAAAAATTCTAAAAAAAGGCTTACTACTTTTCTGATGTTACCATACAAGAAAACAATTAAGTTATTCGTTAACTAAAATCTATTGCAAGGAAAATAATAAAGTTATTTAATTAATTAAAAGGTCAAATGATGAGTAAGGAATTGATGAGTTTATAGAAAAATATACTCTACTATGAATGTTTGCTCCTTTGTTTCCTGAAATTCGTTTTTGAGACCAAGATGTGATTATTAAAAAATGTGATTATTAAAAAATGTGCCATGCATACCAATTGTAGCTATATTGCACGGATGAACAAGGTACTCCCTCCCAGTGAAAGTAATATTGTTGATAAAAATCAAATTAAGCTTAAAAACTGTTTAAAACCCTTGATGATTCTTAAGAGAAGCTCATATGCTAAGTAGGAAACTTGAAAAATAAACACAAATAAATCAACATCAGCGAAAGAGATATGAATGGGTAGCATACCTCCTAGGCCATTTAAATCAGGGTCAATGTCATCCAAAGTACTGAAAATTACAAAATGAAAGGAGGAATTAGCATATCCCAAAGTAATACTCTCACTGTCTCAATTTTTGTGATGGTGTTTAATTGAGCAAGAGTTTTTAAAAAAAAAATTATGTTCCTAAATAGTAATATTGTTGGAGGACTCTAGTTTTCTAGAGGTAACCGATTGATGTAAAAATTTACAAAACCTAAGTAGATTGGTGCATATCCAAAGTTACTTTGCTTCCAAAAATCGAAGACGGACCTTGGCCCTATATGTCTGTCACTAATGGCTACTATCTCCATTCATCGCAGGCCCTGAGCTTGGGTAATCTAAGAAAATAGTGGAACACATAACGTCAATTTCACAAAGCCATGAAGCAAAAACTACACATAATGTTTTAGGTCTTATTGGTAAGTTTGGTTGAGGTCCCGGGGATCTCGGGTAGATTCCGGACGGTTAATAGATCAAATTTGGACTTGGGAGAATGGCTGAAAGTACGAGCTCTGGTGTAATTGAACATGCGCAAGATTGACCGTAGGTGCGAGCCCGCATAAGCGGATTTAGGACCGCAGGAGCGTGTGAACCACAAATGCGGGTATGTTGTCGCTTCTGCGATGTCGCAGATGCAGCTAAGTGTCCGCAGAAGCAGAAATGCTAGACATAACACTTAAATGTAAGGGTTCGCGATTTTTGCTCATTTTAAACATTTTGAGCTCGGGTTTGGCTATTTTTGAGAGCATTTTCGAGGGATTTCTTGAAGTAAGTCTCTTGTACTTATTTTTGATCTATAACCTTGTTTCCCCATTGATTTTCCCATCTAGATTATGTGTGTTTAAGGTAAAATTTGGGAGTTGGAGACTAGATATTTGGAGAGCTAAATTTGGGGTTTTGAGTGACGACCTGGTGTCGGATTTTGGTAACTTTGGTATGGGTGAACTCGATATCGAATAGGTGCTCGTATTTTGTGACGTTTACCTGATTTTGAGACGTGGGCTTGCGTTGGCTTTTTTGGACGATTTTTTGATTCTTTGCTAAAATCCATAGATTTATGATTTAAATTAATTTCTTGTAGTTGTATTCATGTTATGTAATTGCTTTTGGCTAGATTTGGACCATTTGGAGTCGAAAAATCGAGGAAAATGCATCCTTATCGATTGATTGAGCGAGATTTGAGGTAAGTGACTTGTTTACCTTTGTGTGGGGGAAATTCCCTTATGATTTGATACTGTTGTAATAATTTATGATATGTGAGCTCCGTGTACGCGGAGTGACGAGTGCATACACGGGCTAATTGTGAAAATTTCGGTTCTTGCTGAGTTGTCTTCTTTTAAATTCCTTAAGTGAGTTGCCTTAGCATATGTAGTGATAATATTTAGCCTAGTATCGCATGTCTATGTGCCTTAACTTTTACTTGCAATTTGTGCAATATTCTTAGTTGAATTACTTGCCTCCCATAATTTGAATTAAATCTTTAACTGTAAGATTTCTTGTTGTAAATTCGTTGTTCCTTCGGTTTTTTGTTGCATATTTACTTTGGGACTACGAGGTAGTTCCTCGGGAGATCCCCCTGTACTGCATATTTACTTTGGGACGATAAGGCGGTTCCTTGAAAGATCCCCTTGTACTGCATATTTACTTTGGGACTACGAGGTTATTTCTCGGGAGATCTCCATGTATTGCATATTTACTTTGGGACTACGAGGCGTTTACTCGGGAGATCCCCTCTGTCTTGTATATTTACTTTGGGACTACGAGGTTATTCCTCGGGAGATCTCCATGTATTGCATATTTACTTTGGGACTACGAGGCGTTTACTCGGGAGATCCTCCATGTCGTGCATATTTACATTTGGGACTACGAGGCGGTACCTCGGGAGCGCCCCTGTTGTTACCTCTAATTGTTGAGCTTTATTTTCTGAAGTTTCTCGTTGTTTAAATTTTCTGTCATTTCAAATATTATTATATCTTCTACCTTACTTTTCTTTTAAACAAGTAGGGTTCTGACTTGACCTCTTCACTACTCTACCGAGGTTAGGCTCGTCACTTACTGGTTACCGTTGTGGTGAACTCATACTATACTTCTGCACATTGTTTTGTGCACACTGAGGTTCTTCCTACTAGGCCAGATACTAGTGAGCTGGACTGTACGTAGAGACTTTAAGATATATCTGCCAGAGTCCGCAGACCTCAGAGTCCTTCTCTATCATTATTATGTTGTTTGCCTTATCCTCTTTAGACTTTGATGTATATAGACATTTAGTATTTTCTCTTACAAACTTGTGACTTATTTCTACCGGGTTTTGGGGAGTTGTAATCATTGATTTGCAGTTTTATATTTTTATATCATGTGTTGAGATTGGAGTTGAATTTATTATTTATCTATTTCACAAATTGTTAGGCCTACATAGTCTTAGAAACTAGGTGCCATCACGACATCCTATAGAGGAAAATTGGGCTCGTGACAAGTTGGTATTAGAGCACTAGGTTCATAGGTGTTATGAGTCACAAGCAAGTTTAGCAGAGTCTCGCGGATCGGTACAGAGACGTCTGTACTTATCTTCGGGAGGCTATGGAACTGTTAGGAAAAGCTTCACTTCTTTGATTCCTTATCGTGCGAGATTTTGACTTCGGATGTTAAATTTTTGTCTTTCTATTCTATCACAGATGGTGAGAACATGTATAGCTGGATCGGATGGCCAAACACTCGAGCCCCCTACTAGACTCGCGAGAGGCCGGGGTAGAGGCCGAGGACGTCCATGTGGTGCAGCCAGAGCACCCGCACGTGCTACTACAGAGGATCCACCAGTAGCTCAAGTTGGATGGGAGGCACCTGAGACGCCTGTTACTACACCAGCCCTTTAGGAGACTCTAGCCCAGTTTCTGAGCATGTTCAGCATCTTGGCTCAGGCAAGATTTATACCACTTGCTCCTACCATATCTCATGCCGGGGGAGGAGCATAGACTCCTATCACCGGTACCCCAGAGCAGCGGGTTCAGGTCGACCAGGTTCCAGAGATCATACCTATGTAACCAGTAGCTCCAATTCAGCCCGAGATTAGGGTAGCAACTTCTTAGGCGGATCAGCTCAGGCTCGAGAGGTACAAGAAGTACCACCTTCCTACTTTCAGTGGCTTGGCGTTATAGGATGCCTGGGGTTTTCTTGAGGAGTGCCATTGTATCCTCCGTACTATGGGTGTTGCGGAGACTAGTGGGGTTTCTTTCACTACGTTACAGCTTAAAGGAATGACCTATTAGTGGTGGCGCGCATACGAGTTAGATAGTCCAACTGAGGCAACTTCACTCACTTATACTCAGTTATCAGATATGTTCTTGAGGGAGTATATTCCCTAGAGTCTTAGAGATGCTTGGCGCGCAGAGTTTGAGCGGTTGTGCCAGGGTGCTATGACCGTGTCAAAGTATGTGGTCTGATTAAGTGATTTGGCTAGGCATGCACCAACCTTGGTTGCTACTGTTCGAGAGTGGGTTCGTCAGTTTATTGAGGGCCTCAACCTCAGTATCAGATTGAGCATAGTCCAAGAGTTGGAGATGGATATTACGTACTAGCAGGTAGTAGGGATTGCTAGGAGGTTGGAGGGTATGCTGACTCGGGATAGAGAGGAGAGAGGGTCCAAGAGCTCTCGAGAGTCTGACACTTATAGTGGTACACGTGCCCCAGCGGCAGCTCGTCAGGGCAGGGGTTATATGAGTCGCCTTGTTCATTCAGCACTTCCAGCCTCCAGCGGTGCTCCAACAACTACTAGGCCCCAGGATCCTTATTATGCACCGCCAGTGACTAGTGTGCCTCATGTACGGGGTGCCACAGTACTCATTCCAATCGATCAGGCCCGAGCCAGTCGCAGAAGCCACACCCTCCTAGAGCTTGTTTTAAGTGTGGTGAGGGATTGTCCCAGATTTATGAGGGGTGCACCTCCATAGATTTCTCAGGCACCGCGTGCTCCATTGGGTCCTCAGGCTATGGTTACAGCACCAGCTTCCACCCCACCTGCACAACCAGCTAGAGGTGGAGGTCGGACAGATAGAGGTCAGCCTAGAGGAGGAGGCCGTGCCAGATATTATGCCCTTCCTGCTAGGACAGAGGCAGTTGCATCAGATTCTGTTATCATAGGTTTTGTTCCGGTCTGTCATATAGATGCATCAGTATTATTTGATCCAGGCTCCAGTTATTCCCATGTGTCATTTTATTATACCGTGTATTTGATCCAGGCTTCACTTGTTTATGTATTTACACTCGTGGGTGATTTCATTGTTGTTGACCATGTGTATCGGTTGTGTTTAATTGTTCTTAGTGGTTTTGAGACCAGAGCCAATTTATTATTACTCAGTATAGTGGATTTCGATGCTATTTTGGGCATGGTCTGATTGTCTCCCTATCACGCTATCCTTGATTGTCATTCCAAGATGGTGAGGTACCTTAGATCGTGTTCCTAGTAGGGTTGTCTCATTTCTTAAGACTCGGCAAATGGTTAAGAAGGGGTGTAATGCATATCTGGACTATGTGAGGAATGTTAGTGTTAATAC
Organism: Nicotiana tomentosiformis; assembly: GCF_000390325.3. Taxonomy (NCBI): domain Eukaryota; kingdom Viridiplantae; phylum Streptophyta; class Magnoliopsida; order Solanales; family Solanaceae; genus Nicotiana; species Nicotiana tomentosiformis. The sequence continues at coordinate 1,160,718 of NC_090819.1, read as the reverse complement.
TCCTACCGTCGAGTCTGTTCTGATAGTGAGGGACTATTCAGATGTATTCTCGGCGGATCTTCCGAGTATGCCGACCGACAGTGATATTGACTTTGGCATTGATTTGTTACCGAACACTCATCCCATTTCTATTTCACCTTTTCGTATGGCCCCAGCAGAGTTGAAATAATTAAAGGAACAATTGCAAGAGTTGCTCGATAAGGGCTTCATTCGGCCCAATGTGTCGCCATGTGGTGCTCCTATCTTGTTTGTGAAGGAGAAGGACGGTTCTATGTAGATGTGTATTGATTATCGCCAGTTGAACAAGGTTACAGTGAAGAACAAGTATCCATTTCCATGTATTGATGACCTATTTGATCAGCTTCAGGGTGCTCGAGTGTTCTCTAAGATCGACTTGTGTTCATGCTATCATCAGTTGAAGATTCGGGAGCTAGATATCTCGAAGACTGCTTTCAGGACTTGGTATGGTCACTACGAGTTTCTTGTGATGTCTTTTGGGCTGACCAATGCCCAAGCAGCATTTATGCACTTGATGAATAGTGTATTTCAGCCATATCTTGACTCCTTCATCATTGTGTTTATTGATGACATTCTGGTGTACTCCGGAGTCGGGAGGATCATGAGCAGCACCTAAGGACTGTGCTTCAGCCCTTGAGAGAAAAGAAGTTGTATGTAAAAATTTCGAAGTGTGAATTTTGTCTAGATTCAGTGGTATTTTTGGGTTATGTGGTATCGAGTGAGGGGATCAAGGTAGACCCGAAAAAGATTGAAGCAGTGCAGAGTTGGCCTAGACCGTCCTCAGCTACGGAGATCCGGAGTTTTCTTGGTTTGGCGAGGTACTACCGTCGATTTGTAGAGGGTTTCTCGTCTATTGTTGCACCTATGACCATATTGACCCAGAAGGGTGCTCCATTTAGGTGGACCGAGTATTGTGAGGAGAACTTTCAAAATCTCAAGACTGCTTTGACTACAGCCCTAGTGGTAGTGTTGCCTATTGGATCGAGGTCAAATACGGTGTATTATGATGCGTCGCGCATTGGCCTTGGCACGGTGTTGGTGCAGGATGGTAGGGTGATTGCCTATGCGTCTAGACAATTTAAGGTGCATGAGAAGTATTATCCTGTCCACGACCTCGAGTTAGCATCTATTGTGCATGCTTTGAAGAACTGGTGGCACTATTTGTACGGTGTCTTTTGTGAGGTTTTCACCGATCACCGGAGTCTACAACACCTGTTTAAAGAGAATGATCTTAACTTACGGCAGCGGAGATGGTTGGAGTTGCTTAAATATTATGACATCACCATTCTCTATCATCTCGGGAAGGCCAATGTAGTGGACGATGCCTTAAGTCACAAGGCTGAGAGTTTGGGCAGTTTAGCATATCTATTAGTAGCAGAGAGGCCTTTAGCCTTGGATGTTCAAGCCTTGGCCAACTAGTTTGTTAGATTGGATGTTTCCAAGTCGAGCCGAGTTTTGGCTAGTATGGTTTCTCAATTTTCTCTTTCTGATCGTATCAGGGAGCGTTAGTATGATGACCCCTATCTACTTATCCTTAAGGACACAGTTCAACACGGTGATGCCAAAGAAGTCACTATTATAGATGACGATGTATTACAGATGCAGGGCAGGCTATGTGTGACTAATGTAGATGGTTTGTGCGAGTTGATTCTCCGGGAGGCTCACAATTCGCGGTACTCCATTCCCCCAGGTGCTGCAAAGATATATCGGGATTTGAGGCAGCATTATTGGTGGAGGCGAATGAATAAGGACATAGTGGAATATGTAGTTCGTTGCCTAAATTGTCAGCAGGTGAAGTATGAGCATCAACGACCAGGTGGATTGCTTCAAAAGTTAGATATCATAGAGTGGAAATGGGAGCGGATCACTAAGGATTTCGTTGTTAGGCTCCCATGGACTCATAGGAAGTTCGATGTAGTTTGGGTGATTGTGGATAGATTGACCAAGTCAGCTCATTTCATTCATGTGGTTACTACTTACTCTTCAGAGCAACTAGCTCAGGTTTACATTTACGAGATTGTCAGGCTTCATGGTGTACCGATATTTATCATCTCTGGACGGGGTACGCAGTTTACATCATGGCTACACGAGCAACGTACAACGTGAGTTGGGTACTCGTGTGGATTTGAATACAATATTTCACCCTTAGACGGACGGACAATCCGAGCGCACTATTCATATATTGGAGGATATTATTTGTGCGTGTGTGATTGATTTTGGGGATGCTTGGGATCAGTTCTTACCACTTGCGGAGTTTGCCTACAACAACAGTTATTAGTCGAGCATTCAGATGGTACCGTATGAGGATTTGTATGGTAGATAGTGTTGGTCTCTAGTGGGTTGGTTTGAGTCGGGCGAGGCTAGTCTATTGGGTATAGACTTGGTTCAGGATACCTTGGAGAAAGTTAAATTGATTGAGGATCAACTTCATACAGCCCAGTCCAGGTAGAAGAGTTATGTGGATCGGAAGGTTCGCAACGTTGCATTCATGGTTGGGGAGCGGGTCTTGCTCCGGGTTTCACTCATGAAGGGTGTTATGAGATTCGAAAAGAAGGACAAGTTGAGCCCTAGGTATATCGGGCCTTTTGAGATCCTTGAGAGGGTTGGAGAGGTGGCTTACAGACTTGAACTACCACCTAGTCTCTCTGCAGTTCATCCAGCATTCCATGTTTCCATACTCCGGAAGTATCATGGTGATCCGTCTCATGTTTTAAGACTTCAGCTCAGTCCAATTAGACAAGGATCTATCCTATGTTGAGGAGCCAATGGCCATTTTGGACATGCATGTTCGAAAGTTGAGGTTAAAGAACATCGTTTCTGTGAAGGTTCAGTGGAGGGGTCATCCGGTCGAGGAGGCGACGTGGGAGATCGAGCAAGATATGCGCAGCAGTTATCCTCATCTTTTCACCACTCTAGGTATATCTCTATACTCGTTCGGGGACGAACGTTTATTTTAAGAGAGGAAGATGTAACAACCCGACTGGTCGTTTTGAGAGAACTTGCCCTAAACCCCTATTTATTGCTCCCTATATATTCATTTTTGGGTTTTGTGACGTATCGGGAGGATTTGTTTTTGGTTTCGGAGTGAAATGGGACACATAGTTCCTAACATGGAAGTTTAAGTCGTAAAAATTGACTGTAGTATGAACTATATGAAGACGACTCCGAAATGGAGTTTCGACTGTCCCAATAACTCCGTAGGGTGATTTTGGTATTAGGAGCGTGTTCAGATGATGAATTGGAGGTCCGTAGGTCATTTTAGTGTCAACTGGAGAAAGTTGGAAAATTTGATGATTTTTGGACCTTTTGATAACGGGATCGGATTCAGATTCTCGAAGTTGGAGTAGGTCTGTAATGTCAATTATGACTTGTGTGTAAATTTTGAGGTCAATCAGACTTGATTTGATAGGTTTCGACGTCGGATGTAAAAGTTTGAAGCTTTAAAGTTCATTAGGATTAAATCGATGTGCAATTCACACTTTTAGCGTTGTTTGATATGATCTAAAGGCTCGAATAAGTCCGTATAGGACTTGTTGGTGAGTTTGATTGAGGTCCCGGTTGCCTCGGGTGTATTCTGGATGGTTAACAGATCAAATTTGGACTTGGGAGAATAGCTAAAGGCACCAGCTCTGGTGTAATCACACTTATGCAAGATTTGACCACAGATGCGAGCCCACAAAAGCGGTCCGTTGATAGCAGAAGCGGGCTGGAACAGTGTGGGCAGATGTCGCAAATGCTAGGGAAGTTCCACATCTGCGAGATCGCAGATGCGAAGAAGGCAGCGCAGAAGCGGAAAGGACCTGGCTTGAGGGGGGGGGGCTACGCAGAAACAGCCTTCGTCTCGCAAAAGCGGATTTAGGACCGCAGAAATAGAAGTTCCGCAGATGTGGAAGCGTGTACCGCATGAGCGTGTGAACCACAAATGCGAGTATGTTGTCGATTCTGCGACACCGCAGATGCAGCTAAGTGTTCGCATAAGCGGAAATGCTGGACAGAACACTTAAATGTAAGGATTCGCGATCTTTGCTCATTTTAAATATTTCGAGCTCGGATTTGGCGATTTTTAGAGCATTTTCGAGGGATTTCTTGAGGTAAGTCTCTTGTACTTTTTTTTTATCAATAACCTTATTTCCCCATTGATTTTTTCACCTAAATTGTGTGTGTTTAAGGTGAAATTTGGGAGTTGGAGGCTAGGGATTTGGAGAGTTAAATTTTGGGTTTTGAGTGGCGACTTAGTGTCAGATTTTGGTAAATTTGGTATGGGTGAACTCGATATCGAATGGGTGTTCATATTTTATGACTTTTACCCAATTATGAGACGTGAGCTCGGGTCAACCTTTTGGGGCGATTTTTTCAATTCTTTGCTAAAGTCGTAGATTTATGATTTAAATTAGTTTCTTGTAGTTGTATTAATGTTATGTAATTGCTTTTGGCTAGATTTGGGCCATTTGGAGTCGGAAAATCGAGGGAAAGGAATCCTTATAGATTGATTGAGCGAGATTTAAGGTAAGTGATGTGTCTAACTTTGTGGGGGGAGGGGGGAACTCTACATAGTATTTGTTAGTGTTGTAACAATTTGTGATATGTGAGCGCCGTGTACGCGAGGTGGCGAGTGCGTACACGGGCTAATTGTGGAAATTTCGGTTCTTGCTGAGTTGTTTTCCTTTGAATTCCTTAACTGAGTTGTCTTAGCATATGTAGTGATCATGTTTAGCCTAGTATCACATGTCTACGTGCCTTAACTCTTACTTGCTATTTGTGCAACATGCTTAGTTGAATTACCTGTTTGCGATGACCCAAAATGTTATCTTTAAATTTAATAATTAATTTTGTGTTCTAAGACCTCAAAAAGCACTATTTATCATTCATCAACTTGCATGCGCAGTCCGTAAAATTTTCCTGAAAGTTTTCAGGTAAAAAATGGATTAAAATATGAATTAGAGGTTTAAAACTCAACTGAGTTGATTTTGGTCAACATTTTGAGAAAACGGACTCAGATCCGTATTTTGACAGTTCTGGTAGGTCCGTATCATGAATTGGGACTTGGGCGTATGCTCGGAATCAAATTCTGATGTCCCTAGCCCGAGATATGGAATTTTGATGAAAAATTAAAAGTTTAAGTTCAAATAGTGACCGGATGTCAAATTTTATGCAAACGACCCCGGAATAGAATTTTGATGATTCCAACAGCTCTGTATGGTAATTTTGGAGTTAGGAGCGTGATCGGAATTTTATTTGGAAGTCCGTAGTGAAATTAGGCTTGAAACGGCTAAAATAGGAATTTAAAGTTTGGAAGTTTGACCGGGAAGTTGACTTTTTGATATCGGGGTTGGAATCCAGTTTTGAAAATTTTCACAGTTCCGTTATATCATTTATGACTTGGGTGCAAAATTTGAGGTCAATCGGACTTGATTTGATAGGTTTCGACATCGAATGTATAAGTTGGAAATTCTAAGTTTCATTAAGATTGAATTGGAGCATGATTCGTGATTTTAGCGTTGTTTGATATCATTTGAGGTTTCAAATAAGTTCGTATGATGTTTTAGGACTTGTTGGTGTATTGGATTGAGATCCCGAGGGCCTCGGGTGAGTTTCGAATGGTTAACGGATCAAAAGTGGGTCTTAGCTGCTGCAATTTTTCTGCTGGAAATGCTGTCAAAATCGGGTTGCCTGTCAAAATCGAGGTCCCTGATAAAATCGAGGTTCCTAACAAAATCGAGGTCCCTCACAAATCGAGATCCCTGACAAATCGAGCTCCCTGACAAAATCGAGGTCCCTGACAAATCTGTAAGTTATAAAAACAAGGGACTTCGTCCCATTTGCCTTTTTGACGAATTGGAGCTTGAGGAGAGGCGATTTTGATATGTTTTCAAGAAAAAAATATTTGGGTAAGTGATTCTAACTCGGATTTGGTCATTATACTCGAATACATCATTGTTTTTACCATTTAATTAGTGTTTTGAGATAGAAATTTGGAAAAAATTTAGAAATCTCATAGAAATGAATTTTTGAGATTTCGGTGTCGATCCGGAGTCCGATTGGAGTGAAACTGGTATGGTTGGACTCGTAATTTAATGGGCTATCGGATTTGATAAGTTTCGTCGGATTCCGAGATGTGGGTCCCATGGGCAAATTTTAAACTAATTTCGGATTTTATTGAAAAATGTAATATTTTCTTATGAAATTGATTACTATAATTTTTGTTGACTGTATCGAATTAATTATACTAGATACGAGTCGATCAGAGTCGGAAAAATCGAGGAAAAGGCATAATACTTGGTTAAATTGGAGCAAGTTGAGGTAAGTGACTTGTCTAACCTTGTGTGAGGGAAATTTCCCTAGGATTGATAATTGTAATGTGTGAAAAGTCGTGTACACGAGGTAACGAGTGTGTACACGGGCTAAATATGAAAGATTATATTTTAAATTGTGTAGATCACTGTTGCGTATTAATTAAATTATTTTATTTTGTTATATTCCTCATTATTAATTTAATATTTATATTTTTAAATTTGCTTGACCTTTTCCTGCTAATTATTTTATCTGTTTAATTGAAACTTGATTTCTTTTATTCTGTGCATTATTTGAAGGTTGATTTTCTTTAAATTAAATATTATTAATATGAAGTATTTGACATTTTTAAACTTGATATTAAAGCAACGTATTAAAGATTTTGAAATATTATTTTCCTGAATTATTTACTCCTGAATATTTTTGTAGGCTTTTCGTACTCATTGTGATGGAGCAGTGAGCTCTTTATTGTGGAAAAATATTATTGATGATTTATTTTAGCATGAGTTGTGAGCTCTTTATTGTGGAAAAATATTATTGTTGAATTACTTTGACATGAGCCGTGAGCTCTTTATTGTGAAAAAATATTATTGATGATTTATTTTGTCATGAGCCGTGAGCTCTTTATTGTGGAAAAATATTGTTGTTGAATTATTTTGGCAAGTTAAATTATTTGAACACTTGAGGTGCAAATTGTGATATTGATACGCATGCGGTGAGATAAGGGTGGCTTGATATGCGTGGCTAGTAGAGGGAACTACTAGAAGTCATGTGGTGTGATAAGGATGGCTAAAACGCGGGATGCTATTTCGGAAAAAATATTTTCTTTCAAATAAATTGTGAAGGCTCCCGCGGTGAAGATAAGGAAATGAGATATTGTGAATTTATTTATGATTTGGGACTACGAGACAGTACCTCGGGATTGCCCTTGTCAATATTGATTTATGGCCGCAGTTGCCTTTGATTATTGTGTGATTTTCTTAAAGTTGAAAAGAATTTTGTTTTGTTTTTACGAGGTATTTATTTGCCATTATTTGATGTAATTAAATGTGACATACTACTTGATTCATTTCCATTATCATTTTATCTTTTAATATTGTTTAAACATTTTATCATGCCATTATTTATTCTCCAGTAGGTCCTGACTTGACCTCGTCACTACTCTACCGAGGTTAGGCTTGGCACTTATCGGGTACCGCTGTGGTGTACTCATACTACGCTTCTGCACATATTTTTGTGCAGATCCAGGTACATCTTAAGACCACGCATCAATAAACTAGTTGTACGAGGAGAGTTCAAGGTATATCTGCCAACGCCCGCAGACTCCGTAGTCCCCTTCTATTCTTGTTATGTTTCTTCCTTATTTTCTTTAGACTCTGTTATATAGAGACATCGAGGATAAATTCTTACAAGCTTGTGACTTATTTCTACCGGGTTTCGGGAGTTGAAATTGTTTGAATTATAGTTTAATTATTTCAGATATTTATTATTATTCCGCATTGATAGGCTTACCTAGTCTTAGAGACTAGGTGCCATCACGATATCCTACAGAGAGAATTTGGGGTCGTGACACTGCTTCCCTTGATTTGAATTAAATCTTTAACTGTAAGATTTCTTATTGTAAATCCGTTGTTCCTTCGGTTATTTGTTGCATATTTATTTTGGGACTACGAGGCGGTTCCTCGGGAGATCCCCCTGTACTGCATATTTACTTTGGGCCAACGAGGGGTTTACTCGGGAGATCCCCCATGTCTTGCATATTTACTTTGGGACTACGAGACAATACCTCGGAAAATCCCCCTATCGTGCATATTTACATTTGGGACTACGAGGCGGTATCTAGGGAACGCCCCTGAGCTGTTATTTTCTGATGTTTCTCGTTGTTTAAATTTTTTGTCATTTCAAATATTATTATATATTCTGCCTTATTTTTCTTTTAACCAGTAGGGCCCTGACTTGACCCCGTCACTACTCTACCAATGTTAGGCTCGTCACTTATTGGTTACAGTTGTGGTGTACTCATACTACACTTCTGCATATCTTTTTGTGCATATCGAGGTTCTTCCTATCATGCCAGATACTAATAAGCTAGACTATACGTGGAGACTTCAAGGTATATCTGCTAGCGTCCGCAGACCTCGGAGTCCCACTCTATCCTTAGTATGTTGTTTCCCTTATCCTCAGACTTTGATGTATGATGACATTTAATATTTTCTTTTAAAAGTTTGTGACTTATTTCTATCGGGTTTTGGGGAGTTGTAATCATTGATTTGCAGTTTTATATTTATATATCATGTGTTGAGATTGAAGTTGAGTTTATTATTCATCTATTCCACAAATTGTTAGGCTTACCTAGTCTTAGAGACTAGGTGCTATCACGACATCCTATAAAGGAAAATTGGGGTCGTGACACAAGTCGATAATGAGACCAGTGTAATATCGACAAAGCAAAACGGTTGAGAAAGATAATGAGACCAGTGTAATATCGACAAAGCAAAACGGTTGAGAAAGTAATATAATTGTAGCTAAATGTATTCTTTTCATTGTTAAGATTCTTTCATATATGTGCTTTTCTATTTTAAGTAGGTTTTTATTTGTTTACTTGAATACGAATAAAAGTCTTACAATACACATCGTAATAAATAAAAATCCTAAAGAATCCTACATCTAAAGGAATCAAAAACCAATGGAAAAAAAACATAAGGAAAGAATCCCAAACAATATAAATTCTAAAGATTCCTAAACCTAAAAGCAAGCACACGATATTTTTTTATTTCACCCACAAGAAAAAAATAGTGATAACAATTACAAGTATATCCAACATATAATGTACTTATGAAGGATAAAAAAGGCGAAGGATATTTCGATAGGGGTTTCGTGCTTTTAATATAGTATAGATATAGATATATACTAGTGTTAGGATATTAATCTTATAAAGTTATGATTTAATAAATTAAATTATTTTAATAAATATTAGCTATTATTTTATTATTTCATGTAGTGTACAGAAAAATAACAAAATCTATACAAAACCAAAGAATACACATTAAATAATAATCAAATAAATTATTTATTCCTTATTACTCTTTATTATTATTATTATTATTATTATTATTATTATTATTATTATTATTAAATTAGCAAGTACTTAGTACTATGCATTTACTAATATGACTTTTTATTAACTTGTCAATTATTTTTATATTTTGAAATTACTTCTCTCTTTTTATAATATAGATATATGTTTTAATAATCTAGGAATATATTTTTTAAAAACTTATGTTATACTGTTCAAAATTCTTCAATTGTCTAAATTTATTAATAATTTTATTGATTGTTATTTATTTATTAATTAATTAAGTCTATAAATATCATAAAATTATCTTTATCCCCATCCTTTTGTACATTCTTTTTTACTGTAATATTTGATTAGTTTTCTTATTTTGTAATTTACTGAAAATTTAAATAATGTAATATTTTTAACTAAATTATAATTTTAAATTCATCAAAAGTATAAAGATATAAGCCTTTTTATTATTTTTATAAAAGACCTATATATATATATATATATATATATATATATATATATATATATATATATATATATATATATATATATATATATATATATATATATATATATATATATATATATATATATATATATATATAGAGAGAGAGAGAGAGAGAGAGAGAGAGAGAGAGAGAGAGAGAGAGACTACTATATTATTCGAATTGAAAGTTTTTTATTTCTTTATTTTTATTTTAATTATTTTGAAATAATTTTAAAACTCCAAGTTAAAACTATTCCCCAATTGGAATTGGCAATTCTTTTTTTAAAAATTTCTATAATTCCAACTTGAAACTACTCCCCAATTTGAATGGGTAGTTTTGTTTTTGTTTTTTATACTGTAGCTAATTATAAGATATCTATATTTTTTAATTTAAATAGAGTAACCAATTAATTTAAAATTTAAAATTCAAAAGATTTTTAGTTAGAAATGTAGTTTATTTTGTCTTAAAGCTCTAACTTGAAACTACTCCCTAATTTGAATGGGTAGTTTTTTTAATATATATATTTTCCTCTTTTTGTTACATCTATTTTTTTAAAAAATAATTTAAAATTACAACTTGAAGCTACTCCCAATTTGAATGGGTATTTGATTTTTTTTATATATATATATATATATATATATATATATATATATATATATATATATATATATATATATATATATATATATATATTATAGCTAATTATAAGATATCTATAATAATCAATTAATTCAAAATTTAAAATTCAAAAGGTTTTTTAGTTAGAAAATAAGTTTATATTGTCTTAAAACTCCAACTTGAAACTAATTCCCAATTTGAAATGGCAATTTTTTTTAATTTCATTTTTTATTTTAAAATAATTTTAAAACTCCAACTTTGTTGGAGCTTTGTCCTAAAAATCTACACTTTTCGTCTTATGATTATACCATTTGATATCATATAATTATTTACTTCTCTTTTTATATGTATAAAATAAAATAGATATTTATATAGACTACTATATTAGGAAGAAACTACTCCCCAATTTGTATTGAAAATTTTTTATTTCTTTATATATATATATATATATATATATATATATATATATATATATATATATATATATATATATATATATATATATATATATATATATATATATATATATATATATATAGAGAGAGAAACTACTCCCCAATTTGAATTGAAAGTTTTTTTATTTTTTATTTTAAAATAATTTTAAAAATTCAACTTGAAACTAATCCCCAATGTGAATGGATAGGTTTTTTATTATATATTTTCGTTTGTTTATTATAGCTAATTTTATTTTTTCTTATTTTTGTTTTTTTATTTTAAATTAATTTTAAAACTTCTAACTTTGAAACTAATTTGTTTTGTCTTAATGTCACTTGCGTTTTTGTGTTTATATGATATATATATATATATATATATATATATATATATATATATATATATATATTTAGTGTCTCTCTCACGTTTGCCTCGTTTGCATCTCTCTCTTGCCGTCTATTCACTCCGTTAAGAGTTCTAAATCCTTGCTAGCATCACTCTGAATCTTCAGAAAGTTACGTAAGATTCAAATGCCATTGTCGCCTGGTACTAAGCTTCAGATTCGCTTCGTAAGATCTGCTGGCCGGTAAGCTCTGCGATCATACTTGTGTAATTTCGTTTACATCCTCCAATTTCATCTTAAATTAACATAAGCATGAATTTCTGCGCATTTTAACGCGTTTTTTTTATTTCAGTTATTTATCCCTTGCTTTTTAAATCAAATAGTAAGGCAAATTGTAGTGTATAGTCAATTTCTGAATTTCGACCAAATTGTTTTTCTGAATTACAACTGTATTTGTGCTGAAATTTACCACATTTGAAACTAGAACTTAGTTGATCTCAAGTTTGACGATGGAGAGTACTTTTGATTTAGGTAACTATGCTCTTGCTGGGATCTGAATTTTTTTTAGAAGCAACATAGAAGTAACCTAATGATGATAAATTATTTGAGCTCTCCCCGTGTCAAGAAGCCGCACCAAGTGAACTCTCAAGGTCTTTCCTGGGTTACTCAAAGGAGTGTCTTACCCATATGAGTTAGGAAACTCTACGGGCGGCGCCTAGTCATGTGCTGGCGTTGGGCGCCTAACGTTTGCCAGAGGATTGTGATATGGAACGACTATGCTCTGCGGGATTTTCTTTGGGAAGGATAAAGACCTCCACTGATTGAGCACTTGAGGCACCACTCTTAAGAGCCTTGTGCGTTGATTTGTGAGCATGGCTTGGGTCTAGCCTTGCGAGCAAGGGTCCGTTGGCCTAGACATGTAATTGTGGGTGGCGCTGCACTACGCGGGATGGAAGTATGTTGTAAGGGTAGTATTTGGCAATGCCTTAGCCTTATGACAATTGTTGGCATTATATGAAAGATAGCATGACAAAGGCCAATTAGATTAAGCGTTGCCGTACTCTATCAAAGCACAGGTTGCATCAGCAAGCACAAGACAAGTGTTAACCTTGAGGAATGGACTGTGCGTGCGAGAGGGGCGCTCAGTACTACGTGAGGGATTGACATGTCTGTTGCCATTCTCGGGTGTGCGCCTAGATAAGATTCATCATATGAAATGCGCAAAGGGAGTATGACAACAAGTCATGGTTGAAACCCTTGATATCAAATTGGCGGGACAACTGAAGCTAGGCCTTTGAGGCAAGCTTCGCCATAGTTACAGGTTCGTGAAACCCGGGATAAGAGAAGACTGGCTTGTATTCAGGTGAGACTACATGTGCCCCACTAATTTGTGCACCGCTTATACTAAGGAGGAGTCGGCCCATGGCGCTAAACACGCGTTAGCTTGAGGGCATAGTTGATTGTGCGAGCCGTGTTAATTGTGATGTGGTCATTTGTTTGGTTTGACGATTTTGATGCAGTTTATCTGAGTAGGTAGGAAAGGTATATTCTCATTTGCCGAGTCGCACACCATCGTGTATTTTCTTGTTTATGCAGATGATATTTATCATCACTAGAGGTCATTGTCATCTTGGGAATCTTTACTATTTTTTAGAAGTCGAAGTGATTCATAGTGCAAATGGAATTAGTTTGTCACAATCAAATTATATCAATGACATACCACGTGCAGAAATTTGAGAGAATGCAGTCCAGTCAAAATTCCAATGAAATGACACCGAAGTACTTAATCACGATGATGGTGCAAAATACTACATGATATAGGAAAGTCTTCGATTAGCTCCAATACTTGTCATTCGCCCGTCCAGACATAAGCTTCTCAGTTAATAAATTGTCTCAATTTATGCACTCGCTATCTGAACTTCACCAGGAAGGCATGAAGGACGAGTATTAAGGTTGAAGGTTGACATATAGTTGTGAGTCTCTCCTAGGCTTGTCAGTAATACTAGTTCTGTTGTTGTATTTTCTTATTCCTGGTCCGTTATTAGTATATGTTGTGTTATTCGTTTCCATTACCCTGTTACCTTGTTGCAATTGTTTGTTACTTTAGTTTCACTGTTCCTTGAGCCGAGGGTCTACCGGAAACATTCTCTCGATCTTCATAAAGTAGGGGTAAGATCTGCGTACACACTACCCTCCCCATACTTCACTTGTGGGATTACACTGGGTTTGTTGTTGTTGTTGTAGTAGTAGCATTTGAACTTCATCGGAAAGTACTCAGAGAAGTGCTTAGGTATCTATAAGGTACAATTCAGTGTGGTTTCTACATATGCGAAATAATTCAATCTGTATATGTACTTTGATGCGTAGTGGGCTAGAGATGTGAGTGCCCGAGCCTCGACTTCTGGTTACATTTTGTTTTTTGGTCAAAATCCCGTGAGTTGGTCATCCCAAAACAAAACACAATAGATCGCTCATCTACTGAAGACATTGCTGTAAATTTTCACTTTGTTTAGAAGCAAGTGCAAGAAAAATTAGTCCAGGTTGTTCACATTCATATTGCAAATTAACTCGCCGATGCTCTCACTAAAGCTCTTCAAAAGTCAGCTTTCGACAACCATGTATTCAAGCTAGGCGTTGTTACACACTGCCTACCTTGAGGGTTCATATCAGCGCACATGTTTACTGCTAAAAAATTTGTTAGTGTTAGGTCCATTCTTTAGCATTCTATTAAGATAGTCTATTTGAATAAAGGTTGTTAGGTTGTTAATAGAGGCAGACCCAGGATTTTAAGACGATGTGGGCACAATATTCTGCTTAACCAGTGCCCTCTAAAGGCTTTTAGTGTTCAGGGTACCAAGTGATTCAAATTAACCATTTTTAAGGTATACACATATACATATACAAGATTTAAGTTTACGGGGTCCGGTGACCCCTAAATAATACACATAGGTCCGCCTTTGGTTGTTAGAGTTAGACCTTATCTCTAGCATTTGAATTAGGATAAGTCTTGTTAAATAAGTGCTCTTCATCAAACGAGCACATTTTAGGAAGTTCATTTTTCATTGTATTTAAAGGTTGCTCATGGCTTAATGATCATATAACATTTTAGCCTTTACACTTCTATCGTATAACATTCCGATATTTCCTCTCCATTTCAACCATATGATTTTGATTCTATATGTAGCATTTTGGCACTATGTTTGTACCATTCAATTCTTCTGAAAAGCCTAGATATCTAAATTGTTTGCATTTATACATCACAATTCCATCTAATTTCACGTGAACTTCATTCTTTTTAAGTTGACTAAACTTGGAGTGCATATATTCAGTCTTACTTCTACCTATCCTAATCATTACCCTCTAAAGTGCTTCTCTATATTTCAAGCTTTTGGTTAACACCCTTGATGATTCCATCAATTAGCATAGTATCGTTAGCGAATAGCATACACCATGAGATCTCATCGTATATTGTGTTGATTAGCTCATTCATAACTAGGATAAACAATTATGAGCTCAATGCCGAACCCTGGTGTAACCGATGGTTATGGGAAACTCCTTCCTATCTCCTACTATTGTTCTCACAGTAGTGACTCCTTCTCACATTTTTTGTGGCATTTATATATTTAAGATGAATTCTTTTCTTCCCCAACACTCACCAAAGGACCTTTCATGGTATTTTATCATATGATTTCTCCAAGTCGATGGACCATGTAAAACTTTCTTCCTCTTATGATAAATTTTCATCAATCTTCTTTACAAGAATATAGCCTCTATTGTAGATTTACCAGGTGTAAATCCAAGCTGATTCTCTGCCACTCTTGTAATGTTCCTAAATCTACACTTTATCACTCTTTCCCAGAGTTTAATAGTATGACTGATGAATTCAATCATGATAGTTTTGTACAATTTTGACTTTCTCATTTGTTCTTATAAATTAGAATCATGGTATTCTTGCTCCACTTGTGGGGCATCTTCCCACTTCTTAGTATGGCACTAAATAGCTTGGTAAGACGCCCTACTCCAATCTCTCCAAGAAACTTCTAAACCTATAAGGGATTACCATACTTTTCTAATCTTGATATTTTTCATGGCATCCTTTACCTTTGTCAGCCTAATTTTACGAGTGTAACAATGTTGTTAGAAGTCATTGCTTAAAGCAATGCAGTGATGCAAAGTGGGGGCTTACCGCTTCATGGGTGAAGCTATGTTTTCAAACAAGTGTACGCTCCAAACATGACAAGAAAGGGTTCTCGACGAATAAGTTGTCGGTTCTTTGAATCTCAACTTTAAGGAGTTGGATTAAAATAACGTGATTGTATATTGGATGTTGAAATTTAATTATTTGACTGCAATCTGATTATTGTACTACTAAATCCATATATATTTTATATTTGATATTTTCCATAAATTATGCGCTTCACTTTAATGAAGTTGCACCTTAACGTATCGCTTTTTGCTTCAAGCCCCATGGACCTTGTTGCTTTTTTGCGCTTTTCGCTTTTTAAACAGTGGAGTGTAAAGTTTCTATCATGTCCAGATGTATGGAGATCTAAAATGTTGTTCTTGTGGTTCAAATTGAATAACTGATTAGAATTGCCTCTCCATCTCTCATTCATTATTTTTTCTTCTATCAACACTTGTTGAGAATCGTCTTTAATACACGCCACCTAGTTTATGTCCTTACTACTCTCAGTAAATTGCCAAACTTGTACTTGTAGAAAAAGTTTGCAGACCTGAATATAGAGAAATAATTCGAATTTGATCATTTATCTTAAATATCTTAAGAAACATTCAGTTTTCAAGGCTTTCATAGTACTAGTCAAGAAAACAACAACAACAACAACAACAACAACAACATACCTAGTATAATCCCACACTGTGGGGTCTGAGGAGGGTAGTGTGTACGCAGACCTTACCCCTACCTTGTGATGAGGACAGATAGGTTGTTTCCAATAGACTCTTGACTCAGGAAAGTATAAGCACCACATTAATGAAAATATAGACAAGAAGAGACAGTACCAAAAAGCCATATAAAAGCAGAATAAAAACAACAAGATAGTAAGGTGATCAACAATGAAAGAAAACAACGGTTAGTCATAAAAATCTACTACCAACAGAAAGCGAGATTGCGTGCCAATATTATTGTTATGAACACTCGAGACTACCTACTCTACT
This sequence comes from Nicotiana tomentosiformis, assembly GCF_000390325.3. Lineage (NCBI taxonomy): Eukaryota > Viridiplantae > Streptophyta > Magnoliopsida > Solanales > Solanaceae > Nicotiana > Nicotiana tomentosiformis. The sequence goes on along the minus strand of NC_090819.1, from coordinate 1,144,286 downwards.
ACCCTAATCCTCGACTTCCATACCTTCCTATCAAGAGTCATGTCCTCGGTCAGCTGAAGTTGTGCCATGTCTTGCCTAATCACTTCTCCCCATCACTTCTTTGGCCTACCTCTACCTCTCCGTAGGCCCTCCAATGTCAACCTTTCACACCTCCTCACCGGGGTGTCTGTGCTCCTCCTCCTCACATGACCAAATCACCTAAGCCGCGCTTCCTGCATCTTGTCTTCAATAGGGGCTACACCCACCTTATCGCGAATAACCTCATTTCTGATCCTATCTAACCCGGTGTGTCCGCACATCCATCTCAACATCCTCATCTCTGCTACCTTCATCTTCTGGACATGAGCGATCTTGACTGGCCAACACTCAGTCCCATACAACATCGTTGGTCTAACCACCACTCTGTAGAACTTACCCTTAAGTTTCGGTGGCACCTTCTTGTCACACAAAACACCGAAACCGAGTCTCCATTTCATCCATCCCGCCCCAATACGATGTGTGACGTTTTCATCAATCTCCCCATCCCCCTGAATAATGGACCCAAGGTACTTAAAACTTCCTCTCCTAGGGATGACCTGCGAGTCCAACCTCACCTCCCCCTCCCCTCCTTGAGTCTCGCTACTGAACTTACACTTCAAGTATTCTGTCTTGGCCTCCATACCTCTAATTGCGTGTTCACACCTTCTCGCGTCTCGTCAATCAATACAATATCATCTGCAAATAACATGCACCACGGCACCTCCCCTTGGATGTGACGCGTCAGTACGTCCATCAACAGAGCAAACAACAAAGGGCTAAGTGCCGACCCCTGATGTAACCCCATTATAATCGGAAAATGGTCCGAGTCCACACCCACCGTCCTCACTCGAGTCTTTACTCCATCATACATGTCCTTAATCAACTTGACGTAGGCAACAGGTACACCTCTAGCCTCCAAACATCGCCACAAAACCTCTCTCGTAACTTTATCGTACGTCTTTTCTAAGTCGATGAACACCATATGCAAGTCCTTCTTTCTCTCCCTATACTGCTCCATCAATATCCCAACAAGGTGGATGGCTTCTGTAGTCGAACACCCCGGTATAAACCCAAACCGGTTCTCGGAAATAGACACACTCCTCCTCACCCTTAGCTCTACCACTCTCTCCCAGACTTTCATAGTATGGCTATGCAGCTTGATACCCCGATAGTTATTGCAATTTTGGATATCACCCTTGTTCTTGTATACCGGAACCATCGTGCTCCACCTCCACTCTTCGGGCATCTTTTTCGTTCTAAAAATGACATTAAATAACCTAGTGAGCCACTCCGAGCTTGCCTTGCCCGCACTCTTCCAAAACTCCATCGGGATTTCATCCGGCCCGGTCGCTTTGCCCCTGCTCATCTTACGCATAGCTCCCTCAACTTCATCAACTCTAATCCGCCTATAATACCCAAGTCACACCCAGTACAATGCTCCTGTCCCCCTCCTCGTTCAAGGGACTATGGAAGTAGGTCTGCCATCTCCGACGGATAAGCCCTTCATCCAACAAAACTCTACCTTCTTCGTCCTTGATGCACTTCACTTGGTCCAAGTCACGCGCCTTGGCTAACCCGAACAACCTCTTATCCCCACTTCGGCCCTTGAGTTCCTCGTACAAACGACTAAAAGCTGCAGTCTTGGCCGCCGTAACTGCTAGCTTTGACTCTTTCTTAGCCAACTTATAATGTTCCCTATTCTACCTCTTCTCCTCTTCGTCTACACTTTCCACTAGCTTCAGATATGCTGCTTTCTTGGTTTTCACTTTTCATTGCACCTCTCCATTCCACCACCAGTCTCCCTTGTGACCACCAGAGTAACCCTTTGAGACCCCTAATACCTCTCTCGTGGCTTCCCTAATGCACTGCGCAGTAGTGGTCCACATAGCGCTTGCGTCCCCACTACTCCTCCAATCCCCTATAGTCACCAGCTTGACCCCCAACTCCTGCACTTTAGCTTCCGTCAAAGCTCCCCACTTGATCCTATGTTAGCTATACATCGCCTTCTTCCTCCTCTTCCTCGTGATCTCAAGGTCCATGACCAGGAGCCTATGAAGGGTCGAGAGGCTCTCACTCGGGATGAACTTGTAATCCGTGCAAAGACTTTTATCAAACTTCCTGCAGAGTAAATAATCAATCTGAGCCTCGGCCACCGAACTCCGGAAGGTGACCAAGTGCTCTCTCGTCTTCGAGAAACTCGAGTTTGCTATCACTAAATCAAATGCTCTAGCAAAGTCCAGCAAAGACGTTCCTCCTCCGTTTCTATCTCCAAAACCAAAGCCACCATGCACATCATCATACCCTAGGCGTCGCTCCAATGTGGCCGTTGAAATCTCCTCCTATGAAAAGCTTCTCGGTATGCGTGATACCACGCACCATCTCATCCAAATCCTCCCAGAAACGCCTCTTGACTTCCTCATCCAAGCCTGATTATGTTTAAAGTAAAACCTCCAACAACTAGCTTAATAGTTATCAACCTGTCATTCACCCTCCTAACCTCCACCACTAGTTCACGGAGGTCTTTATCAACCAAGATACCTACCCCGTTCCTGCCCCCCACCCTCCTAGAATACCAAAGTTTGAAACTGCCCTCAACCCGCGCCTTATCTCCTACCCACCTAGTCTCCTGTACACAAGCTATATTAATCTTCCTTTTCTCGAGAATCTTCACTAACTCTACAGATTTTCCAGTCAAAGTTCCTATGTTCCAAGACCCCACTCTCAGCCTAGTAGCTCCCTTAGCCCTCTTACCCCCCCTCCCCCCGCCGTGTTGACATCCCCGAGGACAAGACCTTACCCTACCATCGTTCACCAAAGACACTATAATCTATGAGTCACTATGCAAGCACTATCCCGAAAACAAGCGACAAAAATAAAATGAATTACCGAAATATAATCTGCCACCACAGGTTGCAAAACAGGTGAAGAAATAAAATAAAGGAACTAACGAGAACTATATTCTTCAACTAAAGGTCAGAGAAACATGTGAAGAAATAAAACAAAGAAACTAAAGGAACTATAATCTACAAATAAAGGATAGAAAAATAGGTGAAAAAATACAATACAAGAGCTAAAGGGGGCTATAATCTACAACTAAAGGTCATAAAGAAAATGTGCAATAAAGATTCAAAATAAAAAGATTCAAAATAAAGATGTACACAGGTAGATAACAATATAAACAAGTAGGCAAAGCTATCTCTAATGCAATTAATATGCAATTAATTTGACAATGCTAGGGCAAATACTAACTAAAGATCCAAGAACAAAATAGGCAGACAAGGAGATACAATTACGCTAAAATATCAAACTATTAAAATATCAAGACAAGAGAGGAACAATAGAACCTGGATTGCAGCCCTTGAAGTTAGCGGAAATCTGGCCGGCGATGGAAAACCCCCCTATAGCTGAGAACTTCTCTCCTTCACCAAATAGAAGAAACTGTTTCTACAATTCAAGACTTGGGCTTGTTTAACTTTGATTGGATGTACACCGACCTTCAGGAAACCCTTATCGATGCAATCGGGGGAAAAGATATCAAAGAAGTGCGCAAAACTGGGTTATTGGGGAATTATCGGAGAAAGTGAAAGTTCAATGAAGACGATGGAACTATATAGATCTGCGATTTAATAAATCAAACGAAAAAAAGGTTTGGCCAAAGCGCTGTAAGTGAATTGTGGGGGCTTGTGGGACAAGGGGAAGCAATAATGGCGGTTTTGAGGAGAACTCTAATTGAAATCTTCCCAATTGGTGTTTTGACTGAGGAATCAAGAATGAAAAGTTGATCCCGAAATCAGCAACCGTACGTAATCGGATTGATTCAACAAAGCAAATGAAACTGAAACCAGATCTGAGAGAAAATTTTCGGCAAGGACAACTTCACCGGAGCGGCGAATCAATCGGCGATCACTACAGAGATTGTACAAAGTGTATTTTCCTCCACCATTCCACCAAATTTTTTTGTCATATAGTCCTACTGGTCAAGAAAAATTGTATTTACTAATGTAAGATTATGAGTTTTTGGTTTTTCTTTCTATTCTTTCAAGGACTACTCTTCATAAGTAATAGAGCGTCTTTTCTAGTAATCTGATACTTGAGATAGTGATTAATTCTCTACTTTGATTATGGTCCATTTATTTCTTATTTATTTTTATTTTCCTATTTTCTATTCTTATTTTCTAGGGGAAGCATGTGCACAAGGCTTCAGTGAGTTCTTCTGCAGCTTTTCGGACAACAGCCCTGCTTCTTTTGAGTTCATGCATTAAGGAACTATAGACAGTCTTTTGTTGAAGAATCACTTCAATTTGAGTTAACCAATTCTCACTTTGCAGGTTCATGGCATCAGCCTTGTGCTGATCATAGGAGAAGAAGCTTTTAAATCATGATATTTTGTCTCAAAGAAGCAGCATTTATAAGCTCCTCTATGAGGTAGTAGTAGTTAAGAGATGGTATTGCAATTCAACTATCTGTTGACATGGAAGAGATACCAGATGAAGTTGAGCTTCCAGAGCATAGATACCCCAATACTGCATGGTGGCCTTCAGATTATGTTGAAAAGTTGGGATCCGTTTCACTTGATGGAAAAGAAGAAATTATGAGGAATCGGGAACCAACTGAGAGAGAATATGATAGGCTATCCTCTCAGACTGCTTCCCAGATTCTCTGGAAAACTGGAACACTTTCTGAACCTATTCCAAATGGTTTCTACTCTGTTGTTCCTGTGAGCACTGAAACTTATAACTTCTTTGTATTGTTGCTTGTAACACGGCATTCGTTCTGCTTGATTAAAAATTCTTTTTGCCCTCTAGGATCTAAAGGAATTGAATATTAACCGCATACAACTGATACACTTCTAATAATAGATGCACTTCTGATATGATTTTGTCAAATGAGCAAGTTACATGCCATGAATGATAGAATGAGAGAAATAAACATGATTGTTCAGCTGTGCTTCCACTTTGATATTATTTAATCCCTCGAAAAAAGATATATTTTTAGCTTAACCGTTTTCCTATTTTAGTTTTTAAATTCATTTTGAAATATAGGAAACCTTCAAGTTATCTACCTCAATTTTTTCCGAGTAGCTGAAAGAGGTTCTTCAAGTATACGATCTTGGTTATCAAGTATCTTTGAGGACATCACACTGATAAAGGAAGCTTGAAGGCACATGTAGAGTTTGCAGTCTGAAAAGTAATTAGAGCAATATCATGCCATAAGACTCTTTTAATATATTTTTGGTGATGCTTAAGAACTTTAAATCTTTTAAATTATGGTCAAATCCCACTAGCAAGAAAAACGTGAGATTCAGATTGTAGGATTTTCATTTTAATTGGAAAAGAAGTTAAGTCTTCACTGGTTGTGAGGAGTGCTAAGTAGCTGCCATGTCACTTTGATCCTTGCTTCCATATCTGCTTACTGGCTTACTTTATTCTTAATTGGCGCAAAATGAAATCAAAGGGAAATAAAACTTTCAGGTCATAGGGATCATATGGTCAAAGACAAAGTTTTACAGGAATTCTTTGATTTATTGCAATGTGATTGAAGTGAACTGCCAATACAAGAGCATTGGCACCTCTTCGGTGGCTAGCAAAACTGAATTCTAACTGTTTGTTCCTCTGCTATTCCTTCGGCAACATCTGATCATCGTGGAATGGGGACTGTTAGTTGCTGTGCTCTGTTTCTCTAATCATAGAAGGTTTGAGGTGAACAATAACATTAAACCTTCTCATGTACTCTACCTTGCCCAAAAAAAAAAAAAACTCTCATGTAGTCCGAGAAATGAATATATGGTCCCTTACTTGTAGTAAATGGACACAGAAGTTTATATGGGTGGTGCTTGGTCCATATGTTACAAATTTTTGCTTGGTTCATATATTACAAAAATTACTTACTTTTGGAGGTGAATTAGAATGGGTAGGGAGTTCGAGGAAGGATCTTACGTCAGTTTTTAGGTAAAAGGTGAGATGAAATGATCAGTTTCTTTTCTGGAAAATATTAAATTACATCGGAGGAGGATAACTATCCTCAAATACATAGAAATGTATGATAATAAACTGAATAGATCCTGCCAATGTCATTGGTTTTCTTGTAATAGACCTTAAGGATTATACCCATTACATGAAGCAAGACTAGTTTATCTATCCCACAGACTCAAGTCGTGTTTCCTCTCTTCTTATCATGTTCAGGTGATATACTTCCTCTCTCTTCCATGGAATGCAATGGAGGAAGTCCAGTCGTTCCTAGGATCCCCTCATTCGTTTCATTCTTTTCTACAACCAAGATAGCATAATGTGGTCATTATTTTCTTTTGCTTCCACGAAAAAAATTAGACCATGTCCGTTTCTCTGGGACAGGAATATAGAAGAAGGGAGGACAGGGATATAGAAGAAGGGAGGACATAGAATTTCTCCTCTGTTAAGGAAAAGCTAACAACAAATTAAGATTTAAGAAGTGATATCGTGAATATGACTCTTTCTTTTGTGATAAATATAACGGTAAAAACTTTGCTGGCTTCTTTTATTTTAGTTCTTATTCAGGATGCATGTAGTTTCACTTTCTCTACTTTATTTTAATTTGAATGTTGCACTTAGCATTGTTGCTCTCTTTTTTCCTGAGACAATATTATAACTCTACTCTTTTTTTTTTTGGATGGGATCCGGTGTGTAACTTTACTCTTAATCTGCTACTTATTAAAAAAGACTCTACTCCTACACTGCTATCAGCATGTGTTTCCTCGTTTTGAGGAAATTATTGTACTGGCTAGTTTCATGAATGGTAAATATTTGTTAACTTCGCCATTATAATTATTAATCTAGATCTTATATTTCCATATGATTACAGTTTTCTCGAGATCCATCACCTGCCTCAATAGTATTTTGTTTGTTTAATCTGATCCTTTATATTGCTTAAGGAATACACCTGAAATTGACCTTTACATTTCTGTAAGGACACATTTCTATTGGAGTTATATATTCAGTGCCCTAGAACTTTAATGTTTGTACTTTTTATATCTTCTAATGTGGGTGCTGTTACAGAATTACAATAGGAATTGCATGGCTAAAATTTTAATGTGTGAATTTTTTCTCTTCTCCTGTTTTGCAGGAGAAAAGGCTAAAGGAACTTTTTGAAGACATTCCTACATTGGATGAGCTTCATGCTTTGGAGCCTGAGGGTTTAGGAGCAGATGTTATAGTTGTGGACACCAAGAAAGACAAGAAGCTCTCAATGCTAAAGCAACTCATTGTTGCACTGGTGAAAGGTTTGAACTCAACTCCTGCAGCAATGATAAAAAAGATAGCTGGATTGGTGGGTATTCATATATCCTTTTCTCTCAACTTACATATTAACTTGTTCCATGAGTTCATGATTTTTTTGAAGAACCGTGGTGTCCGGGCCAACTTGTGCGCACCTCGACTAATTCCTGCTACTCCCACCAGCTCAAGTTCCATGTAACTCTATCCACCAAGACTTGGGACATATTTCATTACCTAATGTCCCTTGAGTTCATACTTGTTTATCTTAGTTATGGATAAGATAATGTATGGTATAAAGAACGACGTTTAGCCCATATATAGGTAGAACAAAGATAAAGTGAGAATAGATGGAGTTATGGTGCCTAAAATGAAGTCAATATGAATATCAAGCTTAGTCATTTTCAGAAAAATGACATAGTAGAAGAAAATATAGTTCATAAAATTAAAGTAGGATGATTGAAATGGAGGAGTTCTATGGAGCTACTATGTAATAGAAAGATACTTAACAAAGGGAAAATAAATTTCTATAGAACAGCTGTGAGTCCAACCATATTACATGCGGGGGAATTTTGGGTTTTTGGGGTCTAATATATCTGCAAGATGATTTTGTAGAAATACGGATGGATGTGCGCTCTTACAAAATTGGTTGCGATTAGAAATGATCACATCAAATAGAATTGCTTGAAGCACACTTAGAGGATAGAATGACGTCAATAGTAGAAGATGGTTTGACCATGCTTCTTGTAGACTTCCGGATGTACCAATTGTAGGTGCGACAAGATGATACTTGAGGGTGCTGAAAAGGGCGGATATACGAAAAAGCACACGATGTTGTCTCAAAAGATCTTAATCAATGGGGATTTAGCTAAGAATAGAATATATTGGAAGCAAATAATCCGTATATGCTATACAGAAATTCCTACTAGTTGGGATTAAGGATAAGTTGCTGTTACACTTACATTAGTTCCAACATTTTTAGGATTGGAGACTTGGATGTCCTATATAAAGGGATAAAGAAACACACAATTTAATTTATTGAAGGCTAAGTATGCTTAGCCAAATATCACGAGTATCTAAACCAGAATTTATTAATAACTCAAGGATCAAAAGTTTATTTATCCCTTTAGTAAAATAAGAATTCAAAATGTATTTTTTAGTTTCTAATGGGAGAGCGTAAGAATTCAAACTGAAAATACTTTAGCGTTAAAATGGTGGGAGCATGTGAAATCTGTAGGTTTATGCTTTGAACTTTTACTCTTAGAAGAGGGAAAAGAGTTGACGTTAAGGTCTATCGACATTTATGATTTCTTTTTGTTGCTTGTATGACTTCCTACACAGGTGTCTGATGTTTACAAACGACCAAACTCGGAACTATGTCATACTAAAGCCTCACATGATGAAGCCTCTCACATTTCTGACAACCGAGGTGTCCAGATGTTGGGTCAAATAAAGCATGGCTCATGCCGTCCTCGAGCAATATTATTCAAATTACTTGCAGATACTGTAGGTCTTGAAAGCCGGCTAGTTGTGGTGAGCTTGAAAATTATTTTTGCTTGCACATTTCTGTTTATCTCTAAAATTAGGACTAAACAGTGTCTTGCTACTTGTTACTATGAATCGTTGCTAACATTTCTTTAATTTCCATATCTGCTTATATTTTACTTATTATAATTTTATGTTTCACAAATCAGGGTTTACCTGCTGAAGGAGCGTCCGAGTGTGAAGAATCTTATAAGCACATGTCTATACTAGTTGTGCTAAATTCTGTGGAGCTACTTGTTGACCTTATGCGTTTTCCTGGTCAACTTATTCCACGAACAACCAAGGCTATTTTCCTAACCCACATAGCTGCTGGGGAGAGTGATTCTGCAGAAAATGATTCCTGCGATTCACCTCTGGAGCCGAACAGCCCCCTCTATGGGGTTTCAGAGAGAAACGATACTGATAGGTTAGAAGGAAATTATTCTTCATTTTGAATATATTCAATTTCGATTTGGTTTTTATACTCTTCTGTTGTGTTATGAGAATTTTCTATTTAGTTTTCATACTCTTCTTCTGTTCAAACTACCCTCCCCGGACCCCACTTGTGGGAATACACTGAGTATGTTGTTGTTGTACTCTTTTTCTGTTGCGTGATGAGAATCTTCGTAGACATACTGTAACTTCCCTTAGAAATTTCGTTTTCTTTGGTGGAGAAACAGATTGTTGCTCACTTATATATTGTAGCCTGTTATTTTAAACTGATCTTCCATTTCTACAGTTCTGAAAAAGATGACATCCTCCAGTATCAGAGGAGATTTGAAGCATCTTCAGGTGCTGCTGGATATTCGTTGAGGAATATGATGTTGCGTTCTAACACTTCAATTGACAGAAAACTGAGGTATTATTTAGCTCATACTGAGACCCTCTTTGAATGCAAAACATTCTGAACGGCCATTTGTTGGATTACTTTTGGAAACTAAGGTATTATTTTGCTTCTTTCGTATTAAATCATTTCTGTACCAGTTTGTCGCATAGCGAACCTAATACTGCTTCAACGGTTTGGAGAAGAGGTCGCCGGAAAGTTATAACAGAACCGAGGACTGCAAGTTCAAGGTTTTCTTTTTCATGACCCAGACTCTACTCTTTTTTTCCTTAACATGATTTTTCAATATTTTGGACTTCTGACAATATATTTATTCACAGTCCTGTAATGTTTGGGTCTATTCGTGCTTGCACATCTCTCAGTATGTTACATGAATTTGTATGTGAATGTTAGAAATGATTATGAAACACACAGGTAAATCTATTCAGTTTCTAGTAGGTTTTCTGACGGCGTCACTTCTCACCGTCAATGTTACCAAACTTTGTTGCCGTGAACATATTCTTGATTGGATAATCAGAACGATGCTGCTGAGCAGGTCATGTAGGGCATAAATGAAGACAAATTTATCATGTTGGGTAACTTTAAAGTAAAGATTAACATGCTTCTGAAACAGAGTGTTTGAGGTCTTTGTGTTCTGAGATTAAGGTACTTGTACTTATAAAAAAGATTAAGGTTCTTTGTGCATTGCACATTGCATAACGTCACGGGAGTGTCAAATTTGATTGGTTGGCTTTTTATCTGATTTAATTCCATTGTTATATTAGACACTACTATACGATTATCTTTACTCTATACCCATAGATCCTTGTCAGAAGATGAGGATGATCCTGCTATGTTGTGATCCTTGGTGCTGTTGCTAAGTTTTGATTCCGAGTGTAAAAGTAGAATCATATTGGTGACACATATCTGGTTCTCTGGGAATTATTCTGAAATTGGATGAGCAAGCATGAAAGAATGCGATTGCTCCTATACGTGAAAGTGTTAAGCTAAAAATACTTGCCCCCTGAATTAGTGTAATAGAAGACTCTGAGAAAGGAATTTCCAGGCTTTTTTTTTGACAAATGATGGTTACAAGTTACAATACCTTAAGTCGCTACTCGGCTTTGACAGCTCATGGTAGAGCATACATTTGGGGTACCTCCTGTATGAATAGTTTCTACTGTAACTTCACATGTGAGATTGTAGATATAACTTATTGATCCTTAGGGAAAATAAGGATATGCATATATTTTTAAGAGCTTGGCATGGTTTTTGTTTCAATCCCTGAATCTGTCTAGTGTATCTAATGAATAAACTGGGACTTAGATGTTTATGTATTTAATAAACATCAAAGTGACTATTATCTCCATTTACTTGAACTGCACTGTGCAATATCTTAATGTGTAGTTGTGTTCTTTTTTCTCATTTTTCAATTGTATTATATTCTTTCAGTCCCGAGCATCCTTCATTTAGAGCACATGGACGGTCCATGCTTAGTGGTGATAACAAAACATTCAGGGATTATTCAGATGATGTTGCTACTTCAAGGTATCTGATTCAGTCCCGTTTTCTGTTTCCTCTGAAGTATAACTGCAAAATTTACATATCAGAATCAATTATATTGTAACTTTTGGCCCTCCCATTATTTGGTCTATATCAGGTATTTTTCTCATTCATGTTTAGTGTCTCCCAGTTTACACCCTTTGGTTCATACACTTAGGTTAGAAGTAATAAAAGAGGTCAATGATGCTTAAATATAAGTTCCGAATCTTATACTTTAAGATCACTTTATGTCGCATCAGAGCATCATTGACTTCTCACGAGCCATCTCATGTGAGATTGTATAATTGATGAAATTCTACTCTGAAGTTAATCATGGCCGAAATTCTAGTATGGATTTCGGACTTCTTTATCAATCATCAAGGTACAACATTGTGATATAGTTAGAACATTTGAAGTATTGTGAATGAGTATTTAATTTCTGAAACGCTGATAATGAGTAAAGAGTGCCTTGATTTAGAAGAAAAAGTATAAACTACAGGGCAGTTCTTTCTATCTTTTTGTGGGTAGGTGACCTTGTGTTGTCAACGGACACATTTCGTCAACATCTGAATGAGGTGTCAGCAAATGATTTTTTCTTGACGATTGAGAAATCCGTCTGGGGCCAACCCTTTGGACCAACCATAACATTCAGAACTCGGGTATAATGAGCCAGTCCCTCTGCCCTTCTCCACAAAAATACCAGGCTTAATTCGCATGACGTGGGGCTCGAACTTGTGACCCACAAGTCCCTCAACCTTTGCCACTTGAACTAAGCCACGATGTCAGCAAATGATTTTGGGAGCTCACTTTATAAAAAAAAATGTTGGGTCTAGAACAAGCTTTACATGGATGTGGTGTCTTTGATATTATGTTAATAGCTTATAGAGAAACTCTAACGATACCCGATCGTTTTGCCGTCAAAATAAACAGAGCCCACGCAAACCAATGTTAATCAAAGCAATCTTCCTCTTGGCTTTGTTCCCGTGCTCCATTTTGTCGTTCTCCATTGGACTCAGTTCCCACTTTGATCCAAATCTTGGTCTTATTGGCGATGCTAAGATCACTAAAGATGTCTCCTTTTTGCAACTCACTGACCCATCAAAGTCTTCTCAGGGTTCCAGATTTGTCTTCCAGAGAATAACCTTCAAGTTTCTCGACTCCAGTTCATTTTCCATTGACTTCTCATTCTCTATCTCACCCCACAATTGTGATGGTCTTTTGTAATTGTTCCTACCAATTTCTCATCCAAGTTTTCCAGGAGAAACTTTGGGCTTCTTAATGAAATCTGGTTTTTTGGGATTGAGTTTGATACTTTATTGAGTGAAAAATGTGGGGATAAAAATGCCAATCATGTAGGTGTGTCCGTGGGTATTATTTATGCAAAGTCGACCAAGAAGGCACCTTTGTTTTGTAGTTAGCTCACCTAAACTGCACATGCCGAAGACTCCGTTTATTTTGACAGAAAAAGTAGCAAATATCTTTACCTTATAGAGATTAGGACCAAGTAATCACCTTTTAGGATACAATAAGGATCATTTCCATCAGGTTTATACATTACCAAGTGCAACCAAAGCTCATACATTAGGGACCGTTTTGATCATTTTCTCGATAGTTTGTAGATAAATTTAAGCCACTTAAATTCATATTGGGCTCAAAATGAGTTTAAGCTTTTAATTTTTTCCCATCCATGTATCCCTTCAGCAATCAATTTGAGATTGTTTGTTTCAGTGCACCTTAGTGCAATTCACCGAGATGCTTAGGTGTCGGTTAACCCAAAAACTATTTTCAACATGCTGTTAAAATTAAGAGCTACATACTTTTAATAGCAAAGGAGAACAATACATGGGCAAACAACATGAGTCAGTTGCTAATTTCAGTATGATACTGCAGTTGGTTTTCTTGCTATGGGAACACTTCCTAGGTCATTAGAAGCTTAAACATGTTCCACCACTTCAATTTCTCTTACCTCTTTTTATAGACCATCTCAGAGAAATTAAAACCTCTTTAAAATGGAAAAACTATGTGCAGTTTGTTCATTTTTTCTGTTCTCAACAGAACTACATTACCCTTTCATATTTTTATATGGAGAGGTAATACCAAAAATACTAGTGTGCATCTAAGTCAAAATATGTGCAGGTTCTAAACTTTTATACTCGTAAGATTCACCCTATTTCTTGTTAATAACTGAATCAACATATCAGGATTGTCAATATTATTATTATTATTATTATTATTGATTTTTATATGTTACCTTTTCAAAAAGAATTTTTTTTTCTTTTCAGAATGCTGAGTTCCCTATTGTTTCTGTGTTTCACAGGTCAGAAGGTGCATCAACATCAGAAACACGAAGATTACGAAGAAGGAGCATTAGTATAACTCCAGAAATTGGTGATGATATCGTAAGGTCAATGTTTCTACTATAATGGTCTTATCAACAGTGCTTACAACAGCTCTATTATACATTGGCTCACTTTTTCCTGTATAAATTTTGTGCAAATCTGAACGTACTGATTCCTACTGTGTCATTATACCTATCTTCCTGGCACATTCCAAGAAGTTTCTCAGCTGTGTTTTATTTGAAAAAGTTTATAATGTTTTTCGTGTTCACAAACAGAGGTAATTGATATAGAAGCAAGAAAATGTGTTTTTGTTTTTTCAAAAAAGCAAAGCAAAGCTCATTGATTTCACTTTGACTCTTCTTTCTTAAATTCTTTCTGAAATTTAAAGAAATTTCTATTTTATTTCCTCCCTTTGTTTTTTCTGTAAGCTTTTTTCCATAATTCACCTTTCTTATTCTATTACTTATTCCATATTTTGCTTGAATTTTTCAAAATTTTCTCTAACTTTATTTTGTTTTGCTGTAAGCTTTTATTATCTTTTATATTATTTTCTTGCTTTTTAAAATTGTTTCTGTCATAATAACTCATTTGCCTAATACATGTTGCTTTATTGAAATGTTATTATGTTTAGATAATGGTCATGAAAGTAATAATGTGGGTGGTTTGGTGAAAATCAAACAAAATTATGAATCGCAATAAACATTTCCAAAGAACTATCCGAACATCACCTAGGACCACTTACGGGCAGAAATAGAATACCGTACCTAGAAATTATGCCTGTTAGTTCTTTGCCACTATATGGATGTTGACCTGAAGATTGTTTAAACACTTGTTAGGTACCACGTTCTTGTACTTAATTTCATTTTTGGCTCATATTGATACCAGGGCTGTTAGAGCAATGAATGAAGCACTTAAGCAGAACCGACTCTTGAAAGAACAAGAGGAAAATACTTCATTTCATGCTTCAAACAACAGAGATTGTGCGTCAGATCTGAAAAAGGATGTATGTTGCTTTTTCTCTCTGTTTTGAGGACCACTAGTAGTTTTGATGTCTTTTGCTCTGGTAACAATTAGGTTTTATTTTCGATCCAATGACCGGCAGAATTATGTTTTTCCAGTTGTACCTCTTTTGCTCTGATGTTTGGATTTGAGATTGAAATTTCCTTTTAACTCTGATTCATCTAATTGTGGAAAATAAATGAAAAAGTTTATCCTTTCGCTTCTGCGGACCACTAGTAGTTTTGATGTCTTTTGCTCCGGTAACAGTTAGGTTTTATTTTCGATCCAATGACCAGCAGAATTATGTTTTTCCAGTTGTACCTCTTTTGCTCTGATGTTTGGATTTGAGATTGAAATTTCCTTTTAACTCTTATTCATCTTATTGTGGAAAATAAATGAAAAAGTTTTATCCTTTCGCTTCTGATTTTGGTTTAATTCTAGAGGTTGTTGCTTTTCCATCCAAAACCAGTTTAGAACCCGAAACTCATCATTTCAATCTGTGAAAGTTAAGATCTTGTCTGAATCTATTTTTACCTTCTCTAGATTGCTGGACATGTATCAGGGGTATATGCTAAATTCCTTGGTGATATTACGGGAAGTCTGATTGACAACTAATACTTCTATCTTCACCTCACAGATTTCAGCCCCACAGTAGTTTGATGCTTTTTGGTCTCCACTTGTTTCAGTCAATGACTAACTAGCGTACCTTTTTGGTCCCTGATTTTCACCATTATCAGCGTGATGAAATGTTGGATCTGCATTCTAACTTTTTTGCTTTTTCAAGGGAGCAGATCAGTTCACAGAAGGCAATGTCATTACCCTCATCTCCCCACGAGCTGAGGAGGCAGGCTCCAGAAAGTAGTGGTCCGGACAGGACGAATAATGAATTGTTTTCAACCTGGAACAGGATTCTAGAATCACATATGTATCAGAATAAGCCTCTTCTACCTTTTGAAGAATGGAATATAGACTTCTCAGAGTTGACTGTTGGCACTCGAGTTGGCATAGGTAAGCATTGTTCTAGCACATTTTTGTAGTAGTGCTTATATATTTCAGCTTCTTTCTTTGTTTATTTGTTAAGTTCTTCGATAACATATTTCTTTAGTGCCACTAATATGCCTGCATTGACTGCGTATTTGCTCCTTGGTCTCATGCTTTGTAGACTAGAATGCTATTGCTGGTGGATCATGCTCTGCCCACTTTAATGTATGAGCAACCTAGCTCATCCTTTGTCATCATCTCATGAAATCTTTGATCCTTTTGTGCGTTAATTAGCATTAAATGAAAATCGGATATATCTGCTTCACTTCAGACAATGGAGGATTCTACAGAGGGATGGATACTTGGGGACCGTATTCAAGTAAACCTAAGCAAATGAGGGTTCATATGTGTTGTGTGAGGGAGCGAGGGAAGCAGATCACCCGTAGCTATCTAAACTTACTATTTAACTAAGTATACATTGATTTTAGAACATCTACGAAGGGCTGAAGACATGAAAGTGGATCATATTGAAGATTAGTGACACAGTGAGGGTTTCTAATGGCCTATTGATGTGTTCTGTTGGGTTTTGCTACATTGCTCATAGATTCTCCAATATGCTTCTGCACCTCTCAATGTGAAAGATGAGCTTAGTACTGAACCTGAAATGTCTCATTTCAATTTTCTTTCTCTTGAATCTGAGGTACAAAACGACAACATTTGTGGCCTCTATGGCAGAAAAAACACGTGTGGACATTGGGGTGAAATAGGTTCTTCTGTTAGTTCTGACATACTAAAGGTGACACCATAAATGGAGATGAGTCTATTTGTTTTCTTGATCGTCTGTCTCTTTTCTTGTGACTATCAGCTCTAAGATCCTGTGTTCCATTATAAAATTTCTTAAAAGAATTTAGTTGATTTGACTTCAAAACGGATTTATAACAAACGCTGTATCTCGTGATTTGTATCTAAATCTTCCATCCTTAATATTATTTTTTGTTGTTCCATACTTGAGCCTCTGCAATGGGTTTATTGCTACTGATCAGATGATCCCTAGGGCATGGACAGCAAAAACATTGTTGGGAACGGAGATACTAAACTAAAAGCTATTAACTTGAATGTGGACCTTGCAAATTGAATGTACACCAGAGCTTGCGTCCTATCCAGTCTTCTTGTCTTAGAGAATGAGGTCCTCACAGTGTCTAACACCCTTGCCAAATAAGAAACAAATTGTGTCGTGTCACTGAAGTGTAAGAGATGCACTAGATAACGGATGCCAGAAGGATTTGTATTGGAAAGGTTTTGTACATTACCTATTGAGAAAAGTAAAATCATTTTCTTGTCTCTTCTATGATCAAGGACCAGATATGCATTTTCTTATGTTTTGTTAATTCATTTCATCAGAAGATAAAATATTTGTTGTACAGTGATCTGTAGAATCAATGCTGAGTTTTACAATATGGCGCGGACTTCTGATTTTTATAATGAACGATCTGGTTCCACCACCCTAAGTTGTATTAGAGATTGAGGTCTAAACCTTCTGGTTATATTTCTAGGGTTCTTTGGAGAAGTTTTCCGTGGCAAGTGGAATGGAACTGAGGTTGCTATTAAAGTTTTTCTGGAGCAAGATCTTACTGCTGAAAATATGGAGGACTTCTGCAATGAGATCTCTATCCTTAGGTGTTGTATCTTCTTTATGGATTCTGTTACTTTCAGCTTTATACTATACTAACATTAAGTGTTCTTTTCTTGTCATTTTTTCCCCAGCCGGCTTCGGCATCCAAATGGTACATCTCTTTTCTTGTTTCTTTTAAGTGTTCGTTTTTACTGCCAATTTGCTTAAAAGTCTGATATTTGTAGTTAGATGAGTGTGATCTAACTAATGTCATTCCTCACAGTTATATTATTCCTGGGTGCCTGTGCAAACCCTCCACGTTTATCAATGGTTACTGAGTACATGGAGATGGGATCTCTGTATTATTTGACCCATTTAAGTGGTCAAAAGAAGAGGCTTAGCTGGCAGAAGAGGCTCAATATGCTTCGTGATATATGCAGGTTGGTTTATTAGAACCTCTGGAAAAAAATACCGCAGTTATGTAATAGAAACTGACTCATTTTTCTGTTGGAGCTAAAGAGGGTTGATGTGCTTACATCGGATGAAGATTGTCCATCGTGATTTAAAAAGTGCAAACTGCCTCGTGAATAAGCGTTGGACTGTCAAAATTTGTGATTTTGGGCTCTCAAGAATAATGACAGATGCATCTATGAAAGACTTGGCGTCTGCTGGCACTCCTGAATGGATGGCTCCAGAACTCATTCGTAATGAGCCTTTCACGGAAAAATGTGACATTTTTAGCTTTGGGGTGATAATGTGGGAGCTTTGCACCCTAAACAGACCGTGGGAGGGTATACCACCAGATCGGGTATGTTAATGTAACCTTGTAGCTTGATACAGGTTAATTAGCTCTAGAAAACACATTGGTATTTCCACATGGCTGCATCCAGTAAAGCGCTGTGCTTGTTTTTAGGTAGTTTATGCTGTTGCCAATGAAGGAGCAAGGCTAGAGATACCTGAGGGACCCCTTGGTAGACTAATCGCAGGTAATTACAGCCGAATTTTAAGCTATATTAATATACACTGACAATATAAAGATTCTTTACACTATCAAATTAGTTTAATTACTACTTTATAAGTGACTCGATTGTGTAATTTTTTTTTTACACCTTCTGTGCATAGAACGTATTTAGTCTCAATTACAGCTAGATGTTTGACGAGGCATTTACATTTTTCTTTTATGCTTATTTTGCAGACTGCTGGGCAGAGCCAAACGAAAGACCTAGTTGTGAGGAAATTCTAACACGACTGCTAGACTGCGAATACTCACTATGTTAGTGTGTGAATTCACTTTTCCTTTGTATAGAGGAACACATGGTAGAGGTGTTAATGTCTCTGGCTCAAGTTTTCACCTTTGTGTGATTTTCCAGTTTCAGAAGAATGTACGTTTTACCTACATTGAAAATACAAAAATCTTCCTTCCTTTTTTGTTTAATCACAAATGAGTATGTTTATCCATTTCTTATATTAGCAAGCAAAACTCACTCCCAGAAATAGTGAGAAGTAATGATCTTTTTTTCTTCCTTATGCAAATTGCATCAATTAAAGCACAAAAGAAAGTAATAAAAAAGCGGATATATGAGAATTTGGTCTTATCTAGTGTAACAAGGACACATCTAATTCAATGCATGAGTTTAAAACACTAAAATTTGAGTTTCGACACTGTCAACAAAGAAGGGAGTCTTGGAGCAATGATAAAGTTGTCTCTGTGTAACTTATACGTCACAAGTTCGAACAGTGAAAGCAACCATTAATATTTGGAATGCTCCAAATTCGACTTGAGCAGCTAAATCTGGGTCAATACCAGCAAAAAACATGTTCTGATTCTACCACCATGCCAAATGTGTCCGAAGAAGAAGAGCAAAGCAAATGAAGCATGCCCAAAAGTATACCAACCTCTTGGACTGCTACGAAAAACACCATCAGATTTCAAAGTAGCATATGATCCAATTCAAAATTTTTACCCAGTTGAGCACGTCTAGCATATTTTTTCACAGTAGCAGAATCACTATAACTGACGCTGTTGAGTTCACTGCCGTAGAACTCAACAGTTGCACCTACTTGTTCAACACTATACTTCGATTCTGCCCTTCTAAAAGGACATTGGCTCTAACAATTCCATCACCATCTACCAAAATGACCAGAAATGTTTCAAAAAAAGTAGGCATACGACGTACAAAAAGTTCACGCCCTTCTTTATCTCTAAAGATAGGGTGTCCTAACCATCCAACCGCTATTCCATCCCCGTTATACATCAACCCCTTGAGGTTTGGCTCTTCCCCATACCTTACCTTCTTCAAAAGGAGAAGAGCAAAGGAAAATGCAAAGAAGAGACGGCAAGCCAGAGCATTATTGCGTCCATACGATTCGAACTTGGGTTCTTTTGAAAAAGAAAGACTACGAAAGCTGAAAATAACTGATCCAGTGGCACCTTGAATTGCAGGTGGCACTTTAAGTATATAAACGTTTTAGGCTAGATATATAGTTACATATTCAAAATTTTAATCGAAGCGGGCGGGTGTCGTACCATCCCGAACTCTCACGATAGATCCGCCCCTAGGCGAACATAGTTTATAAGTTATGAGTTCACGTGAATATTATTAAGAATTTTATTTAGATTATACATATATATATTGTCACGACCCAAACCCAACTTGTCGTGATGGCTCCTATCATGCTACTAGGCAAGCCGACTACTCAGACATTTCCAACACTGTTAACCTTTGAAATATACTAAAATAGTTTAAATAAATAAAAATCTCATAAAACAGGATAGCATATCATAACTCAATACATAAGTCTTCCCAAAATCGGGGTGTCACTGAGTACATAAGCACCTAGATAATTACATAGTCTGGTACACATGTCTAGAAAGTAGAACTGAAAGATAAGGGAGGAGAGTTAAGGTCTGCAGACGCCAAGCAGCTACCTCGATGATCTCCGAATGTCTGAACTTTGTGAATCAACAACCGTCGTGACCGGAAACACTCTGTGAATCAACAATCGTCGTGACTGGAAATACGAGGTGCATGGTGTAGCGTGAGTACAACCAACTCAATAAGTAACAAATCTAACCTTTGGACTGAAAGTAGTGATGAGTTTGAGTAATACAGTCCACATGCAGTATTAACAGAACGGAGACTTACAACAAATATGACAGTGATATCTCATAAATTTATAATCTACAAGTAAAGGTACATGAATTTAGACATGCTTTCAGGTTTTGCAATAAAACTCAACACAGAACATGGCATATCCAGCCTAAAATACAAATAAACCAGGGCAGATCCAGCCCAAAAATTAATAATTGCTAGCATTGCGCTCACTGTGGATGTGCAGACTCCGGAGGGGCCGATCCAGCCCAAGCGCTATAATAAGCCAAATCCTGGCATGAATCAATAAAGCATGATGCGGCATGCAACCCGATCCCATGAATATCACTCACAATAGACCCTCAGTCTCACTCGGTCATTAATCTCTCCAGTTTTTTGGGCTCACCAGAATCATGATAGTCACCCCAAATAATGATGATATGATGTATCAAATAAAGGACAACAAAGGCTGAGACATATTATGCAAATAATAAATGTGGCTAAGTAAAATTTAACAAATTAAGCAAATAATTCAACATGTAACACGACCTTTGTGGGTCCCAACAGTACCAATACAGAGCCTAAGCAAGATTTCTAACATGACTCGCAGCTCAATTGATCTAACACATGGTAAAAATACAGGTAACAACATGATTATTCAACTATACAGTTCCACGGAATCGACGAAGTCACAATTCTTACGGTGCACGCTCACACACCCGTCACCTAGCATGTGCATCACCTCAACAACAATCACATAACACATAATTTAGGATTTCATACCCTCAGAACCAAGTTTAGAAGTGTTACTTACCTCAAACTGAGCAAATCCCTACTCCGACAAGTCCTTGCCTCGCGAAACGGCCTTCGATTGCTTCGAATCCCAATCACTCCCTTGAAAATCTCTCCAAGAATCGCCTCCAACCGAGCTCCCAAAATTAAATTTGTGATATGAACTCAAACCCTCGTTTTGAAATATTTAAAGTCTGGTCAGATATCCTTAATCGCGATCACGGAAACACCTTCGCAATCGCGAAGCATAAATTCTACTGCCCCATAACTTCCTTTACGCGATCGCATACACACTCACGCGAACGTGAAGCATAGGCTTCCCAGGCTTACGCGATCGCGAATAGACCCACGCATTCGCATAGAACAATGTATGTGGCCAACTCTTGCCTGATTTGCTCTTCGCGAACGTGGCTTAGCCCACCCATTTGCGTACATTGATTCCCCAGCCTACGCGATCGCATACCAGAACTGGCGATCACATTGAACAAAATACCACAACTGCTAACCAGATCAGTGCACCAGAAAATTTTAGCAATTCTCCAAGTCCAAATATTGACCCGTTAACCAAACAAAACTAACCCGAGGCCCCCGGGACCTCAACAAAATATACCAACAAGTCCACGATACGAACTTAGTTTAGCCTTCAAATCACATCAAACAACGCTAAAACTACGGATCACTAATCGATTCAAGCCTAATGAACTTTTAAACTTCTAACATCTATATTTGGTGCCGAAACCTATCAAATCACGTCCGATTGACCTCAAATTTTTCACACAAGTCACAAATGACATAACGGACCTACTCCAACTCCCGAAACTAAAATCCGAGTCTGGTAACCACAAAGTCAACTCTCGGTCAAACTTCTAAATTTCCAAAGCTTCTAATTTTTCAACTTTCTCCATTTCAAGCCTAATTCAACTACGGGCCTCAAAATCACTATCCGGACACACTCCCAAGTCCAAAATCACCCAACGGAACTAACAGGACCATCAAAATTCCATTATGGAGTCGTTTATACATAAGTCAACTTCCGGTCAACTTTTTCAACTAAAACTTCCAATCTTGAGACTAAGTAGTCGTTTGGACATAAGAATTGTAAAATTCAAAAATATGGTGAAATTGTTTTTCAAGTAAAAATGGTATTTGAAATTTAGAGTTGTACTTGGATATAAATTTCAGTTTGGATTATTTTTGAAGTTTTGTGAGTGATTTGAGTGAAAATTTTAAAAAATAACTTTTTGGAGTTTTTAAAATTTTCAAAAATTTTCAAAATGCTCTTCAAGTGAAAATTGAAAATTTTATGAACAAACGCTAATTTTGAAAAAAAGTAATTTTTTTGGAAAAAACTTCCATTAAATTTTATGTCCAAATGAACTCTAAGTGTCTCAACTCATTTTGAAACCTCCCCGGAACCGAACCAACTACCCCGGCAATTCACATAGCAACTATTAAGTATAAAATGAGCAGTAAATAGGGGAACGAGGGTACAACACTCAATACGAACGGTCGGGGGTGTTACACATATATATTAAATATTTTACATAATTAGTGAACCTAGTTATTACTGCATATTAACTTCAGATATGAAAACTGCCATGTCTTTTTCTTGAACTTTTGTAAAGATCAAAGTGATGTGGTCAAATAAAAGAGCCCACTTAAATATTGAGACAGAGTAACTGTTGATTAGTTTTAGACTTTTAGTCGGTAAAAAGAGGGAATCTTACAGAAATGTCCGCAAAAACTTCTAACTTATCAATTTCTAGTCATTAATCATAAACTTACTAAAACTAGCCAAACACATAAAAATTAAAAACTCAAATAAATAAGGTTTTTTCTCTCTAAGAATCACACACAAAGATCTCCTTCTATATTTTTAAACGTGATTAGCAACATTAGATGCAAGACGGAAAGGAAATTTCATGAATGAGGTAGCAAATAAGGTGATGAAATACAAATATATATATATACAAGTTTTCAAAAATCTAAGCAAAAAAGGACTTTTTTCAATGGGTATGGTTGAGATTCATTGAAAACATATAGATGAGTCAATATATAAAATTTGAGGAAGATGGAGGTGATTTGGACTGATTTGATATGCAAATTCATAGTTAAAATCGAGTTTAAAAGATTCTTTTGTGACACATGTATCACACATGTATCTCGCATACAAGTATACATGAATATACATGTGATACACATTTGATACAAATATGATACATGTATAATACACAATGTGATACAAATATCATTTTTTTTTTCATGTTCATCTTCTACTTCAAATTTTCAATTCAAACCACCTCAAAACTCTGTCAAATCATCCCAAAACTAAGATTCAAGCTCCTTAAGATGTACCCAATCTATTCTAATAACACTCACTAAAAAGAAAGCAATTTTTTTGGCTACAAATGCCTAATTGGCTAATATTGGTAATATTTTATAAATTAGCCAATTTTTATAATAAGCTAGTTATAAATGGACAAATTAGTATTTTCCCGTAAAAAGATGACAAAAGCGAATAGTCCAAAAGTCTAATAGCAAACATATTTTTCGAAAAATAACTAGCATATGGCTTTTGGTTAAAACCAACTCGTAAATGAAGGTCACACACATGAACAAAATTTGATAATTTGGAAGAATACGGTAAAAGTAACAAATTTTTTTTGTTCTGACAGATTTAAGCCATGTGATTTATGAAAGATTTTAAGAATTTTCTTTAATAAAAAATTTGATATACTAGGAAATATTAAGTATATACTTATTACTTAATTATTCGTCCCCTCCTCAGGCAATTAGTTTTAGTTTCTTTCCGACTTTGGGTGAATAGTGCAATTTTAATTTCTCCCAACTATAAAGTCTATATTTAGTTTAAACATTATAAATAACTTTTGTAGTTTCAATTTGTTATTTGTTTGACATTAAAATTTTGTAAAACATAGAAATTATAAAAGGTATATTCTTATACATTCTCATTAGTAGGGTATTTTGGCAACTTGTTTTTCCCCAAATGGCTTGTCGTTCTAATTTGTTACAAGCTAAGAATTTTGTATTAGTTTTGGTAATAAGAATATCTTCTTTTAGAGTGTCTTTTCCCACAATTTCCTTTTTGATTTGCTTTGAATTAGAATTTTTTTTATGGTAGCAGTGCAAACCATCTTTAGATGTACTTTATTTTAATATCACTGGTGAGAGGCTTCTTTCTCCTCCCTATATTTTTTTAAAGAAAAATAAGGACTCCTCTTTCTTCATACTAGGAGGCCTCACTGTGGAAAATAAATTTGGAAAGGACTTACCAGTCATTTCATCTTAATTAGGATTCTATGAGGGCCACTTATGATTTAAGGATCCATAATTTTTGCATCACCAACAAAATTAAAATGCATCATCAGGATTTTCAGTGAAACCAATAATTTACCTAGGTTAGAAACCAGAAACTGAAAATTCAAATAATTTCCAAATTGGAAAAAATATCTAGTATTTTACATCTAATTCATTTTAAACCTACTGTAGGTCCTGCCACAAGTTTAGAACTCAAGCCACATTCATCACTGGTAGAAGGCTAGATGCGCTTATAAGAGCATGTGTTCTCACACAAGGTAACATTTTGATGGTAAATTGACATATAATGTTTAGTTAAGATCTCTAATTAGACATGCAAAGAATGCATAGTTTATTAATGTGGCTGTCAATTATTGAAAACTCGTTTTTATTTTTAATAAATTATTATATGTGTTGTAATATATCTTTTTTTTTTTTTTTTGACATTTTTGGTTTATTGTACTCTTTTCAATGTGTGTGTAGGCATCTAAAGTTTATTGGATTTAAATCCATAAAACTATTTGGACTATATTTTTAAATTGAAGATATATTAGTTCAAAAAATTTAATTGGGCTAATATAATTGGATTAGTTATATAAGTTCAATATATAAGGATTAAATAAATAAGTCCAAATTTATTGGGTTAGCCCATTTAATTGGTCTACAAGTAATGAGCCTACTTCATTAGGCCCAAGATGTCATCTTCCTAGAGGCCCCGTGCCATGTGTCAAATGACGTGGCACGCCAAGTCAAACAGAAGAGCCAATAGGATCATGCCATGTGTCAAAATGACAAGACATGCCAAGTTAGATTAAAAGGCCAATGGAATCGAACCACATGGGCAAGTGACATGTTCTGGCCAATCAAATGTGGTCCTGTCACGCTTCAATCTGATTGGTCGGAAAGAGTTTATTCTTATCATAACTCTTCCCTCCCACAACTATAAATAGGGTCTTCATAACCCAGAAAAGACACCATAAGTTATAACAAGAAGCAAGAAAGAGCTTGTGGATCAAACGCTACAAATTCCTCCACAAGTTCAAGTTCAAGCAATCAAGTTCAAGCTCAAGAACGAATAACAAATCAAGTTCAAGTTCAAGCAATCAAGCTCAAGCTCAAGAACGAAGAACAAATCAGCGTTCAAGAAATACGATTTCAAATCAAAGTTCGTGCTAGTTGAATTCAAGATCATCGTTCGTGGCAACAACTACATATTCAAGATCAAGTTCGAAGGCTCTTGAATTTATTTACTATTGGAAAGAAGAATCGGAGGATTCATAGATATTGTACACTCATATTATTTGAAATCAAATACTATGATTGTTGCAATATTTTTCGGTCTCGATTATTTTTTTGACGCAAATTTATTGTCTAATGTATGTTTTAGCTATAGTATACTACTTATTTTATTGAAACTTTTGTGTTTTATAGACTTTTTACAATTAAACTTACACGTATTGGGTTTCAAACCCATGAAAAAATTAAGGAAGACTACATAAACAAAATTATAATTCATGTAATAGGTTACAAATGCAATTGAAGAGATATGTGTGAAAAGTTTTAGGTGGGTATTCTTGCATGTCAAATATATGTGGTTTATCTAATATTTGATTTTTAGTTTTCAAAAAAATCATGCATATGCTATAGGTCACATTAGACTTAAAAAAAATACCATAAATTACGTACTACTAAATACTACATTAAAAGAAAGGAATATTTATTGTGCATTTGCAAATAAAATAAAAAGGAAATATATTCTACAACTTTGAGGTACTTTCTATGGTTTAATTCTATTTTTTGGTCCTCCAATTACCAAAGTGCTACAATCATGCGTTGCCGCTTGTAAATATTCTTAAGTAGAAAAATATAGAATGATAACAATGAGAAACAAATTAAACCGAAAGTCCAAAATATCATAAAATGAGAATGATCAGTAAGAATGAGTCGTGCATCTTTTCAGTTATTGAATATTTTTTATATATTTTGTGTAACATTGAAATTTTTAATCTTTTGCTATTTAAAATTTCAACTTTTTATATATATAATTTTCATCTCTTTATGGGTGGGAATGACAAGTGCCTCCGGAAAAAAAAATTGAGTTGCATCCGGTTGCAATTCGGGTCAGAGGGTATTACTGTAATTACATAAAAACAAAATGATTCTTCTATTGGCTAACAAATGAAGTTGCTGTAGCTACCATTTAAATCTTTGGGTCTACTGAACCAACTGGTTCCTTTTGAAATTATAGGAACACTCTACTCAAAGATTTAAGCCCGTTCATTTTATTTTTCAAATTTTATAATATATTACTTTACTACTATCTCTGTTCCAGTTTATGTGAACCTATTTATTTTTTGGTTCGTTAAAAAAAAAATGACCCCTTTCTAAATTTGGTAATAATTTAGCTTAAAACTTACAATTTGTATCCTTAATGAGAAATTTTTATAACCACACAAAATACTCTGGGTTCATTTTTGATTTGTTTAGGACCATAAATTTCTAAAATCTTCATTTTTTCTTAAAGTTCGTGCTCAATCAAACAGATTCACATGAATTGAAACGGAGCGAGTATTATTTAGAAACGGCAATTGTGGTCTGCGAACATGTTCAAACATTTTAAGGGTAAATTGGTAATTATATCCATGCCTTCTTAGAGGGGCACGGAGAGAATAAGCAGGTAGCAGGTCAACATTCTTGCTTGGGATTGAAAGGGTAAACTGGTCATTTTAGTTAAAATGGAAGAATGTAATTGCTTAAAAAAGAATCTTACTGTAGCTTATGTATAACATTTTGAACTTCTTGACTAAACTACCCTTAGGCTTATGTCATTAACCATCACCGCACATTTTTTTCACCCAATAACTTTATGCTGCCCAATTTTGTTTCTGGGTCCCACGTTCCAACCCCACCCGCATTTTTTCCCGTTTAGATATGGTGTAACTTTTGTTTCCAATTAACCATACAGATTCACAGTGGAATACTTGGTATTATTTCAAATCAAATAACGGAAATTTGTCTAAAAAATTTAACGTTCTCCTGGGAATTTCTTATGTGGTTTCCTAAATTAACGGCGTTAAAAATAGTGCTCTACTATGTAACAAAAATATTTGTTCTATCCTTCGAAAAAGTAGAAGAACAGAGATATTCTCAAACCTTTAAAGCAGTATTTATAAGTTTACAAAAGAGAAGACAAGTTAGAAATGATTTTCCTATACAGAAATTTGTTTCCATTTTCGTTCCTTGTTATCTTTTTTTTTTTATACTCTAACAAACTAAGGAATATTAAGTGAATTTGAAGGGAAATGGCTCCACCCAAGACTTACTATTTCACTATGAAAAATGGGAAATTATCAAAAGTTATCATAGAATATGTTATATGAAACAATTATTATTGTATCATGAAATAAACTATGTTAATCTAAAATATAAATTTTTTTATCTTTGAACTATTACGGCTAATCATAACTTTACATTGCATTGTTAAAGTTATATTTTTTAGAAAATAAAATTAAAATTTTAAACAATGAAAATCAGCTTGCAACTCTATAAGCTCCTTTTAAAACATTTAGTCCTTTTTATTTTAATATGCACAAATAGATTTAGTCTTTATTTTTTGTATAGAAAGATTTTAGTCGCTCGCTATGGTTCAATACTTATCTTAGAATCCATAAATTTCAAATTCTAGCCCCATTTTTTTTTTTATACGAAGACAAATATCATGCTTGAATCTTCAAACTTCGTTCCTATTAATTTCTATTGTATTCTTATGTGAAAGCAAATAGGAGAAACTCATTTCCTAATTATTTAAAGAGAATAGAAAATTGAAACCAATCACGCCCTTAATCTTCGAGAGTAATCTTACATACAGATCTAAAATCTAGCCTGTTATCTTATACTTCAATAATATTCTATGAGATTATTATTATGACTTTTAGAGCAGGGGTACTTATTGGGCGGATAATTACGTTTAATGGTTCGGCTTAACAATTATCGGATTATAAATGTAATAATCCGCTAGCCATCCAATAAGACAACGAGCGAATTGGTATCAGATTAACAATTATCGGGCGGTTGTCGGACGACTTATCGGCTAAATCAAATAGAAGTTTTTTGAACAATCATTCAATCAATACCAAATTATTTCAAATCAATACCAAATTTTTAATACCATCTAAGATCTAATCAAATAGTATTTTTGAATTGAAGAGTCTTCAAGACTACTCATATTATCATATACGTATTAACCAAATTTGTAATACCATCAAGACTACTCATACATACATACATACATGTATTAATAATTCAGATTTCGATTTTTCGACTTCTTAGTTCTCAGTTCAAGAGAGAGACGAGAAGGATGTCTTCTCTGCCTCTGGTGGCCGCACACAATTGGGAATTAGAAAATAAAAATTAGGGATTTAGCCATTTAGGGTTTCAATAGTACTTTATATACATAGAGGTAAAAGTGTAAATATAAAAATTCTTAACGGGTTAACGGTTAACCGATAAGAAAATTGAGTAATCCGCCCCCAAACCGTTAAGCCGTTAATTATAAAATTCCGATCCGTCCACCATCCATTACCCAATAATCCAATACCAATAAGCCAATAAACCTATCGGTTTCGGTTCGGTTTTGAACTGTGCTATTTTAGAGTGGAAGTCGTTAAAATCTAACGGCTAATTACTTTAATTAAATAATTTATTAAAGTAGAGATATAAATAAAGAGATTTTATGTGCAAGATAAAGCTAAGAATGCATCCGATGTCTTTTACACATCAACAATTCATCCACTTTAATCCTCCTCAAGTGGCGGCGCTATGGAGTGTCTCTTCACGTCGTTCGCTATCAATTAGAAAGAGGGAGATGGAATGTTTGACGATTACTGCTGCTGCAGCTTCATTTTTCAATTCGGGAGATTTAAGTGCAGATGCTACTAGTAGTAGCAGTGCCAAAGGGTCGGGAACCACCGCCAGAGGGCGGAGGCTGTTGAAGGTCAGGGAGGAGAAGAGGAAACGTGAATATGAACGTCTCCACAACTACCCTGCTTGGGCCAAGTCTTTTTCTTTCTCCCTTGATTTTATTCTATTCTATGTTACATGGATTCCCAACATTTCTTTTTGTTTTTTCAGAGTGTTAGAAGATGCTTGTAAGCATGACACTGAGCTTCGTGCTGTGCTTGGTGATAGTATTGGCAATCCAGAGCTTATGAGGAAAAGGGTGGGTGCTATTTTATCCTTTTCTAAATACTCCACTTTTTATTGATTAAATTTTGAATTATACCTTTCAATTCCTTTTCTCCATTTTGATAGGTCCAAGACAGAGTTCGAACCAAGGGCCAAAATTTTTACAAGTCTAAAACAGGATCTGTGCTTGCATTCAAAGTCAGCTTTAGAGAGTAATTAAATTCTGACCATACATGATGCATCTTCCGTCTTCTTCAAATTCCCTGGTGTAGTGCACTTCATTCTGTTAAATATAAAAGTGAATCAGGAGAGTTAATCTGAGTTATTATAATTCAAATACATGGCCTTTTGGTTTGTTATTCGTGCTTTATATTTCTTAACATCAGCTGTCACAAAGCCGCAAATGCTTTGCAGATATTTATAGGCCCTTATACAATAAATTGTTCAGTAGTTTTAGTTGAGTGTCTTTGCAGAACGTATATGTTTTTGGTATGAAGGAAAATATTTTCATAGTTCCTGATTGGTGAATGAAATATACTGTGTCGAAATAATAATAAGTATGGATAAATAGTTTCAAGTATTGGAAAGTTTGCTTTTTGAGCAACTACTCTCTTGGGGAAATTTTCGTCTCCTCGAGTAAGGGTGTCCCTTTTCTTTACCTTTTTGATGGGTTTATTTCGAATATCCTTTATCCAAAAACCCATTGAACCAATCACACCCTTATGCATATTCTATGGCTAGCATCAAGTCTGTTAGATGTAGTGGTGCACCCATCCCCATCAAATCCTTGGTCCGGTGCTGTCCGTGAGGTCTTTTCGGCCATGAACTTGGGCTATGACACTAAGTTAACAATATAATCATTAAACTGAAAATGTTGCCTATTATTGCAATATTCTTTTTTATTCTTTGCTATAATGTTAAGATATATCACTCACTGCATCTAACTTGAATTGACAGTTTTAATCCTCTTGATTCGTACATATGGTTCGAATTATACGGCTCACCATCTGATCAAGACGTTAACCTTCTCGGCAGTGTATGTTGTTTTCTTCTCTGTTCTCACATCACATGACTTACTTTTAGCCTACTGAGTTTGATAACTTGAGGAAGATCTTTTGCTCCTAATGGCAGGTTATCCAGGCATGGTATGTCATCGGCCGGTTAGGCGCATTTAACTCATCTAATTTGCAGGTGAATACCTATTATTTCTTTGTCCTGCCGTTGTTTAGTGTTGTCGTTCCCATCACTCTGCTTCCTTAGCAAGTAACCAATCATTA
The DNA here is from genome assembly GCF_000390325.3 of Nicotiana tomentosiformis. Taxonomy (NCBI): domain Eukaryota; kingdom Viridiplantae; phylum Streptophyta; class Magnoliopsida; order Solanales; family Solanaceae; genus Nicotiana; species Nicotiana tomentosiformis. The sequence goes on along the minus strand of NC_090819.1, from coordinate 1,113,538 downwards.
AGTGGAGTACTTACAATCATCATCCTTTAAGTTCTTAATACCTTATAACAAGATGGTATTATGTCAGGTTGTAACTGTATGAAGTTATTAGTTCTATTCTGTGCTTGATCATTTTAGTTCATTCATCCCCTTTTTTCTTTTCTGAAATTTTTGATTGCAAAGAATTGAAATCTCCCTTTAACATGATTGGGTAAGGTTCATATTTGTGTTACATGAATGCAGCTGGGGGGTTCATCGTTGGAGTTTGATCCTCTTTATGATGCAGACAAAGGCTCCAAGGTGATGCCTTCATCGTTCCATGACATAAGTAATGTTGAATTCCAGGACAATTGGTGCAGAGTTTGGTATGCCTTTCTTTGCACCTTTTTCATTTAAATTTACAAATATTTCGTTAAAGATTCCTTGTAATGCTTCTTTTCTTTAGTGTGGAAAAACTTACTTATTTCAACTTGGTCATGTGTATAATAGGGTGGATCTTGGTACAGCTGATTTCTTCTCAATTGATGTACTTCTCAATTGCTTGACTGTATTGAGCTCAGAGTAAGCATTTCACTATCAAATTTATGAGTGGTTGACATCATCTTAAGCTCTGAGATGCTAACATGTGTAGTTCACTATGCAGATATTTAGGCATTCAACAAGTGGTTTTTGGTGGTCGTCGGATGGGTGATTGGGAAGAGGGAATGACCAACTCTGATGACGGATACAAATATTTTGAAATTTGACGGAGGAAATGCAACAAAATCGAGAATCAGCTGGGATGAAATGGATAGGGATTTATCAAGCAAATGAAATATTTAGCTTTTCAATTTGAAGAGAGATGAAGTTTTGTAGTATTATCCTTATGATACGATAGTATTTGGGATAGGACTCCGTTACTGTATTAATGATAGTAGTGAAGTTAAATGATTAGAAAAAGTGATTAATGTGGAGAGCTAATGATAGTATATCTATAATAGCTTTTTCATACTCAATTTCTCTAGCCCCCCTTGCGTTTGGATGTAGCACATCAATTCTGGGATACTTCTGACCTGTTTCCTAGAAAGTAGTAGAAATAGGCAGCTACCTTTCATGTGAACGGTATCCCCGGTTTGGAGACTTGTATGTTATAAAGAGTTGGGATTAAGGATAAGTTGTTGTTACACTTACATTAGTTAGGATTGGAGACTTGTATGTTATAAAGAGATAAAGAAACACACAATTAATTTATTGAAGGCTAAATATGCTTAGCCAAATATCACGAGAACCTAAATCAGAATTTACCATAACTCAAGGATCAAAAGTTCATTTATCCCTTTAGTAAAATAAGAATTCAAAATGTATATTTTAGTTTCTAATGAGGGAGCATAAGAATTCAAACTGAAAATATTTTAGTGTTAAAATGGTAGGAGCATGTGAAATCTGTAGGTTATGTTTTGAACTTTTACTCTTAGAAGAGGGAAAAGAGTTGAAGTTAAGGTCTATCGACATTTGTGATTTCTTTTTTGTTGCTTGTATTACTTCCTACACAGGTGTCTGATGTTTACAAACGACCAAACTCGGAACTATGTCATGCTAAAGCTTCACATGATGAAGCCTCTCACATTTCTGATAACCGAGATGTCCAGATGTTGGGTCAAATAAAGCATGGCTCATGCCGTCCTCGAGCAATATTATTCAAATTACTTGCAGATACTGTAGGTCTTGAAAGCTGGCTAGTTGTGGTGAGCTTGAAAATTATTTTTGCTTGCACATTTCTGTTTATCTCTAAAATTAGGACTAAACATTGTCTTGCTACTTGTTACTATGAATTGTTGCTAACATTTCTTTAATTTCCATATCTGCTTGTATTTTACTTATTATAATTTTATGTTTCGCAAATCAGGGTTTACCTGCTGAAGGAGCGTCCAAGTGTGAAGAATCTTATAAGCACGTCTATACTAGTTGTGCTAAATTCTGTGGAGCTACTTGTTGACCTTATGCGTTTTCCTGGTCAACTTATTCCTTGAACAACCAAGGCTATTTTCCTAACCCACGTAGCTGCTGGGGAGAGTGATTCTGCAGAAAATGATTCCAGCGATTCACCTCCGGAGCCGAACAGCCCCCTCTATGGGGTTTCAGAGAGAAACGATACTGATAGGTTAGAAGGAAATTATTCTTCATTTTGAATATATTCAATTGCGATTTTGTTTCTATACTCTTCTTCTGTTGTGTGATGAGAATTTTCTATTTAGTTTTCATACTCTTCTTCTATTCATACTACCTTCCCAGACCCCACGTGTGGGAATACAATGGGTAATGTTGTTGTTGTACTCTTCTTCTGTTGCGTGATGAGAATCTTCATAGACATACTGTAACTTCCCTTAGAATTTCTTTTTCTTTGGTGGAGAAACAGATTGTTACTCACTTATATGTTGTATTCTGTTATTTTAAACTGATCTTCCATTTTGACAGTTCTGAGAAAGATGACATCCTCCAGTATCAGAGGAGATTTGAAGCATCCTCAAACGCTGCTGGATATTCGTTGAGGAATATGATGTTGCGTTCTAACACTTCAATTGACAGAAAACTGAGGTATTATTTAGCTCGTACTGAGACCCTCTTTGAGTGTAAAACATTCTGAGCGTCCATTTGTTGGATTACTTTTGGAAACTAAGGTATTATTTTGCTTCTTTCGTATTAAATCATTTCTGTACCAGTTTGTCGCATAGTGAACCTAATACTGCTACAACGGTTTGGAGAAGAGGTCGCAGGAAAGTTATAACAGAACCGAGGACTGCAAGTTCAAGGTTTTCTTTTTCATGACCCAGACTCTACTCTTTTTTTTTCCGTACCATGATTTTTCAATATTTTGGACTTCTGATAATATATTTATTCACAGTCCTGTCATGTTTGGGTCTATTCATGCTTGCACATCTCTCAGTATGTTACATGAATTTGGGTGTGAATGTTATGAAACACACAGGTAAATTTATTAGTAGGTTTTCTGAAGGCATCACTTCTCTACGTCAATGTTACCAAAACTTTGTTGCCGTGAACATATCCTTGATTGGATAATCAGAACGATGCTGCTGAGCAGGTCATGTAGGGCATAGTTGAAGACACATCTATCATGTTGGGTTGCTTTAAAGTAAATGATAACATGCTTCTAAAACAGAGTGTTTGAGGTCTTTGTGTTCTGAGATTAAGGTACTTATCAAAAAGCCAGTTAGACCAACCATATTGTAGTTAGACCAGCCATGTTGTATGGGGCAGAGTGTTGGCCAATTAAGAACTCACATATCCAGAAGATGAAAATAGCAAAAATGAGAATGTTGAGGTGGATATCCGGGCACACTAGGACGGATAAGATTAGGATTAAAGTTATTCGGGAGAAGGTGGGCATGGCTCCTATGGATGATAAAATGCGGGAAGCGAGGCTAAGATGGTTCGGGCACGTACGGAGGAGAAGCCTAGATGCCTCGATAAGGAGGTGTGAGCAGTTGGTTTTGGCGGGTACGAGAAGAGGTAGAGGGCGGCCTAAGAAGTATTGGGGAGAGTTGATCAGGCAGGACATGACGTAGTTTCAGATTTCCGAGGACATGGCCCTTGATAGGAAGGTGTGGAGGTCGAGCATTAGGGTTGTAGGTTAGGAGGTAGTTGAGCATTTTTCTACTTCGGGTGTGAGGCTAGCCTGATAGGGTTTCGTCTTAGATTGATAGTGGTTAATGTTGTGTTCACACTATTCTCCTGTTTTCCATAGTATCAGGCTTATTTACTTGTTATTGTTATTGCTTTTTATCTATTTTCTGGTTCTTATGTCGCTGTTATTATTTCTATGGTTTCTGATGGTACTGATGTATTTGTCTCTTTTCGTCTTCTTGAGCCGAGGGTCTTTCGGAAACAACCCCTCTACTCCCTCGTGTTAGGGGTAAGGTCTGCGTACTCACTACCCTACCCAGACCCACTTGTGGGATTTAACTGGGTTGTTGTTGTACACTTGTACTTATCAAAAAGATTAGGGTTCTTTGTGCATTGCATATTGCATAACGTCGCGGGAGTGTCAAATTTGATTGGTTGGCTTTTTATGTGATTTAATTCCATTGTAATATTAGACACTACTATACGATTATCTTTACTCTATACACATAGATCCTTGTCAGAAGATGAGGATGATCTTGCAATGTTGTGATCCTTGGTGCTGTCGCTAAGTTTTGATTGAGTGTAGAAGTAGAATCTTATTGGTGACACATATCTGGTTCTCTGGGAATTATTCTGAAATTGGATGAGCAAGCATGAAAGAATGCGATTGTTCCTATAAGTGAAAGTGTTAAGCTAAAAATACTTCCCCCCTGAATTAATGTAATAGAAGACTCTGAGAAAGGAATTTCCAGGCTTTTTTTTGACAAATGATGGTTACAAGTTACAATACCTTAAGTCGCTACTCGGCTTTGACAGCTCATGGTAGAGCATACATTTGGGGTACCTCCTGTATGAATAGTTTCTACTGTAACTTGACATGTGAGATTGTAGATATAACTTATTGATCCATAGGGAAGATAAGGATATGCATATATTTTTAAGAGCTTGGCATGGTTTTTGTTTCAATCCCTGAATCTGTCTAGTGTATCTAATGAATAAACTGGGACTTAGATGTTTATGTATTTAATAAACATTAAAGTGACTATTATCTGCATTTACTTGAACTGTGCTGTGCAATATCTTAATGTGTAGTTGTGTTCTTTTTTCTCATGTTTCAATTGTATTACTCCCTCCGTTTTAATTTATGTGAACCCATTTGACTGGGCAAAGAGTTTAAGAAAATAGAAAAGACTTTTAAATTTGTGGTGTAAAATGAGGCACATATATTTTGTGTGGCTATAAATCATTGCATAAAGGTAAATTGTTTCCAAATAAGGAAAAAGGTCATTATTTTTGGCACTGACTAAAAAGTAAATAGGTTCACATAAATTGAAACGGAGGGAGTATATTCTTTCAGTCCCGAGCATCCTTCATTTAGAGCACATGGACGGTCCATGGTTAGTGGTGATAACAAAACATTCAGGGATTATTCAGATGATGTTGCTACTTCAAGGTATCTGATTCAGTCCTGTTTTCTGTTTCCTCTGACAGTATAACTGCAAAATTTACAAATCACAATCAATTATATTGTAACTTTTGGCCCTCCCATTATTTGGTCTATATCAGGTATTTTTCTCATTCATGTTTAGTGGCTCCCAGTTTACACCCTTTGGTTCATACACTTAGGTTAGAAGTAATAAAAGAGGTCAATGATGCTTGAATATAAGTTCCGAATCTTATACTTTAAGATCACTTTATGTCGCATTGACTTCTCACGAGCCATCTCATGTGAGATTGTATAATTGATGAAATTCTACTCTGAAGTTAATCATGGCCGAAATTCTAGTATGGATATCGGACTTCTTTATCAATCATCAAGGTACAACATTATGATACAACAACAACAACCCAGTATAATCCCATTAGTGGGGTCTGGGGAGGGTAGTGTGTACGCAGACCTTACCCCTACCTTGGGGTAAAGAGGCTGTTTCCGATAGACCCTCGGCTCCCTCCCTCTAAGAACTCCCCACCTTGCTCTTGGGGTAACTCGAACTCACAACCTCTTGGTTGGAAGTGGAGGGTGCTTACCACTAGAGCAACCCACTCTTGTTGTACAACATTATGATAGAGTTGGAAAATTTGAAGTGTTGTGAATGAGTATATAATTTCTGAAACGCTGATAATGAGTAAAGAGTGCCTTGATTTAGAAGAAAAAGTATAAACTACAGGGCAGTTCTTGGTATCTTTTTGTGGGTAGGTGACTTTGTGTTGTCAACGGACATATTTCGTCAACATCTGAAATGAGATGTCAGCAAATGATTTTTTCTTGACTATTGAGAAATCCGTCTGGGGCGAACCCTTAGGACCAACCATAACATTCAGAACTCGGATATAATGGGCCAGTCCCTCTGCCCTTCTCCACAAAAATACCAGGCTTAATTCGCATGTCGTGGGGCTCGAACACAAGTCCCTCAACCTTTGCCACTTGAACTAAGCAGATGGGCAATGTCAGGCTGTCAGCAAATGATTTTGGGAGCTCACTTTATAAAAAAAGATTTTGGGTCTAGCACACGCTTTACATGGATGCGATGTCTTTGATATTATGTTAAATAGCTTATAGAGAAACTCTAACGATACCCGATCGTTTTCCCGTCAACATAAATAGAGCCCACGCAAACCAATGTTAATCAAAGCAATCTTCCTACTTTCCTTCTTCTCCTCTTGGCTTTGTTCCCGTGCTCCATTTTGTCGTTCTCCATTGGACTCAGTTCCCACTTTGATCCAAATCATTGCCTTATTGGTGATGCTAAGATCACTAAAGATGTCTCCTTTTTGCAACTCACTGACCCATCAATGTCTTCTCAGGGTTCCAGATTTGTCTTCCAGAGAAGAATAACCTTCAAGTTTCTCGACTCCAGTTCATTTTCCATTGACTTCTCATTCTCTATCTCACCCCACAATTGTGATGGTCTTTTGTAATTGTTCCTACCAATTTCTCATCCAAGTCTTCCAGGAGACACTTTGGGCTTCTTAATGAAATCTGTTTTTTTGGGATTGAGTTTGATACTTTATTGAGTGAAATGTGGGGATAAAAATGCCAATCATGTAGGTGTGTCCGTGGGTATTATTTATGCAAAGTCGACCAAGAAGGCACCTTTCTTTTGTAGTTAGCTCACCTGAACTGCACATGCTGAAAACTCCGTTTATTTTGACAGAAAAAGTAGCAAATTTCTTTACTTATAGGGATTAGGATACATTAAGGATCATTTCCATCAGGTTTATACATTACCGAGTGCAACCAAAGCTCATACGTTAGGGACCGTTTTGATCATTTTCTCGATAGTTTGTAGATAAATTTAAGCCACTTAAATTCATATTGGGCTCAAAATGAGTTGTAAGCTTTTAAATTTTTCCCATCCATTTATGCCTTCAGCAATTGATTTGAGATTGGTTGTTTTATTGTACCTTAGTGCAATTCACTGAGATGCTTAGGTGTCGGCTAACCCAAAAACTATTTTCAACATGCTGTTAAAATTAAGGGGTACATACTTTTGATAGCAAAGGAGAACAATACATGGGCAAACAACATGAGCCAGTTGTAGCTTTCAGTATGATACTGCAGTTGTTTTTTTTGCTATGGGAAATTCTCTTACCTCTTTTTATAGACCATCTCAGAGTAAAATTAAAACCTCTTTAAAATGGAAAAACTATGTGCAGTTTGTTCATTTTTTCTGTTCTCAACAGAACTACATTACCTTTTCATATTTTTATGGGGAGAGGTAATACCAAAAATGCTAGTGTACATCTAAGTCAAAATATGCGCAGGTTCTAAACTTTTATACTCGTAAAATGCACCCTGTTTCCTGTTAATAACTGAATCAACATATCAGGATTGTCAAATATTATTATTATTTTTTATATGTTACCCTTTGAATTTTTTTTTTCCTTTTGAGAATTCTGAGTTCCCTATTGTTTCTGTGTTTCACAGGTCAGAAGGTGCATCAACATCAGAAACACGAAGATTACGAAGAAGAAGCATTAGTATAACTCCAGAAATTGGTGATGATATCGTAAGGTCAATGTTTCTACTATAATGGTCTTATCAACAGTGCTTACTACAGCTCTATTATACATTGGCTCATTTTTTCCTGTACAAATTTTGTGCAAATCTGAACGTGTTGATTCCTACTGTGTCATTATACCTATCTTCCTGGCAGATTCCAAGAAGTTTCTCAGCTGTGTTTTATTTGAAAAAGTTTATAAAGTTTTTCATGTTCACAAACAAAGGTAATTGATATAGTTTATAAAGTTTCTCAGCTTACTAGGTTTAAAAATTGTAAACTTACGCTATTGAAAATAAATTGATCATGCGAATCTTATATACATTGATATTTTGGTACATGAGTTGTCCGTGCGGTTGTAATAGAGATATGGGCACGAGGTGTAGCAAAAATATAAAAGTGGGCTGAGACCCGTGTTTTTATGATTATGAAATGAGGTGTCACATAATGACTTTTATTTGAAAGAATTATAATCGAATGATTTTTATTTGAATAATTTATATGTGAAAGATTTATATTTGAAGGACTTACATTTGAAAGGCGTATATTTGAAGGACTTGATTAATTGGTTGTACTTGTTTTCCTTATTCGTTTGAGCAATATTTATGGTGTTCTTGTTGCCTTGTTGTTCATATCCCTGATTGATCTTTGTTGCTGTCACTGCTATTTGTTTTCTATTATCCTTGTATATTATTATATTGCACAGGTTAAATGACTACTGAGTGTTTTGACTGTACCAGTGTTTTAAAAGGCGTAGGCGTAAGGCGGGACGTTTTACATATGTCTCAGCGGGGCGTAAGCCCCATAGGTATTTAATTTTTAATATTTTATAAAATAATATAATGACAATTAATATTTACAAACAGGTAAAATTGCATAAAAATTAAAGAAAACTATATATATGTGTGCTCCATCCCCACAAAAAAACTAATCAAAACAATCTATTATACGTTACTTACAAGCACAAGTAATTTGAGTCTAAAAGAATAAAGTTTTCTATATGGAGGAATAAAAAGGATGATTAACCTGTAATTTGAACTTTGAATTTGCTGCTATGAAAAAAAATGTAGTTCTCTTTGTATTTGTAAAAAAAATTAAATATTCGTTGCTTTTGGGATATATTAGTAGACTAGCAGACAAGATAAAAATTTGGGAAAACCATGAATTAGGGTTTAAATCAATAAAAAAGGTCTTTACTTTTAAATTTAATACTTTTGAGTAATTACCAAACTCACTTTTGAGAATTTGGGTATTATATGAAGGACTAATTCAACAAATTTTGTTTTAATTTGAAAAAGTCTTTGGGTCTTACTCCTTACTAAAAAAAGGGTGTACGCCCCGAACGCCCGGGCGTGCGCTCCAAATTGCGGGGCGTACGCCTCTTGAGACTTTCTTCCCACACCATCGCCCCAGGGCGTTTTTGGTACGCCTCGCCGTGGGGCTCGCCCCAGAAACGCCTTTTAAAACAGATGACTGTACCTCGTCACTACTCCACCGAGAATAGTCTTGATACTTACTGGGTATTGACTGTGGTGTACTCGTACTACACTTTTGCACATTTTGTGCAGAGTCAGACATTGGAGATATCGGATTCAGACAGAGTTAGTGTGTTGATTGCAAGGATTCAAGATAGAGTTGCTTGGCCGTCGCAGTCCCTTGATCTTTCCATTTTATTGTACTGTCAATTCTTATTCGAACAATATTGTATATTCGATCCTTGAGATTATTGCATGTATTCAGGTAGAGTTCGTGACTCAGTATTACCAGTCTTGGGAGGTTATTATATTTGTTTTCGCTTTTGGTTTCGACACTTGTATTAAATTATATGTTTCAAAAACAAATGACTCGAAATGTAATTGTAATCAGCTTACCTAGTCTTAGGGACTAAGTGTCATCACGACGCTTGTGGTGAGATTTTGGGTCGTGACATAATATAATTTAAATTGTTTTCTACTAACTAGAGAACTATTCAGGGCATATAGTATTTTTTTTTTGGTAAATAAAGAAATTTTATTACCAAGTTGTAAAACTGTACAGCACAAAACTAAACTGGCTATACGGAAGATTGGACAAAGCCCTAATTCCCAGTAAGCTAGTCAACTACTAACAACCAAATTCAGCTAATACTAAGGATATCGGTTCAAAGCTCTTAACCTATTCTCAAGTTTGCATTTTCTACTTCCTCTAAAAAGTGTCCTCCATCGGGAGTCTAATTATGACATCCACAGTTCTCTTCTTGTTCTAAAAGATTTTAAAATTTCTTTCTTGCCAAATATAATATACACACACGCAAATGTCATTCTAAACACTTTAGCACTAGGGTTGTTGCTTCTCATCTCAGTGTTTGCCTATTCTATTTCCTCTTGCCACGACTTCAGTTGTCTATGAATGCCTTGCCACTTCAATATTCTACTCCAGACTTCCTTGAAAAAATCGTATTTAAGGAACATATGGTCAATATTGGACAAACTCCAACTTGTTCACACTAATGTGTGTGGGCCAATCAATCCACCTTCATTTGGTAAAAGTAAATACTTTCCTCTCTTCATTGACGACTTTAGTAGAAAGACTTAGGTTTATTTCTTAAACAAAAAATCTAAAGTTTTTGTTGCTTTTAAAAATTTCAAAGTACTTGTAGAGAAAGAAAGTGGCTATGAAATAAAAGCTTTAAAGTCCGATAGAGGAGGTGAATTCACTTCAAAAGAATTTAATGACTTCTGTCAATCTCATGGAATTCGTTGCCTTCTAACGGTACCTTATTCACCCCAACAAAATGGAGTTGCAGAGAGAAAGAATCGAACGATTCTTAATATGGTTAAATGTATGCTGAAAGCTAAAAGTATGCCCAAGGAATTTTGGGCCGAAGCTGTTTCTTGTGCAGTTTATTTGAACAACAGGTCTCCAACAAGAAATGTTAGAGATCAAACCCTTTAAGAAGTATGAAGTGGAAGAAAGACAAGTGTTAAGCACTTGAAAATCTTTGGGAGCATAGCCTATGCTCATGTGCCATACCGAGGAAGAGCGAAACTTGACGATCGAAGTGTCAAGCATGTGTTTGTTGGCTATGATACGAGTTGTAAAGGCTACAAGTTATACAACCCAAGCAGCGGTAAAGTGGTGGTAAGTTGCGATGTTGAATTTGATGAAGAATTGGCATGGAATTGAGGAGCTCAGGAAGAAACTTCATATAATTTTCTCCCATACTTTTGTGATAAAAAAGAACCAGATACCGTGGAATCTATGCAAGATACAACTCCATCTCCTTCTCCAACCAATGTTGCATCTCTTTCTTCTCAAGAAAGTTCAAACGAACAACCGTAAAGGACGAGGAGCATTCAAGAGCTCTATGAGGGCACATAAGAAGTTACTAATTTTGATTTTTATATTGTCTCTTTGCTGATAGTGAACCAATGAACTTTGATGAAAGTGTTACATACAAAAGATGGAAACAAGCCATGTAGGAGGAGATCGAGTCAATAGAGAATAACAACACTTGGGAGTTCACAATACTTCCCAAGGGTCATCGAGCAATTGGACTGAAATGAATATATAAGGCAAAGAAGAATGTTATTGGAGAGATGAAAAGACACAAGGCAAGACTTATAGCTAGAGGCTACACGCAAAGGCAATGTGTTTCCAATAAGGAAGTATAACTCAAATATGTAAAGTCTCATAATTAAGTTGCAGATATCTTTACACCGCTTTTCAAGTTTGAAGATTTTGAGAGAGAGAGAGATCAAGACTTGAAATGAAGAAGAAATATCAAAATTAAGGGAGAGATTTATGGGACATCTCAATTAAAACAAAAAAAAAAGAATAAAGAAAAGATAATGATCAAGTGGTGCAATTAGTTTTCACAAACGCAGACTTGTTAACCAATTTGGTAACAAGATCTGCAACTTGCAAATTGCAAAGAGAAAACCAATCTGATTGGTTACGAGCGACATCAGCTTCTACTGTAAATAGGAGCATCCGTTGTTCATTTCAAACACATCAAAATCGAGAGAAGCCGGAAAGAGTTAGAGAGAGTAATTCACATATTGTAATCTGTGAGATAAATATTGAGTGAGAGTATTATTGTAGTGATGTGTTTAAAATAAAGAGTGTTTATTTCTTTTGAAATTGTAGTAGTCTCTTAACACTACTAAGCTGTAATATTATAGTTGTATTATATTATTCCGCTCGAGTATTGTATTTTACCCCGTTAAAAGATTTGGTATTGTTATTACTCTCTTGTGTTATTTGTGTTATTGTTATTTATCGTGGATATTATTCATGGGCGGGATATTATTTTTCCCCAACAAAAAATACGTGTAATAACAGATGTAAACATCAAGAATCCTAACTTATAATCTCAGCATATTTCTATACTAGGCAGAGATCCAGTGCTTAATATTCCAGTTAAATCTGAAAAGTACAGCCAAAATGTTATTCCTTCGGTGTAAGTTTGACTGGACACAATTAACGAAAGAAAGAAATATTTTTGAAATTAACATGTCGTCCAAATATATTACTAATATATTTGTGTTACTATAAAACTTTTAAAATTAGTGGTCTTAAATATGCTATGAATTTGTGTGACTATAAAATTATATTTTAGGATAAAATTAAAAATTTAAGGTTAAATTATTTCACATATAATTTTTTTTAAAATAGTCTAATAAAAAAATATCACATAAAATGGAATTATGGGAGCAAAATAAGTGTAGGAGATACATGTAATTGTTATGTGGAGAAAGAGACAAACCTCGAAAATAAAGAAAATAAATAACACCAAATTTTAATATGAAAAACCCTTCAAATCGATAAATTGGCAAAACACATCTTTTCTATTTTCTATTTTCGGATTTACTTCTTTCTTGACATATCAGTAGCTTGATTGTATTATCCATATCATATTCAAACCTTCCACTACAATCCAGTCAAAACAAAAATTATGCTGAAGAATTTAGGTCGATATGTCTGCTGATCACTCAAGTACTAATGAGACTTATTGGTCCTTAATTTTCCTTCCATTATTTTAATTCTTCTATTTAGCTAGTCACGTGATCAGAAGGTTACAGGTTACAGAAGCGGATCTATCATAGACGCCAGAAAATTTTATTAAAGATGTATATATAATTAAAATACAGAAACAGAAACAGATTAAATACAGTAAAAATGACATCACTTGACATTAATAGCTATGTGGCACATTTGGTCAAGCGCTGCTCCTCTTTTAGGAGATGTTTGGTGGAGTTTGAACGATAGGTGTTAAGAGCGTTAATCCAACGTGTTAAGAGTCAAACTTCGTTAATCTAGGGATAATAAATTATTTGGCTGATATTCCAAGTTGTTTAGCTATTTTTTCTTCTTTTTTTCTCCTTTCATTTACTCTCTCGCCATAAAATTGATTAAGAACGATTTGTGGAATCAAGTGAACGATGAATTTTTTGTGTGATTGTTTGGTTCTTTATAAAAAAAATATATTTTTAATGAGGTTATCTTGAATACATTTCAAATTCAAAATGAAAATTCATCGATAAGAGTTGTAGTATTATACATGAGTTGTGTTCTATTAGTATGATTTGAACGATATTATTTTTAATATGGTGTTGTTACAAGTGAATGGTTATTTGCTCACTATTTAAAATTGTGATACCGTTTACGAAAAATCTTGCGTACACCACTGACGGGTTCAAGCCTTGAAAACAACCTCTTGCAGAAATGTAGGATAAGACTGCGTACAATAGACCCTTGTAGTCTGGCCCTTCCTCAGACCTCGCACATAGCACGAGCTTAGTACACCGGATTGTTCTTTTATTTAGCTAGTCAAACAATTATATAATTAGGGTGTCAAACAATTGTATAATTAGGGTGAAAAACGTTAGCACCAGCTTTTCTTTCTTCTTTTGTTTTGTTTTTGCACCAGTCAAAAAATGACATGTTTCACATGTATTTATGTAGTTTTCAAGATTACCAAAATTCAAATACAGCTAGAGCAATATAATTAGTGGGATTACTGCGTCGCTATCCCTTTTAAAAAGATACTAATTGAGATCACGTTGTGGAAATTAGTGATAGATAATATTGACAAAATTACATACAATAATTGTAGATTATCAGAAAACGTATAGATAATGGTAATGTTAAACAATTCTTTTTATGAAAAAGGCTAATAAAACATATGATGAAGCAGCTAGAAAGCAACTCATGTGGCCCATTTCTTGTCAACTCAATAGGTCCATTTGATATGATTTCAACAGTTTTCATTCCTCCTATTTTCATCTGTTTCCTTCAAACCTTTTGTTTAAACTCTCAATAATTTTCTCACACATTTAAGTTAGATCAAATTTTCAATTCTTCTAGTCATGTCAAGTAGTGATAGGGGCAAAGATTTGGCCGAGGGATCATCAAGATCCCCAGGAGATCAATCAATAACAACACCTAGTCGATACGAGTCCCAAAAACGACGAGATTGGAATACTTTTAATCAGTACTTGAGGAATCAGAGGCAACCAATTCCGCTATCTCAGTGCAATAGCAACCATGTACTAGAGTTTCTTCGGTACCTGGACCAGTTTGGAAAGACTAAGGTTCACTTACAAGGTTGTATGTTCTATGGACAACCTGAGCCCCCGGCTCCTTGTACTTGTCCACTCAGACAAGCTTGGGGAAGCCTCGATGCACTCATCGGTAGGCTTCGAGCCGCCTACGAAGAAAATGGCGGCTCGCCTGAGACGAATCCATTTGCTAGTACTGTGATTCGTGTGTATCTTAGGGAAGTGAAAGAGTGTCAAGCTAAGGCCCGTGGCATTGTGTATAAGAAGAAACCAAAGAAGGCTAGCCCCAGCAAAGGAGATGATGATTCCAGTTCTTCAGGCTTCCTCTCATTTTCATGATCCACTAATGTAGTTCTATTGCCCCCCTTGTGCCTTCCCCTCGAAAATAGTAAGATCTTTCACACTCTAAGTGCTTTTAGAGTCATTTGGTTTATATAGTCTAATAGTATGAGATTATAGAATAGAAGGGAGCTTGACATAAATGATAAAGTTGCTGACATGTGACTAGGAGGTCACAGATTCGAGTCGTGAAAACAGCTTCTTGCAGAAATGCAGGGTAAGACTGCGTACAATAGACCCGTCTCGCCTTCTCCGGATCCCGCATATAACGAGAGCTTAGTGCACTAGACTGTCCTTAGTATGAGATTATAATACAAATATTGTTTATTGCTGCTGTATTTTTGGCGCGAAATATAAATTTATATGTTAAAGAACACTTAGATTTCTATAAATATAATAGTAGATTTTAAACCCGTAAATAAATTTAGATGTACAATAAATTCAGTGCTAAGAATAGGAAGGTTGATTCCATTGTTAACAAAATTTTGCATCCAGTCTCTGATTCATGCGGTGAATTATAATGCAGTGATTGTATGTGAAAGCGCTGAGCTGTTTTATGAGAAATGAAAAGGGTATAGATATGATGAACTTCACTATAGTTCTGAGTACTTTTAGAAATGAAGAGGAAACGGAAAAGTTTCAGCTCTTTTATCTCAAACCCTAGAAATACTAGTGGATATATAAATGCAAAAATCTAATTATTGATATCCGATAACTATGTACTATAATCTTTATCAGGCAGAAAGACTATAATTCAAATCTCACTTTCACTAGCTTCATAAATAAGAATTTACATATGTGTGGCTCATGAGAAAATAATAATTCGACTCACAGACCTATAAGAAAATGTATAATTAAGTAAATAAAAATATATTCTTCAACTACTTGATTTTTGAATGAAATGATCATACAAACACTCATAACGCTATTCGAATAACTAGATTATGAGAAAATTATAGTCACTCAAAATTTGAAATTTGACATCATTAAGGGTTATAGTGCCATGAATAGGATCCAAAGTTCTTGAGTTTGAGCTTCGGAAATAAAAAGATTTTAGTAGGGAGGACTTCCCCTTTTGCTGGTTTTTGTGCGGGCGAATGCAACTTAGTTTGAATCTTAATGTGGGTAATGAAGAATAAGAGGGCAACCAAAAAAAAGAAAAAAGAAACATGACAAAACAGAAAAGAGAAGGAATTTTATTTGACACGTGTGAAAAATGAAGAAGCTCGTGCTCTTTCTCGGTCTTTGCCAATAGCAGATTGGTCAAGAATTTACCCCTTTAATTTCCTCACTTTCTGCCATGAGTAAAGCTGTCTGCAATAAGATTCGAATATAGTAAACAAATCCTAGATAGATTATATGTCAGTTTATTTTGTTTACATTCTTTTTGGACTTTTATCCCCCCTCCCCCCCCCCCAAACGTCCTCCCACATTGCCATACATATAATAGTAACTTGAGTTATATACGCTTTTGCATGTCAAAAACTTATTTTTGCAGACCGCTGGGGAGAGCCAAACAAAAGACCTAGTTGTGAGGAAACTGCCAAGACTCACTATAATAGTAAAGTCACCTTTCAGTACATATATCTATATTCAATACATAATCAAAAGAATTTCTCTCAAAAAGGTGAAGAATTTCCGTTGCTTTCCTTTTGCTTCCCTCGTGAGCCGCACACTTCACTCCACGACTGATGACTCGTGACATATGCATGATTTTTTTTTCTAAACGATGTCAACATTTGAAGTGAATAAATGAATAAATGATCATTATAATGACATTAGAAAATGACTTTGTTTACCCAAAAAATGGATAGAGTTGAATTTATACGTAGTTCTAAAGATACTTAGTATAACTTGGTACAAATCGAAAAAATAAGTAGAAATATATCGAATATTGACTGTAAAAAAGGAATGAAATACAAACCAAATTAAGTAGAGAATGATTTATAAACAAGCAAGATGAACCAATGTCCTAAGCCCCAAAAAAGGATAATGTTTACTATATATGTGTAAATCTCAATAACTTCTGAAATGTGAGAGTGTATTGATGTCTGAATGTCGAATATTGAATGTCCTTTACAGAAATGATAGCCACTCTTCATATAGTGGAGTAATCCTACTTTGGATATAATTAAAAATACATAGTGGGGATCCCATGATAGATTAGTTAATTAACTTTTCCTTAATTTCCACTGAGATTCTCTTCCCTAATGCGGCTACAACGACTCTTTGTCTCTTAGCTCGATCTTGGTTGGTCTTGGATCTCGAGCTCGATGTTGACTCGACCTCAATATTGGCCGATCTCGATATTGACTCGAGTTCGATATCGATTCGAGCTCGGTATTAATCGGTCCCTAACTCTTGAGCTCGATAATCTGGCTTCAGATCTTATCTTGATATTACGGTGACGACCCTCGGTCCATCATGTTCCAATCTCGACTAATTACATGAAGGTCAAAACCGGTTTTGACCGTATACAGATAGTCCCCTCGTTTCTCGGAAGGAATGTGGCGAGAAATGATATGATTTTTCGAACTCCAACTAAGTGGGCAATAACATCAGTGATAGGCCTGATTATGACGTATGCGGCAAACGTCCCATCGGTTCAGTTACCAAGACATTAAATATTTGTCAGTCGTTGGTCGGCCACAACCATTTCGAACCGTCATTAGCAGGCCTATCAATATTCAAACTTTTGTTCACATCCAAACTTTTTATTCAAAAGTTTTTTCTCTACTCTTGTATCTTCTTCAAAAATCCCTCTGCTTCATATACTTTAGCATCACAAACAAACCTAATTTCTTTCCTTTATTCATCAATGGCCAAAACCTCCAAAACGGTGCCGCAGAAAGAGGCCGCTTTTTCATCGTGGCCTACCAGCGGTGAGGATGCGGCGGAGCCCCGCCCTGAGGAGTTCGTTCCGGTAGGGTGCTCGACTGCCATTGATTTCAAAGTTGAAAAACCTTCTTAGGTACCGGGCCGATAAGAGCCGGTCTCGAGGTACCAGTGTTCAATCACCGAAAATTTTTTTGAAAAGGTAAAAAAGGAATGCAACTGGGGCGACAAGCACGTGGTAGTCCCATCGCCCGAAAAATCAATTACTACCCACGTGGAAAGGTTCTTAAGTGTCTATACTTACCCTTTTACGTTGGGTCTATTAGATCACGTCATCGTCATTTTTTGTAAAAGATACGACGTGACCCTTGGCCAAATTCATCCTTCATTTTGGAGAATAGTAATTCTTCTCCGATTCTTCTCAAGCAAAATCGAGGGGTGTCCTTTCACCCTCGATCAACTTATGCACCTTTATAGTCCCCGACTCTATCGAGGAGGGCTGATCAAGCTAGCTCGCCGAGCCACTAAAGCGTCGTTCTCGAGTATGGACAAAACTCGTGATCGAGGTTGGATGGGTCAGTTTGTTCGAGTCAAAACCTCAGACATGATTTCTGCCGCTGACATGCCGTTTCCTGAGAAATGGAATATGAGCCATGAGTATTTACGTCCTTTCGAGCATTTTAATTTAGGACTGCCTTTCATTTTCTTAATCCACTCTTTATTTTCTGTTACAGTTGTGGCTCAGATGTCGGAAACGATCCCGGATCTTAAACAATCGGTTGAAGATCTCGTGCTACAGAGACCGTATTCTGAGCGTGCTTGGGTAGAACTATCAAAGGGTCGATGGGAGGCCTGTAGTCATGGTAAGTCTCTTTCTCAGTTTGTTTGTAGCTCGATCTCCTTCACTTACTTACCCTTATTTCTTCCTTTGTAGGACTCGGGAAAGATGTTGTTATGAGGCCCCCATCTGGTGATGAAGAGGTCCCTGCCCCGAAGCAGGTTAGAGAGAGGAAAAGAAAAGATGCACCGAGTTCCTCGGTCTTGGACAAGAAAAACCCGGTAAATTGAACTCGCAAACCCAAGGAGGGATCCGATATCATGCCTTTGGACTCGATCCGTCGATTAAGATACGAGCCCGAATAAGAAAAGGAGTTAGCCTGTGTGCGGGCCAATGTTGTGATACAACAATCCTCCAAATTGACGAAGGTTAACAAGGGAGTTCTGGCCGTGATTCCCGAACAAGGAAAAGCCGAGAATATTTGATCTCAAGCTGAGATGGTCGAGGGAGAGACCGAGGGCAGGACATCTCGGCCAGAAGATATCTCGAGGGATGAGCTCGGGATAGTTGATATTACTGGATCCCCTCAGATATCGGATGCTATGATCCGTAAGGCCAACATGTTGGAAGGTCGTTCCTATGAGGGCATTCAAGAGTCGACCGATATCCATGATTTTCTGGATGGGATCGAGTCAGCTGCCTCGAAGGAAGTTATCGGGTTTGATGGATTACCTATACCAAAGAAAACATCATGGTCAGGCTCTGCCGGGTCTTCATCAGTTCTGAAACTAGTGGACCGATTCCCGGCCCTAAGTGTTGATCCCGATCGTAGGCATAGGGTAGTGCTCTCCGTCCCGGAAGATACCCGAATTTTCTCTCCCCCCGTGGAGGTTGTCAGTTACCTTCGGTCCTTGGTGACCGAAGAGGATCAATCAGTGATGAATGCGGTAGGACTCACTTGCCTTTTCAACAAGGCCTAGCATGCTTTGAATCGGGTAACTTCGATGGCATCTTTGTTGTTTCTCTTATATTTAGATATGTAATTAATTCTAACATTTTTCCTATGTTTGTAGGCTTCGGTGCTGCATCACGAGGCCTTCCACCGAATCTGAGAGGAGCATGAGGCCGAGGTTCGGAACCTCACTAAGAAGAGTAACTCGTACAAACTTCTTAGTGAGAAACTTCGAGCATATTTGACAGCAGCTCGGGAAGAGCACGAGGAGATGGCCTAGCAGGTATTCCAAATTTTTCATGATAGTGAAGATGAATTGGAGATAACTACTAACTATCCGATTTTGCAGGTTCGGCAGAGGATCGAGCAGATCGGATAGCTCAACTCATAAGTAGATAGGATACTGGCCGAGGCAGAAGAATTTAAATAGAATATGGATATAATTGCCTCGAAAAAAGAAGCCGTTCAAGCTCAGTTAGAGTCATTTGAGGCCCAACTTCTATCTGTGAAAGAAAATGCTTCGATGCTGATCGAGAAGATGAAGGAGCTTTAGCATCTATTAGATTTGGTTATTTCTGATAAAGCAAGCTTGGCTGATGAACTTGAAGTGGCCAGATCTGAGGTGATCGAGGCCAATATAAGAGCTGATGCTAAAGTGACCCAGTTCAGGATCGATGTTGAGATCAACCAAGCCAAAGCCAAGAGCATGGTCCAGCACGCTAAATGGCAGGCTTGGAGAGAAGCCCTCGAGGAGGTCAACGCTCAGGGCATCGATTTTGGGGCTGAGATCCAAATTGCCAGGGCGGAGGAAAACAAGGCTCGAAGGCTGACCTTCCCTGAGGAAGACTCCGATATCTCGAGCGAATATGAAGGTGGGGAAGATCCCGAGGACGCGACCTCTGATGAAGACCAAGCCATTTAGGATCTTAGGTAGTTGTTGCTATTTCTATTGAGGCTGCTTTCGACCTTTGTAAAGAACTTCATTCGGGCCGAGTTGCCTTTGTAAAAGATTTGTATATAAAACTTTTTTCCCTTTTATGGCTTACGAATCTTTTGCCTTTTGTTAATTTATACAAGGGTCAAAATTGCCTTAGCATTGAATAATTATTCGAAGGTCCAAGATTGAGATAGTAAGGGTCGGTAGTAAGTACTGCACTCGACCGTTCCTTATAGGCAGTCCCCGAGTGAATGTCCAAATTAGAACTGAGGTGGTCCCTAAGCTTGATGGATAGATGTCAAATTAAATGATTTGCTCAAACTTGAAGCAGAGTAGCCTTTTTAAGCTTGGTACATAGTCCCCGGTTCAGGCCAATAGTTTGAACTTGAATCAATGTGGCCCTTGGGCTTTGTGATTGAGTGAGAATTATTTATCGGGCTCGAAGTAAGAGTAGCCTTTAGGCTTAATGGTCGAGTGAGTATTTGCTCGAACTCGAAATAAGAGTAGCCCTTAGGCTTAATGATCGAGTGCGTGTTTGCTCGAACTCGAAGAAAGGGTAGCCCTTAGGCTTAATGGTCGAGTGAGTGTTTGCTCGAACCCAAATTAAGAGTAGCCCTTAGGCTTAATGATCGAGTGAGTGATTGCTCGAACTCGAAGAAAGGGTAGCCTTTAGGCTTAATGATCGAGTGATTGATTGCTCGAACTCGAAGAAAGGGTAGCCCTTAGGCTTAATGGTCGAGTGAATGCTTGCTCGAACTCGAATTAAGAGTAGCCCTTAGGCTTAATGATCGAGTGAGTGATTGCTCGAACTCAAAGAAAGGGTAGCCTTTAGGCTTAATGATCGAGTGAGTGATTGCTCGAACTCTAATAAAGGGTAGCCCTTAGGCTTAATGATCGAGTGAGTGATTGCTCGAACTCTAATAAAGGGTAGCCCTTAGGCTTAATGGTCGAGGGAGTGTTTGCTCGAACTCGAATTAAGAGTATCCCTTAGGCTTAATGATCGACTGAGTGATTGCTCGAACTCGAAGAAAGGGTAGCCCTTAGGCTTAATGGTTGAGTGAATGTTTGCTCGAACTCGAATTAAGAGTAGCCCTTAAGATTAAAGGTCGAGTGAGTGTTTGCTCGAACTCGAAGAAAGGGTATCCCTTAAGCTTAATGGTCGAGTGAGTGTTTGCTCGAACTCGAATTAAGAGTAGCCCTTAGGCATAATGGTCGAGTGAGTGTTTGATCGAACTTGAATTAAGAGTAGCCCTTAGACTTAATGATCGAGTGAGTGATTGCTCGAACTCGAAGAAAGGGAAGCCTTTAGGCTTAATGATCAAGTGAGTGATTGCTCGAACTCGAAGAAAGGGAAGCCTTTAGGCTTAATGATCAAGTGAGTGATTGCTCAAACTCGAAGAAAGGGTAGCCCTTAGGCTTAATAGTCGAGTGAGTGTTTGCTCGAACTCGAATTAAGAGTAGCCCGTAGGCTTAATGGTCGAGTGAGTGTTTGCTCGAACTCGATTTAATATAACCCTTAGGCTTTTCAGTCGAGTGAGAATGGTTTCTCGAACTCAAATTAATAGATCGAGAATATGAAGCAGAAGAATCTTTTTGAGATATGAGATATTGGTAAAGAAGAAATAAGTCATTATACACGTATTCATGTTTTGTGCCAGGGCTCGAGCAAACTACGCGGGCATGGTTCGTTTGACCATTTGGCCCTTATAAATTTTCCCTATCGAGACCTTGTTTCTATGAAGTAATTTCCTTGTATCGAACTTGATATATTCGAGGGTAATGCCCCCAGTATTCGAGGTTGATTGTAAAGAGGCCTCAGATACTGTTGAATTGTTCTAAGTTAGCACGATTAATAGTTGCCTCATTAAAAACCTCGCCGAAAAACTCATTTGGGACAAAATCGATCTAAGGGAAAAAGAGTGCAACGCGTGCTTTTAGACCTAAAGGCTTCGAGTTGAATAATCCATCCTTGTTTCTGGTCGAACACCTGCAAGGGCTAATTTTGAAATACAAATGAACATGGAAGGGCCGTACCTTAGCAGTAGTATCATTTTAGGTGTGACACGTTCCAATTGCTCGGTAGTTGTTTGCCATTTATCATGTCGAGCTTGTAGGATCCTTTTCCAACGATTTCGAGAACCTGATATGGTCCTTCCCAGTTCGGACCTAGTTTCCCTTCATTCAGATTTCGGGTATTGAGGGTGACTTTCCTTAGCACCAAGTCCCTCACTTTAAAATGTTGAAGATTGGTTCTTCGATTTTAGTATCTTTCGATCCGCTATTTTTGGGCGGCCAATCAGACGAGAACTGTCACGACCCAACTGGAGGGTCATGACTAGCACCCGGGCCATACTTGCCGAGCACCAACGTACATTTTATCTAACCTTCCTTATTATCTTTAAGGGCCGACAAGATCAATATAAATGGTAGACATGGATCATGAACATCCAACAATGAAAGATAATGTCATGAACATACATAACATGGGACGACAAGACTGTCAAGAAACTATATATAAGGTACGAGCTACCATGAGTCGACACCTGTCTATGAGCCTCTAAAAGAACATAAGTGCTACAACATTGCCGGAACAGGGCCCCGACATACCCATAAGGTCTATAACAAAAATGCATACCAAGACCACGGCAAGTCCGGAGAAGGGATCTCGCCAATAACCGCTGAACTGGACAGCCTACTGTGGTGGGGGAGCTACGTCTACCTGTCTATCAGGACCTGCAGCACGACATGCAGCGTCCACAAATAAAAAGGACGTCAGTACGAATAAAGTACTGAGTATGTAAGGCAGAATAGCATAAGTAAGAACAATAATGTAAACAGTGATAGGGAATATACAACCTGTGACATCTGGGTACCTCTGAGGGCTACTAACATGAAATACATGATACATACATATATATATACATAAACTTTTAAAACATATGCCTTTGTGGGCATCATCATCATCATATCATACCCGGCCGTAATAGGCTCGGTAAAACGTACCCGGCCATCATAGGGCTCGGTAGAATCGTACCCGGCCACGTGGAGCTCGGTAAAACCCAACTGATCAGTGGTTGCACAATAGGTGCCATACCCGGCCAACTATAGCGTGGCTCGGTAGAGTAAAATAGATACATATATATGATGCATGCTGGACTCATTGGAATCACATTTTGAACCTTTTGGAGTGACGTAAGGTCGGTATCCTTCGTACATGTTATTAGGATTAACCCTTCATCAAGAATCTTATAAGAATAAGGAGCTACCAACAACATTGATAATATAAGAATAAGAGAAGTAACATCAATATTAATCGTTTCATAAGAAGGGCAGCAATGTAAGTACTGCTAGCTTCTAAGAGTAGAGTATCTTTGGGAGCTCGTTCATTACATTATGTACAATTGGAGTCGTGCAAAATAATGAAGGGGATAGCCTCACATACCTTGTATATACTGCCCAACCTCAAGCTATGCAAATGTCACGACTCCTTAGTCTACAATAAGACAAATGACACTATCATTTTCGTTTAAGCGTCGTAACTATTATGTATCGACCACAACCTATTTTACGATGAAATGGACAGCACCTCCCCTATTTATATGACTTCACACAAGTCAATACAATCACCAAACAGCCCAAACAACATCATTAATAATCATATTGAGCCTCCAAAACAGTCCACCAACCAACAACATTACTACCAAGCCTTTCGATATATATTTCACAAGTTCTAGCTTCAATGACTTAGCTGCAACTTGGATAATCTTAAATATCTATAGAGTAAGGGGTTCCTTACCTTTAAACAGAAAGAACAACTCCAATTTGACCTTAATGTTCCACGAAATATCCCTCAAATTCTGCCACAAGAACAAGGAAGCGAAACTAGCAATCAATTTGGGCTTTTCGGAACTAGAATTACTTTAGAAGACTTGAAATCACCTAGGGTTGATATTAAGAACTTTAAGGAGTATTTACAGAACATAAAACACTTAAAACAACCTCCAACACGAGCTGGAACAACACAAAAATCAGCAACAACAAGAAGAACAAGAAACTTACTAGCGCCACGGGATTCCCGACACTTGATTTGTGTTGTTTGCCCTTTTGTTTGGGTCTTGGATCATGAGAGAACCTTGAGAGAGTGTTTTTAGGTGTCTAGGGTCTGAAGAGAATGAAAATTAATGAGTTAAAACGGGGTTAAAGGGTCTGATATATATCAATATATCTCAACCGCCTATGTGGGCCCCATAGAGAGCTGCTTGGCGCACTCTCACAAAAACGCGAATATCTCTCTATTCCGAGATCGTATCGACAAACGGTTTAATGCGTTGGAAAGTAGACTCATAGATCTTCAATTTGATAGGAAGATCACCCCATAATTCCATGCACATTGGGAGTAAAATGCAGTAACATTTGACCTAAAGTTTAAGTAAAATTATAAACCTAAGTTGCGACAACTTTTATCGACTTTTATTTCATAACTCGCTTGACTTCAAGACTTATGATGCGGATATTATATGATTCAAATACATTAAAACAAGACCTCTTGGGACAGTTAATCACCTCTAGTGTTATCCGAAAATACGGGTTACAACATCCTTGATTAGCTTAACTTCAAATACTTGTTAACCACTCTTATACACCCTTGTATTGTTTAAGACCAATAGGATTAACTTATTATCATCTCAAAGATAATCTCTTCTTGGATTTACGTCGACTACCTTACGGCGTGATCTATGATATGCGAATTTGGGTTGTAACATCCTCTCCCCCTTAGGAACATTCGTCCTCGAATGTAAGGGTTTATGGGGTGTCTAACTCATCGTGGATTCCGACGGAGATTTCCGGCTGAGTTTCCCTTATAAAATGGACACTAGCCAAACTTGCAAGCAGTTAAACCCAACCTATGGCCATACAAGACTATACAAAGCATTATGGATATGTACATTATCTGCATATCACCATTTTGTATTAAAAAAAGAGTATTCACAAGCTATTGCTTATCTCATAGAGCCGTTTCACCTTATAATGCGTCCTTCTTTCCCCCGGCATCCTCGTTATCTTCACTCTGGAATAGGTAAGGGTATTTAGACTTCATCTCCTCTTCTGCTTCCCATGTCATTTCTTCTATATTCTTGTTCCTCCATAATACTTTCACGGAAGCTACATCCTTTGTTCTCAGCTTGCGGACTTGTCGATCTAATATAGCCACTGGCACTTCATCATATGATAGATCCTTTGTAACTTGTACATCTTTGATAAGGATGACCCGAGAAGGGTCTCCAATACATTTCCTCAACATAGATACATGGAATACCGGGTGGACAAATTCCAATTCAGATGGCAATTCTAACTCGTAAGCAACCTGTCCAATTCGTCGAAGAATTTTGTACGGCCCAATATACCGCGGACTCAACTTACCCTTCTTCCCAAAACGCATAACACCCTTCATCGGCGAGATCTTCAGGAAAACCCAATCACCAACCTTAAATTCCAGATCACGACGTCGGACGTCGGAATAAGACTTTTGCCTGCTTTGTGCCGTCCTCAGTCGCTCTTGTATCACTTTCACCTTCTCAATGGCTTGGTGAATCAAATCTGGCCCATATAATTCTGTCTCACCGACTCCGAACCATCCAACTGGTGATCTACATCTCCTCCCGTACAGTGCCTCATACGGGGCCATTTTAATACTGGAATGGTAGCTATTATTGTAGGCAAATTCAATGAGTGCCAGATGGTCATCCCAATTCCCCTTGAAATCTAGAACACATGCTCGTAGCATATCTTCAAGCGTCTGAATGGTACGTTCAGCCTGTCCGTCAGTCTGCGGATGGAATGCAGTGCTGAGATTTACTTGTGTGCCTAAACCCTTCTGAAAAGACCTCCAAAAGTTAGCCGTAAATTGAGCTCCTCGGTCTGATATAATAGATACCGGCACACCATGAAGCCTAACAATCTCCTTGATATACAACTTCGCATAATCTTCAGCCGTGTAAGTTGTCTTAACTGGCAGGAAATGGGCAGATTTTGTAAGTCGATCGACTATCACCCAGATGGAGTCAAACTTATGATAAGAGCGAGGTAATCCAATAATGAAGTCCATATTAATCACCTCCCATTTCCAGGTCGGAATCTCTATATTCTGAATCAATCCACTGGGTTTCTGATGCTCGATCTTTACTTGTTGACAATTAGGACACTGGGCTACAAATTCTGCAATACACTTCTTCATGTTATCCCACCAATACTGCTCCTTAACGTCATGATACATCTTTGTCGAACCGGGATGGATAGAATATCGGGACTGATGAATCTCAATCATAATCTTCTCTCGCAACCCTGCCACACTAGGCACACATAATCGGCCCTGGTATCTCAGTGTCCCATCCCCTCCGATTTTGAAAGCTGTAATCTTACACTGCTGAATTCCCTCTCTCAATCTTACTAAGGTAGGATCTTCATATTGCCGTGCTTTTACCTCGGCTACCAAAGATGATTCTGCTGTATTCTGTACAGTAACACCTCCGTCATCAGAGTCCAACAATCTGATTCTCATATTGGCCAGCTGGTGAAGCTCTTTGGTCAACCCTTGTCTACCTGCCTCAATATGTATTAAGCTTCCCATTGACTTACGGCTGAGAGCGTCTGCCACAACATTGGCTTTACCGGGATGGTACAATATCTCGACGTCATAGTCTTTCAGTAATTCAAGCCACCTACACTGCCTCAAATTCAACTCCTTCTGCTTGAAGATGTATTGTAAACTTTTATGATCTGTGTAGATGTCAACATGGACGCCGTATAAGTAGTGCCGCCATATCTTTAAAGCATATATTACTGCAGCCAATTCCAAATCATGAGTCGGGTAATTCTTTTCATGCTTCTTCAATTGTCTTGATGCATAAGCAATCACCTTCCCACGTTGCATCAATACGCACCCCAAACCTATACCTGAGGCATCACAATATACCACATAACCTTCTGTTCCTTCTGGGAGAGTGAGCACTGGCGCGGATGTCAATCGATTCTTTAGCTCCTGAAAACTATATTCACAAGAATCAGACCACTGGAACTTGGTAGCTTTCTGTGTTAACTTAGTCAATGGTGCTGATATAGAGGAAAACCCTTCTACAAACCGCCTATAATATCCTGCTAGCCCCAGGAAGCTGCGGACTTCTGATGGTGTTGTAGGTCTCGGCCAATTCTTCACTGCATCGATCTTCTGAGTGTCGACACTAATACCCTCATCAGATATCACATGGCCAAGGAATGCTACTGAGTTCAGCCAGAATTCACATTTAGAGAACTTAGCATATAACTTATGATCCTGAAGGGTCTGTAATACTATCCGCAAGTGGCCCGCATGTTCCGCCTCCGAACGAGAATACACCAGAATGTCATCAATGAATACGATCACGAACACATCAAGATAGGGCCTGAATACACTATTCATGAGATCCATAAAAGCTGCTGGGGCATTTGTTAGCCCGAACGACATCACTAATAATCATATTGAGCCTCCAAAACAGTCCACCAACCAACAACATTACTACCAAGCCTTTCGATATATATTTCACAAGTTCTAGCTTCAATGACTTAGCTGCAACTTGGATAATCTTAAATATCTATAGAGTAAGGGGTTCCTTACCTTTAAACAGAAAGAACAACTCCAATTTGACCTTAATGTTCCACGAAATATCCCTCAAATTCTGCCACAAGAACAAGGAAGCGAAACTAGCAATCAATTTGGGCTTTTCGGAACTAGAATTACTTTAGAAGACTTGAAATCACCTAGGGTTGATATTAAGAACTTTAAGGAGTATTTACAGAACATAAAACACTTAAAACAACCTCCAACACGAGCTGGAACAACACAAAAATCAGCAACAACAAGAAGAACAAGAAACTTACTAGCGCCACGGGATTCCCGACACTTGATTTGTGTTGTTTGCCCTTTTGTTTGGGTCTTGGATCATGAGAGAACCTTGAGAGAGTGTTTTTAGGTGTCTAGGGTCTGAAGAGAATGAAAATTAATGAGTTAAAACGGGGTTAAAGGGTCTGATATATATCAATATATCTCAACCGCCTATGTGGGCCCCATAGAGAGCTGCTTGGCGCACTCTCACAAAAACGCGAATATCTCTCTATTCCGAGATCGTATCGACAAACGGTTTAATGCGTTGGAAAGTAGACTCATAGATCTTCAATTTGATAGGAAGATCACCCCATAATTCCATGCACATTGGGAGTAAAATGCAGTAACATTTGACCTAAAGTTTAAGTAAAATTATAAACCTAAGTTGCGACAACTTTTATCGACTTTTATTTCATAACTCGCTTGACTTCAAGACTTATGATGCGGATATTATATGATTCAAATACATTAAAACAAGACCTCTTGGGACAGTTAATCACCTCTAGTGTTATCCGAAAATACGGGTTACAACATCCTTGATTAGCTTAACTTCAAATACTTGTTAACCACTCTTATACACCCTTGTATTGTTTAAGACCAATAGGATTAACTTATTATCATCTCAAAGATAATCTCTTCTTGGATTTACGTCGACTACCTTACGGCGTGATCTATGATATGCGAATCTGGGTTGTAACAAGAACGGCCTCTCATTTTTTGTCCAATAATTCTAGGCTCGTGTTCATGGTTTCGTTATTCGACTCTGTTGTTGCATATCAAAACCTGATGCTAGGTTCTTCGACCTCTACTGGGATCAGAGCTTCAACGCCATTGACCAATGAGAATGGCGTTGCTCCGGTAGTGGATTTCGATGTTGTGCGATATGCCCATAGGACCTCAGGTAGTATTTCTCTCCATTTTCCTTTGGCTTCGGTCAATCTCTTCTTAAGATTTTAGATGATGGTTTTGTTGATCGATTCGTCTTGTCCGTTCCCGCAGGGATGATACGGTGTTGATAGGATCCTTTTGATCTTGTAATCCTCGAGAAAATTAGTTACTTTGCTGCCAATGAATTGTTTTCCATTATCACATACAATCTCGGCTGGCATCCGGAATCGACATATGATGTGGTCCCAAATGAAGCTTATCACTTCTTTTTCTCTAATTTTCTCGAAAGCCTGTGCTTCAACCCATTTAGAAAAATAATCAGTCATAAATAAAATAAATTGAGCTTTACCTGGGGCCGATGGAAGGGGGCCGACGATGTCCATCCCCCATTTCATGAAAGGCCATGGAGATAGGACCGAATGGAGTAGCTCCCCGGGTTGATGAATCATGGGCGCATGTCTTTGGCATTTGTCGAATTTTCGGACGAACTCCTTCGCATCTTTGCCCATATCGGTCCAATAATACCCTGCTCTGATCATTTTATGGACCAGCGAATCGGCACCAGAATGGTTTCCACAAGTGCCCTCGTGAATTTCCCGTAGTATGTAATCAGTACCTCCTGGTCCCAAACATATTGCCAATAGTCCATCTAACGTCCTTCTAAACAGCGTTCCGTCTTCGGATATGGTGAATCGTGCTGCCTTTGTGCGCAAAGCCCTCGATTCCTTTGGATCTGATGGAAGTTTCTCGTTCTTGAAGTACTCTATATATTTGTTCCTCCAATCCCAGGTTAGACTTGTGAAATTTATCTCGGTGTGACCTTTGATCACCGATTTTATGAGTTGTACGATAGTCCTCGAGTTGAGTTCGTCATATTCGACTGATGAACCTAAGTTTGCAAGAGCGTCGGCCTCGCTGTTCTATTCTCAGGGTACATGTTGCAAAGTCCATTCTTTAAACTGATGTAGATTCACCTGTAATTTATCCAGGTACCTCTACATTCGATTTTCTCGGACTTCGAAAGTCCCATTAGCTTGGTTTACCACGATGAGGGAATCACACTTAGCCTCTACGACCTAAGCTCCCTAACTTCTAGCTTGTTCGAGACCTTCAATCATGGCCTCATACTCGGCCTCATTGTTAGTTAATTTTGTAGTTCTGATAGACTGTCTAACTACATTACCTGTGGGTGATTTTAGAACAATGCCTAATCCGGACCCCTTCGCGTGGAGGCACCGTCTGTGAAAAGGGTCCAGACTCTCGAAAAGGTACCCGATTTTATCAGTAGCTCTTTCTCAACGTCGGGTACGAGGGTCGGTGAAAAGTCAGCCACGAAGTCTGCCAAGATTTGAGATTTGATAGCGGTTCGGGGTCGATACTCGATATCGTACCCACCGACTTCTATGGCCCATTTGGCCAATCGACCCGAAAGCTCAGGTTTGTACAAAATATTTCTAAGAGGATAAGTTGTTACAACATGGATCAAATGACATTGGAAATATGGTTTTAGCTTCCTAGAGGCGCTTATTAAAGCAAGCGCTAATTTTTCTAAGTGTGGATATCTAGTTTCGGCCTCACCTAAGGTCCGACTGACATAATAAATAGGGAATTGCGTACCTCGTTCTTCTCGAACCAGAACTCCATTTACCGCTATCTCCGAAATAGCTAAGTACAGGTAAAGCTGCTCGTCCACTTTTCGGGCATGAAGCAGCGGAGGGCTCGATAAATATCGCTTATGTTCTTCTAAATCCTGCTGGCATTCCAGAGTCCATGCAAAGTTGTTTTTCTTCTTAAGTAGTGAGAAAAGTCGGTGGCTTCTATCTGATGATCTCGAAATGAATCGTCCCAGGATGGCTATCCTCCCCATTAACCTTTGCACGACCTTTACATTATCGACTACTATGATGTCCTCGATAGCTTTGATTTTGTCGGGGTTGATCTCGATTCCTCGATTGGACACCATGAAACCAAGAAATTTGCCGAGCCAACCCCGAATGCACATTTCTCGGGGTTGAGCTTCATATTATACTTCTTTAGTACGTCGAAAGTTTCCTGCAAGTGCTTTCAATGGTCCTCTGCTCGCAGGGACTTAACTAACATATCATCAATATAAACTTCCACTGATTTACCTATTTATTTTTCGAACATTCAGTTTACTAGGCGTTGATAAGTTGCACCAGCATGTTTTAGACCGAATTGCATTACGTTATAACAGTAGGTACCGTACTTAGTGATGAACGGGGTCTTTTCCTGATCTTCCGGGTTCATCTGTATCTGGTTGTACCCGGAGTAGGCATCGAGAAAACTGAGAATCTCGTGGCCGGTTGTGGCATCGATCATACGATCGATGCTAGTCAAAGGAAAGGAATCCTTAGGGAATGCTTTATTCGGGTCTTTATAATCTATACACATTCTAAGTTTCTTTCCCTTTTTAGGGACCACCACCACATTTGCCAGCAATTCGGGGTATTTTACTTCTCGAATGGATCCTATTTTAAGAAGTTTGGTTACCTCGTCCTTGATGAAGGCATGTTTGACCTCGGACCGGGGCCTTCTTTTTTGCTTTACCTGATGGAATTTCGGATCCAAGCTCAGTCTATGAGTGGTTATTTCTGGTGAGATTCCTGTCATGTCAAGTTGGGACCAAGCGAAACAGTTCATGTTAGCTATAAGAAATTGAATAAGCTTTTCACTGAGCTTGGGATCTAACCCCGTGCCCAGGTATACCTTTTGCTCGGGCAAATGTCGATTAGCGTGATTTGCTCTGGTTCTTCGACCGTTGATTGGGTAGCGTCAGAATCATCAGGGACCACGAAGGATCGAGAAATCCTATAATCATCATCTTTGTCAGTCTCCTATTTTTCTAGTTGGGTCGAGGCTGACGTTTGTGATTGCTATTTGGTGTCTTGTTCCTCCTTCGAATTTGATCCCTTTGTCGATGATAGTGAGGATATCAGAAACACTTCATCGATGACAAACATTTCTTTTGCGGCTGGTTGCTCCCCATAGACCGTTTTGATTCCCTCCGATATTGGGAATTTCAGAACCTGGTGAAGGGTCGAGGGCACTGCTCTTATGTTGTGGATCCTTGGCCTCCCGAACAGGGCGTTATATCACATATCGCCCTCGATTACGTGGAACTTCATTTCCTGGATGGTCCCGGCCATGTTCACTGGAAAGATTATCTCGCCCTTAGTAGTTTTAGTGCCATATTAAATCCGTTCAGTACCAGGGTATCAGGTACGACCTGGTCCTATAGACCGAGTTGCTCTACGACCCTCGATCGAATGATGTTGGCCAAACTACCTGGATCAATTAACACACGTTTAACTTGAGTTTTATTTATAAGTACATATATTACCAGTGCATCGTTATGGGGTTGCATGATTCCTTCTGCGTCTTCGTCACTAAAGGACAAGGTTCCTTTAGGTGTGTAATCCTGAGTCGGAGATCGCTTTTCTCTTGCAATAGACATCTTAGTGCGTTTAAGCACTGGTCCTTGGGGGATGTCGATCCCTTCAGTGATCATATGGATTATGTGTTGCGGCTCTTCTTGTTCGTTTCGTCTATTGAAATCTCTATTTTTGAAATGGTTTTTGGCCCGGTCACTTAAAAATTCTCGAAGGTGCCCTTCATTGAATAAACAGGCTACCTCCTCTCTCAACTTCCTGTAGTCTTCGGTTCTGTGGCCATGGGTGCCATGATATTTGCATATTTGATTGAGATTCCTCTAGGCTGGATCAGATTGCAGAGGTCGAGGCCACTTAGTATCTTTGAAGCGTCCAATAGCCAACACGATAGTGGATGCATCGATGTTGAAGTTATATTCTGATAACCGTGGTGCTTCCTTAGGTTCGATATGCCTGTCGAACCGATTCTTGTTCATCAGCCCCCGAGACCCTTGGCCTCGATCACTTCTCTTTTTGCCTTGTAAGGAGTTATGTGTAGGTTCGCTACCCCTACGATCTCCGTTATATGGCCGATATCAGTCCTTGTTTGACCTTGGTTCTCAGTCGACGTCCCTTTAAATAGCAGACCCAGAACCCCACTGATCGTCTTCAACTCTGATCTTCAATTGATATCGATTGTGCATATTATCCCAGGTAACAACCGGGTACTCGACCAAATTCTGCTTTAGCTATCGTGAAGCCATCGAGCTTCGTTCGTTTAGTCCTTGAGTGAAAGCTTGTACAGCCCAATCATCCATGACCGGTGGTAGATCCATTCGTTCCGTTTGAAAACAAGATATGAACTCTCTTAGCATCTCGTTATCCTTTTGCTTTACCTTGAAAAGGTCCGACTTCCTGGTTTCGACCTTTATGGCTCCGGCGTGTGCTTTTACAAAAGAATCTGCAAGTATAGCAAAAGAATCGATAGAGTTAGGCGGTAAATTATGATACCATATCATTGACCCCAGGGTTTCCCGAATTTCTTTAATAGTACAAATTTGATCTCATCGTCTTCTAGATCGTTCCCTTTAATGGCACATGTGTAAGAGGTGACATGTTCGTTGGGGTCAGGCGTTCCATTGTATTTAGGAATTTCAGGCATGCGAAACTTTTTGGAGATCGATTTAGGAGTCGCGCTTGGGAGGAAAGGCTTTTGTATAATTTTTTTGGAATCCAAGCCCTTCAATACCAGTGGTGCCCCCGGGATCTGATCGACCCTGGAGTTATATGTTTCTATTTTTTTGTCGTTTGCTTCAATCCTCTTTTCTCCTGACTCAATTTGTTTTGTCAGTTCCTCTAACATCTTGATAATTTCGGAATTAGTCCCCGATTCTTGTTCATTTGTTCTTACTACAACTGGCCCCGTTTCGTAGGTGATTTTTCGGGATGGACGGGCTCGGCCCTGCTCGGTGCCTGGGTTTGGCTCTGCAACTGAGCTATTGCTACCTATTGAGCTTGTAACATTTTGAAGATCATACGTAGGCTGATCCCATCTTCTCTAATATTTTGGGTATTTCGAACTGCAGGTCGGGTTCCACCATGGATGCTGTTTTCGGGGTCGGAACATTGGTTTGCCTCGACGGCCACATGTGAATTGACGTCGATTAGATCTGCGGCTCGAGTTCCAACGGGATCAACGAGTGGCCTTTCATCCCCGGTCGTCAGGTTGTTGTTCTCATCTTGAAGGCTAGCTTCGTTATCAATAGGTAGGGCCATTGATTCAGAGTTCATTATTTTTAATCTGAAATCAAAGACACTTCCAAGAGTAAGTGTAAAATGGTGTGTTTTGCAGAGATTCGTACCAAATAACCACTATTATCCTTAGCTCCATGGTGGGCGCCAAACTGTTTACCCGAAAAACGGATAGAGTTAAATTTATACGTAGTATAACTTGGTACAAATCGGAAAAATAAGTAGAAATATATCGAATATTGTCTGTAAAAAGGAATAAAATACAAACCAAATTAAGTAGAAAATGATTTATAAATAAGCAAGATGAACCAATGTCCTAAGCCCAAAGAAGGATAATGTTTACTATATATGTGTAAATCTCAATAACTTCTGAAATGTGAGAGTGTATTGATGTCCGAATGTCGAATATTGAATGTCCTTTACAGAAATGATAGCCACTCTTCATATAGTGGAGGGATCCTACTTTGGATATAATTAAAAATACATAGTGGGAATCCCATGATAGATTAGTTAATTAGCTTTTCCTTAATTCCCGTCGAGATTCTCTCCCCTAATGAGGCTACAACGACTCTTTGTCTCTTAGCTCTATCTTGGTTGTGCTTGGATCTCGAGCTCGATGTTGACTCGAGCTCTATATTGGTCGATCTCGGTATTGACTCAAGCTCGATATCGATTCGAGCTCGGTATTGATCGGTCCCTGACTCTTGAGCTCGATAACCTAGCTTCAGATCTTATCTTGATATTACGATGACGACCCTCGGTCCATCATTTTCCAATCTCGAATAATTACATGAAGATCAAAACCGATTTTGATCGTATACAGACTTGTAAACTTTATTTGCATTGTCTTTTATTTATATATACATATTTAATAAAAACTCTTAACGAAGCGGTATCACGTAATATTGCATGGGGCTATCTTCCCCTCGTGGTACATGCTGCTCACCCTTCCTTCGTATGAGAATCGTGTGAAACTAAGGGTAAACAAAAGATAAGGAGGTCCTCTAGGCGGAGCTAAAAATTCAAATAAAGGGATAGTTTTTGTAAAACTTTTTCTAAAGGGATTCAACAACTTAATATTTATTCTTTTCAAGTTCATGTCAAGCCTTAATATTGTTTATTTTGGTTTTATTATAAAACTGAGCAGACTTTCGATCAAATCGATACAGTTTCTTTTACGTATTTAACATGCGATTTCTTTTTTTTTTTTCCTTTTATTTTTATTTTTGACTACTATAGTTGTTTCTTTGAACGCGATGCATAGGAGTTGCAGAAAATGGTACTATTCCCTGTGAATGAAGGGAAAAGAAGTTTCGACAAAATAAAGGGAAAAGAAGTTTCAACAAAAGTTATGAAATTGTCACATAAAAAAATGCTCTCGTTGAGAGTCGAACTCAAGACCTTCCGCTTACTAAACGGGTGCTCTAACTAACTGAGCTTCGAGAACTATTGACAAAAATTTTCTTGATGACTACTATATTTACAAAAGGCAACAAACTAGACTGACTATTTTTTTCTTTTCTTGTATAATTCGAGAGTATTGACGAAGTTCTATGAAATATGGAAATTCACATAGGACAATATTGAGGGATTTAATACAAATAAGCAAATGCTTTTTCCCACTACCGATAGCAATAGTACACGCAATTCACTTTTTAGTGTAATGGTAGATGTCTCGGAGACTGAGACCAAGTATGGTATGACAAAAGTATTTCGTACTTAAAACAACTTTTTTTCCATCGCAGACAAGGTAGGGATAAGATTTGCGTATACTCTATTCTTCCAAAACCTCACTTGTAATATCATATTAGGTATGTTATTAGTGTTGATTTAAAGTTTGTGTTGAACTAGTCAAATGATAAGTGTGGAATCCGTAAACCTTCACTCCATATTTAAAACATTCACATGGTAATTACAATAAGCGGATAGAAATTAGGTAGAAGAATAAAAATTTTACTGCTTATCCGGTGCCTTCTTTACGACTTTCTACCAAGTCATTATTGAAGAAACTCTTGTTCAGTCAGGACGTCGTTCCCGTCCCCTGTGGTGCTTTTTCAACCTCTTGCTTTGACTTGGTAAATTTCATCTGGATTCACTCCAATTCTAAGAGATACCGCATTATCTGCATCACCAATTCTAGGTATATACTATATTCCATAGCCTTTAGTTTAGTTGCAGAGCTAATGAGAGAAGTCTATTAGATAATTAATAAAGAAAAGAGAGCCAAATGAATTTTGTATGCTATAGTCCACACCATCTGCATAAATCCAGGCTACCAGATTCGAATCGTTTAAAATTTTGCGGGATGGATTCGGCAAGACCATTCC
This sequence comes from Nicotiana tomentosiformis, assembly GCF_000390325.3. Taxonomy (NCBI): domain Eukaryota; kingdom Viridiplantae; phylum Streptophyta; class Magnoliopsida; order Solanales; family Solanaceae; genus Nicotiana; species Nicotiana tomentosiformis. The sequence goes on along the minus strand of NC_090819.1, from coordinate 1,077,280 downwards.
TCATGTTTTAGCAATTTAGGGCAAAAAAAACTGAAACTCGGGCCGATTTCAAAATTTTCGTGTGTTATGACATCTGTATGAATCCGGATTACCGGATCCGAATAGCTAAAAATTTTGCGGGGGCATAAAAAAGACCTACTGAATAATAGTCATGGCGTCGGCATGACCGTTTATCATTTTTTGATGTTTTAGGGTCAAAAAATAGGAATTCAACACAATTCCTAGATTTTTGTGTGTTATAGCCCGCGCCATCTGCATGGGTTCGGATGTCTGGACCCGAATCTCTTAAAGTTTTGCCGGCCCATAAAAAATGACCTAAGGAATACTAGTCATCGACTCGCCATGACCGTTCCTCATTTTTTGGCGTTCTAGGGACATAAAATTAGAATTTCGTCCGATTCCTAGATTTTTGTGTGCTATTGCCTACGCTATCTGCATGAGTGCGGGCTTCCGGACCCAATCGCCTAAAATTTTTCTGGCCTATCAAAAATGACCTAAGGAACATTAATCATAGACTCACCATGACCGTTCCTAGTTATTTTGGCATTTTAGGATAATAAAACTTGAATTCTATCCGATTCTCAGATTTTTGTGAGCTATAGCCAATGCCATCTGCATGGGTCCGAGCGTCCGGACCCGAATCACCTAAAATTTTATCGGCCCATCAAAAATTACCTAAGAAAAATTAGTCATCATCTCGCCATGACCGTTCCTCATTTTTGGCGTTTTAGGGTCATAAAACTGGATTTCTGCCAATTCCCAGATTTTCATGTGTCATAGACCACACCATCTGCATGGGCTGGGCGCCCGCATCCGAATTGTCTAAAATTTTGCCCGCCCATCAAAAACGACCTAAGTATCATTAGTCATCGCCTTGTTCCTCATTTTTTGGCATTTTAGGGCCATAAAACTGGAATTTCGCCCGATTCCCAGATTTTCGTGTGCTATATAGCCCATGCTATCTATATAGGTCCGGGCATCTGGATTCGAATTGCCTAAAATTTTGCCCGCCCATCAAAAATGACCTAAGAAATATTAGTCATCGCCTCGCCAAGACCATTTCTCATTTTTTGGCGAATTAGGGCCATAAAACTAGAATTCAGCCTGATTCTCATATTTTCGTGTGCTATAGCCCATGCCATTTGCATGGGTTCCGGCGCCCGGACCCGAATCGCCTAAAAAATTTTCAGACCATCAAAAATAACCTAGGGAATATTAGTCATCATCTCTCCATGACCGGTCCTCGTGTTTTAGCGGTTTAGGGCCATATAACTAAAATTTCTCTTGATTCTCAAATTTTCGTATGTTGTAGCCCACGCAATCTGCATGGGTTCGGACGCCCGGACCAGAATTTCCTAAAATTTTGCTGGCCCATCAAAAATTACTTAAGGAACATTCAGTGTTGTGAAAAGCGAGTGCTTACTCTCTTAAAGCGAGAAGCGAAGCGAGGCGAGCCATCGAACGCTTCTGTTAGCTGAAGCGTAGCAGGTTCACAAAAGCGCTCGCTTCCCATTAAAAAACGAGAAGTGATGTAGCGATGCGAAGCGTAAGATGCAAGCGCTTCTCTTTATAACAGGGCTGCCAACCTATTTAATTAAAAAAGTTATTCATTTTTCAAAACATCATCGACCAATAGCAACAGAGAAAGAAAGAGGCGACCTAAGGTTCAAGTTTTCTACACTTTTCTACTTCAATATCATCAAGTTTGGTCCCAGGTATATGATTTCTTCCTCCTCTTCCTCCTCCTCCTTCTTCTTCTTCTTATTTTCCTTTTTCTTTCACTATTTCAGTGTCCAAATAGCAGCGAAATGCTGGCGAATTATTTTTTCCCCTTCAGCTCTTCTTTCTCATTCTTATCCTCTTCTTCTTCATTTTCTTGCATTGTTCTAGTGATAAAAAGATTGAAATGCTGCCCATTTTTTTGTTTTAGTTATACTGCCCTTCTTCTTATTTTCATATCCTTTATTCTTAATTCTTATTGTCTTTTTTATGTGTTATGTAGTTGTTCTTTTAATGGCACCAAAGGAGAAGGAAAGACCCGGCTTGGGCTTAATCTGCAAGAGTTAGCGAGACCAACAAGATGGCAATTAGATATTTCTTTTGTGATAAGATTTCAAATGCGTATCTAATTGGTGGTGATCCAAATGTCACATCTTTTCCTAAAGTTCTGCCGCATGTGAAGGAAGAATTGAAAGCATTCCTTAAAAAAAAAAGAGTTAAAGGCTCAAATGCTTCATGAACAAGAACCGCATAGTCTTGATGATAATGATGATGAAATAGAAGAAGGTAACGATGCTTCGTCACTTCCACGCTCTTCACAAAAGCGGGGAAGGATACAAATAATGTCTTCTAGTTGTGGATCTACTGGTAAGACCAAAGGTCCTATGGATTGTTATTTCCCGCAAAATCAGAAGATAAGGGAGGAAAAAGTGGTAATCCTCAAATTAATGCCAAAGTGATTTTGAGGGATCGTGCAGTAGCAATGTTTGCGCTGTAGATGTATGATTCATGTCTTTCTTTTAATTGTGTTAATTACACTGACGACACTTTTTCTGCTTTTATTGAGGCTGTAGACCAATATGATCTAGGAATGAAGCCTCCAACTTATCATGAAGTTAGAGGTCCATATCTAAAAAACAAGAGGTGGAAAAGACTAACAAAATCATAGAGGAGCATAAAGTAGAATGGAACAAGTTTGGTTGTTCCATTATGATGGATAAGTGGATGGCAGGAAATGGAAAAATGATCAACAATATCTTGGTGAATTCTCCTAAGGGAAGCTTGTTTCTTGAGTCCGTTGATGCAAGCGACTCTTCTACTGATTCAACCAAAATGTACTCTTTGTTCAAGAGTACAATAGACTCTATTGGAGCAGTAAATGTTGTTCATGTTGTTACGGACAATGCAAGTGAAAATGTTAAAGCTGGTGATTTGATGTTTGTAGGGTACCCACATATTTATTGGACTCCGTGTGCAGCACATTGCATTAATTTAATCTTCGGTGATATTTTCAAGGAAAGACCCTTCAGTTCAGTCTTTAATCAGGCAATTAGAGTGCATTCCTATATTGTTCAAAGGCCTTTGTTATTGAATATGATGAAGAGATTCACTAAACAAAGAAGCTTGGTGAAACATGCCAAGACAAGATTTGCTATCACTTTCTTGACTTTGCATAGGATGTATGAGCAAAAAAGCAATTTGAAGAAGTTGTTTGTTTCAGATGAGTACACTAACAGTGCCTATGGAAGGGAAGCTCGAGGGAGAGAATCTGCAGATATTATACTTACTACTTAATTCTGGAACAATGTGGTTCATGCATTGAAGATTGGCGATCCTTTAGTTAAAGTGCTTCGTTTGGTGGATGGGGAGCAAAGGCCACCAATGAGCTACCTTTACAAAGCAATGGATATGGCAAAGGAGGTTATTCGAGACTCTTTTAGTGATCAAAGAAAATACAAAAGAGTCTTTGAGATCATAAATAAAAGATGGAGCGATCATATTCATCGCCCTTTGCATGCAGCAAGACTTGTTTAGAACCCGGAACTGTTTTATGACAATGAAGAGAGGATTCTAGGAGATGAGGAATTATGGAAGGGATACATTAAATGTATTGAGAAGTTGATACCTGATTTATCCGTGCAAGATAAAATAACATATCAATTTAGTACTTATAGGAATGTTGAGCAATTTTTTGGAAAAAACATGGCTATTAGACAAAGAAAGATGAAGTCACCATGTGAGCGAGTGCTTATATGTTGCTTTATAGTTAGTTATTTCTTTATCAATATTATGTTTTGACTATTTGTTCTACTTCTACAGTTGAATGGTGGAAGCAATATGGCCATTCCACACCAGAATTACAAAAGTTTGCCATCAAGATTCTAAGTCTAAGATGTAGCTCATCCGGGTGTGAAAGGAATTAGAGCGTGTTTGAACATGTAAGAACTAAGAAGAAAGATTTAGTATATTGAGATAATTAAACTATATCTCAATTGTCCTAATCTTACTAATTACTTATTATTTGCATATTCATACTAAAAAGAGGAACAAACTAACCTTGAATCATCTCAATGATCTAGTCTTTATTAAGTACAATAGAACATTGAGGCGTGGTTACAACGATCGCAATGTAATTGATCCAATTAGATTGGACAACATCGATGATGCTAATGAATGGCTAACTAGAGTCCCAGAAGATCATGCAGATGAAGAAGTATTTGAGAAAACTTCCGATTTCACTTGGGGTGATGTTGCGGAGGCGCGTGGAATTGGGGAGATGATTTATAGTTTGAGAAGGAGTACCTCAACTTCAAGCTCACAGCAGCTACTTTGTCCCTAGTTGATGAAGAAGAAGAAGTTGAAGAAGATGACGAGCAATATAATAATAATAATAATAGTGAAATACAAGAATTTGACAATCTTGTAGAAGAATATGATGCTCATTTTGTGCTTTAATTGATGTTACTCTTTAGTTTTTACATTGAAGTATTGAATATTTGCTTACAGTTACATGTGTTGTCTATGCAGTATTTATTTTAATCTTTTTTTTTAAAAATTCTGCTTCACTTCAAAAAAGCGAGCGCTTCGCTTCTCGCTTCACGCTTTAAGCGAAAAGGGGCTTGTCGCTTTTCCTCGCTTCATGCTCTTCATAACATTGGGAACATTAGTCATCGTTCCACCATGATCGTTCTTCATTTTTTTGCATTTAAGGGCCATAAAACTGGAATTTCGCTCGATTCCATATTTTCATGTGCTATAGCCTACGCCATCTGCATGGGCCCGAGCCCGTGGACCTGAATCGCCTAAAAACTTTTCGACCCATCAAAAACGACCTAAAAAATATTAGTCATCGTCTTTCCATGACTGTACCTCATTTTTTGGCGTTTTAGGGCCATAAAATGAAATTTTGCCCGATTCCAATATTTTCGTGTGCTATAGCTCACGCTTTCTGCATGGGTCCGGGCGTCCGATTTCGAATCGCCTAATATTTTATCGGCCCATAAGAAATGACCTAATAAACATTAGTCATCGCCTTTCCATGAATGTTCCTCGTTTGTTTGGCGTATTAGGACCAAAAAGTAGGAATTCAGCACGATTTTTAATTTTTTGTGTGTTAATGTCCATGCCATCTTTACGAATTCGACGACCCGCCTGGAATCGACTAAAATTTTGTGTGCCTGTCAGAAATGATCTAATGAATAATAGTCATTATTTCTCCTTGACTGTTCCTTATTTTATGGCGTTTTAGGGGCCATAAAACAGAAATTCAGCGCGATTACCGATATTTTGTGTGTTAATGTTCATGCCATCTTCATTAATTCGGGCGACCAGCCCTGAATTGCCTAAAATTTTGTGGGTCTATCCGAAATGACCTAATAAATAATAGCCATTACTTATCCATGACCGTTCCTCATTTTTTGGCATTTTAAAGCAATAATTAGGAATTCAGCGCGATTTTTGATTTTTCATGTGCTAATGTACATGTCATCTTCATGAATTCGAGAGACCGGCCCTGAATTGCTTAAAATTTTTGTGAGCCCGTCAGAAACGATCTAATTAATAATAGTCATTGCTTCTTCATGATCGTTCCTTGTTTTTTGCCATTTTCGAGCCATAAAACAGGAATTCAACATGATTTCTAATTTTTCGTGTGCTAATGTCCACGCCATTTTCATTAATTTGGGAAACCGGCCCCGAATTGCCATTTTATGAGCCCATCAAAAATGACTTAATGAACAATAGTTATCGTTTTGCCATGACCGTTCCTCTATATACGAGAACTGAATTGCCTGCTACATTGTGGACCCATTAGTAAAGACTTAATGAAAAATAGTCATCGCTTCTCTATAACCGTTCCTCATGTTTTGGCGTTTTATGGCCATAAAACGAGAATTTAGGACGATTTCCAATTTTATATGTGTTAATGTCCACGCCATCTTCATTAGGGCGATGGGCTTTGATTCGCCTAAAATTTTGTGGGCTGATCAGAAATGACCTAATAAACAATAGTTATCACTTCACCATGACCGTTTCTCTTTTTTTTTGTTGATATTTTATAGCCATAAAGCTTATTATAACGACCCAGTCGGTTGTTTTGAGAGTTGTATACCCGTTCTCCCATTTACTGCTCATTTTGTACTTTATAGCTGTTATGTGACTTATCGGGGTAGTCGATTCGGGTCCGGTGTGATTTCAGAATGAAATGAGACACTTAGTCTCAAGGTTGAAAGCTTAAGTTAAAATGTTTGACCGGATGTTGATCTTTGAGTAAACGACTCCGGAACGGAGTTTTGATGTTTCCGTTAGCTTCGTTAGGGGATTTGGTCTTCGGAGCATTTTCGGATTGTGATTTGGAAGTCCGTAGTGGAATTAGGCTTGAAATAGCGAAAGTTGCATTTTTGGAAAGTTTGACCGGGATTGGACTTTTTGATATCAGGGTCGGATTCCGATTTCGAAAGTTAAAGTAGGTCTGTGGTGTCATTTTTGACTTGTGTGCAAAATTTGGGGTCAATCAGATGTGATTTGATAGATTTCGGCATCATTTGTAGAAATTGGAAGTTCAAAGTTTGTTAGGCTTGAATCTATGTGCGATTCATGTTTTTGATGTTGTTCGAGGTGGTTTGAAGGCTCGACTAAGTTCGTATAAGGTGTTAAGACTTGTTGGTATATTTGTTTGAGGTCCGGGGGGCCTCAGGTTGATTTCAGATGGTTAACGGAACGATTTGAAGTTTGAGAGAAGTGCTGAAGCTCACCAGCTTCTGGTGTAATCGCACCTGCGGAGTGGGGATCGCAGGTGAGATCTCACAGACGTGAAGGGTGAACCGCAGAAGCGGAGCTCGGCTGGCCTGGGCAGGGCGCAGGTGCGAGGGTCTAACTGCATATGCGAGCCCGCAGGTGCGAGCGAGGCTCCGCAGATGCGAAATTATGAGAGGGGCTTGTTTCCGCAGAAGCGCCTCCGCAAGTGCGGAACCTGGAACGCATATGCGGTCCTGAGGAATTTAAGTGGCTTTCGCAAAAGCGGGGATTTGACCGCAGAAGCGGTTCCGCAGGTTCATATATATGGCCGCAGGTGCAAAAATCCTGGACAGATTATTAAAATAAGGGTTCGCGATTTTGGCTTCATTTCAAACATGTCAAGCACGGTTTAGGCGATTTTTGAGAGGGTTTTCGAGGGGATTCTTGAGGTAAATCCCCTGTGCTTATTTTTGATCAATAATATTGCTTCCCCATTGATTTTCCCAACTAGTTGTTGTGTGTTTAAGGTGTAAAATGGGAGTTTGATGCTAGGGATTTGGAGAGTTTGATTCGAGGATTTGGGGGACGATTTGGTGTCGGATTTTGATAGATTTGGTATAGTTAGACTCGTGGTTGAGAGGGCTTTCGGGTTTTGTGACTTTTATCAAATTTTGAGACGTGGTCTCGGAGATCGGATTTTGAGCCGATTTTTTATTTTGATTAATAACTTAGTATTTTCTTATGGAGTTGATTCCTTTAGCTCATATTGATTATATCGCATTGTTTATGGCTTGATTCGAGGCATTCAGAGGCCGTTTCGCGAGGCAAGGGTGTGTTAGAGTAGAGATTTGCTCGTATTGAGGTAAGTAACAGTTCTAAATTTGGTCATGAGGGTACGAAATCCCGTATTTCGTGTCATGTATTTGGTTTTGAGGTGACGCACATGCTAGGTGACGGGCGTGTGGGCGTGCACCGTAGGAATTGCGACTTGGTAAAATTTCATGGAACCGTGTAGTTGTATAATCTGTTGTTATCTGTACATTCTCCATGTATTAGAGAAATGTAACCACAAATAATGTTTAGACCAAGTGTTGGCGCTGTAGGAACCCACAGAGGTCGTATACATGTTGAATTATCTGCTAAATTGCTGTCTGTACTCAGTCACAGTTTATTTGTATATTACATCTCAGTCTCTATTGTTCATTTTTGATGCATCATATCATTGCTATCTGGGCTGCTTATTATGACTTCTGAGAGCCCGAGATACTAGAGAGGTTGATGACTGAGTGAGGCCGAGGGCCTGATTGTGAGGTATTATACTATAGCACGTGAGTTGTCTGTGCGGATCCAGCTATTATACTATAGCACGTGAGTTGTCCGTGCCGCACGTGAGTTGCCCATGGGATCCAGATATTATATTATAGAACGTGAGTTGTCCGTGCAGCACGTGAGTTATCCGTGCAGATTATAGCGTTTGGGCTGAAGGAGCCCCTCCGGAGTTTGCGCACACACCCAGTGAGCGCAAGTACCTATTGAGTGCGAGTGTCGAGTGGTGAGTGAATGGGAAGGCTGAGTGACTGTGTCCCTGAGAGGATGCATTTGATCTCATTATTGTTGCACTTAGCTGCAATGTATCACTGCCTTTAAACTTTCTAGATGATATTACACTCTGTTTCAGTTGAACTTGACATGAAATTACTGTTTTGGCCTAAATTGTCGAACTAGAAAGCATGCCTACTTTCTTATTTGAAATCATTGAAATTGAACTATAATTGTGAAGCTCGTCACTACATTCAGTTCTTTAGAGGTAGAGGTGCATCTCGTACAGCAGCTAGAGCAGCACTTGCAGATCTACCAGTTGCTCCAGCTCAGGAGCAGGTCCCAGATGTAGTTGAGCTAGTGGGGACAGCTTAGGCACCAGTTGTGCCCATTGTGATTCCAGGCCTTCAGGAGGTCTTGGCCCAGATATTGACGGTTTGTGTATTCCTTGCTCAGGTGGTTTTGGCTCATGCCGCACCAGCCACTTCTCAGGCTGGGGGAGGTTCTCATACCCCCGCTGCCCGTACTCCATAGCAGGCGATGCAGGGACTTCATGTTACACCCCATATTTTTGTACGTGAAAGTACGTCGTAAGTCAATTGATATAAGCTTGAAAATGAGATCCTCTTTGAAAGTATATAAAGTGATTTAATGATGTTACGTACCATTTTCGCAAGCCTTTAAGAGTTATCATTCGGGGACAGATGTTTCTAAGGGGAAATGTGCTTATACCCCGTACATTAGATGTCACTGTCATTATAGGATTATCTAATGTAAGTTCAAAAAGGACAAAATCCTTCTACAAGGATAAGAAAGGTTTACCGAAGTCTTAAGTAAGTTAAGATGAATATGAGACTTGTTAATCATGATTTAAATGAGTTTAAAGTTATGATATGACTATATATGATGTTTGGATAAAGTTTGGGAAAAATCGGATTTAAGTTGCGGAAAAACCGACTTAAGGATTTGCCTTGTAATGAAGCTTTTTGAGAAATATATTTTGTAAGCTTTATGATGTCTTTTGGCATATATTATATACCAAATTGAAGCTCTTTGAGTCTATTTTCTAACACATTTAACCATTCATCGATATGATATCGGAGTAGAGATATATTTGCTTTTTACGAGACTGCGCAAGCAGCACCCATGGGACCCACAAAGTCGTGGGAAAATTCCAACTTGTATTAAAGCCAATTCTCCGTCATTTTAACTCATTTTTCTGGTCCAAAACAGTTTCTAAATCCTCCTAAATGCTCTCCAATTGTACCTCCATGATTCTAGGGTGAGAACCTAAGATGAAAACATGAATCCAATGCTAGAAATCCCGTAGTGCTTGATAGATCGTAGTTCTTCGTTTTGTGGCTATTTTGGAGGTTTCTTCAAAGGTAAGTAACCTCAGATTTCGTGTTGTTCTTGTTGATTAAGGTAATAATCAGTCCCTCCTTCATATATATTAGATTTTCAAGGCAAACTACAAGTGTTTACACACCAACTTGAATACTAAAAGTTGATTCAAGAAAAGAATACAACATCTATAGTGTTGTGGTGTTATTGAGGATAGTTGTGGGTTGTGCTTGGCTGAAATTTCATGTTGTTTATACTGTTTAAGGTGAGTATAAAATACTACTACATGTACTTGAAGTTGTTTGTGTGTTGGTTGCATTATTTGAGCAAAATACTACAAGAGGAGACTTGAAATAGTTTGAGATGTTACGGGTTTTAATGGACTGTATTGGAAAGGTTGTTTCCATGAACTATAAATGGATGGAAAATGGGAAAAATAACTTAATTATGATATGGTTTCTATTGTTATGCATGTCTATATGTTTATCAAGTGAATTAGTGAAAGAAGCATACAAAATTTGAGATTGGAAGTAAAAATTAGCTTAAGTCACTTCTATGGTGTTGTATTGCCATTGAGGGTTGTTGTAAGATAAATATAACTTGGATTTCGACTTGAAGCTACTGTAGGAGGTATGTATATTGTGTTCTTAAGGTTATCTTGATATTGATTAAGTTAAATGGATGGACTAGACATGAACTAGTGAATAAAATTGCTAATTGAGGATAATTAGAGTTGTGGATTATTTTCTTTGTTATAAATATATGGTATAAGGCTGGAATCATTGATGAATGACTTCATTATCATTTTAATTATACTAGTAAGTTAAAGTAAGAAGTCTATAAGGGGTGATATGGGGTATACGGATTCTAATTGGGCTTGTAGCTTGTCGTGAAGTAGTTGTGACTTGTTGTTGTTATATGGTGTCTTGTTATTGATAGTTATGTATTGCTGGATTTCTCTAGTCATTGATGTTGGTATATGGTATTGGAGGAGTCTCTTGTTACAGGGGAGATGCTGCCCAAATTTACATAAACGAGCTATTAGTTTAAGTTGCGGACTTAGCCTTTACTCAATATTGATTTTGAATCTCCTTATGCTATGGTAGATTGAGTTGAGTTGTTTGAAAAATTGCTTGGAAGGTATTAAGGACTCAATGGAGTTAAGGTATGTTAAGGTTATCCATTCTTTCCTTTTGGCATGATCCATATGATACAAATAAAACGTGCAAACGCGGAACTTTCATAAATGACTATATTCATAGAAATACTAGGGGTGCCTATGTTCTTGATTCCCCATGTACCCTATTATTATATCTTTTGTTCATGGGTATCAGAAAAATACGTAAGTTGCTAAAGTTTATCCAAAGGCATATTGATCTTATGACATTGTGAGAAATCTTACTGACATACTTCATTATGCATTGCATTCATTTATACATGTACATTGACTCATGACCAGATGGCATTGTATATGCATATATTATATGTATATGGGATATGAAAAAAAGGTTATGTCGTTATATACACACCACCACCTGATCAACTGGTATACATTGATGATTTCGCCCATAGTGGCTGCGATGATATAAAAGTACGCCATGAGTAAATTGATGAAAGCCCGGAAATGAGATATTACATCCTGTATTTTCGTACGTTAAAATTTCGTCGTAAGTTAATCGTTGTAAGTTCGGGAATGGGATTATTTTGAGCTTATAAGCATTATGCTATTTCAAACAAGTGATGAGTGAATTCGTGAAGATGAGAGGGTAAGCAAATCGAAGAAAAATGAATTTCGTCGAAGGTTGCCGATTTGAGATAAAATACGGTATGAGCTACTATACCCGGTATTTTTGGATTAGTGCCATATAAGGTACCACATGACCATGATAGTAGGGTACATAAAGTGTGTCAAGTGAATATTATTTGAAGTAATTTGAGATAATTCTTAATTATGTGAGTAATTTATTAATTATTAGATTAGTAGGGGATTAATAAGTTGATTAAGAAAAAGTGGTGAAAGTTTGGATAAGTTTAAGTGCAAAACGTGGAAGCAAGTTGGATTGCTAGACAATCCTTATTCCACAGCGCCCATGAAAGGTTAAAGTAATAACTAATACTGTGAGCCACAGATCAGAAGATAGCTTAAGCCTACATAAAGGCTGATCAGAAGGAAGAGGAAACTAAAGAGTTACAACAACGAAGTAAATAAGGAGTCTCATTATTGGACCCAGAAAATTATAGAAATCGTGATTGAGAACATTGCAGGATCGATCTTAATATCAGAGGTACAAGAGAGATAGTACAGTAGCCATATTCTATAATGGTGTAGGATAAAGTCAGTTGGAAGAGTACCAGCCTCATAAGAAGTCAATATGAAGCTCCCACCGGAGTGTGTATGCACCAGAGGTGCAAGTATTATAATAGAGCTTCAAGTCGCGGATGTGAATTATACCTATGTGAAGGGAGGTCATGAAAGGGATAGAAGATGTGATGCGAAATTTTAAGGTAAGTAAGGTAAAGGTGAACAACGTACGAGATACTCAAATACAGAAGATTGTGAATAGTCCATACTTCGGATAGAAGGCTAGAAGCGCTGGGATTCAGTATCTAAGAATGATAGAGACGTCATTGGTGGCATATCTTCCAGCCTATGGTTTTTAGGTATCGAGAGGCCTAGTCAAGAGAGTAAAGAATAGTTAGAGACGATGTGATGTCTCGCTTGATGTTCTAAAATAACACAAGGAAATCTATGGTGCAAGCAAATTGAAAGAAGGTTGTGAGTAGTATAACTAGATATGTGTAGGTCGCATGCTAAAGTATGGTAAAGCGACAAGGTTTTAGGAAGACAGGAGTAAGGATAAGAAAGGGCGAGTGAAAGTGATAAGAATGGATAAGTCTTTAGGATTAAGCCCATGAAAACAAGAGAGTTGATGGTTTCTCTAAGTTATAGAAAGCTCAGTATAGCCTGAATGAACTCAAAGGAGTCTAAGACTAATAGCATTTAAAAGAGATGGAATGTTGCCCTGGTAGTAAAATGAGGGTATGTTTGTGATAAATGAAGGATGACGTTTGAACCTTCGATTGAGTAATTGTACAGGATTAAAATACCCACGTAAGTGAGTCACATTGGGATACTATAAAATACGGTTATTGAAGTACAGTATCGCCGCAAAGTGGATAAGGAAAATCACTTCAAATATGCCTCGATTCAATGTAAGCCCTAGTGGTAAGGTATTACGTAAGAAGTTTTAAGTTATGAGTGGTATATTGTAGATCAATATTGATGTGAATCAATAATGGATGGACAAAAGTCACAAAGTATGAGATGAGATTAGGCTGTCATTCTTAAGATGAACAGTAATGAGGAAGCATTAAAGGACTTAGATTTATACATATGGTATAAGCAACGAAAGTAACTTGGAATTCGGTAGCAGACCTCAGTAACAATAAATTGAAGTAAGAATTATGATATAGTATGACCTACCTAGATATAGTAAAGTCATACGAATGGATAATCGAGTTTATGAAATAAGATATAACAATATTCGTAAGTTCAACAAAGTACCGAGAAGAGAACTTCAGTGTACTTATAGATGCCCAGAGGGACATCTTATTAAGCTCTGTATATGCTTACAAATTGAGGCCTAGAGATTGGCTAAAAACTGGAGGAAAGAGGAGAAAAGGGTTGCATAGGCGCACATACAAGGAAAAGGTCGTACAGGCTGAATGACAGAAGGTAGCAAGAGTTACGAGATTGGAAGAATTCCGACCACAGACCGTGGTGTGAGAAAGTGGCCTAAATAGGGGAATGCCCTGGCCTTTGGATTTATTCAAAGAACAGTTGCCTAAATGGCAAGAAGAGTATTAAAGTATTCGCAAAGGCTATGGGTTATGAGAATGATAAGTGCATCAGTCAATATTCGATGACGAATATTCCAAAGGGGGGAATGATGTTACACCCCGTGTTTTCTTACATAAAAGTACGCCATGAGTAAATTGATGAAAGTCCGGAAATAAGATATTACATCCCGTATTTTCGTACGTTAAAGTTTCGTCATAAGTTAATCGTTGTAAGTTCGGGAATGAGATTATTTTGAGCTTATAAGCATTATGCTATTTCAAACAAGTGATGAGTGAATTCGTGAAGATGAGAGGGTAAGCAAATCGAAGAAAATGAATTTCGTCGAAGGTTGCCGATTTGGGATAAAATACGGTCTGAGCTACAATACCCGGTATTTTTGGATTAGTGCCATACAAGGGACCACATGACCATGATAGGAGGGTACATAAAGTGTGTCAAGTGAGTAGTACTTAAAGTAATTTGAGATAAGTCTTAATTATGTGGGTAATTAATTAATTATTGAATTAGTGGGGGATTAATGAGTTGATTAAGAAAAAGTGGTGAAAGTTTGGATAAGTTTAAGTGCAAAACGTGGCAGCAAGTTGGATTGCTAGACAATCCTTATAGTGACCAGGTAAATTAGTATCTAGGTGGCTTAATTACGGGGCTTTTGGCCGAAAGTCATCCCCAAAATGGGGGCCCACAAAACCTCATAGATAAGAAGATTATCATACATCTTTTAAGTAAGATTTTCATAATGGTCTTCTGTTTGCTAAGCAACGAATGATACTTTGCCTAAAAGCCAACTTCTTTGTCCAGCTTGTTGTGAGAAACTTAGCTTCTATTTGAATAGTATCTCTAAAAGTACACTATGTTGAGTGTACAAGCACGGAAAGGAAAAAGAAGCGTAAATCCGGATTGGTCGAGATGCAATTCTAAGAGAGCACGGTACAATCTTTCTCAAGGATATCATACAAATTTTCCCCTACCTCGATCCGTCGTTACGTGTTTTGTCGCAATTGACGTGTGTTAGAGGGATTGTCGAGAGAATCTATTCCAGGTATGTTAAGGCTATCCCTTCTTTCTTTTTGGCATGATCCAAATAATACAAATAAAACGAGCAAAATACGCAACTTTCATAAATGACTCTATTCATAGAAATACTAGGGGTGTCTATATTTTTTATTTTTTCATGTGAATTATTATTATATCTTCTGTTCATGGGTCTCAGAAAAATATGTATTTGATAAAGTTTAGCCGAAAGGTATATTGATTTTTATGGCATTCCGAGAAAATCTTATTAAATTATTTCTTATGCATTTCATGCATTTATACATGTACATTGACCCATGACCAGATGGCGTTATATACGCGTATATATGTATATTATATGGATATGGGATATGGGAAAAGGTTACGGCGTTATATACGCACCACCACCTGATCAGCTGGTATACATTGATGATTTACCCACAGTGGCCGAAATGATATGATGGGATGCCCTCAGAGGCTTGATGATGTTATGAACACATATACCTATGCATGGTATGACATTTATACACATATGCATGACACTATAAAAATGAAATGATTCACAGAGCTATGCAGACGTACATATCGAGTCTTTTACTCCATGTTTCTCTCATATCTATTATTTACTGATTTTCATTCCTTACATGCTCGGTACATTATTTGTACTGACGTCTCTTTTTCCTGGGGACGCTGCGTTTCATGCCCGCAGATCTCGATAGACAGGTGGAGATTCCTCCAAGTAGGCGATCAGCTCAGCATAAGATATTGGTGCACTCCATTTGCTCCGAAGTTGCTTGTTTGGTCAGTATGATTTAGATATGTATGGTTTGGTATGGTGGGGCTCTATCCCGCCCTTTATGACAATTATGTACTCTTAGAGGCTTGTAGACATATGTCGTGTACGTGAAAGATTGTACGGCCGTGTCGGCCTTTGTTTTGAGTTTATAAATGATGATGTTGGCCTATTAAGCATGTATGTCACTTGTATATGATGATACAATAAGAAAGATATGTTATATTGGTACTCGGTTAAGTAAGGTACCGGGTATGCATGGTGGACATGTATTGATTGGTATGGCCGGGTCATATCTCAAACTTTATGACATTTATGTACTCGTAGAGGCCTATAGACAGATGTCATGTATATGGATACTTGTATGGCCTTGTCGGCCTATGTTTTGAGTATACAAATGATTATGTCGGCCTTATAGGCCCGTATGTCATATGCATAAGCTTCTACATCATGTTGGGTCATCCCAAGTCGAGTATTTTCTTATGTTTAATTCTAGTTATCTCATGACGGCCTTTCCGGTTCATTAACCCATGATAGTATGATAAGAAGGATATGTTACGTTGGTACTCGGTTGAGTTAGGCACTGGGTGCCCATCGCGGCCCTACGATTTGGGTCGTGACACTTCAGACACCGGAGGTGCTACTAGCCCAGCCGGTTACAGCTGCTCAGGCCCTGGTGGTCCCCGCTATGACTGATGATGAGCAGAGGAGACTTGAGAGATTTGAGAGACTTCGGCCTCCATCATTTAGCGGAGCGGAGTCGGAGGATGCCCAGGGCTTCTTGGACAAGTGCCAGCGGATGCTTCGTACAACAGGTATTCTGGAGACCAGTGGGGTCTCGTTCACTACTTTTTAGTTTTCTGGAGCTGCCTTCATATGGTGGGAGGCTTATGAGAGGCGCGGGCCGGTCGGTGCAGCACCACTTACATGGAAAGAGTTCTCCATTCTCTTCTTGGAGAAGTTCATGTTGCAGTCTCGTAGGGAGGAGCTGCGCAGACAGTTTGAGAAGCTTCGTCATGATGGCATGTCTATGACCCAGTACGAGATGTGGTTTTCTGAGTTAGCTAGTCACGCAGTTTGGTTGGTTCCCACTGATAGGGAAAGGATCATGAGGTTCATTTATGGCCTCACGTATCATCTGCGGTTGCTTATGACTAGAGAGAGGGTATCTAGTGCCATTTTTGACGAGGTGGTTCACATTGCTCGGCAGATAGAGATAGTTCGTAGCCAGGAGCGTGGTGAGAGGGAGGCCAAGAGGCCTCGAGGTTCGGGCGGTTTTGGTGGTGTACCTTCTGGGGGACAGTCCTACCACAGCAGGGGTCGACCTTATAGGCCCGCCCAGATGACTCGTCCAGCTCATCGTGGTGCATCAGCTAGCCACAGTTCTTATAGTGCTCATTCAGGCCAGTCTTCATTCAGTGCACTACTAGCACAGAGTTCTCACCATGCCTCATCCACTCAGGCTTCTACAGGTAGTTCCTCATGTTATTCGGAGCAGCAGTTCCGTTACATGAGGGGTTGTTTTGAGTGCGGAGACTTCGGCCATATCAAGAGAGATTGCCATAGGTTGTTGAGTGGGACTCTACAACAGAGTTCTCGGCCGATGGAACCAGCACCAGTAGTTACGCCACCCACTCAGCCAGCTCGGGGTGGGGGGCCAGGCAGCTAGAGGTCGCCCTAGAGGGGGAGTCCGAGTAGGGGGCGGTCAGGCCCAGTTCTATGCTATCCCTGCCAGACCACATGTTATTGCCTCTGATGCGGTGATTACAAGTATTGTCTCAGTATGACACAGGGATGCCTCTACATTATTTGACCCTGGTTCCACTTATTCGTATGTATCTTCGTATTTTTCTCATTATCTAGATATACCCCGTGGGTCCTTAGTTTTATTTGTTCATGTATCTACGCCAGTGGGCGATACTATTGTTGTGGACCATGTATGTCGGTCATGTGCAGTGACTATTGGGGGATTGGAGACTAGAGTTGATCTTTTATTGCTTAGTAAGGTGGACTTCGATGTGATATTGGGTATGGATTAGTTGTCTCCATATCTTGCTGTTCTGGATTGTCATGCTAAGACCGTGACATTGGCGATGCCGGGTTTGCCAAAGATCGAGTGGAGAAGTTCTCTAGACTATGTTTCCAGTAGAGTGATTTCATATTTAAAGGCCCAGCGGATGGTTGGGAAGGGTTGTTTATCTTATTTGGCCTTTGTGAGGGATGTTGGAGCTGATATTACTCCTATTGATTCTATCCAGGTGGTGCAAGATTTTCCGAATGTGTTTCCTGCAGACCTGCCAGGCATGCCGCCCGACAGGGATATCGATTTTGGTATTAACTTGGCGCCGGGCACTCAGCCCATTTTTATTCCACCATATTGTATGGAACCGGCTGAGTTGAAGGAATTGAAGGAACAGCTTCAGGAACTCCTTGATAAGGGGTTTATTTGACCTAGTGTGTTGCCTTGGAGTGCTCCTGTCTTGTCTGTAAAGAAGAAGGATGGTTTGATACGAATGTGCATTGATTATCGCCAATTGAACAAGGTTACAGTGAAGAACAGGTATCCATTTCCACGTATTGATGACCTATTTGATCAGCTTCAGTGTGCCAGGGTGTTCTCTAAGATCGACTTGCGTTCAGGCTATTATCAGTTGAAGATTCGGGAGCCAGATATCCCGAAGACTTCCTTCAGGACTAGGTATGGTCATTACGAGTTCCTTGTGATGTCTTTTGGGCTGACCAACGCCCCAGTAACATTCATGCACTTGATGAACAATGTAGTTTAACCTTATCTTGACTCATTTGTCATTGTGTTTATTGACGATATTCTGGTGTACTCTCGGAGCCGGGAGGATCATGAGCAGCATCTGAGGACCGTGCTTCAGACCTTGAGATAAGAGAAGTTGTATACAAAATTTTCTAAGTGTGATTTCTGGCTAGATTCAGTGGCATTTATGGGCCATGTGGAATCGAGTGGGGGATCAAGGTAGATCCGAAGAAGATAGAGGCGGTTCAGAGTTTTCCCAGACCGTCCTCAGCTACGTAGATCTGGAATTTTCTTGGCTTGGCTGGGTATTACTGTCATTTTGTAGAGGGTTTCTTGTCTGTTGCAGCACCTATGACCAGATTAACCCAGAAGGGTGCTCCATTCAGGTGGACCGAGTAGTGTGAGGAGAGTTTTCAAAAGCTCAAGACTACTTTGACCATAGCCCCAGTGTTGGTGTTTCCTATTGGTTTGGGGTCCTATACCGTATATTGTGATGCGTAGCGCATTGGTCTCGGCACAGTGTTGATGTAGGATGGTAGGGTGGTTGCCTACTCATCTAGATAGCTGAAGGTGCATGAGAAGAACTATCATGTCCACGACCTCGAGTTAGCAGCTATTGTTCATGCCTTGAAGATCTGGCGGCACTATTTGCATGGTGTTCTTTGTGAGGTTTTCACCGATCACCGGAGTCTACAGCATCTGTTTAAACAGAAGGATCTTAACTTGCGGCAGCAGAGATGGTTAGAGCTGCTTAAAGATTATGACATCACCATCCTCTATCATCCCGGAAAGGCGAATATGGTGACCGATGCCTTGAATCGCAAGGCGGAGAGTTTGGAGAGTTTAACATATCTACCAGTAGCAGAGAGGCCTTTAGCCTTGGATGTGCAGGCCTTGTCCAACCAGTTTTATCAGATTGGATATTTCCGAGCCGAGCAGAGTTTTGGCTTTTGTGGTTTTGCGGTATTTTTTATATGATCGCAGCAGAGAGCACCAGAATAATGACCCTCATTTGCTTGACCTTAAGGACACGGTTTAGCACGGTGATGCTAGAGATGTTACTATTGGGGATGATGGGATATTGAGGATGCAGGGTCGGATTTGTATGCCTAATATGGATGGGCTACGTGAGTTGATTCTTGAGGAGGCCCATAGTTCACGGTATTCTATTCATCCGAGTGCCGCGAAGATGTATCGGAACTTGAGGCAGCATTATTGGTGGAGAAGAATGAAGAAGGATAGTGGGATTTATAGCTCGGTGCCTCAACTATCAGCGGGTAAAGTATGAGCATCAGAGACCGGGCGGATTGCTTCAGAGGTTAGAGATTCCAGAGTGGAAATGGGACCGGATCACCATGGATTTCGTAGTTGGGCTCCCACAGACTTCGAGGAAGATGCTATTTGGGTGATTGTGGATCGGCTGACCAAGTCCGCGCACTTCATTCCAGATGGGACTACTTATACTTCATAGCGGTTGGCTAAGATTTACATCCGATATATTGTTCGCCTCCATGGTGTTCCAGTGTCCATCATTTCAGATCGGGGCACGCTGTTCACATCGCAGTTTTGGAGAGTCGTGCAGTGAGAGTTGGGTACCCAGGTTGAGTTGAGCATATCATTTCACCCTCAAACGGACGGACAGTCCGAGCGCACTATTCAGATATTAGAGGATATGCTACACGCTTGTGTCATTGATTTGGGGGGTTCTTGGGATCCGTTTATTCCATTCGTGGAGTTTTCCTACAACAACAGCTACCGGTCAAGCATTCAGATGGCTCTGTATGAGACTTTGTATGGGAAACGGTGTAGATCTCCGGTGGGTTGGTTTGAGCCTAGGGAGGCTAGGCTATTGGGTACTAACTTGGTCCAGGATGCTTTGGACAAGGTTAAGATGATTCAGGAGCGGCTTCGCACTGCGCAGTCTAGACAGAAGAGTTATGCCGATAGGAAGGTCCATGATGTTGCTTATATGGTTGAGGAGAAGGTATTGCTCAAGGTTTCACCCATGAAGGGTGTTATGAGGTTCGGGAGAAGGGCAAGTTGAGCCCTCAGTATATTGGGCCATTTGAGGTACTTTGGAGGATTGGGAAGGTGGCTTACAAGCTTGCCTTGCCACCTAGTTTGTCGAGTGTGCATCCAGTATTTCATATTTCTATGCTTCGGAAGTATATCGGCGATCCGTCTCATGTTTTGAATTTTAGCACAGTTCAGTTGGATGGTGATCTGACTTATGATGTGGAGCCGGTGGACGTTTTGGATTGGCAGGTTCAAAAGTTAAGGTCAAAGGACATAGCTTCACTAAAAGTGCAGTGGAGAGGTCGGCCAGTTGAGAAGGCTACTTGAGTGACCGAGCGGGAGATGCGGAGCAGATATCCACACCTATTTGGGACTCCAGGTATGTTTCTACACCCGTTCGAGGACAAACGTTTGTTTAAGAAGGGGAGGATGTAATGACCCGTCCGGTCGTTTTGATAGTTATAGCCCCGTTGTTTTGAGAGTTGTAGCTCTGTTCCCCTATTTACTGCTCATTTTGTACTTTATAATTGTTATGTGACTTGCCGGGGTAGTCGGTTCGGGTCCGGTGTGGTTTCAGAATGAAATGAGATACTTAGTCTCAAGATTGAAAGCTTAAGTTACAATAATTTACCGGATGTCGATCTTTGAGTAAATGACTCCGAAACGGAGTTTTGATGTTTTGTTAGCTCTGTTAGGTGATTTTGGACTTAGGAGTGTTTCCAGATTGTGATTTGGAAGTCCGTAGTGGAATAAGGCTTGAAATGGCGAAAGTTGAATTTTTGGAAAGTTTGACCAGGAGTGGACTTTTTGATATCGGGGTCGGATTCCAATTTCGGAAGTTGGAGTAGGTCCATGGTGTCATTTGTGACTTGTGTGCAAAATTTGGGGTCAATCGGATGTGATTTGATAAGTTTCGGTATCGTTTGTAGAAATTGGAAGTTCAAAGTTTGTTAGGCTTGAATCTATGTGTGATTCGTATTTTTGATGTTGTTCGAGGTGGTTTGAAGGCCCTACTAAGTTCGTATGAGGTGTTAAGACTTGTTGGTATGTTTGGTTGAGGTCCCGGGGGCCTCGGGTTGATTTCGGATGGTTAATAGAACGATTTGAAGTTTGAGAGAAGTGTTGAAGCTCACCAGCTTCTGGTGTAATCGCACATGCAGAGTGAGGATCGCAGGTGCGATCTCGCAGAAGCGAGGGGTGAACTGCAGAAGAGGAGCTGTGCTGGCCTGGGCAGGGCGCAGGTGCGAGGGTCTAACCGTATCTGCGAGCCCGCAGGTGCTAGCGAGGCTCCGCAGATGCGAAATTGTGAGAGGGGATTGTTTCCGCAGAAGCAGGTAGAAGGCCGCAGAAGCGCCTCCGCAGATGCAAAATTGTGAGAGGGGATTATTTTCGCAGAAGCGGGTAGAAGGCCGCAGAAGTGCCTCCGCAGGTGCAAAACCTGAAGCGCAGATGCGGGCCTGGGGAATTTATGTGGCTTCCGCAGAAGCGGTTTCACAGGTGCGGATATATGGCCGCAGGTGCGAAAATCCTGGGCATTATTAAAACAAGGGTTCGTGATTTTGGCTTCATTTCAAGCACAGTATAGGCGATTGTTGAGAGAGTTTTCGAGGGGATTCTTGAGGTAAGTCCCTTGTGCTTATTTTTGATCAATAATATTGCTTCTCCATTGATTTTCCCACCTAGTTGGTATGTGTTTAAGGTGTAAATTGGGAGTTTGAGACTAGGGATTTGGAGAATTTGATTCGGGAATTTGGGGGACGATTTGGTATCGGATTTTGATAGATTTGGTATGGTTAGACTCGTGGTTGAGAGGGCTTTTGGGTTTTGTTACTTTTATCGAATTTCAAGACGTGGGATCGTGTCACGCCCCAAACCTGGGGAGGCGTGGCTGGCACCTGGTGTCGTACTGGCCCGAGCGAACCACTCTGTAACTCATGATCGTTCGACCAAAACTAGAACATACATAGGTCGAGTTAACTGAACTCATTCCTTTTGTAACTATCATGGACTCATTTGGCCACCACTCATAATGTACAACTGTAAGTGGGAAAATACTGTATCAATGAACCATCTTTCTTAAAACATGAATACATATGGGCCATCAAGGCCTCTGTCATACTGTACAAAATAAACCTTTGTCTACAAAGCCTCGAAGATTATTTGACATCAAATGGAATAGGGTACCGGCCCTACCCATAAGACTATAGCAAAACTCTGACATGATGACTCATAGACTCGGCTGCACTCCGAATGAGGTGGAGTCTTACCGATCCTTCGTTGAATGCTAACCTCGTCTACTATGAGGGCTCATCAAACTGATTATCTATACCTGCAGGCACGAATGCAGCGTCCCCAACAAAAGGACGTCAGTACGAATAATGTACCGAGTATGTAAGGCGGAACTAAAACATAACAATAAGTCAACATTAATTAAAGACATATAAGAATCAACCTGAATCTCTGAAGTGCCACCGTATATGCATACTTATTATACTTATATATACAATGCTTCTCTTTGAGACTCTTATCCATATCGTATGATGCATGACTGCCCAACTGGTGGTAAATAATGATATATAACTGCCCAACCAATGGTAACTGCCCGACCAGCCGTAGCACTGTGGTAAATATATGAAGATGCATGTACATGTATCACAATATTATAAACATTAACATATCTATCATATACCTCATTAGGGACTTAGGGACATACTTAGACATGCTTGAATATCATTTTACAGGAATAACTAACATAGACATCCTTAACTGATAAGAGTAGAAACACTTATAAAATAGCATTACGTTTACGTATCGTTACTTGGATCATGCCAAAAGGAAAGAAGGGATATCCTTAACATACCTGAGCCGATTCTCTTGACAATCCCTCTAACACATGTTTATTGCGACAAAACATGTAATGGCGGATCGAAGTAGGGAAAAATTCGTATGATATTCTTGAGGAAGATTGCATCGTGCTCTCTTAGAATCGCATTTTACACTACTGTAGAAAGCCATTTGTTAGCAAGCTTAGCTCTCTTATAAGAGTTCATAAGAATTCTTTTGAAAATGATGTGTGTTAGTTGCAGCCCATGATTTTCCTCTTAAAAGATATGTAACAATCTCTCATTTGTTTAGATTTGCGGGGCTCCGCTTTTGGGATGACTTAGCCAACAATATTCATCTAACTTTGCCACCTATTTATGAACTTTAAGAGTCTCTACAAACCATATATTTAGCCACAGAACAGTCCAACCGAAAAGACAATCATATCCCATGTTCTTTCTAGTGTTATCTTATGATTTTTCACTCAAACAACACAACCAACACAAGATTAACCTTAGGCACAATCAAAAAAGATGTTATACATACCTTGTACAGTAGCTACAACTCGAAACCCTATCTCAACTTAGCTCACAATAGCCCTCAATCACACCACAACCCCATAGAAGCATTCTCTTGTAGACTTTAATATCTTTGATGATGATTTGAGTTGTTGTTTCCTTGAGTTTGGTTCTTGTGATCTTGAGATATGTTAGGGATGATTTTGGAGATCTTGAGAGTGGTTTTTTGTGAGTAATATCTGTATTGTTGACTAGATATAAGGGGATAAGACCACCGCCTCAATTTTCCAAGCAGGTGGGTAAGCTGCCCGCTTGGCAGCTTGAGCAGTGCCACTTCGGACACTTGTATCACTCTATTTCGATATTGTATTGACAAAGGATTTGCAGCGTTGGAAACTAGACACATAGGAATTTAATTCCATATAAATTTCTCCATGTAACTCTCAATATATTGGGAGAAAACTGCGTCGCAACTTGGCCAATAAACCTGTCAATTTCTCCGAAGTGCGGCAACGTGACTTGGCGATCCTATTTTAAAAATTCATATTTCTCTGCCCCGATATCGTATGAATAAATGGTTTAGACCGTTGGAAACTAGGTTCCAAGACCTTCATTTTGGTATATAATATGTCCCTAAAAGACCTCATATAGCACATGAAATATATTTCTCAAAATGCTTCATTACAAGGCAAATCCTTAGTCGGTTTTTCTGCAACTTAAATCCGATTTTTCCCAAACTTTATATTTCATATCCAAACATCATATATAGCCATATCACGACTTTAAACTCATTTAAATCATGATTAAAAAGTCTCATTCATCCTAACTTACCTAATACTTCGATAAACCTTCCTTAGCCTTGTAGAAGGATTTCATCCTTTTTGAGCTTACATCAATTTACATATGGCAGACTTTCATGTACGGAAACATGGGGTATAACAGCTCGGGGGCTGTCTTTTGAGCCAATTTTTTATTTTGATTAATAATTTAGTATTTACTTATGGAGTTGATTCCTTTAGCCCGTATTGATTATATCGCATTGTTTATGGCTAGATTCGAGGTATTCAGAGGCTGTTTCGCGAGGCAAGGGTGTGTTGGAGTAGAGATTTGCTCATATTGAGGTAAGTAACAGTTCTAAATTTAGTTCTGAGGGTACGCAACCCCATATTTCATGTCATGTATTTGGTTTTGAGGTGACGCACATGCTAGGTGACGGGCGTATGGGCGTGCACCGTAGGAATTGTGACTTGGTCAAATTCCGTGGAACCTTGTAGTTGTATAATCTGTTATTATTTGTACATTCTCCATGTATTAGAGAAATATAACCACAAATCATGTTTAGACTACGTGTTAGCATTGTAAGGACCCACATAGGTCGTGTACACGTTCAATTATCTGTGAAATTATTGTTTGTACTCAGTCATAGTTTATTTGTATATTACATCTGAGTCTCTATTGTTCATTTATGATGCATCATATCATTGCTGTCTGGGATTCTTATTATGACTTCTGAGAGCCCGAGAGACTAGAGAGGTTGATGACTAAGTGAGGCCGAGGGCCTGATTGTGAGGTATTATACTATAGAACATGAGTTGTCCTTGCGGATTCGGATATTATACTATAGTACGTGAGTTGTCCGTGCAGCACGTGAGTTGCCCGTGCGAATCCAGATCTTATATTATAGCACGTGAGTTGTCCGTGCAGATTATAGCGCTTGGGCTGAAGGAGCCCCTCCGGAGTCTGCACACACCCCCAGTGAGTGCAGGTACTGATCACGCCCAACTCTAGTCCTAAAAAGGAAAAGCGGTCGCTGCAAATATAATCCGGTCTAAAAGTCCGGAGTTGAATCCCACAGAGAACTAAGGTTTCTCTATAACTGTTCAATATCACCAAGAGGACAAGCTTGAATAACTTGAAAATTACTTAAACTAATTAACTAGTGATTATCAAAAAGCAATAGAAATTTATCAACTAAAGAAACTAAGGGTTGGAGACAAAATTAAGGAGTTCTAGAGTTATGATTTTACCAATTGTCAGAATCCTTCCCACTGTGTCTCTTATAATATCGCCTAAGTATTCTATATTGATCATGAGCACTCAACTTATCTTAATTCTCTCTCTAGCAACTACAATAATGTACTAGTCATATTCTCTCGAATTACGCTAGCTCGCACTTGTTTTACCGCTCACTAGGATCACGTCAAAGCTTCGTTATCTCTAATCCCGCTTTAAACCCGCAGTATTGATCTCTCATATACCTTAGGAGTGATGTTGTTCAACAACCACCTAAATATGTATACACATAATAAATAGGCACAATCAATCAATGGTCATTCAATCAACTGAAATAAGTATGTAATTGAACAAGTAGATAAATCCAAAGGTTAAATTATATTAAAACATAACAAGAATTCATCCTCCAAGAGGTTCCATCAAAACTCTAGATAATAAATTAGTTACTCATAATAGTACGTAAAACTACAATACTAAAAGTCATAATCAACAATGAAAAGTAGGAAGAAGAAGGGGAAAAACTCGTGGTTAAATCTTCCTCCTTGCTCCTAGCGTATTCTTGCCTCCTTGGGTGTTGTCTTACCCTAAAGTAGTGTCTCCTCCTTCAAAAGGACGTTTTGTGATGTATTTATATCAATTAGGGTTGATGTGGGGCGTTCTTGATCTCTCCTAATTCGAAAAGGACAAGCTGAGTCGCGTGCTAGAGTTGGTGCAATGCGCGACTTCTAGCACGCTCCCAGTTATTTCTTTTTTTCTTCTTTGTTCTTTCGCGTGCCAGGTCCAGTGCCAACCTCCATATTGCACTATTTTTTTGTCTATTCGCTAGGCCATTTCGTGCCTACTTTCATGCAATACACCAATTGTGGCACGCTCCCAGGTCTTGCATCTCTACTCTTTTTGCATCAAAGCATCCAATTCTTGCCAACTTCCATCCAAATTTATTCCTACACACAATAAACATGTAATGAGCATATTCTATGTTTATAAATATGTAATCTACCACAACTCACATAAGAAATAATATGCAAACATACTCAAAAATATGCATTTTTCATCATTTATCACTACCCCACACTTAAACCCTTGTTCATCCTCGAGCAACTTAAAATTAAGCACATCGGCAAGTAACACAATTCCAAAACATACTCAAGTATCATATCAATGACAATGGTTTATATCAACGCTTAGAACCCGACATAAGCACTCTTCACACTTTTTCTTATTATTAGACCAATGCCAATACTAATTAAAATATTTGTGTGACTCTTCTAACATCCTAACCTCAAAAAGTGACTCCCCTACATTCCTCTATATGACTCGTGTCTTGTGCCAACTAAAGATATGAGTTCTTTACCAATCCATCATAAAGCATGTGTCCTCACCAACAAAGCAAAGAGAGTAATCAGTCTACATACTCAAATATGAATTCAAGTATAATTTAAGGACTCACATATTAAAAGAATTCGCTCACTCTCGCAAAGAAACTCATGTGCCACCCAAGTACGTATCATAGGCTTGCCCGTAGTGTAAGACTCGACTAATTTAAGCTTGCAAAGTTTAGGATCAAGTAGGACTTTATAGGTTATAATGTAGGCTAGGGAACAGGTAGGAGATATATATATATATAGGAAAATAGTGACTAACCCTCCTAAGCACTTTAATACACTACGCTTTCAAGCACATTCTTGTCATGACCAATTCAATGTTTTACCGTGAAACCATACACAATTAAGCTCTTCTTCATTAAGCACATCAAGATATAGATACTCACTAGCCCAAACAAAGATATGGGAAGTGTCATTCATCTTTCTTTTTTTTATTATTTTGTGTTTTGTTTTCTCTTTTTTTTCACACTCTCCTTAATTTGGTATTTCCAGCTAGTAAGGCTATTAAATACAAGTGTACCTTTTTGGCCTTTCTATGGTTTCACTTAAAAGCTACCCAATCTCTTTCTTTACTCTTTCAGCGACTTAAAAGCTTTCGGAGATAAAGGGTAAACAAGATACGATTTAGAACAAAATAGGGGTTAGCTTGTAATGTGAGTGCCAAAGAAAAAGGTCTACAGGCTCAAAAGGGTTGACTACGGATAATATTATCAATGGTAGGCAAATAGGCTTAAGGGTCAACCAAAGAAACGCCTATTTCATTTCCTCAACTCACAAGACTTAATCATTTCGCTTCGACTCACACACGGGAAAAGTTCTAGACTAACAAGGGATGACACAAAATACAATCAAAATCTCACCTCACATAATGCACATGACTTACTCAGGACGGCTCAGACCCGGCTCTCAAGTTAAAGCAACTAGCACATTCATCATATAATGAAAACAATAGGAAATAACAACAGGAGTCAATAGACGAGCCCAAGCGTCAAAATAAAGTCATATATATTCTCAAGGCATATAGTCACAAGAATCATGAAGAAAGTACTCAATAAATGCTCCAGTTCTAAGCCCCAACATAAAACATGTCAAAAATCATAGATACTCAAGTTCTTCCCATTCCATTATCAGTTAAAAAGAAAAAAGAAAAAAAAAATGATCTTTTTGTATTTTCTTTAGACTTTAAATCCTCAAGAAAACTGTCTAAGAAGTCCATCGTCGAGAAAAGTCCAAAACTTTTTGAAAACCCTATATAAAAAAATTACTACCCGGTTCAAAGAGTCATCCCTTGAAAAAGAACCGTGGCCATAAGAAAAACCAAGAGGGATTATATCTACCTAATTTTTTATTTTTTTATTTTTTTTTATTATTTTCAACACTCATAAAATAATACAACTAAAGTAGCATAGGAAATCACATAAACAGTCTCTTCACCCACACTTAAAATTGTGCATTATCCCCAATGCACACCCAAAAATACAAGAGGGTAAAACAAACTCCATGTTAGGCCAAAGGCCGAAGCATTAGTAGCTCATGGGGTATTCAGACTTCTCTCAGGCATGACCCTTTGTGCGGGCACCCTACACTCAGTTCTAACCATCTAGCTTGCTTTTGCTTCCTTCCATTGGATTTGCTTCTTCTGCTCCTAGAAAATAAAAAATGATACTACAAAAATCATACAATAAAAAAAAATTAAAAAAAATAATTGTAAAGTAGGGTTTCCTCCCAACAAGCGTCTGATTTAACGTCGCGGCATGACGTGAATCACTTTTTGCCTCCACTTCGAACTTATGAATTGGACCTCGAGATTTGATTCTGCTTTATGATCATGCTCTTGGGGCGATACAAATTGTTGTAAGCCAAAAGTTAAATGATTCTTTATGCACTTTTTTGGTTTTCAACCGAGGAGTGTCACTTTGCCTAGACGGCCTTGAAACTTTCAGAGTATAGGGCTCATCTACCTCGTCCTTTGACTCTTGCATTGGCTCATACAAATCAATTTCCATTTCACTATCTGAACATAATGTAGAGAAGTGTTTGGAATGAGGTCCAACGCGCTCAAATAAATGAACCTCAAGATTGTCAACCTCCCCAAAACCAATCACACTATAGTCAACTAAATTTATATCTTTAACATCCCTGGTTGACTCTAGTATTACTTCTTTAACATCGGCATTCTCAAATTCTAGTTGGTTAGATTGTTGGTGTTCTACTCCGACCTCTTCCATTAGAACCTCAATTTTGGTATCTAATTCATGCTCTTCTTGGCTACTATCCACAATATTGGCTTGTTGAGCATTAAATGCTTCAACTAATTGACTCACGTGTGCCTCCAGATTGCGAATAGTAGTATCTTGCCTTTGTATGTGCAGTTATTTCTTATTATTTTGTTCCACAAGGCACCTTAGAATATCCTTGATCTCTTTTAGGTCATCACCCATGGGTTCTTTGTTCCTATTAACTTCACAAGAAAAAGAAGAACCATCAAAGTAAAGGGTTGGGGAAGATAAAAAATATAAGCACAACCATGAAAGTGACCATCTTGACCACCACACATATCACATACATTCCACACATAAGATTGAGTTGGTACACATAACCCGCTCTAGGGAATATTTTGATAATTTTGCCGCAGGTGATTTCCTCCACAATACACACAAGGAAGATTAACAGTAGAATTACCAACATCAAAATTCCCATAATTCCACGATGCCATATTTCTCAAATTAACAAGTAAAACAAAAATTAAAAGAATCAAGTACAAGAAAACAAAAATAAAAGTTCAAACTTAAAAACTAGCAATGCGTACACATACAGCTACACCGTTAGTTCCCCGGCAACGGCGTCAAATTTTGATCACGCCCAACTGTAGTCCTAAAAAGAATAAGCGGTCGCTGCAAATGTAATCCGGTCTAAAAGTCCGGAATCGAATCCTATAGAGAACTAAGGTTTCGCTATAACTGTTCAATATCACCAAGAGGACAAGCTCGAATAACTTTTAAGTTACTTAAACTACTTAACTAGTGATTATCAAAAAGCAATAGAAATTTATCGACTAAAGAAACTAAGGGTTGGAGACAAAATTAAGGAGGTCTAGAGTTATGATTTCCCCAATTGTCGGAATCCTTCCCACTGCGTCTCCTATAATATCGCCTAAGTATTCTCTACTGATCATGAGCACTCAGCTTATCGTAATTCTCTCTCTAGCAACTACAATAATGTACTAGTCATATTCTCTCGAATTACGCTAGCTCGCACTTGTTTTACCGCTCACTAGGATCACGTCAAAGCTTCGTTATCTCTAATCCCGCTTTTAAACCCGTAGTATTGATCTCTCATATACCTTAGGAGTGATGTTGTTCAACAACCACCTAAATATGTATACACATAATAAATAGGCACAATCAATCGATGGTCATTCAATCAACTGAAATAAGTACGTAGTTGAACAAGTAGATAAATCCAAAGGTTAAATTATATTAAAACATAACAAGAATTCATCCTCCAAGAGGTTCCATCAAAACTCTAGATAATAAATTAGTTACTCATAATAGTACGTAAAACTACAATACTAAAAGTCATAATCAACAATGAAAAGTAGGAAGAAGAAGGGGAAAAACTCGTGGTTAAATCTTCCTCCTTGCTCCTAGCGTATTCTTGCCTCCTTGGGTGTTGTCTTACCCTAAAGTAGTGTCTCCTCCTTCAAAAGGACGTTTTGTGATGTATTTATATCAATTAGGGTTGATGTGGGTTGTTCTTGATCTCTCCTAATTCGAAAAGGACAAGCTGAGTCGCGTGCTAGAGTTGGTGCAATGCGCGACTTCTAGCACGCTCCCAGTTATTTCTTTTTTTCTTCTTTGTTCTTTCGCGTGCCAGGTCCAGTGCCAACCTCCATATTGCACTGTTTTTTGTCTATTCGCTAGGCCATTTCGTGCCTACTTTCATGCAATGCACCAATTGTGGCACGCTCCCAGGTCTTGCATCTCTACTCTTTTTACATCAAATCATCCAATTCTTGGCAACTTCCATCCAAATTCATTCTTACACACAATAAACATTTAATGAGCATATTCTATGTTTATAAATATGTAATCTACCACAACTCACATAAGAAATAATATGCAAACATACTAAAAAATATGCATACCCACTGAGTGCCGAGTGCTGAGTGAATGAGAAGGCTGAGTGACTGTGGCCCTAAGAGGATGCATTTGATCTCATTATTGTTGCACTTAGCTGCCATGTATCACTGCCTTTAAATTTTCTGGAGGATATTACACTCTATTTCAGTTAAACGTGACATGAAATTACTGTTTTGGCCTTAATTGTCGAACTTGAAAGCATGCCTACTTTCTTATTTGAAATCACTAAAATTAAACTATAACTGTGAAGCTCGTCACTACTTTCAGTTCTCTATTTAGTATTGTTACTTACTGAGTGAGTTGTACTCATACTACACCCTGCACTTCGTGTGCAGATCCAGGTATTCCCGAACGCAGTGGGTGTTGATTTCCGTGCACGGTTGATCTTCTGGAGATTTCGAGGTAGCTGTCGTGTATCACTTAGCTGCCATATATCACTGCTTTTAAAATTTCTGGAGGATATTACACTCTATTTCAGTTGAACTTGACATGAAATTACTGTTTTGGCCTTAATTGTCGAACTTGAAAGCATGCCTACTTTCTTATTTAAAATCACTAAAATTAAACTATAACTGTGAAGCTCGCCACTACTTTCAGTTCTCTATATAGTATTGTTACTTTGAGTGGGTTGTACTCATACTATACCCTGCACTTCGTGTGCAGATCCAGGTGTTTCCGGACGCAGTGGATGTTAATTTCCGCGCACGGTTGATCTTCTGGAGATTTCGAGGTAGCTGTCGGCATTTTGCAGACTTTGTTTCTCCTTCCCTATCTTTCCGCTTATTATATTTAGTTTCATACTATATTAGACAGTGTTTTTTTCAGACTGGTGATGTATAGATACTCATGTACTCAGTGACACCCAGATGTTGGGAATTTTCGCGTCGTATTTTGGATTTTCTATCATGTTTATGAGAAGTTGTTATCATTTAAACTGTTTTAAATTCGTTTTCTGTTAAGTGTTGGAGTTATTTCATAAATGTCGGCTTGCCTAGTGCCACGATAGGCGCCATCACGACATGTTAGGATTTTGGATCATGACACTTATTCAGGACTATTTCCAATTTTTCAAGTGCTATGTCCACGCCATCTTCATAAATTTGGGTGACAGGCTTCGAATCGTCTACAATTTTGTGGGCTCATCATAAACGACCTAATGGATGATAATCATTGTTTCGTCATGACGGTTCCTCCTTTTTTTGACGTTATAGGACTATAAAAAAAAATTCAGGACGATTTTTAATATTTTTGTGTGCTAATGTCCACGCTATTTTCATGAATTCAGACGACGGGCTGCTATTCACCTAAATTTTGTGGGCCTATCAGAATCAACCTAGTGAACAATATCCATTGCTTCGCCATGATTATTCCTCATTTTTTGGCATTTTAGGGCCATAAAACATAAATTCAGAACGATTTTCAATTTATCGTGTGCCAATGTCGACGCCATCTTCATGAATTCGGGCGAAGGGCTCCAAATAGCCTAAAATTTTGTGGACCCATCAGAAACGACCTAGTGAACAATATCCATTACTTCACGCGATTGTTCCTCGTTTTTGGCGTTTTAAGGTTACAAAATAGGAATTCAAGATAATTTTATATTTGTCGTGTGCACACCATCTTGATAAATTCGGGTGACGGGCTCCGAATCACCTAAAATTATGCGAGCCCATTAGAAACAATCTAATGAACAATAGTTATTTCTTCACTATGATTGTTACTTATTTCTTTGGCGTTTTAAGGCCATAAAACAAGAATTGAGAACGATTTCAAATTTTTCGGGTGCTAATATTCACACCATCTTCATGAATTCGAGCGACGGGCCTCGGATTGCGCAAAATTGTGTGGGTCTATCCGAAACGACCTAAAATTTTTCGTGTGGTAATGTACACACCATCTTCATGAATTCGGACGATGGGCTCCGAATCGCCTAAATTTTTGTTGGCTCATCAGGAACGACCTACTGAACAATAGTCATTGCTTCGTCATGACGGCTCCTCATTTTTTGGGGCCATAAAACAAATAATCAGGACGATTTTCAATCTTTCATGTGCTAATGTCTACACCATCTTCATGAATTCGGGTGATAGGCTCCGAATCGCCTAAATTTTTGTGGGCCCATCAGAAACGACCTAATGAACAGTAGTCGTCGCTTCACCATGATCGTTCCTCATTTTTTGGTGGTTTAGATTCATAAAACAGGAATTTAGAATGATTTTCAATTTTTTGTATACTGTTGTCCACGCTATTTTCATGAATTCGGGCGATTGAACACCAAATGAAATATCTTTTGGTAGCACATATTCCTCCAAGGAGACGATTGGGGCGACACAATCAATAATTCGATTTATTTTCAATTAGATTTTGCTCTAGCTTCAGGAGGAGATAGGAGATCGATCAGCTCATTTCTCCAAGGAATGTGCGATTTAACCAGAATCATCTTGTTAGCTTTTAGAATCTTTCGCTTGTCAAACTTGAACAACCACCATGTGCAGATGAGTATTTTCTCTAGCAATTAGGAGTACAATTTGAATATAGTCAAACACAAAGGTTTTGTCGTGCTCAAATTTTTCGACCTTTCAAGACTCATATTTCTTCCCAAATAGCTAATATAGTTGCCAGCGGACTCCAATACACACTGACCAATATATGGTTCTATATTACACAGCATACAGCATACTTCTCTTGGGTTCTTCTATTTCCAGTGTAAGGTGCCAGGGTCAAGTCTGTAAGACAGCCATTAGACCATCCCAGCGCCACGGTTGGGGCTGCAAACGATCATCTATGGCTCAATGACCCAAAGGCCATGGGGGCCGTTAATCATGCTCTGGTCTAATGGCCATGACTCATCCACCAAACTTGGTTTCCCATCTCCTTAGAACTCAAGGATTCAGTGGTACGAACCTACACACTTTGGTCTAATGGCCATGATTCATCCACCAGACTCGGTATCTTGTCTCCTTAGAACTCAAGGATACAGTGGTACGAACCTATGTGAATCTGTTTTAGTTTAAGGGGGTTCAAAACTAATGCAGCTTCTAGACACAAGTGATTTAATTAATATCCAATCAGTCTGTCACGTCTTAACATAAATCATATTTAACTTCCAGCGCATCAAACGGGCATGAAAGTAGCAACATGAGAAATCAGTTTCATGGTCAACAAAAACTAAGTATGCTGTGATAAAAGGTCAAACTGTAATAAAGAAAAATAAACAAATTCCTCGTCAGATAGTAGCGTGCATAACTAACTCTGTAACAACGAAAAATCAACACGATCCTCAAATAGTTGTGCGATATTAAACTCCATCTGCTCCATTTTTGACAACTAATTTTCCTCAACCCACTAGAGAAGAAAACGGAATCTATTCTACTTCTTGCAGGTAATCATCTATTTCAGTTGGTGTGAGAATTCTGCAAAGAAATGAACCACTAGCTTTTAACCATCTAAAAAAGAGACATTATGTTCAAGTTCAAGGACAAACAGACACTTACTTGAATACTTTGTCATTGCCAATGATGCCAATTTCAATGTTTTTTCCGGAGATCTGCCCCTCAAATCTGGATAAATATAGAAAGTAAGATTATAGTTGAGGGTCCACTTGGAAGCTCATTAAAGATTAAAAGAACATAAAATCAAAAAAAATCCGTGCAATAGAATGTGCAGCTAAAGATGACACTTTAACGAACTGAAACAGTTCAAGTGCATGATATTTTCCGGTATCCTCCTTTTGATACGAATAGTAGGTAAATACTCCTTTAGTTCTGATGTTATCAAATGAAGCAAAATAACAGAGGGGATCTGAAATCAATTCCTCTTCCAACAAACAGGGTATGGCAGAAACACACCTTATCGACAGGAGAAATTCATATGAGCACACAAATACAGCATATATGATGAAGTTAGATGCTTACCCCTCCTTCAGGGTCAATATAGCAGTGTGTACAGCATCATCAAGTTCAATATCCTCAGTGTACCTGGGAGAAGCATGAACATCATTTTTAAACACAAATAAAAACTAACCAGAAATTGCAAAAACTATACAAATTTTCTCTTAGTTATCAAATAACAAAATTATCCCTAGTTGATTGTCCCAATACGTGGACAACATTATCAAGGTGGAAAAGGAAAAATTGATTACATCCTTCTCGGCACACAAGAATTTCAACAGTTTCAAACGCAAGTGGCTGCTACTATAAGCCAGCAATTTGAGTAAAAGATTCTTGATCAGGATCAGTTATTTACCACCTTTCACTGAACCCTCTGCATCAATAGAAGTCCGGTTTATTCATGCAAGTGCAACTCTATTCTAATAACCGAGTAATCCTCCAGGGCGAATGGCACACATTAGAAACTCAGTGGATTAAGTACCAGACTTTTTTCTACAGCACGGTTCGCCTAATCAACACATCATGTACTATGCTTTTACCACTAGACCAAAATCCTGGGGGCGCAAGTGCAACTAGGAGTTAGGATTTCATGAACTCATCCATCAGCAGTGACTATGCTTGAGCACACTTCCTTCTCCTCTTAAACCACCCTCCTACCCACCTCTTGTCCTGATGGTTGGCTTGATATTTGCACTTCTGAATGGAGACTTAGCCTTGGCACATCCAGCAAATTAATAATTACTCATATTAGGTGATAGCTGATGAGACTAAAATGATTCAAACTCTTTCAGAGGCGCATACGACTTTGTAAGACTAACAATTATTCACTTTTTACGCAAAATATTACAAGATTTCAAAGACAGGACTTAACAGCCGGACAAACTAACTCTGCAGGGTGTCTTTCTATTCAGTTTGACATCCAACTAATACAAAGTTATACTCAATTGTTGGCTCTGCATATACACCAAAAAGTGTTACCTATGAGGATGTTTCCCCAGCAAAATCAATGTTCCAACCATTTCCATCTTTTGGTAGAAAACAGAAGCACAAGGAGATAACTAAGTTGCTCGGACTCGGGTGCGGATATCCGATACGGAGAGGGATCCGAGTATCGGATTCGGCAAAATCTAAATTTTAAGATTCGGGGGTGCGGATCCTGATATGGATACCGGTGCGGGGATTCGGCGAAGAAAATTCAAAATAATAAATATTGAGCTATAAAAATATTGTAAATTTTGACAGATTCTATGAAAAACTTACATGAATATTGTAGAATTCAATCTTTCATTCTCCAAAAATATGAGACAAAAATACTACAATATTGAAGGTATGCCATTTTCCATAACTTAAATTGCTTTATTTTTTATTTTGAGAAATCATAATCTCAATTTTTCTCCCAAATTTGTCGATGTACTCCGGTCAAAGTGTCCGGAGTCAATTGACCGAATCCGGGACGTACCCCATCTCGTATCGGGACGGGGACGGCACCAAGATCGAAGAGTCCACGCAACTTAGGGAGATAATGGATCACTAATATGGTGCACAGTTAAGAATTAAGATGGAGAAAGTTTGTTATCAAAAAGGATTGGGATAGAATTAGATGTTTGCCGGCATTATTGGGAGATAATATAGCTGTCATGGATATAGCAAGGGTTTTCAGAGTTTAGCTTATAAGGTAGTGGCCAAGGAGCAGAACCCTTTAAAACTTTTAACTGTATTTTCGATAAATTGATCTGTGCTTGAAGTGTATTTTCAGATAAAGTAACTGCGACTTGAGTATCAGTATAATAAAAGCCTGATCAACTTAGGAAGCTAAAAGATAATGCTCAAACTGAGATAAAAGTATACAAAATTCCGTGTTAATGACTCACCTCTTCTCGAGAAATGTCTTCGCATTTGACACGTTCTTTCCCATCGCTGAAGCCTTCCAAGAGAAGTATGAGCCTGATGGATCCACCTACATGACAGAAGCAAATTGTATATTAGAACAGTTCTAGCATCAAAATTCAGAATCCTGTATTGGTTAAACAGGTCATAAAAAAAAACATTCCCCACAATTAAGTGGGAGAAGTAACAGATGAAGCACACAAGAATGAATGTATAGAACAACCAACATTAGGCAAGTAGCTCATATGCACCTCAATAACAGTGAAGGACATCAAGAGACGAGATCACGCCAGAACATGACATAGATTACCTGATATAGTTGAGGACCTTTGTCATCATACCCCGCAACCAAGAGAGAAACACCAAATGGCCTTACACCACTGCAAGGGAAAGAATAAGAAAATTAACAGAATTAAGAGATTGTGGGAGAAGACTACATAGGATGACTTCCAATGTCATTAAAAATCACAAACAGATAAAGATTATAGACATCATTTTTTTTAAAAAAAAAAAGGAAAAGAAAAAGACCATAGAAATCTATGGTACATAAGATAGAGAGAAACTCCAAATGGTCTTACACCACTGCAAAGGAAAGAATAAAAAAGTTAACAGAATTAAGAGATTGCAGAAGAAGGCTATACAGGATGACTTCAATGTCATTAAAAATCACAAACAGATAAAGATCATAGTCACCTCCTAATCAAACAAAAAAAAGGAAAAGAAGAGACCACATAAATCTAGTTTACATAAGAAGATCAGCCTACTCTCCGATTAATAGCTTCTTTTTTTCAAATAACAATGGTGTTTAGGTTAGCTTGCGCACACCTCGACTATTCCACCAGGTACCCACTACCTCCCACCAGCACACGCAGCAGGTAACTTGTCTTCGCTGTTAGAAAAGCTGTAAAAATCTGCTGCTCTATTCAACTCCCAGTCATTCACATGCCTTGTGAATGTTTTGTTCCAAGCATCAAGAAGTACCAGTAGCTTGCATCATCCTGAAAAGGTCTTGGTATTATTCCTTCAAAGGCCTATTCCCAATTCAATTGTCATGCAAAAAGAAAATCTTCCTGCCATCACTTACTTTGAAGATAGTCTTCTCTGTAAGTTCAGGCCGGAAGGATTCTCTAGTCTTCCAGACGGTGTTGTCAAAGGTTCATTTAAGGCGTGCTTAAGCCCTGAAGCTCATAAAAGCTCTGGGAGAACGCTTCCCTTCGCTTAAGTTGCGCTTTGATGTAGTCAAGTAACTAAGGCGTGCACCTCGTTGCCTATAATTTCTATCTTGAATCGAACAGTACTAAATAACACACATAATCGGCAAATAAGTGAATTTGTTTTAAAGGAAAACATTATGAATGAACTTATTACTTGTTCTTGAATTACATAGATATTTTTATCTTTTTTCCTTCATTGCGCCTTTTTTTACTAAAGCCCACACTTAAATTGCGCTTTGCTTTTAAAGCCCCAATAGACTTGTAGCGCTTTTTAGAGCTTTTTGCCTTTGACAACACTATTTCCAGATTGCCAACCCATGTGATGTTCTAACTTACTTGGTACACAAGTGATCCTCAATCCCTTACGTGTTCTTAGTAACGCTCCTCCATAAGGCCTCTTCCACGTAACTGAATCTCCATAGTCACTTCATCAATAGGCTTCTTTTGTGCTTCCTAAGATCTTTGATACCTAGTCCTCCATCTTTCACATTTTTTACAAGTGTGTTCCATTTAACCAGATTAAAGGACTTCCTCTTGTTGTTCCCTTGCCACAAAGAAATTCCTTATCACTTTATCAATTCTCCTCTCAGTTTTAGCTAGCAAAGGGAACAAATACATCACATAATTTGGTAGAGGGTCCAAAACACTATTAATTAACCAATCGGCCATGAAGATGTGAAAAAATAAGAAAAGAAAAAAAAGGAAAGGTATTGACTTTTCAAGCTTTCAAGTGTCTTCACTCCCTGCCATATCGCTTCAGCTTTGTGTTTGCACCCTAAGGAAGGACCAAGTACACAATAGGTAAAGTCCCTGTCTGACACCCAGGTTTTTCAGCCAAACTAGCATAGTTAGGAACCTCATCGACGGGGAACAACAAGCTTTTCCTCCAATTAATATGGAGAGCAAAGAAAGCTTCAAAACCCTCATGTGATGAAAAAGGCATGTGCCAAATTTACTTAGCTGAAAATCATTCTTGGGCAGAAAGAATGTTTTGGACGGTGGAGAATTTTTGGACAAATTCTACTTTTTTTCTTTTTTGCAGGAGGCCAAGCTTGGTTCCCTACAAATGGGGATAAACACAAGCAGTCTCATATACGCTAAGTTTTGATAGACTACGAAAAAATATGACCCAAAAAATAACGAGGGTGACCTAGATAGGAAACAAAAGCTCAGAACGTAAAGTGCAAGAGATATACGAGGGGAAGAACACTGGAAAACTGAGAATCCAAGAAGATTAAACTTGTAACAGTATTTCATTTTTTTCCCTTCTCACGCGACATTCACAAACACCGTAAAACTGCATCTTCTTTTCCAACCTCTTTAATACCAACACCAACATACAAGGTCCATTAAATCCATCACGGGTTCAACCCTACCGCAGACAAATTCCCGGTATTGAAGTGGAGAAGGGTAGAGGGGGAGGCCCACTATCTATCGAGTCTCGAACCGTGTGGCACTGTCAGGGATTTCTCAG
The DNA here is from genome assembly GCF_000390325.3 of Nicotiana tomentosiformis. Lineage (NCBI taxonomy): Eukaryota > Viridiplantae > Streptophyta > Magnoliopsida > Solanales > Solanaceae > Nicotiana > Nicotiana tomentosiformis. The sequence goes on along the minus strand of NC_090819.1, from coordinate 1,037,867 downwards.
TTATCAAAAAGGAAAAAAGGTTTTCCCGTTCAACTATACTCTGTGACAAGATTCCACAAGGATAGTGAAGGCAATGATGCTTTGTTTTTGTTTTTTTTTTTATAAGGAAGGCAATGATGCTTTGTACATGTGTATATATCAAAGAGTTCATTTATTACGCACACCGCACAATATTTTTTCTACTATAAGCTAATATTATCTGCAGCAAGAATGTATCATCACATTAGTCCACTGTGGACATATTAGTCACAAGCTACACATGTAGCAAAGTTGTCTAAATGTTGCGCTTCATGAATTTCAACAGCATCAAATCAATTAACGACGGACTAACTCCTTCAGCTTTTACCGGTAAATACATTTCGAAGATGATTGACCCACTATTAAGTTAATATAGCAAGAAGTTGAGGTCAACCACAATATAGCAAGAAGTTGAGGTCAACCACAATATAGCAAGAAGTTGAGGTCAACCACATTACTTAGTAAGAATATCAAAGCTAATTTTGACAAGCCAGAAAATGTCAAAGGCTGATCATCATCATAAATAACTACAACAGTGGTTAAATGATTTTAACAAAAATAAAGTGAGTACCCAAATTGCTATCCTTCTTAAGTGAATTTGACATAAAACAGTAGTTACCCTGATTGGGTGAATTCCTGCATGACAGCAGCAGTTTCCCTCACCAGTTGTGTGACAGGGATTGGTTCCTAAATAGACAGATCAGGAAAAAATAGTATACATAAGTTATGCTCAAACAACATCCACATAAACACTTCAGTTGCAATACAAGTAATAGCACATGTAGTTGAAAAATGAGAAAGGAGGAATTATAATACAAGTAAATGTGTATTCAAATACTCTTTCAATATCCTAATTAAGTCAAACATTAACCAGTAGGACAACTGTATAAACTGTCAGCATATCAGACAAAGTGGTATCATGTAAGCAGCAACTCCATAATACCATGCCAATCAATCTTAGCAATGGTAAAAACTTTTGTTAATAAGGTTTAGCAATGGTAAAGACGAATTCATACTTTATAGAGTCGATAATATTGCTCAGCCTGCTTTCTACTTTTTCGCACCAAAACTCGAGAATCAGGGCCCATGCCGCTGCAACAAGAATCTTAAATGTTAGTCAAGAATATGCCTTGAAAAACTGAGGTAGCATTAAAGTGTTTTTTAAGCTAGCTCCATGAACTGAGGAGCTCTTGTAGGCTGTGGAAATAAGCATTAAGATAGTCTCACATGTTGACATTTAAAGGCAGTGTTTTCACAAACAAAAAGCACAAAAAAAGCAACTATGTCCATGGAGCTTGAATTGAAAAGTGAAAAGTGAAGTGCACGTTTCTTTGAAACAAAGTGCACAATTTACGAAATTAATAAGTACGAAACATATATGAATTTAGTACCACAAAAATCAGATTACAATTAAAATAACTAATTTTTACATCCAATACACAACAACGTTCATATTCATCCTTAAAATTGAGATTCAAATAACTGACCACTTCTGGTTGGTATCATTGCGCGTCAAATGTTTGAGTGCACACTTCCCTGAAGCACATGGCTTCACCTATGAAGTGATAACCCCCTACTTCGCATGGCATCATTGCTTTAAGCGACGAAGCGATGGCTTTTTAAGTCTTAATAAGAATGATGAAAGGAAACCCTTCCCCGCGCTTTGTGCACGGGGATGCCCTATGTTTAGCCAGGCTCCACTGAACTGTCAGTGTGAAACTGACGAGGACTATGCGACTTTTTCACTAAACATGATGCTGCTTATTATTGTGACAATTCATATAAATATCACTGAAGTTGGGGATAACTAAATGAATTTGCACAATCTTTTCATGGAAATTCTGCTTCTGAGTTACACAAATTTTTCAACTATAATATATGAACTAAATATCCAAGAGCCAGACCGGAAATTTGGGTTTAGATGAAATAAACCAGGACATTCTATTGAATGAACCTCTGGTCACTTCATGGTTGACGTTAAACATGCGAGAAAGGAAACCAACTAGGCCAATCAACAAAACTAACAAAAGAGCTCCCCTACAACAGAGGACGGCAACCATAATCTGATGACAGTTACATACCATTCAAGGCATGCTTACTATGGATCCTTGTATCCTAGAATATGAGAAAGATAACTGGAGACAATGAACATAACAGATCAAACCTGTACACTACTCCAATATTTGGTGTTAAAACTTGAATCTTTTGCACCTGTGATACACATATAAAAGAGGGAGGGAAGATGATGGTTACTGTAAGCACATAGATACGTATATATCAAGTGTTAAAAAAACACAGCAAAAAGCAAGAAACCTATTGAAATTCCCATGTATTCCAAAACACACCAGTAGTCATGAAGCTTAGCGCTAATAGAGGATCAGTAAAGTAGGAACAATAAACTCCACTATTCCACAGTTCTGCAGCACAGAAGAGAAGTACTTAAGACCGAGACCATGACACTAAATGCACTTGTTGATACATTGCCTGGCGACCATCTTTTGAATACATTTGGAAAATTACCCTCTAGAGCAGTAAATTAAACACTACTAAGAAAATACATAGAACTTTAATATTTAAGCAAATTCTCATTGACTGACTACTGAAATTTAGAAATAAATCCAAAAAACTACAATTCATGCAATCTAGATGAAGCACCCAGGGATGCAAACACAAGTACAATCAGTCATGAGCAGACTATGAAGGCTGATTCTAAAGAGATAAACTTACAGATGCTTCATCAACCAAGATGGATGGCAATTTCTTCTCAGTTGCAATTACAACACCATTAGCAGCTGCAGTCATCCAATTAGACAAGTGAGATCACTATAAGGATTAGATAGTTATTGACAATAAAAAGGAAAACATAGCTATCTAATTTTGTTACAAGGAAACTTTTTTATGACAGATTGGACGACTATATTAAAATGTATTATCACATAACAAATACATTTCTTGACTAAATTAAAGGCCTCAGCAGGGGAATGTAATAGCATCATCTATTTTGCAAAAGCCATTGAGATCTAAATCAGTTGTAACAGGTAAAACTGACAGATATTTGAAAATAGAGAGCTTCTTTCTGTGGCATTCTCTACATAAAATTTGACTATGATTTCATGACACATGCTGACGGGAAGCGTCTTTGTTTTTATGTCAATACTGCCAAGATAATCGGACATTGCGAGTTACTCATACGAACGAGTACCTATAGACATAAAAAGTTACACTTATAACGGCTAGAGTTACCTTTAATCCCCAGTGATGTTTGGCCCGATCCAACCGCCGTCAAGGCATGTTCAATCTGAACCAGCTTTCCAGATGGACTATTTCACAACAAATCAGTATAAGAGAAATTGCACTTGATTGAAGGAAAGTATACATATAGAGAGGATATACACACAACTTTTCAGCCCTACCTGAAAGTGGTAAGTGAGAAAGAGTACTGACTATCACCCATTTGAATTAAATGCTAGTCTTCAATAGAAACCCTGAAAAATAATGGGCCAAGGAAAATGAACTATTAGTTGGAGATTATGTGTCATTGACATAATTTTGAGTGTATCCTATTTACTTTAGTTGCTAAGAAATTATTTATTTCATGACATAGAAATCCACGAGGATCAATGGTGCACGGTTCGAAACTCTTGGATAGTGGGCCCGCCCCTCTACCCTTCTCTACTTAACTACTAGGCTTTTGCCAGGGCAAGGTTTGAACTCATGGCATGCGCCTAACCCACACATCAGGTGTTTGCACTCTTGCCGGTTGGTAAAGAATTATTTGAACACGATCACGAAATGTACCAAGAAATTGCCGAAGACAATAATCAATCACAGAACTCTTTCAAGACAGAAAAAATTAGTTTACACAGAACTATATTAGTTCTTTTTCTAATTCTCGCTCTACTTTTTGTTTTCTAGTGACATCAGGGACATCTCACGAGCACCTCGTCAAATCACTACTCAACCTGCCTAAGACAGATCTTTAACCAATAAGGGAACTGATTTTTCTTTTCTTTTCTTTTTTACAATAAAGAACCTTTAATACATAACTTACAAGTCTAGGTCAAGAACAAAAGACACTAAAATTCAAAGGATGAGAGTAGGAGTAGGTCACAAGAAACCTAATTGGGTTCTCTTTTTTCTCCTTTTTATGAGAAAAATGGAGAACCCCAGATAAAAAAAAAAAATGAAAGTTTTTTACTTTTTCTATTCTTCACTGAATTCGTAGCTCCAAACATTATGCTAAATTTCTTGTTAGGGCAAAATTAACAAATCTAAGTAAGTCAAAACCCCAGGTAACACATAATGTTAAGTTCATATAATAGCATCTGATTCACACATTTGGCCAAGGAGAGACAATACACTTCAGCTCGAATCAAATTAACGGCGAGAACACTAAGCTTGAAGAGTTAAGATTAATAGGAAAACAAAGAAGAGAGAAAGAGGGATTACCGGATTCCGGTAGTAAACTTAACGGAGGCGACGAGCAGCGCCGGCGAACGAGTAGAAAATAGGGAAGTGCGCGGGTATTGGAGCGTTAAGTAGGCTTTGGGATTCAATGTCACAGTTCAGACTCCGCCCTTCTACTTTATAACTTCTTGTCTTGGAGAAAAAGAAAATTGATTTTGTCCTTTAACTATATTGACGCCATTATTTTTATTTCGAAAATTGAATATAAAAGTTTTTAAATTGTCTATTATTGTATGCTACTTAGATAATTTTTAAATATGCAAAATAGTTTTTTTCAGGATGATTAAGAAATCAACGCTTATATATTTATACCCAAAATTTAAGAGAAAAGATCCAAATTCGCCTATGAGTTATACCGTAGTTTACATTGCATAATTAGGGTCAAATAATTCGCGTCACTAAAATAAACTAAATTTGTCTTTACTAACTAACAGTCAACGTGGAATGCTTCGTGCCTACATCACACTTACTTGGATACAACACTTCTTCGGACCCCGCATAAATGTGAGATGTTTTGTGCACTTTATTAACTACTAACATTAAGCTGTCAAGACCAAGTGTTCTTGCTTTGTAGGATAATATTAAGTTTTGGTCATCGATTTTCATTTCTTCATATATTCAAATAGGTTTCTTCATATATTATTTTTCATGTAGGAAAATTGATTATTCGATTATATTCATACACAGAATAAATTGCGAAGCCTAGTTCTTTTAGGACTTCACTTTATGCATTCCTAGTATTGGCAAAAAAAATATTTTTGATTAATTTAATTAGACTAATTTATTAATCTCATTACAAATTTACAATTACAATTTATTTATGAATCGTCGAAACAACCCATGAATCAGCATTATCGTATTGGGTCAACACAATGATCATAAATCATAATATAGCGTTTTGACACTGCTTCTTTTCTCTCTCTCTTTTCGTTCTTAAAATTAAAGAATTAATTTTTGGAAAGCTTAATTAGTCAAAACTCAAAATGAATCTCGACTCAAGATTTATTGATGTCAAGTTCCTCTAAAATATCATTTCTCGATTCATACGGGTCATTCTTGTGCATAATGTACCATACTAATTTTCTTTATATTGCTACATCGAAAGAGAATAAACTATCAATTAAGCAGTTGGATTTGAATTCACAGTAGATAAAAGGTGCAATACTAAATAGGAAAACTTACTTGTATAAAGAGGATATATGATCTTACAAGAAATGATTTAGAATTCACAAAACAACTCTTTGAATTCTGCTATATTTATAGCTATTACAAATGTGATCCGACTTAAAAGTTGATAAAAAAGAAATTCCACTTCTAATTAGTGGCAAATTCCTTCTATCTTCTGCAAGATCCTGCACATGTAATTAGATCGCTTTCAAAATCTTTAGAGACTACCAAGCTTGATACTATCAGAAAACATAACATAAAATTTATGACAATATAAAGAGTTTTACATTATAAAAGTAATTTAACATGTTATAATAGGTTACTTATCAGTAGTTTAGGTTACCAATCAATGATTATTGACGAAAGTTACCTACAATTACACTTTAAGTGACGTAACTGTATAAATATTTTTTATATCGTTTGTAAAAAAAAACTTAAACTCCACCACCCAAATATGGTCTATAGACTTCTAGTTCATATGCCGGCTATAAATATGTGTTAACGTGTCTAACTATGTAAAGAACTAATCCATTTAATAAATATATATTTTTTCAGTTATCCAAAGCAGAAAGAACACTCCAAGATATAGATATCAAAGTCTGAGAATTTAATATTTTTGGGAACAATATTGATTTTGGGCAAGTACCTTCTTTTATCAGACATGATTTGTATGTATATATATCTCTATGATTGAGTGTCCATATTGACACGAAGAGAAAGTAACATTTTGGTATTCGAAATCCACTGATTTGACTATTAGATTTGCATGCGCTTATTATCAAAAGTTTCTCCGTACTCAAGATTTGAACCCGAAACCTTTGATTAAGGATGAAGTAATCTCATCCATCCTATGCAATAATCCCTTGGATATGGAACTGCTGTTCATGTTAAGAATGCTTTTAAAGAAAAACTGATATGCCTCAGAATCTCTATACATTGAGTCTCAATTCTCCACAAAACAGACATCTTCCAAAGGAACTAATAGAGGACGAGTCAAATGATTATTTGAAGCAAAATGTAATAATGCTGTATTGGTGTAAAAATAAACTTGACACGTGGATTAATAATGCGCTGACAAAGGGCATAAGTGTTAGAATAATAAAGAAGAGCGGATGTTGGAAGAAAGACATGGGAAAAACACCCACAGGGATTGTTTACAAAGAGATCGTACCCGACAACTGCTAAGAAGAGATGGCCGCGGAATGCATAATTAAATATTACAAAGAAGAAAGATTCAATAATAGTGGCAGACATGGAAAGGTAATCGACATGATCCCCGATTTAGCGCGATTGGTTATTATTACCATAACCGTTATAAATTATTCAAATAACGAGATATCAATATAATTAATATTGGTAACGGGAGGAAATTAAATATGGCAAAGCAGTTACATATTGTATCTTTATATAAACCCCCTTACCATACTTTGTACGATCAACAAAGAATTCACAAATATATTTTATCAGTATTTTATTTTCTTTTCTCTGCTTAATTGAAGATTCTTATTTTCAACTCTTAGAAGGAAGCTATGACTATCAATAAGGTTTTCTTTTCTTTATTCTCTTAATATTTGATTTCTATTATTTCATATTTTTCTATATCAGGAAAAGTGAAGTAAAATTGATTATTAGAAATCCGATTTATTTTATTATTTGCTTTGACCCCAAATACCATTTTTTGGTTAAACAAATGCTCTATTCTATTACTATACACAATCTGATAAAATCTTAATTCCTAGTCTAAATCCTGGACTTGGTTCAGGCTTGAAAAAAGCAATTCTTCTTTTAATTTCGTACCATCAAATTATATATATAAAGAAGAGTTTGTCTTCTTCAAACAGATAAACATGTAGCAGCTTCAATACTGACTGAAATTACAGTATCATGATACACAATTGTTTGTTTTATTGAAAAATATAGAACATTCTGACAAAAAATTGAATTAGTGTGATGCCCCACAAGATCCAATATGGACAGCAAGCAATCTTGCAAAGATAAAAAAGGACAACTAAACAATGCAGATTCAAAACTTTCAATAGGCTGATTTTTGAGTGCTCATTGATAGAAGATATATCATTTTAATACTACCAAAAAGTTAAACAATTGGTGCTCTTTAATATCTATATGGTTTTCTCGTACAGGATCAAAAGATTTTCAATGATGATTCTTTGAAAATCCAATGCAAAATGCCCCTTTTTTCCAAAAAATAAAATAAAATTGCATGGTGTGGACAAAATAAACCTTGATTCATGCATGAAACCATATTATATGAATATAACTTATACAAATTGAGAGCCTAAAAAATATTTACATATAAGTGAATCTTAACTTGTGATATGTAACAGGTTAGTTAACATTTTTTTCAGGTTACTATAAATATTATCGTAAAAATTTATCTATAATTACCTAATAAGTGATCTTATTGTGTAAATATTATTTATACTGTCAATGCATAGAATTTAAACTCTTAAATAGAATGTCAATTCTGAAATATATACTTTGATAAGAAAATTCAAAAGCGTATATATAGTACCTCAAATGGCTATTTATGGCTGTGCAGGGGGCACAAAATCTTCAGAATCCAAGAAGAATTAAACAATAAACTGACATATAATCTATCTGGGAATTGTTTACTATATTCAGATCTTACTGCAGACAGCTTTATTCAGAAAGTGAGGAAATTAAATGGGTAAATTCTTGACCTTTTCTGTTGGCAAATACGGAGAAATTAGCTTCAAATTCCTTCTCTTTTCTGGTTTGTCATGTTTCAAGTTAATTGAACAGTATTATGATAATCTTTGTTGAAACTTATACTAGTATATTGTAATTAAGTAACCAGTTAACTGTCGATAAAAAATTAGATTTTTGCATTTATCTCAAGTATTTTTAGGGTTTGAGATAAAAGGCTGAATCTTTCCCATCTTTATAATCGACAGAGGTGAATCCAATATCTAAAAGTAGAGACTCGAGAACAAACCCGCAGAACTTACCCTAGAATAATTCTATCAACTATTGAGTTAATTTGTTTGTGAAATGCAGTGTCTATTTTTCTCTTCCCAAAGATCACTGATCAGATCTAGTGATGAGGTACTCCATTTGAAGTTCATCCTCACTACATATGAAGGAAAACTATAGCCTTCCTTAAGGGAAGTGAGAGGTAATACTCTCGCTCTATCATTTCACCTAAATTATAATAATTAACTGATAATTTGTTCGAAAAAATTGAGATCATAATTTATAAATAAAGCAGGTTATTTGTTATAGCAAGTTCAACTACAGTGATTATATAAAAATCGTTTATACTGTAAGTGTATGTGATGGATCTTACAATAATCTAGCAAATAAGACATGTCATTTGTTACAACAAGTTCAAGTTTAGTTATTGTATAAAAAAAATTATACTAATAGTATATGTGTGTGAAAAATCTTATTATTATCTAGAAAATAAGACAGATTATTTGTTACAACAAGTTCAGATATAGCATTATACTCGCATGAAAGATCGATCTTACCATTTTCGATGGGGAGGAACTAGGCAATAACTGCATTAGTGGATCAAGAAAATGAGAGAAACCCTGCAGAAGTGGAATCATCATCTCCTTTGCTGGGGCTAGCTTTCTTTTGTTTCTTCTTATACGCAATGCCACGGGCCTTAGCTTGACACTCTTTCACTTCCCTAAGATACACACGAATCGCAGTACTAGCAAATGGATTCGTCTCAGGCGAGCCGCCATTTTCTTCGTAGGCGGCTCGAAGCCTACCGATGAGTGCATCGAGGCTTCCCCAAGCTTGTCTGAGCGGACAAGTACAAGGAGCCGGGGGCTCAGGTTGTCCATAGAACATACAACCTTGTAAGTGAACCTTAGTCTTTCCAAACTGGTCCAGGTACCGAAGAAACTCTAGTACATGGTTGCTATTGCACTGAGATAGCGGAATTGGTTGCCTCTGATTCCTCAAGTACTGATTAAAAGTATTCCAATCTCGTCGTTTTTGGGACTCGTATCGACTAGGTGTTGTTATTGATTGATCTCCTGGGGATCTCGATGATCCCTCAGCCAAATCTTTGCCTCTATCACTACTTGACATGACTAGAGAGGAATTGAAATAGATCGAGAATATTGATCTATTTGTGTGTAAGTCTAAATGTGTGGAAAATATGGAGAGTTTAAACAAAGGTTGAAGGAAACAGGTGAAAATGGAGGGATGAAATTGTTGAAATCACATCAAATGGACCTATTGAGTTGACATGAAATGGGCCATATGAGGTGCTTAATTTCTGCTCCTTCTTTTCCCTCATCATACGTTTTATTAGCCTTTTTTCATTATAATTTGTTTAACATTACTGAGCTGAGGGTATATATACAAGAGAGAGTCTCTCTACATTTATCTTTTCTGATCAGAGAGTATATCGGAAACAGTCTATCTACCTTCAAGGTAGGGTTACGTAAGGCGTATACACTATCCTCCCAGGACTCCACTCGTAAAATTATTTCACCCCAATTATACAATTGTTTGACTAGCTAAATAAAGTATTTAAAACAATATATAAAACTATTCGAGGATTAATTAATACTTAAGTTAACAGATACATCCACCTAAATTATTCAAAGTAATTTTTGTTTGACTGGATTATAGTGGAAGGTTTGAATATGGTACGGATAATACGACAAAGTTATAACAGGTATCTCCTATAATTGGAGTAGTATTTTTGGCTGTCCTTTTCAGATGCAACTGGAATATTAGGTATACATATAGGTCGTTGAGACTCTGACTACTATAGGAGTATGTTTTTTTGGGGTTTTTCTAATTCCGTAGCTGATATTCGCATTGGCATACCATCAAATCCACATTTGCATCAAAAAGTCACGCTTTAAGGTTTTCGACTCGAAACCATGAATTCATTACTAATCACTCTACCAAAACTCTTGTTGGTTACTATAGGAATATGTTAGAGATAAAAAAAAAAATCTTGATAGCCCGCTTGAAAAAGAACTACAAGTTGTTTATTTATAATAACTAGACAATATTTAGTGCGGTTTTATTTTGAATTAGATATCTTCTAATTCGTGTAATCTTGCAAATATTTATGTCTATAATTAAGACTCTATTTTGGTTGTTTTTTTAAATGTCTATATTTATTTTTTTAAAGTATCTTTTGGTGAGTGGAAGCCTATAATAAATAGGAGAAAGGTGAAGAAAGAAAAGGAAAAAAGATCTTCGTAACATTTGAAGTGCACACCTTTTTTTTTTTATGTAGGATGGAATTGCAACCAACAGTTTGCCTCGTAAATTATTATTATTATTATTTGCCAGTTAGAATTAAGAGAATTATTCCTTTGATGATTATGATAATTTCTAGTCAAATTAAATCTATCTCCCCCCGGTCAACTTAGTCAAACCGGCCGCATGTTTTAAAAAACAAAAGGAAATTGTCCTTGAATTTTTTAAAAATAAACTCAAGAGAGAATAAAAGAGATTCAAATTGCTCTTACTTAATCAGACTTGAAGAATTTTCTGTCTTTGAGTTCTATACTGAAACAAAGGTCAGAAACAGTTTGTATTAATAATGACTAGCCCGTTATAAATTTAGATTTTCTTTTCTTAACTTAGGGGAAGAAAATACTTCTACGCTATATTTACAAATAAATCAGTTAATTTAATTTTAAGAGTTACACCCGAGAAGGGAGCCTTGAGTTAATTGGTAATTGGTAAAATTGTTGTCATGTGATCAGGAGGTCATATCGTTCGAGCGGTGGAAACAGCCTCTTGCAAAAATGTACGTAGGGTAAAATTGCATACAATAGACACTTGTAGTCCGACTCTTTCCGGACCCGTGCATAGCAGAAACTTAGTGCACCGGACTTCCCTTTCTTTTCTTTTCTTTTTTAGTTACACGCGAGGGACAAATACCAAATCGGGCTATTGCACCCAAGTGAGCTAGTGATCAATGAAAGGTGTAAAAACTATGAGAAATATGACCTATTCTGGCAGAATGTAAAGGTAGATGGGGCGGATCTTGTGCAAAGATTACGGGTTTATGTGAAGTCATTTACTTTTGCTTAGAGCTTGTATTTGTATTAAAAAGCTTAGTAAAATTAAGTATAAAAATATTTAGTTTGAAACACAATCCGTTAGTTCATTATTATTCCCTCCATTTCAATTTAGATGAGATAGTTTGACTCGGCATGAAGTTTAAGAAAAAAAAAGACTTTTGTAACTTGTGATATTAAAGGCTTAAGAGGTAAAAATTTTATTGGGTCATGATATTTGTGTGGTTATAAAAGCTTCTCGTTAAGGGTAAAATGAGTAAAATGAATAGTTTAAAGTTTAATTATCTCCAAATTCAAACTAAAAACGAAAGAACCTCATCTAATTTAAAAAAAATGGAGTATTATATTAACTTGAGATCTTGAGATCTTTAGAACGTATAAACTTAAAAGTTTGAATATGGGTCTATAGTTCTATACACACATAAATTAGTACTATCACTGGTATTGCAAATTAAGCTGAAAGAACTTTGGCAAAAGGAGACACCCATACCTGAAAGCTATTTGGCCTATTTTGTGCATTTTGTTAACAGACAAGCACCTTTCCTTGTCATATCATACTTTAGAGGGAATAGTGGAGATTCGACATTGGAGAGAATTATAAAGAGGGTCTACTAAGTCATCCACTTTTCAGATGATCGAAAGGTTTATTTATCACATTGGATCTTTAGTCATTTTATGTGGTCCACAAATATAAAACATCTACGTGGACTCTGAGACGGATTCGGATCTTAAATTGACATGACATCACTATCGAATACTAACTCAAATTATCTTGAAGTGTAAAAAATTATCAAACGGGAATTTGAATTTACACTTTGCTTTTGTTCTACACTAACGAGACGTTTGGTTTGAAGACAAGTTATACTGCGATTAGTTATCCTGGTATTATTTCTTATTGACTGTTTGGTATGTTGTATTAATTTTAGGATTGTCAATTTTACTGTTTTATTCCAGGATAACTTATCGTGCGATTACTATTCAACCCTCTGGCAAGTATAAGTTATCCCGGAATCATGTGATAACTTATCCCAGGATTAATAACCAAATAAGGGATAAGACGGTACTAAATTTTTATCATAATTATTTTTTGGTTATCTATCATATACCAAACGACCCCTTATCTAATAAGAGACGACGTAATTTCCCTATGATAAATAGCAAATTTGGGCCTCCCATGAGAAAATATTGGTCCAGTGGGTGAAAACAATATTCTCTTATCATTTTTTCAGTGAAAATAATATGAGCTGGCTATTTTTCGGATTGGTAATTGAAAAATAGTCACTATTTTAGCTGAAACCCGGAAAGTTTCAGCATAATGTGCGGGAAGTTTATACGCAGGAGCTCCACCACATTATGAAATTTCAACACATTATGCTGGAATCTCATATGTAAAAAATCCAAACTGGAATCTGGAATATTTTCGGATTTTTAAGGGTGTTTTTGTTCAAATTTTATCTTTATATGAAAAAGTAACTAAATTTCGATTACTTTTGTAACTGCGATTAATTTTCAATACCAGTTGTAAATTAGGCTATTTCCGATTTTTTTTTCATTTTTTCAAGATAAATATTGACTGATATTTGGGTCTTCCTTCCAAATTTTTACCAAGCTTGAAGAATTAACCTAATAGTTGTTTGCCCAACCGCTTAAATTATAATCATGTATAATTTATGAATACTGGCTAAAAAAAATAAACATGAATTCAGTCGGATATTGGTGCAAAAATCTCTCAAAAAATCATTTTGTTTATTTCACTGGTATGTTCATTATTCAATCTTTAAATTTTAACTTTTTTAACTATATATTACTCATGGAAACTGACAATTTCTTATATGTTACTTAGTTTTTTTCTAATAAAACCAAAATTAAGAAATGAAACCATGCAGTAAAAGATAAGAATTGAATTGCGTGAAGATTGAAAATAGTAAAGAGTAAATTTTGTTAAATCTTGATTTCTTTTTTAATTTTTTATATTACATGTATAATGGGATATATGAGAAAACATAGTGAAAAGGGATAGTGAATCCAACTCATGCTTATAGCATGGTTATTTTTTCCCAAAGTTAAAGCGTTAGACCAAGATTTTAGAAAGAGAAAAAGTATTTTTGAGGAGAGCATAAACAATTTTTGATAACCAAAAAAAAATATTTTTTCCTAAAAGCATTTTAAAGAAAAATATACTGCACTTTTTAAAAGTTCGGCCAAACACTAATTGCTACTCAAAAATATTTTTAAATTAATTAATTAATTAAATACAAATTGCTTTTCATCAACTTTTCAAAATAAGTTGATTTTAGAAGTTTAGCCAAATAATTAAGCTATTATTCGGCATCGAAATCTTGAATTGGCTAATAGATTGAGCTAAAGTTCCTCTCATTGAGAATATTGTAGTTCATTTCGTTACCATCTTGTAAAAGCTCTTCTTTTTCAAACCCTTTATTACTATATCATGAATGGGAAAATGAAGAAATCGTATTTTAATGAAGATCGACAGTTACGAAATACATAGTATATCTGCGTATGAATAATCTTACGCTCACTTTTGGGAATCACGAGGTACATGATGATCTAAAATTTATTTTAGCACTTTCTTTTGTTAGACAAAAAAATTTATTATCAGAAGTTTCTAAATATTCAAATTACAATTTCAAGATATTCGAATCCCCCCCCCCCCCCCTTTTTCTCAAAATAATGGCCATTCAAAAGTGCGCGGTCAGACCAACTTGACCTAAGTAAGTTTCAAGGTTTACAAGATGAATTTTAGTTTTATATAAATAATGTGTTACAAAATCATGCAAATTAATATCAAATACTGTGTGGGTTGTTATTTCTTTCCATAAAATAAAAAAAATCAATTAAATAAATTAGACTTGTCATTGAAAAATTACATGTTATTGTAGGTTAATTTAACCTAACAAAATATTTTAAAAAATATGATATAATATCGATCTATAAGTCTTAAACCATTGTGAGATGAGATATTAAAAGGGCACAAGCCGGTAAACCTAAAATCTTATGGAAGGAGTTATTTTGAAAGAGCCATAATTTCTTGAAATCAATATAAACTTAGCAAAAGTCATAATACAATAAACGAAAAAGATTTATATAGGTGAAACCAAATTAGTTGCATATATTTTAATCATGTTCATACACTTACTTTAGATCCTATATTTTAGAAGTCTTTTAACCCGATTAGAGATAATTATACCGTTAGAAAATATAAAGAATTTCTAATATTTCTTATTTTTATTCCAATTTTATGTAACGTTGATATGAGATGAACTATAAATAGGTTATAACTTAGGCTATTGTTTGTGTAAGAATCTGTATATTTTTATATATGAAATTAGGGTTCGTTAGTTTGCTTGTCATTGTTTTTGCCGACTGGTGTATGCACAACTCCACATGTCATTGCTCCAATATGCTTCTAAATTCATCCCACAAATCCCCTATTAGTCTTTTCAAACCCACCAAAAAGAGAAAAAAGGGAGTGTTTCTCATGACACAGACTCGTTGTCTCTCCATTTTAGGCTGTCTTATATTATTATTAATGAATGTGAAGTTATGAATAGTTTAATAATTCTTCAGCATCTCTTTAATTACTACGGTATTGTTTTCCCTTTATTTTGAGGTTCTAATGCTAATCAAAACAAGGAGAGTGTCATGACATTCATAATTAGTAGTTTAATGAGGAGATTAGAAATAGTATCTTTCGATCTGTGTAATTGTTTTGATTTTTGAAAATAAAATAAAATGATAAAAAAAAACTAATAAAAGGGTACCTTGTGGAGATGCTTAGACATTCACCCTATAAAATGCTTCCGGCACAAAACTATGTGGTTTTATCATTGTTGTTGGAGGTAGTGTGATAAGATATTATTTGGGCTTTTTGAGAGACCCCGCTATATTATGACACAGTATTTTAAGAATTAATTCATTAATTTCAAGACATATATAGTATGATAAGATGTTTGCGCTTTTTTAGAGACTCATTATTATGACACAGTATATTAAGAATTGGCAGTTTAACTGACGAGACATCATTTTGACATTAATTTGCACCAAATGAAAGTTTGCTTAATTATGAAGTGGTAGTTAGTGGACATATTCCTATAGGACATTATTCCAAAGTTCTATTATTACAGTATAGCTAGGAATAGGAGTATGTTTTTATGTAAAAGAGAGATTAACGATGAGGGGACCTAATTTAACGCTACTAGACATCTTACATGTGTTGTTCAACAAAAAAATCAGATTAGGTAATATATCAGATTCTTTTATTTCATTGAACAAAACAGATATATAGTAGAATTTGGACTTGAATTACACAGAAGTATTAGGAAGATAACAAGAAACAAAAAGATACCTTGTCCCTCTACCCAAAAAGAAAATAGAAAAAAGAATTCCTTTTGTGTCAATATAAAAAGTAAAATCCCTCTAACAAAAGGTTTAAAATAGAAAAATTAAAGGAACAGAAGAAGTAGATACGATTCAGAGAGGAACCTGTAAACCCTAAATTAATATCGGTGCCTTAGACAACCTTTTGAAATCCATAACTACATCAACCGAACCAAAGTTGTGTGATAGGACGGCTGCACTACAACTTTTGAGTTAAAGTTTCAACTGAACTCAATATTTTCAGTAAGGGCAAAATATTTACAAAAAGTAGATTCGAACACGAGCTTTTAATAGTAGAGAAAGAATAAAATCTACTAAATTTCCATTCCCTAAGTATTTTGGGTAGTACCCATTTTGGTCCAAACGATATTAATATTATCTAATATACATCATAACAAAATACTGGGTTAGTTACATACGGAATGCATTTCCTTGCAAATTACTATCTAATATGTGAAAGTGGTTGACAGTTTAAGAAATAAAAGTTTTTTTTTGAAATATATGGTCTAAAATAAATCATAAAAACTAATTATGTGGCTAGGAATCCTTTCATTAGGTTCATAAAGAAATTTAAAGTTGAATTGTTTATAAATATAGAAAGGTGTCATTTTTTTTTACTAAATTAAAAAGGAAAGAGTATCACACAAAATGAAAATGGGAGAATAATTAACTGTGACTACCTACAATTAAAATTAGTACTACTCTAAACTTATATAACAAAAGTCGTAGTTCCTAGTTTATCTATCACTATAGCTTGTATGTAGGAGTTTACATGAAGAACTGCTAGATAAATTAAAATAAGTTTTCAAAAAGCTTCATCCTTGCTCTTTTTGTTATTGGTAGGCCTGCTATCCTGTTTTGTTCTCTGTAACTATGTCTGAACTCCAGATCTGTAGCTTCTGCGTCAACCACCTGCATTTATGTGAAATCGGACTGTATTACAATTGATTAGATCAATACCTAAGATGACATGCATTTTTTTTTAAATCAAAAGCAACCTACTCGAGATAGCATTATCATTCAAAATAGCATATAGAAACACATGAACGATCATTTTTGTATAATTAATCCATGTAAGTGCGTATCGTATAACTTGTTTCTTGCATTATTAATTCATGTATAATTTGTTTTCCGACCAAAGGATCCTTAAAAATTAGGCTTAGACTATGATAGCTTGGTCAAGATCTAAACTAGGGAACAATGACCATATGGCCTGTCATATGAAGAAAACTTGAATACTACTTGTAGGACCATCAAAATTTAAACTCTACTAATAGTCGTACCCGCGCGATACACGGTCAATATTAAAAAATATTGATTAAATTAAATTGTGATCGGGCTTGTTTGAAGATATTAGATCATATTGCTTTAATAAATTTTAATTGTCGTCTTATTTGTCAATACGATATACCCAACAATAAAATCTTTATTAAATTAAATGGACTTATATAGTCATTGAATAACTTCTTTTGTTCTATATTTTTATTTATTATATTATCCAATATTTAGTGTTATTACATTGTTAATAGAAATTTTTATTAGTGTATTACTTTGTTTAATATTTGTGTATCTAAATTTCAATGAATAAATCTCTATTAAATTAAAGGGGTTTATATAGTCATCAAATAACTTTTTTGCTCGGTATATACTATATATTGCAATTTTTGAGAATTTTTACACATAAATTTATACTCCATACTAAAAGTACTGAATTCAGATGAATTCGATACCAAAGAGCTGGAACTGTCCCAGAGTATAGTAGTATAGATACCGATGAAAGTCTCTTACATATGTACAACATGTGTGAGTTTAATTCTCGCCGTCTTCCTTCTCCTTTCCCCTTATCTAATATCTCTAATTCCCTAATGTATTAGAGAAGTTTCAAAAAGAATACTACTATACTACTTGTAGTTGTAGGAGTGACAGGTTAAATATCTCATTTTCAACTGAACTTTTCTACCTTTCTCCAGGTTGAGAACAGAACGTTGGTATATATCTTTTTCTAGCACTAGTATATATCTTTTTTCTAGCACTAGTAGTACTTTTCCACAACTCAAATCACTTTTGAGAAATGATGTTTTATGTCTAGGGGTGAACAATTGAAGGGGCTCAATGTGTATTCAATTCTTTGATCTCCATGTCAAATAATGGAGATATGAAATGCCATATTTTCCATGTTGATGATGGGCAAAAACTAATCAAAGTTTTGGTTAAAACCAACTCTGATTAATATTAAGCGTAAAATTATGCAGATTATAACATTTACGTACTTAGAGAAATTAGAGTACTCTATTCATTTCCTTCCTTTGTTCTAAACTCCATATTGTTCTTTTCTAGTTAGATTTCCATGCATATATAATTACATGCACTCAACTAGAGCAGAGCATAATATCGTAAAAGGTTTGTAATTTGGAAAAGTTAAATATTTATAATTGTAGTGATCAATTGTGTCATCTTGATGATGCAAACCTAGCTAAGTGATGTTTAACATACTAATTGTTCCTCTATTTTAGGTTTTAAAAGTGTATTAATTCTCGTTTAAGTTAGAAAAAAAGATTTTTTAACTGTAGAATGTTAGTTTATTCTAGATATATATAAAATTCAATAATTCATTGGTACGATAGGATAATGCAATTGAGATAAGGAATATTCTTTGCTTTAAAAAACTTTGACGGTAAGTATAATAAGTACTATATGCTCCGGAAGATCAGAACAATTCTCTAGTAAGTAAAAAACAATCAAAACTGCATTATTACGAGTTTAACGAGTGGTCACAACTTTTTTGTTCGTACTGTATAAACAATATAATTATTATATTTGATACTGTTTACCATCAAGTCAAATTATATTCATATCATTAATCAGTGAAAACACGCTTTGACTTCACACCCACTAGCAAAAAGGGACTTTTATAGTTGGGAGAAATTAAAATTTCATCATTCACCCAAATCGTAAAGAAACTAAAACTAATTGCTAGAGGAGGGGGGAGAATGAGATACTCATGGACTCAAACGTCACAGTAGAAAGCTGGTTTTAACCTAGATCAGCAACCTCTTTTTTATGTACTCACATTAAGGTTGGTCCCTCTCCAAAAATCATTCTCCTGGGTAGGGGTGTTCGACGGTCGATACGGTACGGTATTTAAATATTTCAGTTTTGTATTTTTGGTATTCGATTTCATAAAATGATATTCCAATATCGTACCTAATTATATTCGGTATGGTTCGATTTTTTTTTTTTCTTTTTTCGGTTTATTCGATACGGTAACTTCGGTTTGTTAGGTTTCAAATTAACCAGTGCATAAAGCCATAAACTATATTCTTAATTAAAATACTCACAAATATAAAATTAAAAACGTTCCAGGCTAACATGACTATTGACAAAAAAATTGCTCAAAACCAGTAAGTATCAGCCCATAGAGAGAAAAAGGTACATAAAGGAATAAATTTAATCAATGAAAATGTCTTATTATTTGCTTAGAGCTAATTGTCGAAGTTAGAGAATAAAACAAGGAGTAATCCAACACATGCAATTCAATACACGAGAAGAAACACCCTAAAACTGTAAAAGTATTACGATAAGATGCTTGGTATACTAGAGAATAAGAGTCAAATTTTGCGGCCTACCTTGTTCCTCCATTTTCCTAAATAAATACATATATGAGATTTACTACCAGCTTCAACATGCATACCAAAGAAAAATATTATGTAACTTAGTATGTTATAATCAATAATAAGTGTATTGTGTAACTTATTATATATTTCGGTTCGGTATCAGTATCGGTATTTCAGTATTATCTTTGTAAATACCAAATACCAATTTTTTTTTTAAAACGTAAACCAAATACCATATCAAATACCAAAATATCGAATATCAAATACCAAAATTTTTGGTTTCGGTACGGTAATTCGGTATTTACCACATTATGCACAACCCTACTCTTAGGTTACCATTCGATATTCAGTGTCCGCTTTAGGACTCGACTAATTTGAATTCGCGGTCTACTTTAACGGGAGGATAAATAATTTGCTCCTACTAAAGACGATTCTATATTTCGGACTTGAACCCAGTACCTCTAGTTGGGAATGAATCAATTACGACTCTATCACAATTTGTGTTGGTAAAAAACATATGCTAATTATTTTTCAAAAAAGATACTCGTTTGCTATTAGATTTTTGGACTACTCGCTTTGTCGTCTTTTTACCGACTAAAACTAATCAACAGTTACTCTGTCTCAATATCTAGGTGGGCTCTTTTATTGAAGCACATTACTTTACTTTCTTTACAAAAAGTTCAAGAAAAAGACATGGCTATTTTCATGTTGCTTTTGTAGAATAGTAAAGTTAATTCCAAAGTTCTTCTGCACCGTGTGTACTACCGTACCCACTTATTTTCATTTCATCCTGTCTTTAAAGCATTGTGCTTTTTCTTTTCCTCTCTTTGGAGTTTACAAAATTCTTTTAACATCATCGTATTAAGCTGACCTATAATGATAAATAATTTTTCATAGCAAGCATAATGGAGTAACTTAGAAAAATACAGTAACATGTTATAATCGATTAAAGTGAACTAATAATTACAAAAAATTATATTATCGGTATATATAATTTAATCTTTTTCTTTATAACTTCTTTTGAATAGCCAGTAAAAGGAGTGTGGCATGTCTAATTAACTAGACACTTATCTTTGGCCATTGATAACTTTTTCACTAGTGGGCTGCTCTCTTAGAGACAATGTATCCCTTTAGTAAAAGATTAAAGAGAGAAATTTAGAATTAGTCAGAATTACAACTAGTAACTGAAAGGAGGGGTTTCAATAAATATTTAAAAATCGATTAAACCGATCGTACCGTATCGTATCGAATCGATTTTTAGGTTCCTTTTAATAAAACCGTAGGTTTTTATATAAATTTATAACCGATAATTATGGTAGGTTTTTATGAATAAACCGAATAAAATACCGAACCATACCGAATAATTTTACATAAAAAAATATATTTATATACTAAATTTTAAAAATAATAAAACATTAAATTTTTCCTTGGGCCTTGGAATTATGAAAACGATTACAAGCCAACAAATAATTAAACTTAAAATCCTAATTCACAAACCTATTATACTACTTTTATTGAAACTAAATTATTTCCAACATATTCATTAGCAAGACACAACATATTCTAGCGATTATGACTTATGAGTGGCAAACTACAACATATTAAATATGTTTCCTTTCATATAATTTAAATTTATATTTTTAAATATTTAATCTTTTATAGACTTTATTCTTGAGTCCCAACTTGTTTAATATCTTTCCACTCGTGTGATTTATATTTTCTTTGTCTTTGCTTAGTTTCTTTTGCGCTGCTGTATAAGTTGATGGATCTATACTCTAGCCATCTTTCGTATTTTCTTAATTCATCGCCCTTAAAATAGTAAAAATGTCTAGAGAATTTTGCTAAGTCCTATAAAAGTACCTATTTTATTGTATTCTGCTTCCACTAGTGACTTTTAAATGACATTTTAAAAAATATCAAAAATTAACCGAACCGTACAGATATCGAAGAGAAACCAATATAATTGGTACGATTTCTAAAAGTCTAATTTTGGTTATACATAATAGAATAACCGAAAATTTGGTATGGTATAAATTTTATAAAACAACCGGCCGAACCGAATCATTGACACCCCTAACTGAAAGTAAATCATACTTTTCGAAACTAATTAAATTTAATCACTTTTTCGTGTGAGAATAATATTTGGACAAGAATACCCAACTTAAAAGAGTGCGAAGACTCGCTTCTTATCTTTTTTGCGTTATTCGAACTCCAGCGAAAGCTAAAATTAGAATTATAGGACTATGTTTCGTTTGAGTTCTAGCATCATTTCTTGGAGTTCTAGAATATGGTGGAATTTAACTTCTAAGAGTTAGAACTCCAACATAATATATTGAAATTCACATACATGATGTTCTATTTGAGTTTCAACATTTTTTCTTAGAATTCAAACAAAATATGCAGGAATTTAACTTCTTAAAGTTCGAACTCCAGCATAATATGATAAAATTTACATACAAGACATCGAACTCCAGCATAATGCACTGAAATTTTATACGCAGAAATTTCATAATTCAGTATATTATGTTGGATTTTTTTTTTGTGTGTGTTTTTGCTAAGGGTATTTTGTCTATATTTTATCTCTGCATTAAATAGTTGCTATTTTTTAATTACCTTGCAAATGCTGACTATTTTTCAATTATCAATACAAAAACTCACCAACCCATGCTATTTTGACTATATTTGATCACTTTGACATTTTGTGCAGCATTGAGTTATTGTATCTTTTCACAAACAACTATTTTAATTTACTGTTTAGTTTTTTTAGTCGGTATATATAGATTATACTCTGGTTATACATATATTATATATCACCAATTATTTTTAGCTTAAGCAATTGAGTAGACGGTTATTTAAGTTAATTCTTCTTAAGAGATTTGTTATCCCACACTTATTTCAAACTAAACCTATTAAGAAAACGATTCACGAGCGTTTGTTGGTTTTTGGGCTTGTGAGGGTCCAATTCTAAAGTATAACCCAGCCCAATACTGCTAATATCCTTGGTCCAATTCTAAAGTGTAGGCCACTGGACAATATCAATTAGTATTGAATTTGTTAACTGAAGAAAAACTTGATTTTGGAAAAATATTCAATTAGTTATGAAAACTATGATGTGATCACATCTGGTTAACTCTTCAAGGGGCGTAAGAATGTTGGTCATTTATGTGTAAAGAAGAATTAACCATACCTCTAGTATACTTTTTGCTAGTTATAAGCTTGAACTTATTAAACTTTCTTTAGCTCTATACTCAAATAAAAACGTTATTTTATTTTACACAAACAACGTGTCACATTTCATGACTGAGGAAGCTATCATTATCAAGTCCTACCTACTACTAAAAACTGATAATATTCGATGTGCTGCTCATGGTGCAAAATATTAATGAAATTCTCAAGTCATATTATCTCTTTTCTCAACCCAAGATATTAGCAAAGAGACAAATTTGCTCCTGAATTATGTAAATGATCTAATTGTGCCTTGGTTAGTAGTTAGTGATGGGATTCTCCTTATTCACTTATAGACCACACTTTGAGATTAATGTCTCTAATTAGCATAATATTTCACCATGTGTCCCAATTAAATGTTAATTTAAGATTGAGAAATAAATGACTAATAGATAAAGTTTTCACCTGAACTGTGTACCAAATTTTCGCATTAAACACACTCTGAAAAGATTGAATATACAAAGTGATTTTTATTTGCAAAAGTGTATAACATGAATTTGGTCCACAGTTCAGGTGGTGACTTATGTATTTCGTCTTAAATATTTTTTTTTCTTTCCAAAATTTCATTAAATTTTAAAGGGTGATAGTATGACCTGAAGAAACTTTGTTGGGGTTATCTATCAAAATCGAAGAAGCTCAAGGGGAAGTATTGCAATTATCCATTTGTCTAAGCCCTTTGTTTAACATTTCTACTCACTCTCTCTTCTCTTTTTTAAAAAATCGTCGTAGAGTAAACAAAATCGTCAGAGCCAGAGAACCAAAAAGAAAGGGGAAAGGGTAAAAGGAATCTTCTTTTGCTCACAGAAATCGGACATGGCTTCCTCAAAAGAACGCGAGAACTTCGTCTACATCGCCAAACTCGCCGAGCAAGCTGAACGATACGACGGTTAGGGTTTTGATCTCAATTAATTATTTTTTTCTTTGATTTATATGTTTAATTGGAATGTTTTTTTATCTGATTGCTAAGACAACCTTAAAAATCGAATATCAAACTCCATTTCTTCTATATTTAAACTCTCTCTGTCCCAATTTATGTGATGCTATTCTGTATCTGATTATTCGACAACCTTTAAAATCGAGAATGAAACTTCACTTCTTCAGAATTATATCTTCTGAATTAGTGTTTGTTTTTGCCTAATTATATATTTAATGTTTTTGAGCTTTATATCTGCTTAATTACACTAATTGTGTATCTGGTTTTTCATATAAACTTCAAAATCGGAAATCAAATTTCAGTTCTTCAAAATTCTAAATTTTGGCTGAGCTTATACTATTTGTGATTTTAATTTGTTAATGAATTGTTTTTTCACCTCTGCAGTTTAATTTTAGCAGTATTCGTGTCAATAGTTATTTAAGAAAAGACAATAGTTATTCGTGTCAATAGTTTTGATCTCAATTAATTATTTTTTTCCTTTGATGTATGTTTAATTTTAGACTGATTTTATATCTGATTACTAAGACAACCTTCAAAATCGAATATCAAACTTAATTTCTTCAAAATTTACACTCTCTCCGTCCAATTTATGTGATGTTATTTCCTTCTTTACTTCTAAATTAGTGTTGGTTTTTTTTCTAATTATATATCTCAATTAATGAGTTTGAGCTAATGGCATGGGCCGGAGAGAGAGAGAGAGAGAGAGTGATGAAGGGGGAAGAGGAGCTTGGTAGCAGGAGCTAGCCTTCAAACGCAGGCTGAACTTCACGCCTCTGGACCCGAAACAGATGCGATGCGCTACCCAACGCCTAACCTTGTCCCCCCCTACTACTCTTCTGGTTGTGCCATTACCAATCGCGGGTAACCCCCATAGTAGTCTACTAGTAGAAGACTGAAAGAGGAGAGCCAGTCTTGCACACTAAGTCATGAGTGAACCTAGGCTCTTCAAGACCAGCCTTTCACTTATATCTGTTTAATTACACTAATTGCATATCTGGTTATTCATATAACCTTCAAAATCAGAAATCAAATTTCAGTTCTTCAAAATTCTAAATTTTGGCTGAGCTTATACTATTTGTGATTTTCAATTTGGCGATGAATTGTTTTTTGACCTCTGCAGATTAAACTAGATTATTTTAACAGTATTCGTGTCAATAATTATTTAAGAAAAGACAATACACTACATAGAAAGAAATTTCTAGAGGAAATATTTTGATTGGAAAATTATCCGTTTTTATCTTAGACAAAAAGGAGGTAAAGAGGCATGTTTTAAGAATTTAAAGTTCGTACGATGATAACCAAATACTAAAATTGGTACTACTAATATTGATACAACAACAACAACTATATTTCACCCATAAACAAGTTGGAATTGGCCATATGAATCCTCACTAACCATGTTTCCCATTTAAATTCATCTCAGGCCAACATTTTACAAAATAAAAATAAAAATAAAAAGTACTAGAAGTTTTCTATATTTCCTACTGATGTATTACTGGTTTTTTGTTGTTGTTGTTGCTGCTGCTGCTGCTGCTGCTGCTGCTGCTACTACTACTACTACTACTACTACTGATGTATTACTAATATTGATAATTGAACAAAATGCATTTTTTTCTCACGATTCATCAAATCCAAAAAGCTATAAAAAGATTTCGAATAAAGTCTTTCTTGATTGGATAGAAATGGATAGAAATGGTTTTTTGTTGTTGTTGTTGCTGCTGCTGCTGCTGCTGCTGCTACTACTACTACTACTATTAATAATTAAACAAAATGCATTTTTTTCTCACGATTCATCAAATCCAAAAAGCTATAAAAAGATTTCGAATAAAGTCTTTCTTGATTGGATAGAAATGGATGAAAAAAGTATTTACTCGTCCATTATTGGATCTGAAGTTTTCTATATTTCCTACTGATGTATTACTGGTTTTTTTTTTTGTTGTTGTTGCTGCTGCTACTACTACTACTACTACTACTACTACTGATGTATTACTAATATTAATAATTGAACAAAATGCATTTTTTTTCTCACGATTCATCAAATCCAAAAAGCTATAAAAAGATTTCGAATAAAGTCTTTCTTGATTGGATAGAAATGGATGAAAAAAGTATTTACTCGTCCATTATTGGATCTGAAATTTTGATTCTTCCTAGAACTTTTGCTGCTTTATAATGCATATGAAATAAAACTGTGGATTATACCAAGAGGTTACTTATATTAAATTTGAATAATTCGCGGCGTTGTTTAATTCTGTTTTCCTCCTCCCTTCTTCTCCTCAGCAATTAAAATGGAATTAGGCTTCCTCTTTATTGTTTAGAAAAAAGGGCAGCTGTTGCACTAAGCTCCCGCTATGCGTGTCCTCTTTATTGTTAAATGGTTAGAGTTTTATATCTTTACATCATTCTACAGAGATGGTTGATGCAATGAAAAAGGTTGCAAATATGGATGTTGAATTGACTGTGGAGGAGAGGAATTTGCTTTCTGTTGGATATAAGAATGTTGTTGGTTCGAGGAGAGCATCATGGAGGATCTTATCCTCTATTGAGCAGAAGGAAGAGTCAAGAGGAAACGAGCTGAATGCTAAACGGATCAAGGAGTACCGGCATAAGGTTGAGAAGGAGCTAACTGACATTTGCAGTGATATCATGACTGTTATCGATGAGCATCTAATTCCCTCATGTCCTGCTGGCGAATCATCTGTGTTTTACTACAAAATGTGAGGGCTTTTGCATTAATCAGTTTGGGTGGAAAATATTGTATTTGGTGACATGGGAAGTCCTAAACTTCAGTGTTTGTTCATTTTGATCATTTGATTTATCTTTGCATACAGGAAAGGGGATTATTATCGCTATCTTGCAGAGTTCAAAACTGGTACCGATAAGAAAGAGGTGTCTGATCTTTCATTGAAGGCATATCAGGTAATAATTGCTTGCACTTAGCTTCTCAAATATGTTGGTACATATAAGAAACCTGTGTTCTCCCCTTTTGCTTTTGGCTATTGCTTTTTATGCAAGAACCGATCACATCTCCTGCTTGCTTGTCCATATTGAAAGACTTAAATTCAGGCTTTTGACCTCTAAAGTAGCTTGCTATTTTCTTTAAAACTGCATTTAATGGATCACTCATATATAGAACTGTATCCTCTGATTGGAGATTGAGTTCTTTCATGCAAGAGAGACTGTGGATTCTTTTGAGTGGCAAATTTCACAGATGTCAAATGTTGGAGGGGTGTGTTTGGTAGAAGTACCTTTAGTTGGATTGTACTACACATGATAAATATCCTTTCGTTTGTTCTTCCTGGATGCAATGAGGGTTTAGGAGGATCCTGGATGAGAGGGTTATTTTTAAAAAAATGTTTAAAATCTGTTTTTGGCCATACTGTTATTCAGTGGAATACCTTTCATGTTTACTTGATCTGAACAATGTTTGATGTACTTGTTAGTTTATTTTACTCACTTTTCACTAAAAGCAGATATGTGTAGACGGTTGAGGGGAAAGGAGGTTGTTTTTTGTTTGTTGAATTAAAACTTGATTTGCACACAAAGAGTTTGCTTCAACGAATTTGTTTTATGACATAGATCTAACTATTGTTCTTGAGGTTTAGCTATGGTGAAATCCTTTAGTGATTGGCTGTTTCTTGCTGTGGAATGATAAGTTTTAACTTCGAGTTATTTGGTAATGGTAACAGTGCTAGCTGAGAAGCTAACAGATATACAATCCAATACCATTGATGAGAATCTAGAATGTGACATATTGGTTACAGCCTACAAGTTTGGGCATTAATTTTTGCCACATGAGCGAATGCTCCTTTATATATTCTTGTTTTTTTTGACTTCATGATGCAACACACAGCATAAAAGTGATACCCCCCTTCCTGTTTTGTAATCTTTAATCTCTTTCACGGACCAGTACATTTTGTATCCCATGTTTTGGTACTTGGGTGTTGGAAAGTAAACATACAACAACAACAACATACCCAGTATAATCTAACAAGTGGGGTATGGGGAGGGTAGTGTGTACGCAGACCTTACCCCTACCTGGAGAGGTAGAGAGGCTGTTTCCGATAGACCCTCGGCTCAAGATAAGGTGGAAAGGAAGAAAAGGAAAGAAGAAGAAGAAGGGGGGGGGGGGGGATAATCAGGGAGCAACAATTTCCAGTAAAAGGGAGAAAGAGTAGCATCAAATCGTAACAATCAGGGAGCAATTTTCAAAAACAATGGACGTGGTTGCTAAGTACCAGATATAATAACAAACTAACAGAAAGTGACTGTCAACCAACAACAAGAATATTACTAGTACTACTGGTAAACCTAGGAGAAACTCACAACTACCTGTCAACCCACCACCTTAATCCTAGACCTCCACACCTTCCTATCGCTAGTCATGTCCTCGGTTAGGTGAAGCACCGACATGTCCTGCCTAATCACCTTTTCCCAATACTTCTTTGGCCTATCCCTGCCCTTCCTCAAGCACGCCATGGTCAACCTCTCACACCTCCTGACCGGGGCATCTATGTCTCTCCTTTTCACATGCCCAAACCATCGCAGCCTCGATTCCCGCAATTTGGCTTCCACGGATGCCACTCCCACCTTGTCCCTAATAACTTCATTCCTGATCTTGTCTTTCCTGGTGTGTCAACACATCCATCTCAACATCCTCATTTCAGCTACGCTCGTCTTCTGGACATGGGACTTCTTGACGGGCCAATACTCAGCTCTATACAACATAGTCGGTCTAACCACCACCCTGTAGAATTTGTCCTTAAGTCTAGGTGGCACATTCTTATCGCATAAAACCCTCGAAGCTAGCCTCCATCTCATCCAACCCGCTCCAATGCGGTGGGTAACATCCTCGTCAATCTTCCCGTTGCCTTGAATTATAGACCCAAGATACTTGGAAAGCAAACATCTTTTGCATAAAAATATGATGTCATTGTAGGAGTCTACTTAATGTTGTTATTTCAAGTTTTTAACATTACAAACATGATGCGTAGCCTCTTTTCTCATCCTTTTGTACCTTTTCATCTCTCCATGTTTGATTATAGTTGGTTATGATTACACAGCACGTGAATATATGTTTATCTAGTTCTACTTATTATTCCAACTAAATCTCGTGTGCAGTCAGCTACAACAACTGCTGAGGCTGAATTACCACCTACCCATCCCATTAGGTTGGGTTTGGCTTTGAATTTCTCTGTTTTTTACTATGAGATCCTGAACTCTCCTGAAAGGTCTGTCTTTCGTCTCTCTGAATTATCATTTTCTTGAAGTCTATTCGTAATCTATATGTAATCTCAGCTGATTAATAATCTGTTTTCTCCAGGGCATGCCACCTTGCAAAGCAGGCTTTTGATGAAGCAATATCAGAGTTGGATAGCCTAAATGAAGATTCCTACAAAGATAGCACCTTGATTATGCAGCTTCTGAGGGACAATCTCACCTTGTGGACTTCTGATATTCCAGAGGATTCAGGTATACGTGAAGTCATATTCTCAATTTGCCTTGATGTTTTTGTATAGTCTACAACTTGTGGGTGTGGATTTAGTTGGCTTGTTATGATTGCTAGCACAATGCACTTTTCTCTCTTTTATTTTTAATTTTCTGTTTAAGGCTGAAACTACTTTCATTGGGTTTTGTTTGAACTTTCTGACAGCCCTTTCTGGTATATTTGCCATAGTTGTTGAATATTATGGACAGTAACTTGTCAATCAAAGATATCAGATATCTTCAGGAATGTCAATTCATTTTCAACATGACATTTCAGAACCTTGGAGTGCTGTCGCTTATTTTCGGGGGGAAAAGGAATCCAACCAGTTTAAAAAGTTTGAGGATTTTTTTTGAGGATTTTCTTTTTCATGCTACATCCAATGATTTGTCGGACATAGGATAATCTAGTGGGAAAGGGGATTGTACAAATGTTTCATACTTTTGTTATCGTTTGATTGAGGATGGGATGAGATACTTCTCTTTCTCAAAACAAAAAAAAGAAGAAGTGAGATTGGGATTACTGCAACTAGTAGGTTAAGACTTTCAACGTTCTAGGATTCGCTAATTGTATTCTTTGCAAGGCTTCAGCTTAAATTTCACAGATGTTCCTGCTTGTATTGAGGTGGTGAGTAGTCATCTTTTTGTTTTAACATTCTTCAACCGAAATGACTTTGAAGAGGGATTATAATCACAGCGCAACCGATATTTTGATGCTGATAAGGCCATAACAAATAGGTTCAGTTAGATGAATACAATACCTTTTCTAACATTTAGAGGATATTGACTTTCTATTATTCTTGGTTGTATTTTTTGTTTTCCCTTCTCAACAGAAGATGCCCAAAAGGGAGATGCAGCCACAAGCAAAGCAGGAGGCGAGGGTGCCGAGGTGGGTTTCTTCATACATATTTCTGGTCCTTCATTCAAATAAATATTTATTTTTCACCACTCTTTGAGTAGTTGACTTTCCGACCCATTCCGACCCATTTCTTTTCTTATACTTTTGCAGTGACGGGACAACATATTAGAGCCTACTATGTTATTTAAGGGAGGAGGATGATACACCCAGGGGATGCTGTTCATTAGGATCCTTATAAATACTTATTTTATGGGCGCGTCTTGTTATAGTTTGTTTACATATCAGTTTGAAGTCTTCATGTGGTCAGATTTTGCATCCCAGTGCTATTTCCTCCCCTAATAGTGAGGTGTTCAGTCTTTTAGTTGATTGGTTTTGTCTATAGGTGGTTTTATTTTTCAGATGACTGCCGCAGCCAAATGGAGGATTCAGTGTTTATTTGTCCTCTCAACCTTCATTATCTAAATTCCACCAAAATTTTAATATATATCTTGCCTTTTTAGTTTAGTTGGGGGCATAGGCTATTGACTTCTTCAAATGTCGTAGAATGAAGGTTGCTGGCATTTCTTTCCGTCTCTATCTGCTACTGCGGCAGCTTCTATTCAATTCGTAATCTCTGATCTGAGTGGCAGTTTCTATTCAATTTGACGTCCCTGAACTGAGTGGCGCAAGAGTTACGATGCTCAGTTATACTTGCTTAGGTTGACAGGACATTAGCCAAAATATTTCACGTCAACAAAGTTGGTGAATTGTTGGAGGTTGATTTGGTCATTTGGTGTAAGCTCCTTGCTTGTGTTAAACCACCTGTGGTCCTGTTGGGCTGTTGGTCTCCCTCTCCTGCCTTCATTAACGAAAGGAATAAAGATGGAAGACGAGTTCCAAGTTTTTAAAATGTAAACGAGGACAAGTTGTTTGAGGTACGAATATAACCACGGGAAAGCAGATTCAGCATGTTTTTTCGATCAAGCTCTTTGCTCGTAAATGGGAGTTTTCGCCAACTGGATCAACAGTCGCCTGCGCGATGAAAGCTAGGGAAGCAAATACGATTAGATATCCTAGTTATCTTGGCCGATAACATTTGCCAGAATGAAACGGTTAATTGCTGCGCCTTGATCCATCTTCAGGTGAACAACCTAGTTGAGAAAAACTATCTCGGGCTTTGAATGACATTTTATTCTTAGCCACAACTTATTCGTTGATTCTCACATTTGGACTTTGAGTTAGTTCCAGCATAAAATTTGGTATAACTAATACAACATTTAATTTAGGTATAATACTCAGCATAGTGCATATCCAATGAATCTTTTTACTTGGCCGCATAAGGAAATAAAAAATCCTCATAACTAAGAGGGTGTTTGGCTAAGCTTATAAGCTGGTCAAACTGGCTTATAAGCACCTTTTGACTTATCTACGTGTTTGGTAAACACTCAAAGTGTTTATAAGCCAAGTGCTTATAAGCTAAAATCAGTCATAAGTCATAAGCTGGTCATCTTCAACTTATGACTTTTCAGCTTATAAACACTTTTAGTTTGACCAACACTTTTACTAGCTTATCCTTAATAATATTTTCTAATTCACAAAATACTTTTCCCAAAATAAATTTCTTGACTTTCTCTTCATTCCATATTCGTTATTAATTATTTTCTTTACAAAGAAAAGAATTAGTCATTTTAAAAAAATTCAAGGGTATTTTAGTCATTTTA
The DNA here is from genome assembly GCF_000390325.3 of Nicotiana tomentosiformis. Classification (NCBI taxonomy): domain Eukaryota; kingdom Viridiplantae; phylum Streptophyta; class Magnoliopsida; order Solanales; family Solanaceae; genus Nicotiana; species Nicotiana tomentosiformis. Next base: position 1,005,954 of record NC_090819.1, on the reverse strand, counting down.
ACAAAAGAATAGCTTATCAACACTTTTTAATCAAACACATCAACTGCTTATTATCAGTTTCAGCACTTCTATTCAAACACGTAAATGCTTATTTTAAAAATCAGTTTCAACACTTCAATTTTTTTTCCAGCATTATAAGTTTATCAGTTATTTACCGTCAGCTAATCCAAACAGGCTCTAATACAACTTTGATATGCAATACAGAACTATGCGTTAGTAATCTAATAATTTCTAAATTGTTTATTTATCCTAATAATATTTACATTGTATTCATTACATATACTAATTCGTGCCGTGTACATGTTTTCACAAAAACAATTTCGGCGAACATTTGGCATTCATGCATCAGACTTTAACAGTTAACAAACCTCAGAAAAGACAGAATACAAATTTATCACTAGAGGAATAGAACGTACACGTGTCCACTTTCCGTTGGTCCAGTAGGATTTCACGATTTTGATACTTTTTCAATTCAAACCACAAAGAAGAAATGGCAATGATTTTCAGTGGGACAAAAATAACAGCCCTCTTTCGCGCTCGCATCAAGATTAACACGCAAATGGCTTTCAGTTTCAAGCTTGACACTGTGAATCCCAATTTCTTCACCCTAACTAACAATCCAATAAGAAGAAGCCGTAATGTTTTGGGGTTTAAATTGTCAGCTTCTTCAAGCAGTAGTGGAAATGCACAAATTTCAGAGGCATTTGAGGAAGGACAACTTGAAAGGCCTCGTTGGACAGGGGAAACCCCACTTTCACGTCTAGTTGGAGCTCTTATTTCCTTCAAACCTCTCTTCTCTATACTCAAACTTGGTGCCAGACAAGTTCTTATCAGGTCCTCCCACTTTTACATTCGCTATTTCTTTTGTTGAATTTTGTGAATATCTTAAAGTTCAACAAGGAACCTTTTTTTTTGGGTTTCCACCCGGTACTCAGTACCCGCATAGGGGTACGAGTAAGTCCGGATTCGCAATGTAAAGTCCTGTATTGGGCGTAAAGTGTTCTAACAAAGGCGACTCCAAACCCAAGGTTCGAATACCTCTAGTTAAGGATGAAGAAGTACTTAACACTCCACCATAAACTTTGTTGGTTAAGAAGAAATTTTTTTATATTTAGAATATACTCTTTGTTTCGTCTTACCTTCTTTCTTGGTTTGTTTTAGAAAAATATCCTTTTTTATATTTTGTTCTGTAACTATTTAACTCCAACGTTACACGTGACATATTTGAGAGCACAAGATTCAAGATTTTGTTTTTGGTACATTAAACATATATTTAGTTAAGGACCACGAGATTTAAAAGTTTTCCTAACTTTGCTTAAATTCCATGTCGAGACACATCAATTGAAACAGGGAAAGTATATTTTAGGATAAATGGTTAAAAATATCCATAGATTACACAAATCATTTCATATTGATCCTTCATAATACCGCAACCCTATCCAGAAATATAACTAAGGGTAATATTAAAACATAATCAAAAGGAGAGAATAATTTGTACTGTTTGGAGCTCCGTTAAAGTCAAGAACAAAGAGACAATTAGCTAATTGCAAGAGTCTGAATAACGTTAAAGTATAGCAAATGATACCATTAGCATATTTCTTAGAGCAGATGGGTAAATTTGGATCTTTTCCTTATATTTTAAGTTTGTAATAAGCTAGCCAACTACGTGTAAATATTTTTTGTTAGTAGGTAGGGACAAACTTGGATCATAGAATTTTACTTGCTCCTCTACTATATTGAAATGTTTAAATTGCCTCAAGTTTGATCTGATTTTGTGGGGTTTGAACAGTACAGCTGAGAAAACTAATATTCCATGGAGGGAGATGACAAAGGAGATACTGGATTCTGATGTTTACAAAGAGTTAGAGAGCATCCAGAATCCTGCCATTGTATATCCTGATTGTGAGTTTCTTATCAAACTTTTTTATATTTTTTCTTTTCTTTTATCCCACCGAATTTAGCCTTAGACTGACTCGGCACGGAGTAACTTGTGGTCTAAAATAAACCATAGATATTTGTGGCAGATTAAAAAGGAAAGTATGACATATAAACCGGGATAGAGGGAGTAATAAAGTTACTTGAATTTAGTTTCAGAGGCTGAAAATACTCAGTTAGCCAGGCTAGTGCTTGTAGTCCTAGTAATGGAGAAGGAAAATAAGCAGAAGTTGATTTTTTGAGTATTTAAGAGATGAAGCTTTTTTGCAGTGTGTAATCTGTTGGAGGTGTTAGAAGAGAATGGGATAAATGCAGATGGGAACCATTTATATTAAAGCAAATTTCCTCTGGTGGACTAACCACTAGCTATTTTAAGGAAGCTAATGTTACAGAGGAGGCATATATCTTAAGTTATGCACTACTTTATCTATTAATGGTGGGAACTTGACTGTAATATGGAGCGATGAGCGCATGACATTCAAAGGTCGAAACAACAACAACAACAACAACAACAACAACATACCTAGTATAATCCCACAAGTGTGGTCTGGGGAGGGTAGTGTGTACGCAAACCTTACTCCTACCTTGTGAATGTAGAGAGGATGTTTCCGATGGACCCTCAGTTCAAGGAAATTCAAAGGTCGAAACCATGAGATATTTTATTAGCTTGAAAAATTATTACACGTGGAGGGGACTTTAGGCCTAACCATTGTTCTTTGTAATGTAATCTCCTCTTACATTATGTGTTTAAGGACTGAAAGACAACTTTTTCTTTTAAATTTTTATTGTACTGAATCACCCTTGCCGAAAACAAACTGGTTGACAAGGTGATTGCTTGTTCCAGATTATCTAAATCCCTTCCACGCGTATGATGAAGGCAACCTCTCCTGGCTGGTAAGAGTTAACATTGATTTCCAACATGTCTTTTGTGCCCCTAAAAGTGGCGCATTGAAAGTTTCAATCTTTTCTTATCAGATTTCTTCAGTTTCGTGCATAATTTCAAGTTATATTATATTTATGTTTGATTTGTACTTCATTGGTTATTTGTGCTTCTGTTGGTTCTTTGGTCTCTGGTGATCAAGTAATCGAGGATATGATATATCCTTTTTGTCATGTGCTTATGATTATTTGGTTATGAAGCTACTTAGAAATTTACATCAACTTAATTAACTACTGTAGGCTGCAGCTGAAGTAGAGGCTGCAACCATGTCGATGGTGAGACGTGCAATACCTAATGCTTCTTCACTTGAAGAAGCAAACCAGATAGTACGCGGAAATTGGCTTGACGCAATCGAAAAACATCATCAACAATATTCAGGAGACTTGTCAATCAGAGACATTCTTGACATTGGATGCTCTGTTGGTGTAAGCACAGGATATCTTGCGGACAGATATCCTTTTGCTAAAGTAACTGTGAGTATGAACGAACATTTATAATTTCATCTGTTTAGGAGAAAAAGAAGGCTAGATAATGCCAAATGCAGTAATAACTTCTGTAACCCAGTGTGGGATTACACTGGGTTTGTTGTTGTTGTCAATCTTAAATATTTCTGATTCTTGATTTCTTGTGCAGGGTCTGGATCTTTCACCTTATTTTCTTGCTGTTGCTCAGTATAAAGAAAAGAAAAGAAGCGAGAGAAAGAATCCTATCAGCTGGATACATGCAAACGGCGAAAACACTGGCTTGCCTTCCAAATCATTTGACCTTGTTTCAATTGCTTATGTGGTATGTTGTCTAGCACACTACAAAGATAAATCACATTCTTTACAGGATCGAATTAGCTTTGCATCCTTCCCTGCACTTAGTATCCGATTAGTAGCAAATTCTATAACATACTTTTTTTCCCAGCATTATGGTATTTGTGACTGTTCAAAGCAACATTAGTTGTTCGATAAGTGATCACAATTGGTCAAATAAAAAGAAAGGATGCAGCCCCTGTACTATCCAAAATCGAGCAACCCCTGTACTATCCAAAATCGAGCAACTTTGCCTTTCGTTGAATTTTTGGTCTAATATTACCCATGCCGTTAGGAAAAGTCTCATTTTTGCCATTGACCATAACCGAGTTGCAATCTGAGATATTTTTAAGCCATAGTAAAAAATTAAGGGGTAAATATGGACATTTTTTCTCGGAGAATTTGGACAAGTGGAGCCCGCTCATTTCATGCTGGAGCTCTGTTAATGGTAAGGGCAAAATATGAGAAAATTTGCTAACGGCAAGGGTATGAACAGAAAAAAAGTTTAACGGAAAGCAAAATTGAGCAATTTGAACTGTTCCCAATTTTATTGAAGTGGATATTCACTTAACTGTCTTTGATTTTGTACTGTTTTTGCAGTTTCATGAATGTCCTGAAAGAGCAATAAGAAATTTAGTGAAGGAGTCATTTCGGATACTTCGACCTGGAGGAACTGTTGCTATAACTGATAACTCGGTAATTAACCAGATTGCTTTAATTAACTGATAACTATTGCTATTACCATTTTACATCAGTCTTATTAGATATTCTTGCTCTCTTCTGCAGCCAAAGTCGAAGATTCTTCAGGTATGTCCATTCTTTCACTTACACATTTCAAACACAAACTATTCAAGATAAAGTTTCAAATTGGCTGGTCTGCTTTACTCAAAAAATTCGAGAAAATGACAAAATGATCTCTTATATTTGGGGTTAGATTAAAATAGTCCTTTAAATATACTCTTAAGCAGTTTTGATCCTTTTAGTTTGCCTAAAGTAAGCATATTTTGTCTCCCTTCTATTATTTAACAAACTTTGATGGTTAGATTTAGCGAGAACTGTGAAAGAAAAGATTTAACCAGAAACACCAGGAGAGTACCGTCAAATCCTAGAATCTGCATTACCAAAAATCACACCAAACACCAGAAATACAAGGGCGGATCTACAGTATCGGGTATGGGTTCCCGGGAACCCAGTAACTTTTACCCGAACTTTGTATTTGTATTGAGAAATCTATTAAACGTATAATTATTTTTAGTTTGGAACCCATGAGCAAACTCAGATGTTGGTCGCGGGGGTTCAAATCCCATTGTACACTTCTTAACATTACTTTTGTTTTTTTCACCAAACAGCACCCATAGGCACGCTTTTTATTTTTTATTTTTAAAACTGACCAGCCAACAGTAAAAAATTTTCTTCCTTGCTGAAACTAGGTCCAAAAAATAACAGAAATTACACATCCAAATGTGAGTTCTCGTTAAATTTAACTACTAGAGTTTCTTAAATATATGACGAAGACCAAAAGTGCTCAACTTTGGTAAACTTAAAGGACCAAAACTGCTCAGGGTATATTCAAGGGGCTATCTTAGACCTACCCCCAAAATTAGGGACCATTTTTATCATTTTCTCCAAAAATTTCAAACATAGAGTATGAACAAAGTATTTATGAGTCCAACTTACTGTTCGGATTTACAATGTACAGGAATTACCACCAGTGCTGTTTACATTGATGAAGAGCACAGAACCTTTTCTGGATGAGTATTACTTGACTGATCTTGAAAGAGTGATGAGGGAAACTGGTTTTGCCAATGTACAAACTGTTCTCACTGATCCTAGACACAGAACTGTTACCGCTACCGTTCCTTACTAATTTTCCCCCCATACTTACTGAAGCATGTTTTGTTAGCAATCTGCTCAGGAAATTGGAAGAGAAAAAAAACATATAATCTGTTAAGTTTGGAACAGATTTTTTATCCATCATTTAGAAAAGAAAAAATGCAGCAGCTTTTGTAAACATGAAATTACATGTTTTTTTTTTTCTTGTAGTAATTATTTAATTTTCTTTTTTGGAAGAATTGTAATTTTATCTCCTCGGCTTAGCTACTGCATTAATTATTTCCATGAATTTGTTCGATAATCCTGGATAATGGTAAAATTGTCTTTGTGTGATAAATATGTCACGATTTCGAACAGTGGAAGCAACCACTAATATTTGTATGATGGTAGATTGTCTGTATCACACAATTAGGGGTGTGACCTGTCCTCGAACCCTACGTGAATGCGGGATGCTTTGTGCCTAATTGTCCCACCGTCCCATTGTAAATGATGACCCTCTTTCTCTTATAAAATGAAATAGAAGACAACTAATCAGTTCACGAGAGCATTAACCAGCTTTATATTTTATTCTATATACACCAAAAATTGCTTGTATTAGTTCATTTTAAAAATACAGTTCAAATAAATGATAACCAACTTATATACTAAGAGAACTTGAACGTGTATGAATATTAGAGGTGAGGAATAGATAGTAAGCGGGTCATGTGCAAGGTGCAAGACTTTTCTCATCCAAATAAATTAACATTATTGATATGAGGTCACATATTTGCACGTTATTTTAAAGTTATGGTATATATTCTGTGTATGATTCAAAAAGTAAGACAAAAAATACACAACCCTATAAACTAGCACTTTTAGTAATTTTTTTATAAGAAACTGAAACTTTAGGTGAAGCCTCAAATTGCAAATGAAAGTGCATATTTCCCGATACAATTACCAAAGATTATGATGAAACTAATAGGATCCTTACCGTTAAACAAATGGAAAAGATTTCGGTAGTTAATGGGTGTTTTTCCTTTAATGGAGCTTATACAGCGCGAACCCGAATTAGTCGGACTCAATACGCATATTGAATAGCAATACTCGGATAGGAGCTAATAGGGCTGTCCATGATTTGGTTCGGCCAGTTATTTTATAAAATATGTACCATACCAATTTTTCGGTTATTCCATTATGTATAACCAAAATTAGACTTTTTAAAACTGTCCCAACCATGTCGGTTTCTCTTCGGTATTGGTACGGTTAATTTTCGGCATTTTTTTAAAATGTCATGTAAAAGTCACTAGTAGAAGTAGAATGCAATAACATGCGTACTTTTATAGGACTTAGCAAAACTCTCTAGACATTTTTACGGTTTAAAAGGTGATGAATTAAAAAAAAATATGAAAGATGACTAGAGTATAGATCCATCAACTATTCTATAACAACGTAAAAGAAACTAAGCAAATACAAAAATATAAATCACACGAGTGAAAAGATACTAACCAAGTTGGGATTCAAGAATAAAGTTTAGAAATTAAACATTCAAAAAGATAATCTAAATCATATGAAAGGAAACATATTCAATACATTGTAGTTTGCTACACATAATTGAAACAATACCTTGTGTCTTACTAGTGAATATGCTGAAAATAATTTAGTTCAATAGAAGTAACATAATAGGTTTGAGAATTAAGATTTTGAGTTTAATTACTTGTTGGCATGTAACTGTTTCATAATTCCAAAGCCCAAGAACAAATTTAATGCTATATTATTTTTAAACTTAACATATCAATATATTTTTCACGTTGTAAATTTATTCGGTACGGTTCAGTATTATTTTGATTTATTTTTATAAAATAAAAAACATACCATAATTATCGATTTGGTTTTAGATTTATATAAAAACCTACGATTTTATTAAAAGAAACCTAAAAATTAGTTCGGTACGGTACGGTTCGGTCGATTTAGTCGATTTTTAAATATCCATTGATACCCCTAGTAACTAATATGCGGTTATAGTATTGTAATCTGTTATCAAAAGGGGTATAACCTAGCTCAAGTTTATGATTATATTATCTCAAAAAAAAAAAGAAAAAAAAGAAAGAGATGTGTCCAATCACAAAAATCTGATATTTAGATCCTTTGCGTGAACTTATAAGGATTGCACCTAATAATCCATTATGAATTTTGGCAGCTAATAATTAGTACACTTGAATGTTGACGCTTATGAAAAGAGTTAGGTAAATACAGCCAATTCAAACCAAACTTTAGCTTCGTTTCTACGTCTACCATTCCGGCCGTTGAAAGACTGAGCTAGAACGATATGCTTATTCTGTCTCAATTTATATAGTACACTTTTTTTTTTTATAATTAAAAAAATGATATTTTTTAATATTTAAAATTTAAAATAATTTAACTTTAAACTTTTTATTTTATCTGTAGTGATATGATTTATGGTCAAACATATATCTATAACTAAATTTATACCATAAATTTCAAATTCTTTTTTTTTCTTTCTTAAAATACATGTCTAGTCGAAATACATCGTATAAAATGAGATGAAGGAAGGGTGGCTGGTTTCACTATCTTTTAAAATTGTGATTTTCCATGAACGTACAAACGCTTCATTCCAAAAGTTGTCGCAAGACACTACAACATTATGCATATATAGCTACGAAGTATATCGTAGCTAAATACAAAAACTTCCGTAGCAAAACACTTTAGCTACAATATTTTTTCTCGTAGCATGCATAAAATGTAGCGTAACTAAAAGTTAGCTACAAATTTTAACGTTTTATGGCTAAAAATTAATACATATTGCTACAAGAAAATTTGTGATGTGGCTATATTGATAAAACTATTGCCACGGAAAATTTATGTTTGTAGCTAATGAGTTTATTCTTTTTCTACAAAAAAAATAACTTTGTAGCTATCTTTTATACTAACCACAAAGGGATATATTGTGGCAAAAGATGTAATGCGTTTTGCCACAAAAAGATTAATATGTAGTTGTGCTCACATATTAGCCACAGAGTGTAGTATTTATGTTTGGCTACGAATTCAAAATGTTGTAGCTATAAATCATCACCAATATCCATGATTAATTTTTTATATATATTTTATTCGGACTAGATTTTCTATTATATTTTAATTAGTGATGAAAAATTAATTTATTAGTGACAATAAATGTTTTCATCGCAAATGCGTTGCTATTTTTTTACCTCACTAAATATTTTTAATTTTTTAAAATATTCCATATCCATGCATAGTTTGTTTTATTAAAACTAGAAACATAATAAGCTCTACAATTATATATCTAAAGTTGATGCATCCTAAATATACAACTATTCTGCAAGAGACATAATAAAATCTGTAGAATAAAAACTAGCTAATGGGAGGGCTAGACGACAATAAGATGAACTCAAATTTAATTTTTTATCAAACTAAAATAATACAAACTATGTACATTGGGTTAGATATTTTATCTTTAATCTTTAAATTCTAGGAAGTTCCACATCAAAAAAGAAAAACTTCTAAGTAATTGATCATGTGATTGAAAATGTCGGCACCCGATCTTTGATCTTCTTGCATTCAAGAATTAAATGCACCCTGTAAATTCAAAAGAAACAACAAGTAGCACAAAAATGATGAGAAAACCAAATATGTATAAGAAAATTACCTACGCAAATTTGTTTTATAGAATTTACATTAAGCAAGATAGAAAAAAACAACTATTTGCATAAAAAAAATATTCTTTGCAATTTTTTCTGTCCTATGTGATTATTTTTAGATTTGTTATATCATCATATTTCAATTATATTAGCTTCTTGATTTTTAGTTTTTTTTTAAAAAATTATACAACAACAACAACTACAACAATAACAACGACCTAGTAAAATCTCACAAAGTGGGGTCTGAGAAGGGTAATGTATACGCAGACCTTACCCCTACCCCGATGGGGGCAAAGAGGCTGTTTTCGATAGACCCCCGGCTTAGGAAGACGGGAATAAAACAAGAAGAGACAATTCATCAGTAACGTCAGCAGAAACCGTAGAAATAGTAACAGAAGCATAAAAATCAAAAAATAGATGACATGTAATAACAATAACCAGTAATTAAGGCCATGAGCTAAGAAAAACAGAAAGGATAGTGTGGACTCAATATTAACCACAAGCCGTCTAAGATTAATCATATCCTACCCCGCCTCACCCCCGGTTGAAGTAGGAAAAGCTCGACTACCCCTAACCTACAACCCTAATGCTTGACCTCCAGACCTTCCTATCAAAGGCCATGTCCTCAAAAATCCGCAGTCATGCCATGTCCTGCCTGATCACCTCTTCCCAATACTTCTTAGGCCACCATCTACCTCTTATCGTACCCACCATAGCTAACCGCTCACACCTCCTCATCGGAGCATCAAGGCTTCCCGCATCTTGTCATCCACAAGGGCCACGCCCACCTTCTCCCGAATAACTTCATTCCTAATCTTATCCATCCTAGTGTGACCGCACATCCACCTCAACATCCTCATCTCTGCGACCTTCGTCTTCTGGATATGAGAGTTCATAACCGGCCAACACTCTGCCCCACACAACATGGCCGGTCTAACCACAACTCTATAAAATTTGCCTTTGAGTATCAATGGCACTTTCTTGTCACACAAGACTCCAGATGCTAGTCTCCATTTCATCCAGCCCTCCCTATACGGTTAGTGACGTCCTCGTCGATCTCTTCGTCCCCCTGAATAACCGACCCAAGGTACTTGAAACTACCTCTCTTGGGGATGACCTGTGATCCAAGCCTAATGTCCTTGCCTACTACCCTCGACTCAGCACTGAACTTGCACTCCAGGCACTCTGTCTTAGACCTGCTCAACTTAAAACCCTTAGACTCGAGGGTCTACCTCCAAACCTTCAACCACTCGTTAACGCCGTCCCGCGTCTCATCAATTAGAACGATGTCATCAGCAAATAACAAAAACCATGGCACATCCCCTTGAATATGGTGTGTCAGTGCATCCATCGCCAAGGCAAATAAGAATGGGCTAAGTGCAGAGCCTTGATGTAACCCCATAACAGCCGGGAAATGCTCTGAGTCACCTCCTACAGTCCTAACCTTAGTCTTAGCTCCAACATACATGTCCTTGATCGCTCTGATGTAAGCTACCAGCACACCCTTTGCCTTAAAACATCTCCAGAGCACCTTCATAGGGACCTTGTTATACGCTTTCTCCAAATCAATAAATACCATGTACAGATCCTTCTTCTTATCCCTGTAATGTTCCACCAACCTCCAAATAAGGTGGATAGCTTCCGTAGTTGAGTGACCCGGCATGAACCCAAACTGGTTGTCGTATATAGACACCGTTTTCCACACCCTCACCTCCACCACCCTTTCCCAAACTTTCATGGTGTGGCTTAGTAACTTGATACACCTATAATTATTACAACACTGTGTATCATCTTTATTCTTGTACAATGGTACCATTGTACTCCACCTCCACTCATACGACATCTTCTTCGTCCTAAAAATTACATTGAACAACCCAATGAGCCACTCCAAGCCTACTCTACCCACACACTTCCAAAACTCAACTGGGATTTCGTCTGGCCCGGGCAATCTACCCCTACTCATCTTACGCCCCACGACCTCCTCCGCCATAATGCGCCTGCAATACCTAAAGTCTCGGAGACTCTCCGAATGCCCCAAATCCCCTAGCACTATATCCCGGTCCCCCTCCTCATTCAGAAGACCATGAAGGTACGTCTGCCATCTCTGCTTAATCTGGGACTCCCCCATTAATACTCTACCATCCTCGTCTTTGAAGCACTTTACTTGGTCCAGATCCCGAGCCTTCCTCTCCCTCACCTTAGCCAGCCGAAACAACTTCCTATCCCCGCCTTTACCCCTCGATTCCTCATACATATGACCAAACGTTGCATTCTTTGCATCTGTGACCGCCAGCTTTGCCTCCTTCCTCGCTACTTTGTACCTCTCTCTATTCACTCTCCTCTCCTCCTCGCTTGTGCTCCCTGATCTTGTCACGCCCCAAACCTGAAGGGACGTAGCTGGCACCCGGAACCATACTCGGTCCGAGCGTACCACTCTGTAACTGTGAACTCTAGAGGAATATTCCTCAACCTAGGCCAATGAGGCCATATTCTGAATCATCTGAAAATATCATCTGTCTCATCTAAGGGGTAAACATACCCAAAAACTCATATATATATATATATAAATGTACAGACTGACGAGGCCGCCGTGAACATCTACTGTTATACAAACTATACACGACTTGTCTACAAGCCTCTAGAGATAGTTGAATTGTATCATGGTCGGGACAGAGCCTCGACCTACCCATCAAACCTGTATATATAAAACGGACTCCAAGGTCTAGACCTGGTAACTCCGGGAAAGTGGAGCTTACCAACCAAGCTAATATTTGGCTCTGTCTACTGGGAAGGTTTATCCAGCTGTCTATCAGGACCTGCAGGCATGAAATGCAGCGTCCCCAGCAAAGGGACGTCAGTACAAATAATGTACCGAGTATGTAAGGCAAAAAAATAACTGAAAGTTGAAACTGAATTGATGATATAATAACGGAATGTAACTGGGCGTCAAAAATAATCTAAAGATATGCTTACCTGCTGATACTTACTCAACTCTCTCCATATATTATGTAAAATAGTTATCCGGCCCTATAAGGCTCGGTATGTGTAACTGCCCTGCCATAGTAGGCTCGCTCATAGGAGCTCGGCCATACTAGGCTCTGTATCTCGGCCATTCTGGGCTCGCTCATAGGCGCTCGGCCACAGTAGGCTCGGTATATAACTTACCATCTGATCAGAGGTTGCCCAATAGGGGCCTGCCCACCGATTATAGCTCGATGGTGGTAAAAAATACTGTAACACGGTATATATATATACTCTCTGCTCTCTTAGCTGAAATAAGACAATACTAAACTGAATATGAAGTCCCGATAAGGGAGAATACTGTAACTTCTGAGACTAGGATAATGTGAATAAATTCAGGAATACGAACTTCTCTTTATGCCTTGTTATCAAACTCATGTAGTTACGGGATCATGCCAAAATGAAGAAAGGTTTAGCCTTAACATACCTTATCACAATATTTCCAATTACCAACTTGAACTCGCCTCTTCTCACCTTAATCTACAACAACGATAATAATACTATCATTAAGTTACGAAAGGTACAACTAATGCACAACGAACGACAAGCTTATTTTGTATTAAAACGGACATCATCTCCCCTATAATCCTTACTTCCTCCAAATTCAAGATAACACCACAACACCAAAAACAACAATAACAACATATGTACATTAGTTTCCAACCTTATGCATACCACACAATACTACAAAACAGCCCAACACACCCCAATCTCTTCATACACAAAACGACCACCATAGTAGTGTCAACAACCCGAAATTGTTATGATGAACGACCAGCCCAATATCCTGCATTTATGTGGTGTTTCTCCAACCATTCCTCCTCCAAAACTCTCACAAAACAGTAGTAAAACACGCTGCCCAACAGCACCACAAAACAGTCCACAAAACAGTCCGCTACAAGTGAATAACTCAAACTCACCATTTCCGATCACCGTCCCGTGAGTTCTTACAAATATAGAACGACTTACTATGCATATACAGCAGAAAAAAGTGGATGAAAGAGAGCAGTAAAATTACCTTATTTGTTGGATAACTCGGCTCCTATCTTGGTTCTTCAAACTCTAGGCTTTACCTCCAATTAGAACTTGAAAGGGAGAGAAAATCAATTGGGGTTTGGGGGAAATATTTGGGAGTAGTTTTGCAGAGATTAAGTCTGGTTATTTTTTCCTATTATCAACCTAATATATTAAGGGGATAAGCCTTTAAAAAGTCCTCTTTGAATGACCCGAACTTGCCCATTTTTGGACGACCCGAAGAGGCCCATTTTTGGATTTTCGTTTAAGCAAGTAGGTGACAGTCTGCGCAGTCTCAGAAAAACTCCCATATCTCTCTACTCCGATGTCGTATTGACAAACGGTTTAATGCGTTGGAAAATAGACTCATATATCTTTAATGTGATGGGTGGAACGCCCTATAACTCTATGTATATTGGGAGAAAATGTCAGTTACATTGGACCCAAAGTTTCAGTAAACTTATGAACGTAACTTGTGATGACTTTCATCGACTTTTATTCCACCACTCGCTTGACTTCAAAATATAACACACGAATATCATACGACTAAAATAACTCATAACATAACCTCCTTATCATGTTAAACACCCTGGTCTCACTCCAAAAGTACATGCTATAACATTCCCAATTTTTCAATTTTCGACAAAACATTATGTTTTTCAATTCCTTTAGCTTTTGAATCTTCCAACCATCTTTGTACTTGTTGTTCATGATCTTCAATATTTATAACCTCCGAGGTAATATGATTAACTTACTTTGTAAACTTTTCAAATATGATTTTATTTCTGAGCTTACATCAATTGACTTACGACGACTCGTACGTACGAAAACATGGGTTGTAATATCATTTTCCCCTTTGGAACATTCGTCCTCGAATGTTGACTGGTCCACTTATACACCTCATAACCTATAGCTCTCATAAATACTTTATTGCTGGCCTTTCCATCTAGGCAACTGTTCTATGAATAAATCTATAGGCCCGGGCATTCCCCCCTTTAGGCCTCTTTCTGACACCACGACTTATGGTCTGAATCCTTCCAACCTCGTAATTATTGTGACCTTCTGTCATGCATCCTGTACGACTTTGTCCTTGTATGTGTGCCTATGCGACTCTTCTATTCCTTTTCCTCCAGCTTTTAGCCAATCTCTAGGCCTCACTTTGGGAACATATATAGAACTATGACAAGTTGTTCCTCCCGGTGTATATAGGTGTAGTAAAGTTCTTCGCTCGGTAATTTGTCAAACTTACGACTGTTGTGATATCTTGTTTCGTAGCCTTGTAAATATATCCTTATGGCTTTACTACATCTAGGTAGGTCATACTACACTATCACATTTGCTTCAGTTTATTATTGCCGAGGTTTGCTACCCAACTCCATGTTACCTCTCGCTTCTTATCCTATATGTATAAATCTAAGTCCTTTAGTTCTTCCTCATTACTGTTCATCTTAAAAATGAAGGCCTGATATTATCTCATACTTTGGAACTTTTATCTGCCTATTGTTGATTCACCTTAATGTGGATCTATAATCTACCATTGATAACTTGAAACCTCTTACGTAATACATTGTCCTTAGGGATCACGTCTCATCAGGAAACATCTGAAGTTATTTTCTTGATCCATCTAGGGACAATACTATACTTCAATAACTGTATTTCATCATATCCCAACGTGATTCATCTTATGAGGGGTATTCTAATCTCATGCAATTCATGAGATCCCTTCTCTTTGAATCATTAACCAATCAATGGCCTTAACGTTATTATCTTATATATCACAATTACACCATTATTATACTACCAGGGCAACATTTTATCTCTTCAAATTGCTCATAGTCTTAGACTCCTCTCAGTTCATTCAGGCTATACTGAGTTTTCTTTTTATAACTTATGGAAACCATCAGCTCTCTTGTTTTGATGGGCTTAATTTTGAGGCCTTACCTATTCTCGTCACCTTCTCAATAATCTTTTTGCTCTATTATACTTTAGCTTGCGACCTACATATATCTATTTATAGTACTCATAACCTTCCTTTAACTTTCTAGCACCATACATTTCCTTATGTTATTCAGGAACTTCAAGAGGGACATCAAATTGTCTCTAACTCTTCTTTACTCTCTTAACTAGACCTCTCGGTACTTGGAAACTATAGGCTAGAAGATATGTCCCTGGCAACACCACTATCATTTGTGGGTACTGAATCATGGCGCTTCTAGCCCACTATCTGATGTATGGACTATTCACAACCTTCTACATTTGAGCATTTCGTACCTTCTTAACCTTTACCTTACTTAGCTTTTAATCTCGCATTGTATCTTCTGTCTCTTTCATAACCTCCCTTCCACATAGGTAGAATTCACTTCCACTTCTTGAAGCTCTACTATAAACTTTCACCTCTAGTGCGTACATAATCTAGTGGGAGCTTCATACTTACTCCTTATGAGACTAGTAATTTTTTTTCTAGCTTTATTGTAGAGCTGTTATAGAATATGGCTGTTGTACTATCTTTCTTGTACCTCTAATGTTAAGAGTGATTTTGCAATGTTCAGACTCCTAATTCACTTACCTGATGTAACTCGTTAGTTTCCTCTTCTCTCCCAGCCTTTAAGTAGGCTTAAGCTATCTTTCGATATGTTGCTCAGGGTATTATTACTTTCTCCTTTGGTGGACGCCATGGAACATCCATAATATAATCTTCTAACAATTCAAGCCTTTGTCTGTGAGGTGGACTCAATTCGTTTTGTTTTAACTTTATACCGGCATCTCCTATAGCTGTAGGAATGTCAATATATATGCTGCATGGATAATACTCTAAAATGTTAAGTGCGGTCATAACATAACTAACTCCGGGTCATTGATTTAATAATTCCTTTCATGCCTTCTTAGTTTTCTTTAAAAGTGCGCAATTACTTCTCCTGGTCGTTCTGCCACTTATTGCATGAATACTTGGCTTATCCTAGTACCAACACCTATTGGAATTTCGTGCAACTCATATGATCTCAAATATTTCTTTTGATTTTTACTTCCCGTTCATTAGCCACGATAGGTGCCACTTTCTTATGGAGTGTATACAATATTGTAGTGAGACTGTTGTTACAAGATCATTTCTTCTTTAGGTCACTATGCTTATGTTGAAGCCTTCTTCCTTATTTCCTCAGCTAGTCTTTCGTTGTAGCACTTAGGGAAGACCCTCTGACTCTTATAGAGCTGGGAGCTTTTTACATCGTATACCCGACGAAAGATTTTATGCACTGACTCACCAATAATTATCCTTAGTTACTTATCTCTGCGCCCTTATGCTCGTAGGGTTACTTCTGCACTCGAATTTTTATTATCTCCTCAGTGGCACTCTCTCTTTTATTTCCATAACACTTATACGGTACCTTTTACTGCTCAACTCCTATCAGAATATTCCTCAAGGATTACGATGTTGTATCTACGAGATCGAATTTCCTATGTTGGGTTTCACTTCATTTATCTTGCATGGTCTACTAATTTATCTAATACCTCTTGTCTAGCCATGACTAGGCTATTACTGAATTCCTGAATGAACTTCTAACTACTCATCAGTCCATGCTCATATTTACCTTCTGGGTAACCACTCTTGGGTTATGTCTTCTACCTTAACTTAACTTTTGCACTGGCTCCTAATGTATCAAGTGTTCATTCGCTCTTATTTATCAATAACATTTGGTATGGGAACCCTTACTGCCTCCCCTCGTCGTCGTGCTTGCATAATGTTCTGGACTCGTATCATGTCTGTAGGATCTGAATAAATGCAATATCATTCCTTTCACCATTTACTGCATTCTTCCTTTACTATTCCATAGTTACCTGAACCACTTAACTCTGACTTAATACCATATTACACCATCTTCCCCCCTTTAGGGGAGTATTAACATGTAATGCTATGAAGACTTACTTATAAATATTTTACCTCTTCATCTTCGACGTCTTTTCACGTCTTTATTGACTCTTACTTGCCTTGCAGTAACCTTTATGTATCAAGGATAATTGAATATCTTACACACGATGGTATCAGATGCCTAGTGTAGCTGGAACACTTAGTCCCTTAAGATTAACTTTGCTCAAAGTTCTTGCTTTAGGGAAGGGTCTTCCTGAGTGACCTTTAAAGGTTATTCTTCTGTTGTCGATTGTATTATTGCTTGAATGCGATATTTGAAATTCTCTTGATGTCAACTATCATCACCTCATTTGATCCCTAATTGATGTTCAGTTTATCTTGTTCACTAGCCCATACTAATTTCTATTACTCCGGGGGTCTAAATTGTTTTGTCTTGTTAATCACGTTGACTCAAGTCAAACTTGGCCACCTTAGGCCACTATAATAGAACTAAGTGTTCCGGATTTAACCCGAACCTTTACAAAACCAAACCAACCATTCCCGTAAGTCATAAAATAGGAAAAGTACATATGGGAAGCCTTATATAGGGGAACGAGGATCTATAAAGTAAAATGACCAGTCAGGTCATTACATTTTCCACCTCTTAAACAAACGTTCATCCTTGAACGAGTTTAGAATCATACCTGAAGTGTCGAATAAGTGTGGATATCTGTGCCGCATGTCCTCCTCAGTCTCCCAAGTCACCTCCTCGATTGGTTGACCCTTCCACTAGACCTTCACCGCTGTAATCTTCTTAGCCCTAAACTTGCGGACCCACCTGCCAACAATGGTAGTTGGCTCCTCTTCATAACCCGTGATATCTTCTAGATGAACTGTACTGTAACCCCAAACATGAGACCTGTCGGGATTGTACCTCTAGAGCATAGACACATGGAATACCGGATGAACTCCCGATAGACTAGGAGGCAAACCAAGCCTATATGCAACCTCACGATACCCTTCACCAGCAAGACCTTTAGAAAAACCTTCTCGCCCACCATAAATGACAAATCACACGCTTTTTGATCCGCGTAACTCTTCTGACCAGACTGTGCTGTGCAAAGTCACTCCTGAATCAAATTTACCATATCCAAGGCATCCTTTACCAAATAAATACCATACAACCTAGCCTTGTCGGGCTCAAACCAACCGATAGAAGAACTCCATCGTCGACACTTCAAGGCCTCAAATAGAGCCATCTCGATGTAGGACTGATAACTGTTGTTATAAGAAAACTCGGCCAATGGTAAGAATCGATCCCACTGCCCTCCGAAGTGAATCACACATGCTTTGAGCATATACTCCAGAATTTGAACTATCCGCTTTGGCTGCCCATCAGTATGCAGATGAAAGGGGTGCTGAGCTCTACTCGGGTACCCTACTCACTATGTACCGCTCTCCAGAAATGCAAAGAGAACTGAGTGCCTCTATCTGAAAAAATGTAAATAGGCACGCCATGAAACCGAACGATCTCCTGAATATAAATCTGGGCCAACCTCTTTGAAGTGTATATAGTCATCATCGAAATAAAGTGTGTAGACTTGGTCAGTCTGTCGACAATAACCCAAACGACATCAAATTTCCTCAACGTCTAGAGCAGACCAACCACGAAATCCATAGTGAACTTGTCTCCCCTTTCATTGTTACATGTTGTCTCTTTCCTTATCAATTTATCATTATTTGAAGTTATTGTTACATGTTATCTCTTTCCTTGTCGATTTATCATTATTTACTCATTTCTCGAAATGAGAATATGACTTTTGGCCTATACTCTTTTATTGTCTCAAGACCTGTCATCTCTTGTTTTTTTTTCACTTGACTATAGACTCTGTCATCATATCATATTTTGATTTACCGTTATCACCCATTTATCACATCTTACTCATAATACTTCATTTCTCTCTTCTTATTCTCCTGCTAATACTTCTGTTTATCGCATTATTCTGAAAACTTCAACAAAACATTATTTCACTTTGATCTCCCCTGGCTCAATCCACCATTTCGGGTTACTCTAACTCAAGATGGATCTTGATATCCCATCCTTCTCTTAAACTATATATGTTAGCTCCCATAGGGCATAATTGAGATGGGTGTGGCCAATTGTACATACCTCTATTTCTGTTGAAGGTAACTTAGAATTCTTTTATTTCTCTGCCTGACGTGGAAATTCGGACAGTCTTCATTAACTAGGTACCTCGTACCCTTCTTCACCTTGCTTCTGTTACATGTTGAAACTTATACTTTTACCTTATGATACTCCCATGGCCTGCTATTAACAGGGTATGTTAGATATTCCCGTCTTAGGGTAAATGGGAAATTCGCACATATGGTAAGCATAATCTAATAGGGTCTCAAACAGGGCCACGCAGTCAAGAATTCTCTCTCTACTAATGCTTTCCCATTTAGATGTGCGAATTTCCCATTTACCCTAAGACCTGTTGTATTAGACCTTTAGCTAGCTATAATTTTTCTAATTGAAAGCATCACTATATCATTAGCAAACATAAGCTTTGGCTCGAACTCTTATGACTCAGCTCTATAGCACGATTTAGATTTGAATGAAGGGTAACAGACTCCTAAATGCCTTGTAGCCTCCTGCTTATAAGTGTGGTGCACAACACACCCATAAACAAGACTCTA
The DNA here is from genome assembly GCF_000390325.3 of Nicotiana tomentosiformis. Taxonomy (NCBI): domain Eukaryota; kingdom Viridiplantae; phylum Streptophyta; class Magnoliopsida; order Solanales; family Solanaceae; genus Nicotiana; species Nicotiana tomentosiformis. The sequence goes on along the minus strand of NC_090819.1, from coordinate 986,217 downwards.
CCAGACACGGCTTGTAGACTCCCTAGGATAGAACTGCTCTGATACCAAGTTTATCACGCCCCAAACCTGAAGGGACGTGGCCGGCACCCGCTACCATATTCGGCCCGAGCGTACCACTCTGTAACTGTGAATTCTAGAGGAATAACCCTCAACCTAGGCCGATGAGGCCATATTCTGAATCATCTGAAAATATCGTATGTCTCATCTAAGGGGTAAACATACCCAAAAACATATATATATATATATATATATATATATATATATATATATATATATATATATATATATATATATATATATATATATATATATATATATATAATGTATAGACTGACGAGGCCACCATGAACATCTACTGTTATACAAACTATACAGGACTTGTCTACAAGCCTCTAGAGATAGTTGAATTGTATCATGGTCGGGACAGGGCCTCGACTTACCCATCAAAAAAACTATATATATATATATATATATATATATATATATATATATATATATATATAAATGTATAGACTGACGAGGCCACCATGAACATCTACTGTTATACAAACTATACAGGACTTGTCTACAAGCCTCTAGAGATAGTTGAATTGTATCATGGTCGGGACAGGGCCTCGACTTACCCATCAAACCTGTATATATAAAACGGACTCCAAGGTCTAGACCTGGTAACTCCGGGAAAGTGGAGCTTACTAACCAAGCTGATATTTGGCTCTGTCTACTGGGAAGGTTTATCCAGGTGTCTATCAGGACCTGCAGGCATGAAATGCAGCATCCCCAGCAAAGGGACGTCAGTACAAATAATGTACTGAGTATGTAAGGCAACAAAATAACTGAAAGCTGAAACTGAATTGATGATATAATAACGGAATGTAACTGGGAATCAAAAATAATCTGAAGATATGCTTACCTGCTGATACTGACTCAACTCTCTCCATATAGTATGTAAAATAGTTGTCCGGCCGTATAAGGCTCGGTATGTGTAACTGCCCTGCCATAGTAGGCTCGCTCATAGGCGTTCGGCCATACTAGGCTCTGTATCTCGACCATTCTGGGCTCGCTCATAGGCGCTCGACCACAGTAGGCTCGGTATATAACTTACCATCTGATCAGAGGTTGCCCAATAGGGGCCTGCCCACCGATTAAAGCTCGATAATGGTAAAAAATACTGTAACACGGTATATATATATATATATATATATATATACATACTCTCTGCTGTCTTAGCTGAAATAAGACAATACTAAACTGAATATGAAGTCCCGATAAGGGAGAATACTGTAACTTCTGAGACTAGGATAATGTGAATAAATTCAGGAATACGAACTTCTCTTTATGCCTCGTTATCAAACTCATGTAGTTACGGGATCATGCCAAAATGAAGAAAGGTTTAGCCTTAACATACCTTATCATAATCTTTCCAATCACCAACTTGAACTCGTCTCTTCTCACCTTATTCTACAACAACGATAATAATACTATCATTAAGTTACGAAAGGTACAACTAACACACAACGAACGACAAACTTATTTTGTATTAAGACGGATATCATCTCCCCTATAATCCTTACTTCCTCCAAATTCAAGATAACACCACAACACCAAAAACAAAAATAACAACATATGTACATTAGTTTTAAACCTTATGCATACCACACAATACTACAAAAAAGCCCAACACACCCCAATCTCTTCATACACAAAAGGACCACCATAGTAGTGTCAACAACCCGAAATTGTTACGATGAACGACCAGCCCAACATCCTGCATTTATGTGGTATTTCTCCACACCATTCCTCCTCCAAAACTCTCACAAAATAGTAGTAAAACACGCTTCCCAACAGCACCACAAAACAGTCCACAAAACAGTCCGCTACAAGTGAATAACTCAAACTCACGGCTTCCGATCACCGTCCCGTGAGTTCTTACAAATATAGAACGACTTACTATGAATATACAGCAGAAAAAAATAGATGAAAGAGAGCAGTAAACTTACCTTATTTATTGAATAACTCGGCTTCTATCTCGGTTCTTCAAACTCTAGGCTTTACCTCCAATTAGAACTTGAAAGGGGGAGAAAATCAATTGGGGTTTAGGGGAAATATTTGGGAGGAGTTTTGCAGAGTTTAAGTCTGGTTATTTTTCCCTATTATCAACCTAATATATGAAGGGGATAAGCCTTTAAAAAGTCCTCTTTGAATGACCCGAAGAGGCCCATTTTTGGATTTTCGTTTAAGCAAGTAGGTGACAGTCTGCGCAGTCTCAGAACAACTCCCATATCTCTCTACTCCGATGTCGTATTGACAAACAGTTTAATGCGTTGGAAACTAGACTCATAGATATTTAATATGATGGGTGGAACACACCATAAGTCTACGTATATTGGGAGAAAATATCAGTTACATTGGACCCAAAGTTTGAGTAAAACTTATGAACGTAACTTGTGATGACTTTCATCGACTTTTGTTCCACCACTCGCTTGACTTCAAAATATAACATACGAATATCATACGACTAAAATAACTCATAACATAACCTCCTTATCATGTTAAACACCCTGGTCTCACTCTAAAAGTACATGCTATAACATTTGCAATTTTTTGATTTTCGATGAAACATTATGTTTTTCAAATCCTTTAGCTTTTGAATCTTCCAACCATCTTTGTACTTGTTGTTCATGATCTTCAATATTTATAACCTCCGAGGTAATATGATTAACTTACTTTGTAAACTTTTCAAATATGATTTTATTTCTGAGCTTATATCAATTGACTTACGATGACTCGTACGTACGAAAACATGGGTTGTAACAGATCTCTCCCAAGTCACACCTCAAATTGGGGTTGTGAAGCGGTCGATTGCAATAATAATGCCCAACTAGGAGTCGGGATCGAATCCACGGGGAGCGCAGATAGGATTAGTGGTATGTATTTGATCTAAGCCCATGAATTGTCTAAGTTGCACTTCCACAAATTTTATTTTGATTTTACTTCTAAAATTATACTAAGGATTGCAATTGAAAAATATGAAACTAGAGAAGAATGTTTTTGTTGTTGTTTTTCAAATGTGTAACAGGTCTAGGGCTGTGGCTTCCACCTAGGTGTTTGCCTAACGGGTTGTGGGCTTTAGAGCGAGTTTCGTTGGTCGGGGTGTATTATAGCAAGCAACCCTCAAATACCCACCCAATACCTCTCGGTAAGAGAGTGATTTTGCCCAATTTGGTTTTATCAAGTCCAAATGGTTATTGAACTAAACATTTGACAAATTGCTCAAGTCAGGTTTTACTATCTCTAGGTTCAGCGCTTTAATTGGGACTATCAATCTCTTGATTTCATCCCAAACTCTTGTTAGCCAAGTTTTCCTAGACTAAGTCTCTCTTTCTCAAGTAGAGACCAAATCAAATAGGCTTGAACCAATATTTGTAACCATTAATTCAATAATTATAGCAAGAATTAGGCTAAATAATACACACCCAACCATAAATAAGCCATAAATCAAACACCCATTAGGTTCCCACACTAGGGTTGGGTCACAACCCTAGCTAGAAATTTAGTTACTCATAGTGGGTAATAAAGAAAATAAAGAAGAAAAGATGATAAAACTCATATTGAAAGATAAATAGATGAAAATCCAATGTAAAGTCAACAAGATGAGCTAAAGTTGCCTAAAATATTAAAGAAAAATGACTACAGATTTTCTGGTATTCCAAACTTGACCTAATTTCGTGAAAGTAGTCTATTTATACAAAGCTGGAATTTTCGGACAAAATTATCCTTTAGGAGGTTCTGCGGCCGCACAATTCTGTGTGCGGTCCGCACTTTGTTGCATCTCTTGACATGAGTGGTTTCTGCGGCCGCACAATTCTGAACTGCGGCCGCACTTCTTGAGTTATGCGTACCACACAATTCTGGGTACGACCGCACATTTGTTTTCCGAGGCCGCACAATTATACTGCGGTCCACAGATCTTGATTGTCTTGATTTTCCAACTCTTTGAATCTTGACTTATGCGGCAGCATAATTATTGTGCGGTCCGCACTTTGTACTGCAACACTGTCAAATTTTCTTTTTGTTCTACGACCGCAGACAAAATTCTACGGTCCGCACTTTAGCCGTTTTGCTTAATTTTTGTCCTTGTTCAAAATCACTCCTCTTGTGTTGAATTTCATCACTTTGACTCATTTTCCAATACTCCTGCAAGTAAGCATATTTCATCAGTTTTCGAGAATACATTTAAGCATGTTTGAACTAAAACGAAAGTCAAAAGGCGCAAATAAGTAGTCAAAATTCCTACTTATCAACTCCTCCAAACTTAAGCTTTTGCTTGTTCTCAAGAAAATAAGGTAATTCCCACCTCCACAAGAAAAGAGCTATTCCAGTTAAGCTAAGGTGAACAAAACACACATCAATTGGGACCAACAATTACCCACACACTCATGAATCATCAACACGACAATGTTTTGAAGGTTAAAGCACAAATAGCTCTAATGTGACACTTGAGCATCAAGAGTTGACTTTACTCATCAATGAAGTTCATACTTTCATGTAGGTCACTGTGGATCCCAAACTCCTCCTCCTATATTTTCCGTTAGCTCATCTCACTTAAGAATGTCACACTCAATTCAATGATTTGTTAAAAGTTCGCTCATCACTCTCAAAAGAATGCCACAAGTACGACTCTAAGTACAATATGATTGCCCCTTATGTAAATCACCACTAATGTAAGCTCACTCGACTGTAAATCATGTAGGGCTTTTTCGGCATGTAATGAAGGCTTTTGGAATACGGTAGGAAATGTTAGAGTAGAACGGGTTCATCTTTCCTTAAGCACTTCATTTTCTCTTTTTGGCTTATGCTTTGTCGACTCGTTGAGTCATTTTCTTTTTCCTTAGGGGAACTAGAGAGACTTGACATCACTCTTTCTTGGTCATGATATTCATTTCTTTCTTCCTTGTTTTTTCCATGCTTTGCACTCTTGCTTTTCTTTGAATCCCTTCAACTCTTCAATTTATTCACTTTCTTTTTGTATTTTTCTTTTGTTCTTTCTTTCTTTTTCTTTGCCTTGCCTTTTCTTCATTTCTTTTCTCTTTTTGTACCTTGATACCAATTTCAAACTCCTCGTCTTTCCCCAAAACTTATGTTTTCACCAATTGCTTCTCATGAGTGTTAAGGAAAGCTCGGGTGCCAAGATAGGGTCACTACAAAACGGGTAAAGGCTTGTAGCATGGTTATCAAATGAGAAAGACTTTAGGCTTAAAAGAGTTGACTAGGGATAACATCATTGGTAGGCCATGAAAATTTTCAAAACGGGTCAAAGAGAGCCTACAATCACTTCTCAAACCAAGCAAAACTTAAATTTTCGCCTAGAAACACATCCGGGGCAAGTTGTAGACCATTCACACAGGTAATTGGACTTGCTACAAAACATCTCACCTCTCACACAACTGGATTGTTAAAGATGATAGAGTCGAGGGCCCACAACAAACGTATTCAGGATTGAAAATCACTAATGGTTCAACTAAATCACTCGATGATTGCCTAAGTCACGCAAGAGTCACAAGGTCACTAACTAGAGATATGTTTTTCCAAGAACTTATTTTTAATCTTAAGCGTGTAGTTAAGTGTGTTGGTACCAAGTGAATCATGCTTGAATCTCTTATTCATTATTACCTAAATATAAAAACGGACTCAATCCCTTAAGAAAGTGGTCATGCCATCCATCGTTGGGAAGAGCCACCTGGTTCACACAAAAACCACCTTTGGAAAGAACCCTGACATTAAAAAAAACCAAATGCTTATTGATCACTAAAACATAAAAAGAAGCTATTAAAGTAAATAAGAACCTAAACTACTAATAAACAAAATAAAGAAGCTATAAAATAACTACTGAAAGCAAAAATGAATATACAAACCGAGAAAGGGCAATATAATATATACATCAATAGAGACAGGAGAATATATACATAATAAAAATAAAAATAAAAAGAGTATTATAGTTATTACATGCCAATGTCAAATGTCATATCAAATCAAAATAGACTACCCCCTCAATAAGAATAAGCATTGTCCTAAACGCTTAACAAAAATCAAAATAAGGAGGGAAAAGAGTAAAGAAGACTCCCTATATGGTCTCGGTGTCTATAGCAGCATCACCACCCTCAGGCTCCTCCAACTAGATCTCATCATCCTCTACTCGGGGAGTAGCGGGGTTGGTGAACATCTGTAACACCTCCTCAGCAGTGTGGCTAGCGAGGTCTGGCTCCTCAGACTGGCCATCTGGTGCCACTGGTGCTGCCGGGTCTGCTAGTGCTGATGTGTCACGACCCAAAATTCCATCACAGGCGTCGTGATGACACCTAGTCTCTAAGACTAAATAAGCCGATTTCCATTATATTTTGAAGCCATTTGTTTTCTGAATTCAATATAGATGCCAAAAACCAACAACGGCAACAAATATGAAAAACCTCACAAGACTGGTACTACTGAGTCACGAACTCTAACTGAATACATGAAATGATCTCAAGGATCGAATACTCAATACTGTTTGAATAATAAATAACAGTACAATAAAATGGAAAGACTCCAAGGAACTACGACGACCAAGCAACTCTACCTTGAATTCTTGCGATCCCACTCTAACTCTGTCTGAGTCCGATATCTCTAATACCTGGCTCTGCACAAAAATGTGCAGAAGTGTAGTATGAGTACACCACAGTCGGTACCCAGTAAGTATCAAGACTAACCTCAGTGGAGTAGAGACGAGGTACAGTCAAGACACTCACTAGTCTAATAACCTGTGCAATATGATATACAAAATAATAGAAAACAAATAACAATAAGGGCAACACAAATCAATCAGTGATATGCACAACATGGCAAACAGAACACCATTAATACCCCTCAACAAATAATAAATACAAGTACACCTAATTAAATCAAGTCCTTCAAATAAATATCTTTCATATATATTCTTCCAAATAACTCTCTTTCAAATATAATTTCCTTAAATAAATATCTTTCAAATATAATTCTTTCAATAAATCTTTTTCAAATATAGTTTCCTTCAAATACTACTTTTTGAATAAAATCCTTCCAAATAAATATTTTGAATATAATTCTTTCAATTAAAAGTCACCATATGACACCCCATTTCATAATCATAAAAATATGGGTCTCGGCCCTTTTTTTTTTTATATTTTTCGTAAACACGGGTCTCAACCCACTTTCATATTTTTCACGGCACTTTGTGCCCATAATTAAATTATCATATTTTTCCGGAACCTCGTGCCCATTTTTCATATCACATCTGCACGGACAGTTTACGTGCCAATAATAAAACCATCATATTTTCCCCGGCACTTCGTTCCCACATTTCATATCTCAACTACACGGACAATTCACGTGCCAATATCATTATTATTTACTCACGGCACCTCGTGCCCACATTTGTTTTCATGATCCACCTAGCAATAACCACATGCTTCCAATTTCAACATAAATCAAACTATTTTTAATTTACGAACAACAAGACAAATTGCACAAGGTATAAGAATAAATATAAGGAAAATCACAACATCATATAACATCACCAATGCAACCACTCCACATCATCACATATCGTCCCTGACAATAGCCATCCTTATCTTTCCTATAGCCACCCTTATCACTCCTATAATAGCCACCCTTATCACTCCGCCCTGATAATATCAATAGCCACCCTTATTGCTCCTATTGCCACCCTTATCTCTCCTATAACCACCCTTATCGCTCCGCCCAGACAATATTCCAACAAACACAACAACAGTGAATGCCACCCTTATACCCACATAATATCAACAGTGGAATGCCACCCTTATTTCCTCAAAAATAACAACTCACACAACACAATAATTTATACGGAAAATTATCACGACAACATAATAAAATCGATTCATATCACAATTTGCCCAATGACCACAACCAAATTCCAAAGATACAACCAAATTAATTAATTTCACAACAAATAATCGAAGGCTCCACGCAATATATATAACACCACAAAAACAAATCAACAGAGATAAAAATTATTCAGCATAAAGCAAAGCCTTCATTAATCCAAATTTAGATAATTATATAAACACCTCTTCTTAAGCTCATTTAATTAATTATTTCTAGAGGAAAAATTCATAATGAAATTAAATTCTAACAATTATTAAACCAACAAATTCACAGAGTTACATAAATAATCAAGTAACAATCACATCAAATTGTCATATAACAACAGATTCAACAACAAGGATTTAGGCACGACAAATAGATGATTAAATATATGCCAACAATTATTCAATTTACTATACAAATTGCCATATGGGGTAAGGTTTTTGTGTTGTTCATGTATTGTACTTGTGTCTAGAACTTGCCCGGTATGTGAGTTGAAGCGAAATTTGAGGTGATGCTCGGTTTGAAAAATGATTTTAGGCTTTCTTTGATCTTTTTGAGCCAGTATTTTCGCAATTGCGATAAATGGTTTGCAATTGCGAATGAACAGTGTATCACCAGAAACCAGCAAACTCAAACTTCTCCGAAATGATCCGAAACTACCCTGAAACTCATCCGGAACCTCCCGGACACAAACAATATATGAATTTCAATCATAAAACATGCTACGGACCTGCTCGCGCACTCAAAATACCGAAAAGAGGTCGTCTTGACCCGATATTAACCATGGTCAAACTCCCAAATTTTTTAACTTTACCAGTCTTTTAATCAATGATCCAAAAATACACCTAAGCCCCTCGGGACCCGTCAAATCATACCAACAAGTCCTAAAACATCATACGAACTTAGTCGAAACTTCAAATTAAATCGAATAATGCTAGAACCACGAATCATACCCCAATTCAAGCTTAATAAAACTAAGAAATTCTAACTTCTACATTTAATGCCGAAACTTGTCAAATCACGTCCGATTGACCTCAAATTTTGGATACAAGTCATAAATGACATTCTATTTTCGCCATTTCAAGCCAAATTCTACTACGAACTTCCAAAAAACTTTTTGGACAGGCTCCTCCTATGCCCAAAATCACCATACGGAGCTATTGGAACCATCAGAATTTGAATCCGAGGTCGTAAACTCAAAAGTCAACTCTCCGGTCGACTTTTTCCATTTATGCTTCTAAATAAGGATTGTTCTTTTAATTTAATTTCGAATCTTCAGTAAATCAAACTCGACCACACCCCGTGGGTCATAATACATATTGCGAAACTGCTCGAGACCTTAAGTCACTGAACATGGCGTTAATTCTTAAAACGACAAGCCGGGTCGTTACATTCTCCACCTCTTAAACAAACGTTAGTCCTCGAACGTGCTAAGAATTATTCTGAGGTTACCAAATTGATGATTTTATTTTTACACATATACTCACGATTGATCCCACGTTACCGCATTTGAGATAAATCCGACAACACCATCTCAATTGAGACTATTTCTTTTATCCATATTTGTATACTTTAAGACCAATTTCTTACACACCAAACATTTTCAAAAGGCCTGATTTTCACAACAACGGACGGTATTAGTCTCAACTGGATATAGCAACTCGTGCCTACGAACACATCAACTTTCTTGATAGTGTTGAAGTATTTCAATTTTTTTTGGGGGTGTTACATGCTCCCCCACTTAGGATCATTCACCCTTGAATGAGAAAAATCCATAATGAAATTAAATTTCAATAATTATCAAACCAACAAATTCACGGAGCTACATAAATAATCAAGTAACAATCACATCAAGTTGTCATATAATAACAAATTCAATAACAAGGATTTAGGCACGACAAATAAATGATTAAATATATGCCAACAATTATCCAATTTACTACACAATATGCCTAAGACTTTATCTCAATGAATTTTGCATATATAAACCCGAGTACGTACTCGTCACCTCGCGTCTTTCCATATTTCACAAATGTCACATCAGACTCGATGCCTAAGGGGTAATTCCTTCACTCGAGGTTAAGCAAGACACTTACCTTTTTGAAGTTATGCTGATATTCTAAAATCTCCTTCTTGCTTGAATTGACCTCCGAACCGCTCAAATCTATTCAAATCAATTGTATAACTTCATTAAAATTCACCGGAAATAATTTCGGATAATAAAACGTCAACTTAAAAATTTATTCCAAAAAGTCAACAAAAGTCAATACGAGGCTCGCCTCTCGGAGCACGACATACTTTTCACGACATCCGAACACCCATTCCGATACGAGTTCAACCATACCAATTTTATCCATTTCCAACAACAAATCATCCTCCAAATCTGTATTTTTTGTTCTTGGAAAGTTTTTCAAAAATCATGATTTCTTCCCTTTAAATCCGAATTAAAAGATAAATATAACCATAAATTCATGAAATATAATCACTTTAGGATATAGAACACTTACCCCTATCGAAGTCGTGAAGAAATCCTCAAAATCGCCCAAAAATCGAGCTCCAAAAATCCCAATTGAAAATGAAGAAATGACAGATTTTCAATCTTTAAGTTTCTGCTGAGGTTCATATTTGTAGACAAAACCTTCGCAATTGCGAATGAACAGTACCTCACATGAACAGTGTTTTCGCAATTGCCATAAATGGTTTGCAATTGCGAATGAACAGTGTTTTAAAAATTGCCATAAATGGTTCGCAATTGCGAATGAACAGTGTTTTCGCAATTGCCATAAATGGTTTGTAATTGCGAATGAACAGTGTTTCACACGAAACCAACAAACTCAAACTTCTCCGAAATGATCCGAAACTACCCTGAAACTAATCCGGAACCTCCCGGACACAAACCATATATGAATTTCAATTATAAAACATGCTACGGACTTGCTCGCGCACTCAAAATACTGAAAAGAGGTCGTCTTGACCCGATATTGACCATGGTCAAACTCTCAGATTTCTTAACTTTACTAGTCTTTCAACCAATCATCCAAATATAGACCTAAGCCCCTAGGGACCCGTCAAATCATACCAACAAGTCCTAAAACATCATATGAACTTAGTCGAAACTTCAAATTACATTGAACAATGCTAGACGCACGAATCATCAATTCAAGCTTAATGAAACCAAGAAATTCCAACTTCTACATTTAATGCCGAAACTTATCAACTCACGTCCGATTGACCTCAAATTTTGCACACAAGTAATAAATGACATAACAGACCTATACCAATTTTAAGAACTGGATTTCGACACCGATATCAAAAAGTCAACTCCCTGGTTAAACTTCCCAAAAATTCTATTTTCGCCATTTCAAGCCAAATTCTACTACGGACTTCCAAATAATTTTTCCGGACACGCTCCTACGTCCAAAATCACCATACGGAGCTATTGAAACTATCAAAATTTGAATATGAGGTCGTTTACGCAAAAGTTAACTCTCCGATCAACTTTTTCCATTTATGCTTTTAAATAAGGATTGTTCTTTTAATTTATTTCCGAATCTTCACTAAATCAAACTCGACCATACCCCTGGGTCATAATACATATTGTGAAGCTGCTCAAGACCTTAAGTCACTGAACGAGACATTAATTCTTAAAACTATAAGTCGGGTCATTACATTATGGATCTGTCTCCATCAGTAAGTCAAAGGGAAGATCACTAGCTGCTGCTATCTTGGTCACTTCACGTCTCAACTTGTCCACTGATTTTCTCGAGGCCTATGATTTCATCATCTTCTTCACCTGTTTATCCAGCTCCTCAATAGCCCTCCCCTCATGTTCCACCAATGTATCCATGACGGTCTTCTAATTGTCCAAGATCTTCTTCAAGGTTTCCTCCACTGACGGAGGAACCTGGGGTGCTGGGGCAGAAGATTGTGCTGTAAAAGTACTGGATATGTCAGGAAACTTTGCAGTAGTTGTCTGCATCCAATTGTTGAGACTCACTAATATCTGGGAGACTCGCAACACAGTGAGTGGATATATGGAGGAGGAAGGCACTGATTCTGGTGTTGATGGTTTAGAGGATGGAGGTGGTGGCATGCCGGTTGTCTCGGTGGAAGGACCAACTGCTGTGGAAGGCATGGAAGTTGTAGAAGGCATAACAGCTAAATCTACATCCACCACTGATGGCTCATCAGACTGGCCTATGGTAGTAGTCGACTTACCCTTGTTCATCGGGTTCCTTGGGTCCGTCAGAGAATACAAGGAGAAAGACTTCTTAGCTCGAACCTTCATATCAAAGCTCCTAGGCTCCACCCCTGCATCTATGAGATACTCCATGATAGTGTTGGGATATGGGTAGGAGCTCTCACCCTGCCTGACAACCACTGATATGTTGGCCGATATGATGGCACCCGCATTAATTGGGTACCCGACCATGATAGATGAAACTAAGACTGCCCGGGGAATTGTAAAATTATTCTCATTTTGGCTCGGATCTATACGGCTGCACACAAAACAGTATTCTCATACCTGGCCATGCTTTTCGTGAACCACTTTTACCCTTTTCTTTCCTGAAATTGTCTAGCCATATTCAAATTGAATCTATCCAAATACTTCAACAGGAACTGTCATTCAAGTGCGAGCGATCTATGGGGACACCACTCTCTAAATTTATTAAATGCCGTCAAGCTCACAAATCTGTCTTCCAGACTTCCTTCTTTTTCGACCTCTCTAGGCTGGCCACTCTTGTATCACCCCCTCTACCATTGTCTGGCATGTCATTATCATCATCCACTGCGACTGGTGCAATGAGAGTGTGTGTAGAGGAGGGTTTTGAATCCTGGCTGCCTCCATCCGAACTCTCAGAAGAGCTTGCTGAAGTGGATGGTTCATTTCGGAGTTGGTATCTCCCAGGGAACTGTAGTGGTTGAGATTGGGCCTCAGGTTGTTCCTACACTAAGTGAATCTCAGAAGCTTCCCTATACGGGATATAACAATGTCACGCCCCGAACCTGGGGGGAGAGACCTACCCCTGGTGCCTCACCTATCCTTGCGTACCAACTTGCGACTAAATGACTCTGAACATATAAGGTCATACTTTGGCCATGGGCCATATTTCAAGACAATTTGCAAATGCTGACTAAACATCAATATAAAGCTAGGCCGACAAGGCCGTCATAACTACTACAGTTGGCAAACCAATTAAAATATACATACAAGGCCTACAAGCCCAACATACTACACTAACTGATAGGATATGTCTACAAGCCTCTACTGATGGATATGCTGTGATCGAAATAGGGCCCCGACCTACTCATAAGGCTCGGTATATGTATAATTGCTCTGTCGTAGTAGGATCATCATAGGCACTCTCTGATACTAGGATTTGTATCTCGGCCAACTGGACTCGCTCATAGGCGCTCGTCCACAGTAGGCTCGGTATATAACTTACCATCTGATCAGAGGTTGCCCAATAGGGGCCTGCCCATCGATTATAACTCGATGGTAACGAAAATACTGTAATACTATATATATATAGGCTCTCTGTTCTCTTGACTGGAAGAAGACAATACTCAATTAAATATGAAGTCCCGATAAGGAGAATACTGTAATTTATGAGACTAGGATAATATATATAAATTCGGGAGTATCAACTTCTCTTTATGCCTCGTTATCAAATGCATGTAATTATGAGATCATGCCAAAATGAAGGAAGGGCTTAGCCTTAACATACCTGAGCCGGTTTTCTGGACAATCCTTCTAAGACACGACAATTGCGACAAAACTTGTGACGGCAAGATCAGAGTAGAAAAACATCCGTATGATATTCTTGAGAAAGATTATATCGGGCTTCTTTAGAGTCACATTGCTAAGTTGCTTAAGGAATATTTTTTCTTGAATTCTAGAATTCTTGCGTGAATATCCATTGCCTAACAATTTGATGTAAGACCTTTCTTTTGAATTAGATAGGTTTTGGGCTTTAAATGGTATGACTAAGCCATATACTACTTAAATGTGCCACCTTTTCACTCATAGTATAAGACTCATAATTTGGAAAAGATTTTGCTGCCAAGTTAGCTTTACTTAGTCTTTATCCAAAGACCTTAATTAACCATCCACCAAATCCTTAATTAACTTATTAATTCTCCACTAATCCAATATTTAACCAATTACCCACATAATTAAGAATTATCTCAAATTACTTAAAATACTACTCACTTGACACACTTTATGTACCCTACTATCATGGTCATATGGTACATTGTATGGTACTAGTCCATAAGTATCGGATATTTTAGCTCGGGCCGTATTTTATCCCAAAATATCAAACTTCGACGAAAATTCATTTTCTTCGATTTGCTTACCCTCTCATCTTTATCAATTTATTCATCACTTGTTTGAAATAGCATAATGCTTATAATCTCCAAATAATCTTGTCGTTGAACTGAGATCAATTATCTTACGACATTTTTACATATAATACTACAGGGTGTAACATCATCGTAATATAATACTGCGAAGCGTAACATTATCATAGTGTAATACTGCAGGGCATAATATCGACATAATACTATGGGGCGTAACATCATTCCTCCCTTTGGAACATTCGTCCTTGAATATTGACTGATGCACTTATCATTCTCATAACCCATAGCTCTTGCAAATACTTTAATATTCTCCTTTCTATTTAGGCAACTGTTCTTTGAATAAATCCAAAGGCCAGTGCATTCCCCCTTTTAAGCCTCTTTCTCCCACCACGACTTGTAGTTGGAATCCTTCTAATCTCGTAATTGTTGCTATCTTCTATCATGCAGCCTTTACGACTTTAACTTTGTATGTGCGCCTATGCGACACTTCTCTCCTCTTTCCTCCAGCTCTTAGCCAATCTCTAGGTCTCACTTTGTGAACATATACAAAATTATGTCAAGATGTCCCTCTAGGCGTCATTAGCTTTACTACATCTAAGTAGGCCATACTATACCATAACTCTTACTTCGATTTATTGTTGCTTAGGTCTGCGACCAAACTCCAGGTTACTCTCATTGCATATCCTATATGCATAAAGCTAAGTCTTTTAACGCTTCTTCATTACTGTTCATCTTATGACTGCTGGCCTAATCTCACCTCGTACTTTGTATCTTTTACCCATCCATTGTCTATTCACCTTAATGTTGATCTACAATCTTCCATTGATAACTTGAAACTTCTTACGTAATACATTGCCACTAGGGCTTATGTTGCATTGAGGAATATTTGAAGTGATTTTCCTGATCCACTTAGGGGTGATACTGTACTTCAATAATCGTATTTTATAGCATCCCAATGTGATTCAACTTACGTGGGTATTTTAATTTCGTACAATCCATGAATTCCTCTTCAAATCATTACTCAATCGAAGGCTCAAACATCATCCTTTATCTATTACAATTGCACCTTTATTCTACTACAAGGGAAACATTCTATCTCTTATAAATGCTACTAGTCTTAGATTTCTTTGAGTTCATTCAGGCTATACTGAGCTTTCTATATCTTAGAGAAGCCAACCTCTATCTTGTTTTCATGGGCTTAATCCCGAGGACTCATCCGTTTCTCGTTACCTTCTCACTCACCCTTTCTTGTCCTTACTCTTATCTTCCTTAAACCTTGTCGCTCTATAATACTTTAGCTTGCGACCTACATATATCCATTTATATTGCGCGCAACCTTGATTTCACCATAGATATCCTTGTATTATTCTGGAACATCAAGCGAGACATCACATCGTCTTTAACTCTTCTTTTACTCCCTTAACTAGACCCGTCGATACCTAGAAACCTTAGGCTGGAAAATATGCCACTGACGACGACGCTATCATTCCTGGGTACTGAATACCCGCGCTTCTAGCCTTCTATCCATAGTATGGACTATTCACAACCTTCTACATTTGAGTATCTCGTACGTTGTTTACTTTTGCACGAAAATCTCGCATCATATCTTCCATCTCTTTCATAATTCCCCCCTTTAGGAAGGTGCTAAGATTTAGTGCTACGATGTTCTATGTATAGATGATTTACCTCTTTATCTTTGGCTTCTTTTCACATCATCGATGACCCTTACTCGCCTTGCGGAAATACATCTGTACCAAGGATAACGAAATTCCTTATTCAAGAGGGTGACACCTAGTGTAACTGGCACATATAGTCCCTTAAGCTTAACTTTGCTCCCATTGCTTGCTTTAGGGAAGCGTCCTCCTAAATGACCCTTAAGGGTTATTCTTCTGTTTTCCATTCTATTATCGTTAGAATGCAATCTCTGAAATTCTCATGATGCCGACCATTATCAAATTACTCAGTCCCTAATTCATGTTTAGCTTACCTTGTTTACCAGCCCATACTGATTTCTATTACTTTGGAGACAAATTTAAAAGGAAAAGCTGTGGTCGAGTAATTGATTGGAATTTGCAAAGCTAGGTAAGTGTCGTGGTTAACCTTGACTTGAGGGAATAAAACCCTTAAATTATTTTTTATGTGAAATGCATGTGAACGACGTATAAGCGAGGTGACGAGTGTCTATACGTCGTCAAATTAATTGTTTGTGTATTTATTTAAAAAATCATAAATTGTTTTTAATTATGAATTAATTATCATAATAATTGTTTCTCTCCAATTCTTTGTCAAATATTAATTCTTGAATTTCTGCATTAATTATTACATGCTATTTGAATTATGCGCCTTAATTGTTATATGACATTTAGCATATTAAATATTAAACTGCATATTCTCTCTTTGATTTCTATAATAATTTGCTAGCTGCCTTTGTTTGTTTCGTAATTAAATCACAATTATTGTATGCTTGTTGTCTTATAATTTTATATTAATTGTTGTATTTATTGGGGAAATGCTTCTATAAGAATTGGTAAATGAATATGTTGGAGGAGCGGGTTGCACGCCACAACATGATTGATTATAATGAATATGTTGGAGGAGCAGGTTGCACGCCGCAACATGATTGATTATAATGAATATATTGGAGGATCGGTTTGCACGCCACAACAGACTTATTAAAAGTCCATATTAGAGGATCGGGTTGCATGCCGCAACAGACTTGTTTAAAAGTCGATATATATATATATATATATATATATATATATATATATATATATATATATATATATTGGGGGAGCCGAGTTGCACGCCGCAACAGACTTGATTAAAATGAATATATTGTGAGAGCGGGTTGCATGCTGCAACAGAATTGAATATGAATATATTGTGAGAGCGGGTTGCACGCTGCAATAGAATTGGTTGAAATAATAATGGATTATGACTTCTGGGTTGGTTTCAATTATTGTAAATGAGTTACCTTATTTATTTCTATTATTTGTTGTTGTTATTAATATTGCGTACAAGTTAATGTAAGTGAACCGCCTTAGCCTCGTCACTACTTCGTCGAGGTTAGGCTCAGCACTAACCAGTACTTGGGGTCAGTTGTACTGATCCTACACTCTGCACTTCTTATGCAGATTTTGGAGTTGGTCCCAGCGGCGTATCATAGACTTGCTCGGATTTCAGCTACCAGAGGAGACTTGAGGTATAACTGCATGGCGTCCGCAGTTCTGAAGTCCCCGTCTATTTTACTTTAGCTGTGTGTTTATTTCCAGACAACTTTATTTTATTCAGACCTTTATTTGTATTTATTCTAGAAGCTCGTGCACTTGTGACACCAATTGTGGGATGGTATTTAGATACCATTATTTTTATGAATTATTTCACTATATTTCAAACTTTTCTTCCGCATTTGTTTCCTTGTTATTAATAAATTTAAAATTGTTTTAAAAATAGATAATATTATTCTAACGTTGGCTTGCCTAGCAAGAGAAATGTTAGGCGCCATCACGGTCCGAAGGTGGGAATTTCGGGCCGTGACAGTATCACTGAACCATTTTTTCTTAAAACATGAATACATATGGGTCGTCAAGGCCTCTGACATACTTTACAAAATGAACCTTTGTCTACAAAGACTCTAAGATTATTTGGCATCAAATGGGACATGGTACCGGCCTACCCATAAGTCTGTAGCAAAATTCTGACACGATGACTCATATACTCGGATGCACTCCGAATGAGGTGGAGTCTTACCGATCCTTCGCTGAAGCCAATCTCGTCTACTATGAGGGCTCGTCAAACTGATTATCTATACATGTAGGCATGAATGGAGCGTCCCTAATAAAAGAACATCAGTACGAATAATGTACCAAATATGTAAGGAGGAACTGAAACATAACAGTAAGTCAACATTAATTAAAGACATATAAGAGTCAACCTGAATCTATGAAGTGTCACCGTATATGCATACTTATTGTACATACATATATAATGTTTCTCTTTGAAACTATTTCAATTATCCATATCGTATGATGCATGACTGCCCAACTGATCAATGGTAACTGCCCGACCGGCCTTAGCGCGGTGGTAAATGTATGACTGCCCGACCGGCCGTAGCTCGATGGTAAATGTGTAACTGCCCAACCGGCCGTAGCTCGGTGGTAAATGCATATGCATGACTGCCCAACTGGTGGTAGATAATGATACATAACTGCCCAACCGATGGTAAATAATGATATATAGCTGCCCAATCGGTGGTAATTGCCCGACCGGCCGTAGCACGGTGGTAAATGCATGAAGATGCATGTACATGTATTACTATATTATAAACATTAACATCTTTATCAAATACCTCAATAGGGAACTAGATACATACTTAGACATGCTTGAATATCACTTTACCGGAATGAATGACATAGACATCTTTAACTGCTAAGAGTAGAATCATTTGTGGAATAACATTACATTTACGTATCGCTACTTGGATATTCTTAACATACCTGAGTCGATTCTCTTGACACTCATCTAACACACATTAATTGCGAGAAAATACGGAACAAGTTGTATGGAAAGCTCGTTGCTTATTCAAATACTATCTTGGCCCGACTTCTCCTTAAGTAAATAATTTTATTTATCAAAGTTGATCTTTCCAATTGCTAGCATGCTTCTTTGCTATCCAAATTTTATCTCTAGATGCGAATTCAATTAGATTTCTGTTGGCATACGCGGTTGAGAAAAATAGGCTTCTTCTGTTCTTTTTATTTCATCTTTCTTTTTATTTTTCAAGTAACCCAGAACTGCTATGTAGGAATAAGGCAAAAGTCAAAAAAGCAAATAGCAAGAGTAAATGAATACACAACCTTGCTTGGCTAATTTGGGTATTTTTGTTAATAAATGATTGTTATTCTTGAGTGGCCCCACATAATTAAGCTTGGAATCACACTTCTTTCTCAAAGTGTGACACCTTGCAATCTTTAATACTTAGTCATTTAAATGGAAGGGATGATTGCCACGTTGGGGGAGGGTTAAATCTTATCCCACTCTTTAATTAATTACCCAATAATTAATCAATTACCCACATAATTAAAATTATCTCAAATTACTTAAAATACTACTCATTTTTAATACACTTTATACATCATACTATTATTTCATTACAACATTCATGTAAAAATACATATATTTTCTCAACTTCTAATTTCCTAATCTCATATTAAGAGTACAAATTTTCGTATGCTTAATTCTTAAAATGATAAAATGATAACCTTCTTTTCTTGTGAAAAAATAATTTCTATCTTTACAATAAAGAAAATCTCATAAACTTTCCTATATTATGTGTATAATTTACCATATCCGAAAATAGTAATAATGGTAACTATCCAAAATTATACTTATAAAACTTAAAATACTCCACTTAAAAGAAAATAACACACTAACATAATATCTAACAGTATCAAGATTGTAAACTTACAGGATCTCAAAATTATAATGTCTTAAACCCTCTATAACCTCCTAATAGACATAATCCCTTCGTACTCATGTGGATTTACTATGACACATCCTAATGCTAAGGTACGGGATCTAACGATCACCTTCTTTGAACTCCCTGTTCCGGATGTACATTGCATGGAGGTACTTCATCTTCTCCTTGTATACGGATAAACTTGTATATGCATGGTACCGAAATTCATCTAGCTCATTCAATTGTGCCACCCTTAAGTTGGTGGCGATATCCCACTCAAGATTTAGCTTATTCAAAGCCCATATAGCCTTGTACTCAAGTTCCACCAGTAGGTGGCAAGCTTTACCGAATACCAACCGGTATGGAGACATCCCAATCGGTATTTTATAAACCGTCTTATAGGCCCATAGACCATCATCAAGTTTCTTTGAACAATGCGTCCACTTGGCATTCACTGTCTTTGATAAAATACTCTTGATCTTCCGGTTGGAGACTTCCACTTCTCCGCTTGCTTGAGGGTGATAGGGGGTCGTGACTTTGTGAGTGACATCATACTTGGTGAGTAAGGTATCAAAAATTTTGTTGCAAAAGTGCGACCCCCCATCATTTATAATGGCCCTTGGAGTACCAAATCTTGTAAAGATATTCTTTTTCAAAAATTCCACCACACTTCGAGCTTTGTTGTTGGGTAGAGTAAGAGACTCAACCCACTTTGACACATAGTCCACAACTACCAAAATGTAGGTCTTCCCACAAGAGCTTACGAACGGTCCCATGAAATCCATACCCACACACATCAAAAATATCAATTTCCAAGATGGTGGTGATGGGCATCTCATTTTTCTTTGAAATTCCATCGGCCCTTTGACATTTATCACAACACTTGACTAGATCACCTGTGTCCTTGTAGAGAGTAGGATAAAAGAATCCACAACTCAACACTTTTGCCGCCGTTCTCGCTCCACCATGGTGACCATTATATGGTGAAGAGTGGCAAGACTCAAGAATTTCCACTTGTTCTTCCTCCGGCACACATCGTCGAATCACACCATCGGTACAAATCTGGAAGAGATACGGTTCATTCCAATAATAGTCAAGGCAATCCTGTTTGGCTTCTTCTTTTGGTTTGAAGAGAACTCATTCGGTTTAATACCACTCATAAGATAATTTGCTAAGTCAACGAACCATGGCATTTCGGTCATTGAAATGGCTAGAAGTTGCTCGTCGTGGAAGGAGTCATTAATCTCAAGGACGTCTTGTGGCCTCCCCTCCTCCTCCAAGCGAGACAAGTGGTCCGCCACTTGGTTTTCACTGCCTTTGCGGTCTTGGATTTCGAGATCGAACTCTTGCAATAAAAGCACCCACCGTATTAACCTCGCCTTTGAATCCCTTTTGCTCATTAAGTACCTAAGCGCCGCATGATCGGTGTGGACAATCACCTTTGTACCCATCAAGTACGAGATAAACTTCTCCATAGTAAAGACAATAGCAAGGAGCTCTTTTTCGGTCACCCTGTAATTGACTTAGGCATCGTTCATGGTCTTACTAGCATAGTAGACCAGATGGAAGATTTTATTGATATGTTGCGCCAAAACGTCTCCAACCGCCACATCACTTGCGTCACACATGAGCTCAAAAGGCAAGCTCCAATCCGGTGTAGTGTAATAGAAGTAGTAGTTAATTTGAACTTGAGCAATTCAAATACCTTCATGCAATCCTCTTTGAAATGGAATTTGGCATCCTTCTCCAAAAGCTTACACAAGGGGTAACCACTTTGGAAAAATCCTTGATGAATCGGCGATAGAACCCGCATGACCCAAGAAGCTCCTCACTCCCTTCACGGATGTAGGGGTGGGAGTTTAGAGATCACCTCTATTTTGGCCTTGTCGACCTCAATACCATGATTTGAAATTTTTTGGCCGAGGACAATACCTTCCTCGACCATGAAGTGACATTTCTCCCAATTAAAAACCAAGTTTGTTTTTCACATCTTGTCAAGACCTTATCCAAGTTGTTCAAGCAATCATCAAAAGAATTTCCGACCGCGGAAAAGTCATCCATGAAGACTCAAGAAAATCCTCTACCATGTCGGTGAAGATGTCCATCATACACAGTTAAAAAGTCGCCAGTGCATTGCATAAACCAAATGGCATCTGCGAGAATGCGAAAGTACCATAGGGACATGTGAAATTAGTCTTCTCTTGATCCTCCAGAGCAATAAGAATTTGACTGTAGCTGGAATACCCATCAAGGAAACAATAGAAAGCACGACCAGCCAACCTATCAAGCACTTGATCAAGGAAGGGAAGTGGGAAATGATCCTTCCTTGTGACTTTATTGAGCTTGCGATAGTCCATACACACTCTCCATACGGTCACTGTTCTTTTAGGAATCAACTCATTCTTTTCATTGGTGACCACCATCATGCCCCCTTTCTTTGTGACACATTGTACCAGAGAGGTCCACGAACTATCGAAAATGGGGTAAATAATACCGACATCAAACCACTTTATGATCTCCTTTTTGACCACCTCTTGCATTGCTTTATTTAGTCTTCTTTGATGTTTAACAGAGGGTTTGGCATCCTCCTTCAAAATAATCTTGTGCATGCAAAATGAGGGGCTTATTCCCCAAATATACGCCAATATCCATCCTATAGCTTTCTTCCTCTTTTGTAGCACCGCCAATGTGGAATCTATCTGCACGTTAGTCAAACAAGAGGAAAAAATAGCCGGTAATATAGAACAAGGGACAAGGAATTAATACCTGAGATGTGGAGGCAATGGCTTTAATGCCAAAGTGGGAGGCTCCTCGATTGAGGGCTTTGTTGGAGGAGTCTTTCAATTTTCAAGATCCAAGGACAATTTGCGGGGTCATAAGTGTAAGACCCCATTCCTTGCAATGCATTCACACATTCCACATAGCCATCCTTCTCATCATCATCAAGGTTAAGCAAAATGGCCTCTAAAGTATCATCCACATTCATCATGGAACTAGCATCATCAACAATCACCTCGGTCACTAAGTCCACAAACGAACAAACTTCATTGCTATTCGGTTGCCTCATAGATTCACACAGATGGAAAACCACCTTTTCATCACCCACCCGGAGAGTGAGCTCGCCGACTTCCACATCAACAAGATCCTTCCCCGTAGCAAGGAAAAGTCTTCCTAGAATAATAGGCACCTCATAGTCTACTTCACAATCAAGAATCACAAAGTTTGCCGGGAGGATGAACTTATCAACTCGAACCAACACATCATTAATAATACCCAATGGTCTCTTCATAGTATGATCCGCCATTTGTAACCTCATAGATGTGGATCTTGGTTGCCCAATTCCCAAAGTATTGAAAACCGAATAAGGCATCAAATTTATACTTGCCCCAAGATGACAAAGAGCTTTGGCAAAGTTGGCGCTTCCAATGGTGCAAGGGATTGTGAAAGCAACGAGATCTTCCAATTTAGGATCCATTGAGTGCACAAATGCGCTCACTTGATGTGTCATCTTTAAAGTCTCACAATTCATCGACCTCTTGTTTGTCACCAAATCCTTCATGAACTTTACATATCTGGGCATTTGCTCCAAAGCCTCAACCAATGGCACAATAATAGATAAGCTCTACATCATGTCGATGAACGTTTTGAATTGGTTCTCACCATTTTGCTTGGCAAGCCTTTGAAGGTATGGAGGAGGAGGCCTTGGAATTGGTGCCTTAGACTTTGGCACTACCGGTTCCAGTATGTCAACAATGTGTTCCCTAGACGGGTTCACTTCTTCTTGAGTCTCCTCCACGTTTTCATCAATATAAATTCTCACTTCGCCATTTGCTTGCACCATATTGTTTGGAATCTCATCTTCTTGAATCACTTGTTCATCATCCCCAATTCTTCCTTGACTTGAGGTGGTTGCATCCCTACCTTTTTCACTCCTTGTAGTCATGACCATGGCATGTCCCGTATTGTTCCCACCCTTCGGGTTCACCACCGTATCACTTAGTAGTGCCCCCTTAGGTCGAGTGTTCAAAGCTTGCGATATTTGCCCCAATTGAACTTCCGAATTGCGAATTGAAGTGTTGTGAGAGGCTAGTTGAGCATCAGAGTCGGCATTCTTCTCCATCATAATTCTTCTTTGACTCGAGGTGGTTGCATCCCCACCTTTTCCACTTCTTGTAGTCATGACCATGGCATGTCCCGTGTTGTTCCCACCCTTCGGGTTCACCACCGTATCACTTGGTAGTGCCCCCTTAGGATGAGTGTTCAAAGCTTGCGAGATTTTCCCCAATTGAAATTCCAAATTGCGAATTGAAGTGTTGTGAGAGGCTAGTTGAGCATCAGAGTCGGCATTCTTCTCCATCATTTGTTTAAACATATTCTCAATTTGCCCCATATCATTGTTGGAAGAGCTTGGACCTTGAGAAGGATAAGGAGGCAGGTTGCTCGGTTGTTGATACATCGGGGGCCTTTGAAAGCCAGACCCCCGATTTCCTTGGTTATTGTTCCATACCCCTTGCTTGTTTCCTCTCCAATATCCTTGACTATTGCCACTCCAATTGCCTTGGTTATTTTGACCATTCCAATTTCCTTGATTGTTTTGATTGTTCCAATTCCCTTGATTACCATGAGGTCTCCATTGTTGTTGATTCGTGCCTTGAGAGTTGTTTCTTTGCCCTTGAAAGTTGTTCACATATTGTATTTCCTCCTCTTGGTCATTATAATATTCATCGTGATCAAACCCACTATCTTCTTGAACATAATGTTCTACGCAGTTTTGCACTTGAGGACCCTTTTTCCTTCTCTTGGTTACCATCATATTGATACCCTCAATTGCATTTACTTGCTTAGGACCTTGAACTTGTTGTAGTTGAGTTTTGGCTAATTGATTCATTGTAGTGGTCAACTCGGCAATTGCTTGCCCATGATCATGCAATTCTTTATGTAGGTGAATCATATTTGGATTACCTTGAGGAACATTTGCTCTACTTTGCCATGCCGATTAAGTATCTGCCATTTCATCTAGGATCTCACAAGCTTCGGCATATGGTATTGTCATGAAATTTCCACCATCAAGTTATTTGACCACGCATTTATTGGTAGTATTGATCCCTATATCAAAATTTTGTTGAATCATGGCCTCCGTCATGTCATTGTTCGGGTACTCTTTCACCATAGTTCGGCACCTCTCCCATATCTCATGCAAAGGCTCATTGGGTTCTTGTTTGAATGCTAGAATCTCGTCTCTAAGAGTAGCCATATGCCCTGGAGAAAAGAACTTGGCAATGTATTTCTCCGCCAATTCATCCCATGTATGGATGGAATGGTTTGGAAACCTTTCTAACCAATCCAAGGCTTTCCCCTGTAGTGAAAAAGGAAATAGCCTCAACCTTAAAGCATCCTCGGAAATGTTTGTCTGTTTACTCCCTCAGCAAGTGTCCACAAATCCTTTTAAGTGTTTGTACACATTTTGATTCTGAGCCCCAATGAAGAATCCCCGTTACTCTAGCAATATGAACATACCATTTGTGATTTGAAAGTTGCCCACCCTAATGCGGGGCGAGATTATGGCACTTGCATACCCTTTATTCGGAAACACTCGGTGTGGAGCCGCTATTTGCGGAGGTGGGGGTGGAACGGGAACGTTGTCTTGAGGCGGTCGACCTCGTCTATTTTCTTGAGGTTCAAGAGGAACCTCTTCAACTTGGTCATCTTCCACATCCACATCCCCCAAAGGCATGTTTCCGAGAGGATCATTATTGTTGAGAGCCATTGTTTCACCTAAAATTATTTCACCAAAAAGATTAGTAACACGAAAAGAAAAAAAGATAATTCACACACAAAATCAAATATATAGCTAAATCCGTTTTTTACACTCCCCGGCAATGGTGCCAAAAATTGATCTCGCCCAAGTCACACCTCAAATTGGGGTTGTGAAGCGGTCGATTGCAATAATAATACCCAACTAGGAGTCGGGATCGAATCCACAGGGAGCGTAGATGAGATTAGTGGTATGTATTTGATCTAAGCCCATGAATTTTCTAAGTTGCACTTCCACAAAATTTGTTTTGATTTTACCTCTAAAATTATACTAAGGATTGCAATTAAAAAATATGAAACTATAGAAGAATGTTTTTGTTGTTATTTTTCAAATGTATAAAAGGTCTAGGGTTGTGGCTTCCACCTAGGTGTTTGTAGGCTTTAGAGCGAGTTTCGTTGGTCGGGATATATTATAGCAATCAACCCTCAAATACCCACTCAATACCTCTCGGTAAGAGATGATTTTGCCCAATTTGACTTTCTCAAGTCCAAATGGGTATTGAACTAAACAATTGACAAATTTCTCAAGTCGGTTTTACTATCTCTAGGTTCAACCCTTTAATTGGGACTATCAATTTCTTGATCTCATCCCAAACTCTTGTTAGCCAAATTTTCCTAGACTAAGTCTCTCTTCTCAAGTAGAGACCAAATCAAATAGGCTTGAACCAATATTTGCAACTATTAATTATATAATTATAGCAAGAACTAGGCTAAATAATACATACCCAACCATAAACAAGCCCTAAATCAAACACCCATTAGGTTCCTACACTAGGGTTGGGTCACAACCCTAACTAGAAATTTAGCTACTCATAGTGGGTAATGAAGAAGATATAGAAGAAAAGATGATAAAACTCGTATTGAAAGATAAATAGATGAAAATCTAATGTAAAATCAACAAGATGAGCTAAAGTTGCCTAAAAGAGTAAAGAAACACGACTACATATTTTCTGATATTCCAAACTTGACCTAATTTCATGAAAGTAGTCTATTTATACAAAGCTAGAATTTTCAGACAAAATTGCCCTTTAGGAGGTTCTGCGGCCGCACAATTCTGTGTGCGGTCCGCACTTTGCTGCAATTCTTGACATAAGTGGTTTATGCGACCGCACAATTTTGCACTGTGACCGCACTTCTTGATTTATGCAGACTGCACAATTCTGGGCGCGACCGCACATTTATTTTCTGCGGCCGCACAATTATAGTGCGGTTCGAAGATCTTGATTGTCTTGATTTCCCAACTCTCTGAACCTCGACTTCTGCGACCATATAATTCTTGTGCGGTCCGCACTTTGTATTGCAGCACTATCAAATTTTCTTCTTGTTCTGTGGCCGCAGACATAATTCTGCGGTCCGCACTTTAGCCGTTTTGCTTGATTTTTGTCCTTGTTCAAAATCACTCCTCTTGAGTTGAATTTCATCACTTTGGCTCATTTTCCAATACTCCTTTAAGTAAGCATATTTCATCGGTTTTTGGGAATACATTTAAGCATTTTTGAACTAAAACGAAAGTCAAAAGGCCCAAATAAGTAGTCAAAATCCCTACTTATCACTCCCTCCCAACTTCATATATGCTACCTTCTTCGCCTCCACTTTACCTTGGACTACGTCATTCCACCACCAGTCACCTTGGTGCCTGTCAGAGTAACCCTTTGATATTCCTAGCACATCTTTCGCCGCCTCCCTAACATAGTTCGTTGCCGTTGATCACATAGCGCTCGCGTATCCACTACTCTTCCAAGGTCCCATAGCTGATAACCTCCCCTCCAACTCCTGGTCTTTATCCTTAGTTAAATCTCCCCATCTAATCCTCGGTCGACCACGAGCATACCTCTTCTTCCTCCTTATTATAGTGCTGACGTCCATTACTAAGAGCCTATGCTGAG
Source organism: Nicotiana tomentosiformis (assembly GCF_000390325.3). Taxonomy (NCBI): domain Eukaryota; kingdom Viridiplantae; phylum Streptophyta; class Magnoliopsida; order Solanales; family Solanaceae; genus Nicotiana; species Nicotiana tomentosiformis. The sequence continues at coordinate 958,776 of NC_090819.1, read as the reverse complement.
TCGCGAGGGTCTCACCTAGTATAACCTTGCAATCCTTGCACAATCATCTATCACACCTTCTGAGGAGGAGTTAATCAATCTAAGTCTTCACCACCGAACTTTGAAAAGTTACCAGATGCTCCTCCCTCTTTGGAAAAGTCGAGTTCGCAATCACCAACTCGAAAGCCTTTAAATCAATAGTATTAGACCATTAAATGATAATTATTAAATTATTAAAATAGTATTAGACAATTAAATCAATAACTTTTAAACTTATTTAAATTCAATATAATTAGTGGTCAACGTAGAAACATACAAATACAAACATATAGCTTTTAAAATCTGCTGTGTTCATATATTAAAATTTAATTAAATATTATTGCATACTTATTTGATTATATTTGAAACTCACAAGTAATTATTGAATTATAATATACTAGTTAGTTTTATTTTACACTATTATATCAATGATATTTAATTCTTTACCTTTTTCAAATAAAATTAATAATATCAAAATTATGTAATAAAATATAAAATACTAGTCACTAGAGATACATGACCCCCTTCCGAATCATATTAAATTCTCAATTCTTAGATTTGATGTATAATTTGATTTATGATCATCAATACGTTATTAAAATAGTAAAAGACCATATCATTATAAATTAATTTATTGTCTAGATTAAATTTATATAATTTACTATAAAATATAAGTGGAGCAAGCTTATAGTCGTTTAAATTCTACTATATAATTAGTTATTCACACATTAATTAGATATAATTCCATTATTTTTTAATTATATTTGAAGCTTACAAGTAATGCTTTATTTATTTTTAATTGTGATACAGTAGTTAAAATTAAAAGTATTACAATTATGTAAGTATTATAAAATATAAAATAATAGTCATAAGAGAGATCTTCCCTTTCAAGTCATATTATAATCTCAATTTTTAGATTTAGTATATAATTTAATCTATGATAATTAATAAGTTATTGCGATAGTAATGGACCATATCATTATAATCTATTATTGTATAGATTAATATAAATAATTTGCTATAGAATGTAAGTGTTACAACAGTATGGTTCTTTAAATTCTACTATATAATTGATTATTTCATTATTAGTTAGATATACTTTCATTATTTTTATTTATAATTTGAAATTATAAAATACACTTATTTAATAAGAAATATAATATAATTAGTTTTCCAATGAACTTAGATATTAACTATATTAAATTAGTAATTCTAAATGTATCTAGATATATGAAAATTATATAAAAATTTACATGAACAGTAATGTTAATGATAGATAATTAAATATTATGTTCTATCTATGTAATTGTTAAGCTAATTATTTTTGTTGTGTGGGTAATTTGAAGAAAAAATAATCATTTAGCTACACGATTTTGTTTTAAGTAATTTTATGTAATTAAAAGATTACTATTGTTATAGCAAGTTTTAACTTGTGGCAAAACATAATAATTAGCTGCGGAATTTTATCTCAAAAATACATTCGTGGCTATATCATCTTATCATGTAAATAACTGTAGCTATTAAACCAATTGTTACCACGGTAATTTAGTACTTGAAGCACAAAATATTTGTTTAACTATAATATTTTATTTTAGATAACTTGTTGTGGCTAAAAGGTTACTATTGCTACGATAAGTTTTAACTCGTAGTTAAAATTATTATTAGCTACGAAATTATGTTATAGCAATAACTCCGTGGCTATATCATTTAACTATTGCTACAAGTTTTTGATAACTTAAAGCAAAAATAAGTATTTAGCTACTACTTTTTGCTTCAAATAATTTATTATGGCTAAAAGATTACTATAGCTGCAGTAACTTTTATTATGTGGCAAAAAATTATGATTAGCTATGGAATTTTATTGTAGCAATAAATTTGTAGCTATTTAGGTAATTATTGCTACGATTGTTAGCAATTATAGCAAAAATGAGGAATTAGCTTGCAATTTAATTTTCGTGGCTAAGAAATTTTATAAATTTGTAAATAGCCATGGAATTTGAATTTTTGTGGCTATTATTAGGTGCTAGCCACGATTTTTAAATCTATAGCTAAGATTTCGTAACTATATATGCATAATATTATAGTGAGATGGTCTGTTGTTGTGATGAGAAGGAATTGGTTAGTCAGAGGTTTTGAGTTTGAACTCTGATAATGAAGTAATTGTTGATAGAAATTATTTTTCTCTTTAATTGACGACACGAACTCGATTAGTCTGACCAATACTAAATGGTTATTAAAACAAAGTCGTGATCAGTCATCTTAATGACCACATTTACTCTAACCCAAACGTGAAGGGTGTCATCAAATAACAATAGACCATGGCTATATCCTCTTCATAACCCACACATTAGGTTCAATTTACAAGTTCTTCATAAATTAATTGCAATATTATATTGTCACAATTAGCAACCACGATTCCAGGAGGACAGCCCCAACAAGTTGGCCCCTCCCCATGCCCACATGCAACATCATTCTTTATATTTCTGGAGGGCCACATTTAAAAAGTAATAATATGCTTTTGTTTGAAATTAACTTTAATATTGGACTGATAATGAAATGCTTGATTAGAAGGGAAGTCATGGATAAGAGAATAATCATCGCCTTTTACGTTCTAATCGAACAATTATTTGTCTTCTTTTAGAAGTCATTAATTGGTCCATTTATTTCAGAAAAGTACATATTAAAGTTCTTCTAATAGTTGGGGCCTACATTAATAATTCATAATAGCCAAAATCCAAATTATCGAGTAATGACTATTTAAATGATAAACAAACGCTTACTCCCTTCAATCCATTTTAATTTGATATTTTAGTTGTTTTTACATATATTAAGAAATTCATCATTTAGCAATTAATAATGAAATTGATCATATTAACCTTAATTTATTTATTTAAAATATAACAAATACTCATAGGCTCTTTAATTCAATGACAATTTTGAAAAAAGAAGTTAATTCCTTCTTAATATCTGAAAAACTCAAATATATATTATGGACTATAAAAAAAGGCAAACAAAGTGGATTAAAGGGAGTAGTATAGAAAAGGAATCTATCAAAAATAATTTTGTGTTAGTTATAATAATAATTTTGCATTGACTTGCGAGGTTGATATAGGCGGACAATAGTTGGCAAGAATTTTAAACAAAACACATTCATGACGAAGGTTGTTAAAGCTTTCAACATGATTATTGTTTGCAACTAAATCCACATGAAGATATCAATTAAATTTGTTATGCAAATGTAACAAGAAATTATGATGCAGGTCTCTAAAGCTTTCATGATGTTAGCATTCATTCTAACTTATACATAAATCCACATGAAGATATTAATATATACTAGTATTCGTTATCGTAGGGGTAATTTGGTTCAAATCTAGGATATTCCGGGGTTATATATTTTGGATAATCATCATATTAATAGCTTGTTTAGCAAAGCTTCTAAAATCAGCTTATTTGAGAAGTGTTTTTCTCAAAAATACTTTTCAAAAAAGTGCTTTTGGTGATGAGCAATTTGTGTTTGATTAATTAATTTAAAAATATTTTTGAGCAGTAATTAGTGTTTGGTCAAGCTTTTAAAAACTGCTTCTAAGTGTATTTTTCTCAAAAGTGTTTCTCAGAAAAGTGTTTTTGAAGAGAAACTACTTTTTTCTGCGCTTCTCAAAAACTGCTTCTGCTTCTCTTCAAAAATATTTTTTTTCTTCTAAAAGCTTGGTCAAACACCTCAATTTTTAGAAAAATACTTTTGACCAAAAAAGCACTTTTGACCCAATAAAACAACTTGGCCAAATAGACTATAAATCCAGAATAACTTATCTCACCTCTATATAGGATAAGTTACACCAAAATTTTGATATAGAAATAATATCATTAGCTAATTCTTCCGACCAAACACGAAATAAATTTAATTCCAAGTTCTATATCGAGATAACACACCAAACTAAGCATGCATGGTAGTGGAGTCATGTGGCCAGATCACAATCAATAGAAACACAGAATATTATTCAGGTTTCAACTTAGGTAGGGGCTATATCACATGTGAGAAAGGAATGTGTTTCTGAAGGTTTAATAGAATCACAGAATACAAATAACTTAAACATGAAATATATTGAAGAAGACAAACGGATAAGAATATTACTGAACAACAAACTTTGACCAGAAAGCATTTTAAAATAAGAATCAAAGTAAGTAAAATATTGAAAATTTCACTATATACTGATATTTGTACCAAATCAATAAACAGATTATATCGATATGTATAATCTTTACAAAATGTATTTGTTTACGTAATCATAGTTAATTACTTTCTCCGTCCAATTTATGTGTCATACTTTTCCTTTTTAGTATGTCCCAAAATAATATCATATTTTCTTATTTAGAAGCAAAACTAACTTTAAACTTTTTATTTACCTTTAGTTAGACGATTTATAGCTAATCACATAAATTTTTATGGCTTGTTGCAGACCAAAAGTTTTAAAAATTATCATTTCTTTCTTAAATTTAGCGCCTAATTAAACATTGCCATATAAATTTAGATATGAGTAATCTAGACTCTCAGCTCACTTTTGTCACTAATTATGAAACACTAATGTAGTTTAACATGAACATTAGCTTTATGTAATTCTTTTTGTAGAATATATATCTGTAAATAATAAAATGAGCACCATCTTCTTAACATTTCAGAGCACCTAGAGCCCCTTGTTTACCTTCATAGTTCCACTCCTTCAGTATTTTAAGATAAAATTTAAGAATAGACAGAATTTAGGAACAATTGAAGGATTGTACCATCAAATAATAAGACACATGGATTAAGGCAAGATTAGTAACCAGCTGCACATGTTGTTGAACTTAATGCAGGACATTATCCTTTTGCATTTGGTCCCTATTTTGTTTTTGTCTTTGCCTTTTATTGACTTAGAATTAATCGGGCTTTGAGAAATCCTCAAACAGGTTGACCGCTGAAAAAAGACACAATAGTTTGGGACCCTCTTTAGACAACTTTTGTTTAGTTCTCATTAAATTTTAAGTGGTCTTTAATACCCTTATAATCTTGGTATTTTGATAGTTTCAACTCCCTTCAATGCCGATAATCCATGGATTGTGACACACGTCGTGCCACATGAACTTTTTGTCCATCCGGTGAATATTTTACCCTTTCTTCAAGTAATAGATAAAAATTTAAATTGATAAAAAAATCAGGACAAACTTAACAATTATGCCAAACTAATTGCCAAACGAGCACAAATTAGAGCAAAATGTGTTATCTTGACGTAACCACATACGTCGATAGGCAGTAGCGGAGCCACATATATGTAAGGGGTGTCAGTTGATATCCTTCATTCGAAATTATATTGTGTAGCCAGCTAAAATATCTATTCTATATATTACTCTACTTAATTTCTTCGTGAGTTTATTTTTTTATATTTTGACACCCCTTAATGAAAATTTTAACTTTATAACTATCGGTAAGAGTAAAGATTAGTTGAAAGATCGAAAGGTTCAATGTTGATTGTTGTCTTCGTAGGTAAGCAAGTGAGCCCATTCATAATGAAAACTATTTACTTTCGACTATATTAATATTGTAACAATGAATATATTATTATAATTAAGTGATAAATTAAAATTAGAATGACCCAAAACTATTATTTAATTCACCGTAGCTAAATAATAATAGAGAAAAATACTTACTCACATTTAGTGTTTACACTAAATCATTCTACTTCACTGTATGTGAAAATAAATGTCACATACTTATTAATTTGCTGTGATACGGGGCGCTTTAGTTTTTATCATCTTAATATAGTTTATGGGAGAGTAATATCGTGTTCGATTCAGTCTTTAATTCATAGCATAGGGATCTCTTCTTCGAAGATTACATTATGGAGTAGTATTAAAGCAAACATTTTAGGTAATATCAACTAGTGATAATAAATTTTTCCCAAAAGAGAGAATAGATCGACCCGAGAAAAGTAGGGGAAGTGACAATGGAAGAGAAAACTTTTGGTTAGATTAGATCTTGTACAATGTAAAATGAAATTAAAATGGCTAAGATGATGTCTAATTTCATAAAAAACGAAATAGTACAAATTTGTATACTCTCTCATATTATGTGTCATAATTAGTTTCACTTAATAGGGAAGATTTTTGAATCTAGTAATCTTAAATTAACAATATGTAATATATCATAATGTTTATGAATTGTGTGATCTTACATGTACGATGCATAAAGTTTGAGTTAAAAAGTTAATAGTACTAATTAATATAATTTGGTTTTTTTAAACAAACTAAAAAGAAAAATAAAGACTATAAATTGAAACAAAGAGATATTTCTTTCTCTTTTTCCGAGAAACATTCTATTCCCTCCGTTTCAAATTAGAAGAGATACTTTTCTTTTTAGTCTGTTCAAAAATAAATGACACATTTTTAAATTTGGAAATAATTTAACTTTAAACTCTTCATTTTACCCATTTTATCCTTAATGAGAAACTTTTATAACCACATAAATGTCATAGATCCACAAAGCTTTTACCCCTTAAGCTTTTAGGACTACAAGTTTTAAAAGTCTTATTCTTTTTCTTAAATTTCGTGCCGAGTCAAACTAACTCATCTAAATTGAAACGGACGGAGTATAAAAAGTTTTGGGATCAACTACCCGTTAAACAATGGCGGATCTAGAAGTTATATGCGGGTACGCGAGAACTCAGTAGTTAAACAGTGGCGGATATTAAATTTTTTATTGAATATCTATAAATATTTGACTGTGAATTCAGTTACTATATATTAATTTGAAATCGTTACAAAACCCATAAACTTCAAATCTTGTATCTGACTCTGCCTCCGAAAACAAATATATCCGGCGGAAAGAGACGTTCTCTTTAAAAGAAGTACTTAGTTTCCTCCGTTGGTAAACTAAAAAAATAATCATGTATAGTTCCAAATTTCAAATAAAATAACTCCATGTTGTCTCCATATCTTCTAGAAAATCAAATTCTTAAAAAGTTCTCTTTATTCTCTTCTGACTACATATATAGCACATTGTCTCCCTATTCTTCCCACGTCAAACTCTTCTCTGTTTACACATTATATACACATTGCATCCTTTTAATTGAGTTTCTTGATTGAAACTCAAGATGGGATTTTTGTTACTCTCTCTGTTTTTGCTGTTTTCATTAGAAACAAATGCAAAGCAAGAGGAGCATTATTATCTGAATGCCACAAACTCCACTGATGCCAAGAAAATAAGCAGTGGTTGCAATATTTTCAAAGGCAAATGGGTTTTTGATTCTTCCTATCCTCTCTATGATTTTTCAAGCTGTCCTTTCATTGACAACGAATTCAACTGCCAGAAATATAACAGACCTGATAAATCCTACCTCAAATATAGATGGCAACCTTTCTCCTGTAACCTGCCAAGGTAGAGAACCACTTTCTTTTTTCCTTTCATAGCTCTTTTAATTTTATAAGTTCTTAATTTTAAAACGACGATTTCAAACGGCTAATAACTGGATTCTAAAATTAACATGTGTACATATTTAATGAATTTCTTAACACAAATACCTTATTTGAATAAAAATTACTAAGTCCGATCGAACATGTCTCTGAGCTTCTATCTCCACTCATGAATTTAAGGTATATATATTCACATTGTAAAGAATTTTTATAATATCAGTGTAGTTTAACGTATTATAGCAGGTTGGTTACCATTCTTATCAAGTTATCAAGTACTAATGTTTAACCCAGGATTTTCTTGTAGTTGTCTTACACCATAGTTGCATAGAACTTTAACTCATTATTCAAAAGGATTTAAGTTAAATGCACTTGTAGAGTAAAGATCTTTTATACTATTACTGAGTTCAATCAGGTGGTAGCGGATATAGAAATTTACATATAATTACTAATAAATGGCGTTTTTCTCTAAATAAGTTTTACATCCTAAGTACATATGACTTGAAACTTTTTTATTAAAATGTTGGGTATTGTTACACAAATAATCGACTAGATTCAATGTTTACTTTTTCTAGCCGGTATACATAGATTATACATTAATTATACACAGTTTACATATATTATACATAAACTATACATATGTAATAAATCCACCAACTATTTTTAGTTTACGGCAAAGGGACAAATATACCCCTCTATTTTCGAAAATGATCTAAGAATACCCTTCGTTATACTATTGGGTTATCTATACCCCTGCAGTCATACTTTGAGTTCAAATATACTCCTCATTTAAACGGAGGGACACGTGTCATAGTCCTGTTGGTCAATTCTAAATATCTCATAATTAATTAAAAAGACCCATTACCCATACCCGAAAAATAATTTTTTTTTTTTGTAAAAACTGGAAAAAACTGAAATTATTTTTACTAAAAACAGAAAAAAATAAAAATATTTTTTTTTCCAGTTTTTACAAAAAACTGCTTTAGAAAAAACTGAAAAATATTTTCTAAAATAATATTTTTGTAAAAACTGAAAACAAAGCTGAAAATTAATTTTCTAAAATAATTTTTTTGTAAAAACTGGAAAAAACTAATTTTTTTACTAAAAACTGAAAAAAACGAAAATAATCTTTTTCCAGTTTTTACAAAAAAACTGCTTTAAAAAAAGCTGATAAATATTTTCTAAAATAATATTTTTGTAAAAACTGAAAAAAAACTAAAAAACAATTTCCTAAAGCAATGTTTTTGTAAAAACTGAAAAAACAATTTTTTTTTCCAGTTTTTAGTTAAAAATATTTCAGTTTTTTCCAGTTTTTAATTGCTTTAGAAAATTGATTTTCAGTTTTTTTCCAGTTTTTATAAAAATATTGTTTTAGAAAATATTTTTCAGTTTTTCTAAAGCAGTTCTTTTTTGTAAAAACTGAAAAAACAAATATTTTTGTTTTTTCAGTTTTTTGTAAAAAACAAAATTTAGTTTTTTTCAGTTTTTACAAAAAAAATAAATATATTTTTCGGATATGGGTAATGTGTCTTTTTAATTAATTAGGAGATATTTAGAATTGACCAACATGACGATGACACGTGTCTCTCCATTTAAATGAGGGGTATATTTGAACCCAAAGTATGACTGCAGAGTATAAATAATCCAATAGTATAACGAGGGGTATTCTTAGATTGCGAAAGTAGAAGGGTATATTTGGCCCTTTGCCTTTTAGTTTAAAGGATAAGGTGATCGACTATTCCGAATAATTCTTAAAAATGGAAAATGGTTGCAGGTTCAATGGGTTGGTTTTCTTGGAGAAATACAGAGGGAAGAATATCATGTTTGTGGGTGATTCTCTCAGTTTGAATATGTGGGAGTCATTGGCTTGCATGATTCACTCATCAGTGCCAAATGCCAAAACTGCAGTCATAAGGAAAAATGGAATTTCTGAAATTGCATTTTTGGTGAGTGAATTGAATATTATTCTGCACATACTACTGATTCTATTTCTTGTCTTTCTAGTTCAATTCTTGGTATTTCCACTTCAACTACTTGGTTATATTTGGCAAAAATATTATTGAGGGCATGCATGTCTTGTCCTTGAATTTTTTCCGTCATAAGACTTTATTCAATTATAATAAAATCTATGGTGCTTACAACAAGTAGAACAGACTTTGTTCAATTATTTATATATATATATATATATATATATATATATATATATATATATATATATATATATATATATATATATATATATATATATATATTTGTGTGTGTGTGTGTGTCTGTCAGGTTGTGGGCATACATATAATGTAAGTTTGAGGGGTCGTTTGGTTCGTGAACAAATTTTAATTTAATAAATTAAGAAGAGTGGATTTGGGTTTGGGGGAGGGGTGGGGGGGGGGGGGGGGGAGGGGAGCTAATAGAAATGAATTATTTCCAGTTGTATGCTTTCAAGAATTTGAGGTTGTGGTAGGTTACAATTCATATTTTTTTAAGAACTGGGGCCACCTTATGTTGAAGTTTCACTTTATTTGCTGTTGGGCATAATCGAGAGATAGGGCGGCTACTCATTTATTTTAATTGTTTCCTACATAAGTTTGTTGAATATCAGTTGCCTTAACGTAAGTTTGTTGCTAAGTATTTATGACACTTGAAGCTTTTATGTAGCAATATTAATTTCCACCATCTTCCTTTTTTGTTGATTTTTATTTGGATGTTAAATGAACGGTTTGAACTAAATTTGAATGAGTTACAATAAGTTGAGCTAATAAATGGACAAATTATTAATCTACCCAAACTTGAGTGGATTGGCAGGTCATATTTTTTTGGGTTGATTTTGCTCCCCTTAGTTTTTATAGTATCCACATATACCCCACATATTCTGTTACAGTAATGGTTATAAAACATATCTAGAATTTAGCAGCCGGAAAAAGGAAGAGCAGCCATTAATGACCAAATTTGAAGCAACTTGATTGTCAAGTCAAGCAAGTCGTTAGCAATAACAATGACAGTTATCTGTTAGCCACCAAATGGGAAAAAGGGCATTAGACTTTGTCTATCCCTCCTCCTTGACTAAAGATCTTATGTTTGTCAATGGACAAACTTCCGATAAGGAGTGCTTCCTACTTTTATAGGCCATTCGTCTGGACTTAGGATTTAAAAGTTTGGGATATAACCAAAATCTGTTTGTACACAGGGTGCCACTAACTCACTACTAATATATCAGTATTTTTAAAAAATATATACATCTATTCATGAAACTTTTGCCGAATTTTTGGGTGTCGGAGACCCCTCTCTTGATAACATAAGTCTGCCTATGCTTCACCACATAAATTTGGATTAGGACCACTGGGGTATTGGATACCAGATAGTCATACCCCAAAAAACTGCATTATTTTTTCACTATTTATGAACAATTATCTATGTTTATTCTTTAGGTAACCTGATAATGCTAAAGAATTTTACACTACAGAGTACAAATGTTAAACTCTTAACAACAATCCCAAAACTCAGTTCACTACATTTTAAGAGTTGTTATTTTCAAAAAGTTGCAATAACTAAATCTTAGTCCAAAATTTTATATGCATGTAAAACAGGGGTGCATAAATATGATGAGAAGCTAAACTTCTTCTTGCCATGAATATAACACAGGATTATGGAGTTAGATTGCTAATGTATCGTACTCCTTATTTGGTGGACATGGTGAAAGAAAACATTGGAACAGTTCTGAAGTTGGATTCCATTACTGATGGCAATGCTTGGAAAGGAATGGATGTATTAATATTCAACTCTTGGCATTGGTGGACTCATACCGGCAATTCCCAGCCGTAAACTATCTGAACTTGCCACTAAACTCATAGTCGGTTTTGATTACTAAATTCGCAACTTAATAGTTATACGTATTGAATATTTGAGTATATGTTTGCAGGTGGGATTACATACAAGAAGGGAATAAAGTTGTCAAAGATATGAACCGTATGGTTGCTTTCTACAAAGGAATGACTACATGGGCTGGATGGGTCAACAAAAATATTGACCCAACTAAAACTAGTGTCTTTTTCCAGGGAATTTCCCCCGTTCACTATCAGTAAGCAATTAATTCCCTCCTTGTTCATTCCTAGAAATTATGTTCTGTACATTGATAACTTAAACTACAGTGTTAGGTTAAGTTAATTTCAACAATAACAGGTAATGTTACATACACGTTAAGCCTTATAACTTGATGTAACCGATTAAATCACACAAATAGTGTAAAAGTACTTTTATTGCCAAGGTTAGCTTAAACTTTTCACTCTTAGCAACATGTCACTAACGAGATAGTCTAGTAGTTAAAAGATCATAGTTCTAGTCATAGTACACGAGTTTAAATCTCAGTGACTTCATATTGCCTTGTGACCTCTGATGCATATGCAAACAAATTCCAAATTTGAAGTTGATAAGAAGAAAATTTATATATAAGATGTACATATACTCTTAATTGTTAGCATTGTACGGACTTTTTTGAAAAAAAGATGAAGTTTGACCTAAAACAAACATTATTATCACACCTTTTAAAAAGTGTTTTTGGGGTGACTTAGCCCAACAACCTCATCATCTTTGCTATCCAATTGGGACTAAATCGTTCAGTAAGTTAGTTTCCATTTCTGACTTAGAAAGCGGCTGCCCAGTGAGCTATCCAATAGTGCATGTGAAAGAAGAAAGATTGTTTTACTCTACTTTAACCATAGAAGAGAATGTCATTCTGTTTTCTCAATTCATATACTGTTACGTAAAATATTTACAAGATGCTTATGTGATCAAAATTTCAGGGGCAAGCATTGGAACGAACCATCAAAATCATGCAAAGAAGAAACACAACCATTCTTTGGTACAAAGTATCCAGCAGGGACACCTCAAGAAGCCATTGTGGTCAACAAAGTAATGAGCAGAATTAAAAAGTCAAAAGCTTATTTATTGGACATTACAACTCTCTCACAATATAGAAAAGATGCACATCCAGGATTTTATAGTGAAATGCATGGATCAGATTGTAGTCATTGGTGTCTACCTGGATTGCCTGATACTTGGAATCTTCTTCTTTATACATCTCTTGTCGTTTGAATAAGTTTCAGCGACATGACTGTTCTGAAAAATTATTTGTAAAATGTCGTGACGGCAAAATCGTCACAAAAAGTCTCATTTCTTGTTGTGCATAACCATTATTCTCTAGCTACCATGATACATTTTTCCATTTTAGGAGATGTGTTATTTATGTTGAGTATTAGGAACTTGATTAATTCTATTTGTCACAAAATAAGAAGGTTGATGTTTGAATTGTAAAGTGGGCATAGGATTTTAAGGCATGATGCCTTAGTCGAGGTGAGGGAATATTGTTGTACCTAATGCTGTAATATCAATTACAATTCTTATTTAAAGGAAAAGATTATAAAGTTGTTTTTCATCATTTTCACATTGCTTTTCTTGTTTGCCTAAACTAGTCCAATAGCTTTTTGGTTTGAAGTGAGCAAAATCTCTTGGATTCTGAGAGTGACCCTATTGTAGCAATTTGTATGTCAACCTTTATGCATATTGAAGTCATCATTCACTGGTTAAGGGAAAATTCAAAATAGAGAGGTAAAAGAAAAAGATAAAATCTTGCTTACCTAATACTCTCTCAGTCCCAATTTATATGATTATCTACAGTCAAGTAAGTTAATATTGACCATGAATTCGAACATAGAATCATTAAATTTTTGAAATAAAATTTACATATTTGTAAATTACATAAAAATGACTATAAGTCACAATAATTAATAATTTAAAATATATATAAAAAATATACAATAAAAAATCTCGTTTAACTCTCGAAATTCGAACTACTACATAAATTGCGACTAAGTGTATATCTTTCAAAGCAATCCAAACTTTAAAGATAAATTTTTGCATCCAAAGGCATCAGGCATGAATAAATTTTTCAATGCTATATGTTTGTTTATAAGATGGTAAGTAGAGGGCCGGATAGCAGTCTAGATACAGGTTCGATTGATTTCCGTAGTTTTTTTTCAAACATATATTTGTATTAAGAACTTTCTCAAATATATTTACATATTAAATTTAAAATTCAATTATTAATATTTAACACTTAAAAGTTATCTTTCTAAAACGTATCCTTAAAATTGTAATTTTAACTCCTGCCCTCAATAAGTAGTTGATACTCCACCCTAAATTTGAAAACATAACATTGGATCGCCTGAATATTTTACATCACAACATCATGTTGATGAATAAAGCTCCCATTGGACCAACCTAAAAATACAAAGAAGATAAAAGTTAAACATAGGCAAATTCACAGAGTGACACGTTTACAAGGTAATTGCTGACATAATTCCCAACATCCTACCACGTTGCAATATTGCATGACATAGAGCTCAACACTCACCACTATTGCACCACTTGTCATTAGCCTAGAGCCTTTGTCTTTCTCTTTTTATAGTCCCTCCTCTGTGTCACTCTCTCCTCAGTCTCAATTTAACACATCTTTCAAGTCAAACACAAACAAAAACCAGTTGATTCAATTTGTTACTTTTGTTTAACCAATGGCTTCACAACAAGCAAGAAGAGAGAACATAACTGATGAACAACATAACATTCACTTAGAGAAAACCATAGACCCCAAAAGGGGTGCTGTGAAAGTGCAAGTTGGAACTGATTTTCATCTTGCAGGTGGTGGCATTATTCATGTCACAAATGCTGAACACAAAGGCCAAGTCCAAAGAGAGAAGCATTCTTTTGGTAATCAACAGAGGCAACAACATGGATTTGAAGAGAGACCAGGAGGTGTCAAGTTTGAAGTAAATAGCCAGAAACAGAAGGGTTCTCTAGATTCAAAGCACAAAAGCCAAATGGAGAACTCTTCAGAAGGCTTAAAGGTTGCTGAAGAGCGCTATGACAAGGCAAAGGAGTTGGGCGGATCGGCATTGCATAATGTCAAAGAATCGGCAAGTTATGGACTTGGTTCCCCAGGTCAGAAAGTGAATTCAAGATTTAAATTTAACAGTAGATTCAAGATTCTAACTTCTTTGAAAGTGTGAGTTCAAAACTAATTAGTATAGTACTCCCTCGGTCTCAATTGACGTCCCAATTTATGATGTTTGACTGAGGACGAAGTTTAAGATTTGTTTTTTATTGTTGTTGAAATTTGTGGTCTGAAATAAGCATAGATATTGCGTATCTTAAATCATCTTATAGGGTAACTTGAGTATATTAAAGTTACATTGTTATTATATGTAGAAAGGTACATTTGGCACATTGAAGTTAAATTTTTATTAAATATAAAAGAGTGTCATGTGTCATTGTAGAGTGTTACATGGGACGAATGTCACAAAAATTGGGATGGGGCAGTAGGAGTATTATTTTTTCAGGATCTTTCACATATATACCTATGTTGCTGAATATTATGAGTCTAATTGAATCTACCCATAACAGTACTCTTGTCTTTGTTGCAGGTGCTTATGCAACACCAAAAGGTGCACAAGGCAAAGACAATGTTACACATGGAGTTCAAAGTGGATATCAATATGTTGCTAAGAATACTGGCGCTGCTAAAGACACAGCACTTCAAAAAGGCCAGCAAACTTATGCTGCAACTAAAGATAACCTTTCAACTGCAGGACAAAATGTAGCTCAATCTACACAACAAGCTAAAGATTATACCTTCCAAAAAGCAGGGGAGACTAAAGATTATGCTAAGGACACAACACTTGAGAAGGGTCAACAAGCTTATGATACCCTTTCAAGCACAGGACAAACTGCAGCTCAATATGCACAACAAGCTAAAGACTATACCTTGCAAAAGGCAGGAGTGGCTAAAGACACAGCTCTTGAGAAGGGTCAACAAGCTTACAATACAACTAAAGATACCCTTTCAAGCGCAGGACAAAATGCAGTTCAATCAGCACAGCAGGCAAAAGATTATACACTGCAAAAGGCAGGGGAGACTAAAGATACAGTCCGCGACAAGGGTCATCAAGCTTACTCTACAACTAGAGACACCCTTTCAAGCGCAGGAACAAATGCAGCTCAATCAGCACAACAAGCAAAAGATTATACACTACAAAATGCTGGAGAGGCTAAAGATTATGCTAAAGACAGGGTCCTTGACAAAGGTCGGAAAGCTTACTCCACAACTACAGACACCCTTTCGAGTGCTGGACAAAATGCTCAATCAGCACAGCAGTCTACAGATTACACCCAAAAAAACGCAGAGGAGGCCAGGGACAATGCAGCAGGACTGAGCAAGAACGCAGCAAGCTATATTGGGAAGAAAGCTACAGAAGCAAAAGATGTCACCTTAGAAACAGGCAAAGGAGCAGTAGGATATGCAGGGCAAGCAGCAAGTTATGTTGGACAGAAAGCAGTTGATACAAAAGATGTCACGGTAGAAACAGGCAGAGGAGCAGTAGGATATGCAGGGCAAGCAGCAAGCTATGTTGGACAGAAAGCTGTTGATGCTAAAGATGTTACCTTTGAAAAAGGGAAAGGAGAAGTAGGATATGCAGGGGAAGTAGCTGAAACTGTGAAGGAAAAAGCTGTAGTGCCTGGTTGGGGAGCTGCACATTATACTGCTGAGAAAGCAGCAGAGGCAACTAAAGCTGTGGTTGGTGTTGCTTCTAATGTTGCAGGGTATACTGGAGAGAAGGCGGTCGCCGCAAAGGATGTAGTTGCTGGCACTGGAATGAGTGCTGTGGAGTATGTCGAGAACAAGCTGGCTAATGCAAAGGATTATGTTGTTTTAACTGAAGAAAGTGCAGCAGAGTATGCAGTTAGGAGGAAAGCTGAAGCTGAAAAGGAATTGGAAGCTAAGAGATCATATGATTACAAGGTAAACTTGGTAATTGAGTTTTTCTATGTTTTTACTTACTAATGGTGGCGTTGATTTCAGTTAAACTTTAACCATGTTATGACTATCATTGTATTGTTTGACTTGAATATGCGCAGAGAGAAAGTGGAGGTGGACTTATTAGTGAGGAAAATCAAGAAACAAAATGGGAGGAATTAGGAGGAGAGGAAAGCAAGCAGCAGAAGCAGAAAGGAGGGTTATTACAAGCCATTGGGGAAACTATAGTGGAGATAGGGAAGACAGCAACAGATCTTATAGCTGGACGTGGCAAATCTCAAAGTGATAGCAAGGGAGATGAAAGTCACTCTTCACATAGAAACAGCTGATTTTTGGCATTTTGAGCATCTAATTTTGGTCAGAATTTCAACTGTTTTTTTTTGTTGTTGCTGTTTTTCAAGCGTCAGTATATGGGGTTTTATATTATTATTAGGATTGTAACGATTAGGCTCCTTTATCTTTGATAGTTAAGGTACCTAAAACTTGTTTTGCTAATTGCTCAACTTTTTCTTTTAAGTGTGATGTTTAACTGGACATGTTTGTTCTTCATGATTTTATTTTACCTTTTATGTTACAGGAAAAGAAAATATAACAATCGATGACTAGAAACACGCGTAATTGTAACAAAGTACATTTATACCAACAAAAAAAAAAAAAAGAATGAGTAAGTAGACAAGACTACTTAGTTCTTAGGAGGGGGCGGAGTGAAAAATGGAATGGATGGAATAGAAGCAGTAGGGATTTTAGGGAATGAGGGAAGTGGTGGCATTGTGATTCTTGGAATTGTTGGAATACTTGGAAATGATGGCATTGGTGGCATTGATCCAACCCTTGAAATACTTGGAATTCCTGGTATTGTAGGAAAACTTGGATTATTGGTCTGCAATAGTTGACGACCAGAAAATTTTTTAGTCGATCCGTGTCCGGAGACCTGGGTAATTGCGGAAGGTATGGGTTATAGCACATAAAAATTTAGGAATATAGCGGAATTTCAGTTTTATGGCCGTAAAACGTTAAAAAACGAGGAACGGTCATGGCGGGGTGATAACTATAGTTCCTTAGGTCGTATTCGATGGCCCAAAATAATTTTAGGAGATCCGGGTCCAAAGGTCCAGCCCATGTGGAAGGCGTGGACTATAGCACACGAAAATCTGCGAATCAGGCGGAATTCCAATTTAATGGCCGTAAAACGCCCAAAAATGAGGAACAGTCATGGTGGGGCAGAGACTATGATTCCTTAGGTTATTTTTGATGGGCTGGAAAATGTTTGGGCGATCCAGGTCCGGGGGTCCGGTCCCATGTGGAAGGCGTGGGATATAGCACACGAAAATCGGGGAATAAGGTAGAATTTCAATTTTATGACCGTAAAATGCCAAAAAACGAGGAACGGTCATAGCAGGGGGATGACTATGGTTCCTTAGGTCGTATTTGATAGCCCGAAAATTGTGAGGCGATCCGGGTCTGGGGGCCTGGGCCCATGTAGAATGCGGTGGCCTATAACACACGAAAATATTAGAATTGGGTGGAATCCCAGTTTTATGACCGAAAAACGTAAATAAACGAGGAATGATCATGGCTGGGCGGTGACCATGATTCCTTAGGTCATTTTGGAAGTCCCGAAATTTTTTTTGGCGATCCTGGTCCGAGGGCCCGGGCTCATGCGTAATGCGTGAGCTATTGCACACGAAAATAGGGGAATCGATCAGAATTCTAATTTTTATGGCCGTAAAATGCCAAAAAATAAGGATCACTCTTGGCGGGACGGTGACTGTGGTTCCTTAGGTCGTTTTGGAAGTCCCAAAATTTTCTTAGGCGATCCGGGTCCGGGTGCCCGGGCCTATGCGGAAGGCGTGTGCTATAGCACACGAAAATCTGGGAATTGTAAGAAATTCTAATTTTATGGCCGTTAAACGCCAAAATACGAGAAACGGTCATGGCGGGGAGGTTACTATAGTTCCTTAGGTTGTATTTGATGGACCAAATATTTTTTGTGCGGTCTGGGTCTGGGGGCTTGGGCTCATGCGGAAGGCGTGGGCTATATCACACGAAAATCTAGGAATATGTCGGAATTTCAGTTTTATGGCCGTAAAATATCAAAAAATGACGAACGATCATGGCGGGGGTGGTAACTATGGTTTCTTAGGTTGTATTTGATGGCCCGAAATAACTTTAGGCGATCCGAATCCGGAGGCCCGTGCCCATGCGGAAGGTGTGGGCTATAGCACACGAAAATTTATGAATCGGGTGGAATTCCTGTTTAATGGCCGTAAAATGCCAAAAAATGAGGAATGGTCATGGCGAGGCGGTGACTATTATTCCTTAGGTTATTTTTGATGGGCTGGTAAATTTTTGGGCGATCCAGGTCCGGGGGCCCGGTCCCATGTGGAAGGCGTGAGATATAACACAGAAAAATCGGGGAATCAGACGTAATTTCAGTTTTATGGCCGTAAAATGCTATAAAACGAGAAACGGTCATAGTAGGGCGGTGACTATGGTTCCCTAGGTCGTATTTGATAGCCAAAAATTGTGAGGCGATCTGGGTCCGGGGACCTAAGCCCATGTAGAAGGCGGTGGCCTATAGCACACGAAAATCATAGAATCGGGTGGAATCCTAATTTTATTGCCGTAAAACTCAAATAAACGAGGAACGGTCATGGCTGGGCCGTGACCATGATTCCTTAGGTCGTTTTGGAAGTCCCGAAAATTGTTTGGGCGATCCTGGTCCGGGGGCCCTGGGCTCATACGTAAGGCGTGGGCTATTGCACATGAAAATCGGGAAATCGATCAGAATTCCAATTTTTACGACCGTAAAATGCCAAAAAATGAGGATCACTCATGCCGGAGCCGTGACTGTGGTTCCTTAGGTCGTTTTGGAAGTCCCAAAATATTTTTAGGCGATGCGGGTCTGGGTGCCTGGGCCTATGCGGAAGGCGTGGGCTATAGCACATGCAAATCTGGGAATTGTGTGAAATTCTAGTTTTATGGCCGTTAAACGCCAAAAAACGAGAAACGGTCATGGCGGGGCAGTTACTATAGTTCCTTAGGTCGTATTTGATGGCCCGAAATTTTTTTGTGCGATCTGGGTCTGGGAGCCTGGGCCCATGCGGAAGGCGTGGGCTATGCACACGAAAATCTAGGAATCTGGCGGAATTTTAGTTTTATGACCGTAAAACGTAAAAAAATGACGAACGGTCATGGCGGGGGTGGTAACTATGGTTCCTTAGGTCGTATTTGATGGCTCGAAATAATTTTAAGCAATCCGATTCTGGAGGCCTGTGCCCATGCGAAAGGCGTGGGGTATAGCACACAAAAATCTATGAATCAGGTGGAATTCCTGTTTAATGGCCGTAAAATGCCAAAAAATGAGGAACGGTCATGGAGGGGCGATGAATATGGTTCCTTAGGTTATTTGTGATGGGCTGGAAAATTTTTGGGCGATCTAGGTTCGGGGGCCCGAGCCCATGTGGAAGGCGTGGGATATAACATACGAAAATCGAGGAATCAGGCAGAATTCCACTTTTATGACTGTAAAATGCCAAACAATGAGGAACAGTCATAGCAGGGCGGTGACTATGGTTCCTTAGGTCGTATTCTATAGCTCAAAAAGTTTTTAGGCGATCCAAGTCTGGCCCATGTAACCCATATTCTCCAACATCAAACCACCCTATAGAAGATATGCACTTACGCCCATATAAAATTTCGTACGGAGCCATCTGGATACTGGAGTGGTAACTGTTATTATATGCAAACTCGATAAGAGGTAGATGCTCATCCCAACTTCTTTTAAAATCCAACACACATGCTCGTAACATATCCTCGAGCGTCTGAATTGTGCGCTCGACTTATCCATCAGTCTATGGATGAAAAGTTGTGCTGAGATTCACCTGAGTCCCTAGACCTATCTGAAATGACCTCTAGAAATGTGATATAAATTGGTCCCCACAGTCAGATATAATAGATAATGGTACTCCGTGTAGCTGCACTATCTCCTTAATATATAACTTCGCATAATCTTCGGCTGTATATGTAGATCTGAACGGTAGGAAATTGGCTGATTTCATGAGACTATCGACTATCACCCATATAGAATCGAACTTACAATGAGAACGAGGCAAATCCGTGACAAAGTCCATGTTTATCGCATCCCATTTCCATGCCGGGATCTCTATAGTCTGCATTAATCCTCCGGGCTTCTGGTTCTCTACTTTCACCTGCTGGCAACTAGGACACTGGGCAACAAACTCAGCAATGTTCTTCTTCATATCATTCCACCAATACACATCCTTAATGTTATGATACATCTTCATCGACCCAGGATGAATGGAGTACCACGAATAGTGTGCCTCTGACATAATCCTGTCTCGTAGCCCTGCTACATCTGGGACACACAGACGACCCATGTATCTGAGAACCCCATCTTCATTGATCTCTAACAACAGCTTCTTTTGTTGCGGAACTCGCTCTCTCAACTCGACCAACTCTGGGTCCTCGTACTGCCTTTTCTTTACTTTAGCTGTGAGAGATGGTTGCAGTGTTTTGAAGTACAACTCCACCATCGTCACAATCGACTAACCGAACCCCCAAACAAGCCAATTGATGAAGCTCTCTTGCTAGTTCTCTTTTCTCAGCCTCTACATGTGCTAAGCTACCCATAGATCGGCGACTTAAGGCATCAACTATAACATTAGCTTTCCCTGGATGGTAGAGAATGTTAACGTCGTAATCTTTCAATAACTCTAGCCATCGCCTCTATCGCAAATGCAACTCGTTTTGCTTGAAGATATATTGCAAGCTTTTATGATCTGGAAATACATCCACATGAATACCATATAAATAATGCCGCCATATTTTAAGTGCATGGACAACTGCATCTAACTCGAGGTCGTGGGTCGGATAATTCCTCTCATTATTCCTCAACTAACTTGAAGCGTACGCAATTACCTTTCCATGTTGCTTCAGGACACATCCTAAGCCGACACCTGAGGCATCACAATACACGGCATAACCCTATGGACCCTCTGGAAGTGTTAGAACTGGCACTGAGGTCAACCTATTCTTAAGCTCTTGGAAACTCTGCTCGCAAGCCTCTGTCCACTGAAACTTATCTGCTTTCTAAGTTAGCTTCCTCAATGGTGCCGAAAGGGAAGAAAAATCCTTTACGAATCTCCGGTAGTAGCATGCTAAGCCTAGAAAGCTACAAACCTATGCTAGAGTGGTAGGTCTAGGCCAGGATTTCACGGCCTCAATCTTCTGAGTGTCTACCTTTATACCTTCATCGGATACAATATGCCCCAAGAGTGCTACATACTTTAACCAGAACTCATATTTAGAAAATTTAGCATACGACTTACGATCATAGAGGGTTCAAAGTACTGCTCGTAGGTGGTCTGCATGCTCCTCCTCTGAACGTGAATAAACCAGAATATCATCAATAAATACTATCACGAATAGATATAAAAATGGCCGGAATACGCTATTCATCAAGTCCATAAATACAGTGGGTGCATTTGTCAACCTGAAGGACATGACAAGGAACTCGAAGTGGCCATATCGAGTCTTGAAGGCTGTCTTTGGAATATCTTTCTCCCAAACTTTGAACTGCTGGTACCCCGACCTCAAATCTATCTTTGAAAAGCATCTAGCCCCTACAACTGATCAAACAAGTCATCGATCCTTGGAAGTGGATACTTATTCTTAATAGTTACCTTGTTCAGCTGTCTATAATGGATACATATCCTCAACGAGCTGTCTTTCTTCCACACAAATAGTACCGGTGCACCCCAATGTGATGTACTGGGTTTGATGAAACCTTTTTCCAGCAAATCTTTTAACTGCTCCTTCAACTCCTTCAATTCGACAGGTGCCATTCTATACGGAGGGATGAATATTGGTTGAGTTCCCAGAAGTAAATCGATGCTAAAATCCACCATCCCTAGCTCAACTAGATCGGCTAAGGTCTGACGACTACAAACTGTCACCGTACAACCTCGGTAAACCCATCTAGCAATAATCGGTTGTCCGACCGGTGTAGATACCGGAAAAGGATCACATAGTATTTGAGGCACTAATACAAACTTCCCCACGACAAATGGGGTAATATACGATAAGGTAGATCCTGGATCTATTAAGGCATAATCATCATGAGAGCAAATAGTCAATATACCCGTCACAACGTCTCGTGAAGACTCCTAGTCTTGTCGATCAGCTAAAGCATAAATACGTTTCTGAGTACTGCCTGAACTGGAACCTCTACCTCTGCCTCGACCTCTACCAGCCAAAGATTGAGACTCGCGTCCTGAAGGATGCACGGACATAGATGATCCTGTTGCTGAACTCGTTTGTTGTTCCATACCCCCAAAATCTCTATTTGAGTAATCCCGCATCATATTCCCCGGACGCCCATATGTATAACAAGCGTCAGAACCTGCTCGGCATTGGCCCAAGTTTCCTCTACCACATATGTCACACTGTCTCACCTGGTGCTGACTGAGTATAGAGATCATACCTGTAACCCTGTAATTGAGGCGGTGGAGTCTAGGTGGCCGTCCGAAGTGCTGGGGCCTATAACTACCTTGAGACTGCTCCTAAGACCTCGCAAATCTCATCCTCTTACGCTGCCCTTGCTCACTCCTCTCTGTACCCTATTGCCGACGCCTACCCTTTTCTATATTCTAGGTGAATGCCTGAATCCGGGAGATATCCATACTAGCATGCGATACAGCGGTGGCACATGCCTCGGTCAACTCTGGGGCCAACCTTGCTATAAACCTGTGGATCCTGTCCTGCATAGTAGCAACTATAGATGGAGCATATTTGGCCAATGAGTCAAAATGGAGACTATACTCTCGAACGCTCATATTGCCCTGCTTAAGGGTTAGGAAATGATCTACTCGAGCCTGTAGAATCTCCCGCGGTAAGTACTGGTCAAGGAAGGCATCTGAAAATTCTCCCAAATAGCTGGAGGTGCATCACGTCCCCTGGACCTTTCCCATCCCTCATACCAAAGGACGACTATATCTTGGGAGTCGAAAAGCTGCCAGCTCAACTGCCTTTTTCCTCTTTCTCTGTGGAATGCATAACCCGAAAGATCCTGTGAAGCTGATCGATGAAATCCTGCGGGTCCTCCCTCTGATCTGTCCCCTTGAACTCTGGGGGACTCAAGGCAATAAACTCTCGGACCCTTTAACTCCCAGACCCCTCAGAAGATCCTACACTAGTTGATGCTTTAGCCTATTGCTGGTTAGCTACTAACTGTGTCAACAAATGCCCCGCACTCCTCAAGTCCTGATCTGATGGAAGTGGATGGGGAACTGGATGTGCGGTATCCCTAGGAATCTCCTCAGGTGGTAGAGGATCCGGTAATGGCTGAGTAGGGATCTCACCCTGGGCCTCAGACTGCCCCCATCTACTGGGGGTACCCTTATGGTCCCCTCACCCGCTACTGGGTCTCTCCTCTGACTAGCCGTAGTCTTCCTAGTCACCGTCATCTCTGTATGCAAACACCAATACGTAAGTTTAACTCAAATGTCCTATAACTCAGTTCTACAACACGATTTAGATTTGAAAGAAGGGTAACCAACACCTAAGTGCCATGTAGTTCCCTGCTTATATAATGTGGTGCACAACACATCTATAAACAAGACCTTACTAGACACGACTTGTAGATTCCCTAGGATAGAACTGCTCTGATTTCAAGTTTGTGGTGCCTCACTTAACCGAGCATACCAACATGAGACTGAGGGACTCTGAATATACAATGTCATACTTTGGCCATAGGGCCACATTGCAAGACAATTTGTGAAACAAAATATAAAACTGAACGGAAACTAGCTCTGACTGAACATCAATATAAATCTGGATCGACAAGGTCGTCATAACTACTACAGCTGACAAACCAACAAAAATATACATAGAAGGCCTACAAGCCCAACATATTGCACTGACTGACATGATATGTCTACAAGCTTCTACTGATGGATGTATCGTGGTCGGAATAGGGCCCCGACCTACCCATAATATATATACATATATACACAATATGTACTCAAAACCTTAGAACCGGCAACTCCAAAGGAAGTGGAGCCTACCGATCAAGCTAAACACGGACAACACCTACGAGGGAGGTCTACCAATCTGTCTATCTGAACCTGCATGCATGAAATGCAACATCCCTAGGAAAGGGACGTCAGTAAGAAATAATGTACTAAGTATGTAAGGCAATAGAATAACTAAAAGCTGAAACTGAACTGATAATATAATAACTAAAAGTAACTGGGAGTCAAAGATGATCTAGAGATATAGTTACCTACTGATACTGACTCAACTCTCTCAATATAGTAAGAAAAATAGCTTTTCGGCCTTATAAGGCTCGGTACGTGTAACTGCTCAGCCGTAGTAGGCTGACTCACAGGCGCTCGGCCATACTAGGCTTGGTATCTCAGCTATTCTAGGCTCGCTCATAGGCGCTCACCCACAGTAGGCCTAGTATATAACTTACCATTTGATCAGAGGTTGCCCAATAGGGGCCTGCCCAACGATTATAGCTTGGAGGTGGTGAAAATACTGTAATATGTATATATATAGACTGAAAGAAGATAACACTTAACTGAATATAAATTCCCAATAAGGGAGAATACTGTAACATCTGAGACTAGGATAATGTGAATAAATTCAAGAATACAAACTTCTCTTTATATCTCGTCATCAAACACATGTAGTTACGAGATCATGCCAAAATGAAGGAAAACTTTAGCCTTAACATACCTTATCACAATCTTTCCAGTAACCACTTTGAGCTCGTCTCTTCTCACCTTAATCTACAACAACGATAATAATACTATTATTAAGTTACGAAAGGTACAACTATCGCATAACAAAAGACAAACTTATTTTATATTAAAACGGGTAGCATCTCCCCTATAATATTTACTTCCCCCCAATTAGAGATAACACCAACAACACAAGAACACAACAATAAAAACATATATGCATTATTTTCCAACCTTATATACACCACAAAATACTACAAAACAGCACAACACGCCCCTACCTCTTCTTACACAAAACGACTATTGTAGTAGTGTCAAACAACCCGAAAATGATACGACGAACGACAAGCACACCACCCTGAATTAATGTGGTGTTTTTCCTCACACTTTCTCCTCCAAAACTCCCTAAAATAGTAGAAAAACACGCAACATGAAATAGCCTACAAAACAGTCCACTACAAATTGAGTAACTTGAACTCACGGCTTCCGATCGCCGTCATGTGAGTTCTTACAATTATAGAACGACTGTTCATACATTTTCAGTAGAAAAAATGGATGAAAGAGAGAAGTAAACTTACCTTATTTGTTGAATAACTCATCTCCTATCTTGGATTCTTCAAACCCTAGGTTTTCCTTCAACTAGAACTTGAAAAGAAGGGAAAATCAATTAGTATCTGTGTTGAATTATTTGGAGGATTTTTGCAGGGCCTTATCACTGGTTATTTTGATATATAATGAGTATAATATTTGCAGGAGATAAGCCCTTAAAAAGGCTCTTTGGCCGACCCAAAATAGCCCCTTTTTGGAAATATTTAATCCTTTCATTAAGCAAGTAGGTGACACACCTACTTGTCATCTAGCAGTCTACGTAGTCTCGCAAAAATGCATATATGTCTCTACTCCGATGTCGTATTGACAAACGTTTTAATGTGTTAGAAAATAGACTCATAGATCTTCAATTTGATGGGGATCACCCCATAACTCTAAGTATATTTGGAGAAAATCGCAGTGACATTTGACCCAATTTTCAGTAAAACTTATGAACGTAACTTGTGATGACTTTCATCAAATTTTGTTCCACAACTCGCTTGACTTCAAAACATAATACACGACTATCATACGACTAACATAACTCAAAAAGTAACCTTCTTATCATGTTAAGAACCCTAGTCTCACCCCAAAAGTATATGTTATTACATTCCCAACTTGTCGGCTTTCGACAAAATATTATTTTCTTAAATTCCTTTAGCTTTTGAACCTTCCAACCCTATTTGTACTTGTTGTTCATGATCTTTAATATTTGTAACCTCCGAGGTAACATGATTAACTTACTTTATATACTTTCAAATATGATCTCATTTTTGGTCATACATTAGTTTGCTTACGACGCACTTTTACGTACAAAAATATAGGGTGTTACAATCCGGGTCCTGGGGCCCGGGCCCATGGCAAAAGGTGTGGGCTATATCAAACAAAAATCTGGGAATCTAGCAAAATTCCAGTTTCATGGCCGTAAAACACCAAAACACGAGGAACAGTCACAACGGGGCAGTGACTATGGTTCCTTAGGGCATATTTGATGTCTCAGAAATTTTTTAGGCAATCCAGGTCTGAGCCTACAATAGAAGGCGTTGGCTATAGCACACGAAAATCTAGGAATCGAGCGAAATTCCAGTTTTATGACCGTAAAATGCAAAAACACAAGGAACAATCATGGAAGGGTGGTGACTATGGTTTCTTAGGTTGTATTTGATGTCCCAGAAAAATATTTGGCGATTCGAGCACGAAAATATGGGAATCGGGCGGAATTCACGTTTTATGGCCGAAAACCGCCAAAAAATGAGGAATGATCATGGCATGGAGGTGACTATGGTTCCTTAGGTCGTATTTGATATTCCAGAAAAATTTAAGGCGATTGGGGTCTGGGGACCTGGCCCATAGCGGAAGGCGAGGGCTATAGCGCACGAAAATATGAGAATCGGGTGGAATTCCTGTTTTATGGCCGTAAAACACTAAAAAAAAGAACAGTCATGGCAGTGTGGGGACTATGGTTCCTTAGGTCGGATTTGATATCCCAGAAAACTCTTAGACGATTCGAGTTCGGGTGCCTTGGCCCGCGGCGGAAGGCGTGGAATATGGCATACAAACATATGGGAATCAGGCGTAGTTCCAGATTTATGGCCGTAAAAGAACACAAAACAAGGAACAATCATGGAAAGATGGTGACTATGGTTCCTTAGGTTGTATTTGATGTTCTGAAAATTTTTTAGGCGTATCGAGACAGGGGCCCCTGGCCCACGGCGGAAGTCGTGGGCACACGAAAATATGGGAATCGGGCGTAATTCAAGTTTTATGGCCGTAAAACGCCAAAAAATGAGAAACTATCATGGAATGGCGGTGACTATGGTTCCTTAGGTCGTATTCGATGTCCCAAAATATTCTTAGGCGATTCGGGTCTGGGGGCCTAGCCCTAGCACACGAAATATGGGAATCGGGCGGAATTCCAATTTTATGGCCGTAAAATGCCAAATAAAAAAATAGTCATGGCAGTGTGGTGACTATAGTTCCTTAGGTCAGAATTGATGTCGCGGAAAATTTTTAGGCGATCCAGGTTCGGGTGCTCTGGCCCACGTTGGAAGGAGTGGGATATAGCCCACGAAAATATGGGTATCAGGTGAAATTCCATATTTATGGCAGTAAAATGACAATAAATGAGGACCGGTCATGATAGGGCGGTGACTATGATTCCTTAGGTCGTATTTGATGTTTTGAAAATTTTTTAGGCGATCCGGGACTGGTGGCCCCGGCCCACAGCGGAAGGCGTGGGCTATAACACACGAAAATATTGGAATCAGGCGATATTCCCTTTTAATAGCCGTAAAACGCCAAAACACGAGGAACGGTCATGGAGGGGCGGTGACTATGGTTCCTTAAGTCGTATTTAATTTTCTGGAAATTTTTTAGGCGATTCGAGTCCGAACCCACGGCGGAAGGCATTGACTATAACACACGAAAATCTAGGAATCAGGCGGAATTCGAGTTTTATGGCCGTAAAATGCCAAAAGATGAGAAACGATCATGGCGATGCTATGACTATGGTTCCTTAAGTCATATTTGATGTCCCAAAAAATATTTAGGCGATTCGGGCTCGGGGGCTCGGCCCACGGTAGAACGCATTGACAATAGCACACGAAAATCTAGGAATCAGGCGGAATTCCTATTTTATGACCGTAAAACGCT
The DNA here is from genome assembly GCF_000390325.3 of Nicotiana tomentosiformis. Lineage (NCBI taxonomy): Eukaryota > Viridiplantae > Streptophyta > Magnoliopsida > Solanales > Solanaceae > Nicotiana > Nicotiana tomentosiformis. The sequence continues at coordinate 930,447 of NC_090819.1, read as the reverse complement.
AAACAACGAAGAACAGTAATGAAGGGGCGGTTTCTATGGTTCCCTAAGTCGTGTTTGATGTCCTGAAAAAATATTAGGCGATTTGGGTCCGGGGGCCCTGGCCCACGCCGGAAGGTGTGGGCAATGCCACACGAAAATATGGGAATCAGGCGGAATTCAAGTTTTATGGCAGTAAACCGCCAAAAAACGAGGAATTATCATGGAATGGAGGTGACTATGGTTCCTTAGGTCGTATTTGATGTTCCGAAAAAATTTTTAGGCGATTCGGGTCCGGGCCCACGGCGGAAGGCGTTGACTATAGCACACGAAAATCTAGGAATTGGGCGGAATTCGAGTTTTATGGTCGTAAAATGCCAAAACACGAGGAATGTTCATGGAGGGTCTATGACTATGGTTTCTTAAGTCATATTGGATGTCCTGGAAAATTTTTAGGCGATTCAGGCTCGGGCGCCCGACCCATGGCGGAAGGCGTTGGCTATAGCACACGAAAATCTAGGAATCGGGCGGAATTACAGTTTTATGACCGTTAAACTCCAAAAAACAAGGAACAATCATGTATGGGTTGTGACTGTGGTTCCTTAGGTTGTATTTGATGTCCCGGAAAATTTTTAGGCGATTCGTGTCCGGGCGCCCTGGCCTACTTCGGAAGGCGTGGGCAATAACACATGAAAATATGGGAATCGGGCTCAATTCAAGCTTTATGGCCGTAAAACGCCAAACAACGAGGAATGATCATGGAATGGAGGTGACTATGGATCCTTAGGTCGTATTTGATGTTCCGAAAATTTTTTAGGTGATTCGCATTCGGGGGCCTGGGCCCACGGCTGAAGGCGTTGACTATAGCACACGAAACTTTAGGAATGAGGCAGAATTTGAGTTTTATGGACGTAAAATGACAAAAAATAGGAAAGGTCATGGCGGGGCTATGACTATGGTTTCTTAAGTCGTATTTGATGTCCCAGAATCATTTTAGGTGATTCGGGTCCGGGGGCCAGGGCCCACGGCGGAAGGCATTGACTATAGCACACGCAAATCAAGGAATCAGGCGGAATTTCAGTTTTATGGCCATAAAATAGGCCAAATAATGATGAACAACCATGGAAGGGTTGTGACTATGGTTCCTTAGGTTGTATTTGGTGTCCCAAAAATATTTTTGGCGATCCGGGTCAAGGGGGCCCGGCCTACGGCGGAAGGCGTGAGCAATAACACATGAAAATATGGGAATCATGCGGAATTCTAATTTTATGGTCGTAAAACACCAAACAATGAGGAACGAATATGGCGGGGCTGTGACTATGGTTCTTTAGGTCGTATTTGATGTCCCGAAAATTTTTTAAGTGATACAGGTCTAGGGGCTTGGGCACACGGCGGAAGGCGTGGGCTATAGCACACGAAAATATGGGAATCGAGCGGAAGTCCAGTTTTATGGCTGTAAAACACCAACAAATGAGTAACGGTCATGGCGGGGCGGTGGCTATGGTTCCTTAAGTCGTATTTGATGTCCTGGAAATATTTTAGGCAATTCGGGTCCGGGGGCCCGAGCCCACGGCGGAAGGCGCTGGCTATAGCACACGAAAATCTAGGAATCGAGCGAAATTCCAGTTTTATGACCATAAAATGCCAAAACACAAGGATCAATCATGGAATGGTGGTGACTATGGTTCCTTAGGTTGTATTTTATGTCCCAGAAAAATATTTGGCGATTCGAGCACAAAAATATGGGAATCGGGCGGAATTCAAATTTTTTTGCCATCCAAAAAACGAGGAATGATCATGGCATGGAGGTGACTATGGTTCCTTAGTTCGTAGTTGATGTTCCGAAAAGTTTTTAGGCGATTGGGGTCCGGGGGCCTAGCTCATTGCGGAAGGCATGGGTTATAGCACACGAAAATATGGGAATCGGGCGGAATTTCATATTTATGGCCGTAAAACGCCAAAAAAAGAGCTGTTATTGCAGTGTGGTGGCTATGGTTCCTTAGGTCGGATTTGATATCTCGGAAAATTTTTAGGCGATTCGAGTTCGGGGTCCCTGGCCCGTGGCGGAAGGCGTGGGCTATAGCACACAAACATATGGGAATCAGGCGTAGTTCCAGATTTTTGGCCGTAAAACGCCACAACACAAGGAACAATCATGGAAGGATGGTTACTATGGTTCCTTAGGTTGTATTTGATGTCCTGAAAACTTTTTAGGCGATTCGAGACAGGGGCCCCTGGCCCACGGCGGAAGGCGTGGGCACACGAAAATATGGGAATCAGGCGGAATTCAAGTTTTATGGCAGTAAATCGCCAAACAATAAGGAACGATCATGGCATGGCAGTGACTATGGTTCCTTAGGTCGTATTCGATGTCCCGAAAAATTCTTAAGCGATTCAGGTCTGGGGGCATGGCCCTGGCATACGAAATATGGGAATCGGGCGGAATTTCAGATTTATGGCCGTAAAATGCCAAATAATAAAACAATCATGGCCGTGTGGTGTCTATAGTTCCTTAGGTTGGATTTGATGTCGCGGAAAAGTTTAGGCGATCCAGGTTTTGGGGCCCGGGCCCACTTTGGAAGGAGTGGGCTATAGCCCACAAAAATACGGGAATCGGGTGAAATTCCATATTTATTGCAGTAAAATGACAATAAATGAGGACGGTCATGGTAGGGCAGTGACTATGATTCCTTAGGTCATATTTGATGTTGCAAAATTTTTTTAGGCGATCCGGGACTGGTGGCTTCGGCCCACGGCGGAAGGCGTGGGCTATGACACACGAAAATATTAGAATCAGGCGATATTCCAGTTTAATGGCCGTAAAACGCCAAAACATGAGGAACGGTCATGGAGGGTCGGTGACTATAGTTCTTTAAGTCGTATTTGATTTTTCGGAAAAGTTTTAGGCGATTCGAGTCCGAACCCACGACGGAAGGCGTTGACTATATCACACGAAAATCTAGGAATCGGGCGGGATTCGAGTTTTATGGCTGTAAAATGCCAAAATATGAGGAACGATCATGGAGAAGCTTTGACTATGATTCCTTAAGTCATATTTGATGTCCCGAAAAATATTTAGGCGATTCGGGCTCAGGGGCCCGGCCCACGGCGGAAAGCGTTGACAATAGCACACGAAAATCTGGGAATCAGGCGAAATTCCTATTTTATGACCGTAAAACGCCAAACAACGAGGAACGGTCATGGAGGGGCGGTTTCTATGGTTTCCTAAGTCGTGTTTGATGTCCTGGAAAAATATTAGGCAATTTGGGTCCGGGGGACCTGGCCCACGCTGGAAAGCGTGGGCAATGCCACACGAAAATATGGGAATCAGGCGGAATTCAAGTTTTATGGCAGTAAACCACCAAAAAAAGAGGAATTATCATGGCATGGAGGTGACTATGGTTCCATAGGTCGTATTTGATGTTCCGGAAAATTTTTAGGCGATTCGGGTCCAGGCCCACGGCGGAAAACGTTGACAATAGCACACGAAAATCTAGAAATCAGGCGGAATTCGAGTTTTATGGCCGTAAAATGCCAAAACACGAGGAACGTTCATGGAGGGGCTTTGAATATGGTTCATTAATTCATAATGGATGTCCCGGAATATTTTTAGGCGATTCAGGCTTGGGCGCTCGGCCCATGGCGGAAGGCGTTGGCTATAGCACACTAAAATCTAGGAATCGAGCGGAATTTCAATTTTATGACCGTTAAACGCCAAAAAATAAGGAACAATCATGGAAGGGTTGTGACTATGGTTCCTTAGGCTGTATGTGATGTCTCGAAAAAATTTTATTCGATTCGAGTCCGGGCGCCCTAGCCCACGTCGAAAGGCGTGGGCAGTAGCACACGAAAATATGGGAATCAGGCTGAATTCAAGTTTTATGGCCGTAATACGCCAAACAACGAGGAATGATCATGGAATGGAGGTGACTATGGATCCATAGGTCGTATTTGATGTCCCGTAAAACTTTTAGGTGATTCGCATTCGGGGGCCTGGGCCCACGGCAGAAGGCGTTGACTATAGCAAACGAAACTTTAGGAATGAGATAGAATTTGAGTTTTATGGCCGTAAAATGCCAAAAAGAGGAAAGGTCATGGCGGGGCTATGACTATGGTTCCTTAAGTCGTATTTGATGTCCCGAAATCATTTTAGGTGAATCGGGTCCGTGGGCCAGGGCCCACGACGAAAGGCATTGACTATAGCACACGCAAACCTAGGAATCGGGCGGAATTCTAGTTTTATGGCCATAAAACAGGCCAAATAATGATGAACAACCATGGAAGGGTTGTGACTATGGTTACTTAGGTTGTATTTGATGTCCCAAAAATATTTTAGGCGATCCGGGTCAAGGGGGCCCTGGCCCACGGCGGAAGGCGTGGGCAATAACACATGAAAATATGGGAATCAGGCGGAATTTCAGTTTTATGGTCGTAAAACACCAAACAATGAGGAACAAATATGGCGGGGCTGTGACTATGGTTATTTAGGTCGTATTTGATGTCTCAGAAATTTTTTAAGCGATACAGGTCTAGGGGCTTGGGCACACGGCGAAAGGTGTGGGCTATAGCACACGAAAATATGGGAATCGAGCGGAAGTCCAGTTTTATGGCCGTAAAACGCCAACAAACGAGTAACGGTCATGGCAGGGCGGTGGCTATGGTTCCTTAAGTCGTATTTGATGTCCTGGAAATATTTTAGGCGATTCGGGTCCGGGGGCCTGAGCCCACGGCGGAAGGCGTTGGCTATAGCACACGAAAAGCTAGGAATCGAGTGGAATTCCAATTTTATGACCGTAAAATGCCAAAACACAAGGAACAATCATAGAAGGGTGGTGATTATGGTTCCTTAGGTTGTATTTGATGTCCCAGAAAAATATTTGGCTATTCGAGCACGAAAATATGGGAATCAGGCGGAATTCAAGTTTTATGGCCATAAACTGCCAAAAAATGAGGAATGATCATGGCATGGAGGTGACTATGGTTCCTTAGGTCATATTCGATGTTCCAGAAAAATTTAAGGCGATTGGGGTCCGGGAGCCTGGCCCATAGCGCATGGCGTGGGCTATAGCGCACGAAATATGGGAATCGGGTGGAATTCTAGTTTTATGGCCGTAAAACGCCAAAAAAAGAACCGTCATGACAATGTGGTAACTATGGTTCCTTAGGTCTGATTTGATATCCCAGAAAACTCTTAGGCGATTTGAGTTCGGGGGCCCTGGCCCGCAGCGGAAGGTGTGGAATATAGCACACAAACATATGGGAATCAGGCGTAGTTCCAGATTTATGGCCGTAAAACGCCAAAAAACAAGGAACAATCATGGAAGGATGGTGAATATGGTTCTTTAGGTTGTGGTTCATGTCCTGGAAAAATTTTAGGCGATTCGAGACAGGGGCCCCTAGCCCACGGCGGAAGGCGTTGACACACGAAAATATTGGAATCGGGCGGAATTCAAGTTTTATGGCCGTAAAACGCCAAACAAATCAGGAACAATCATGGCATGGCAGTGACTATGGTTCCTTAGGTCGTATACGATGTCCCGAAAAATTCTTAGGCGATTTGGGTCTGGGGGCCTGGCCCTAGCGCATGAAATATGGGAATCGGGCGGAATTCCAGTTTTATGGCCGTAAAATGCCAAATAAAAAAAGAATTATGGCCATGTGGTGTCTATAGTTCCTTAGGTCGGATTTGATGTCGCGGAAATTTTTTAGGCGATCCAGGTTCGGGGGCCCGGGCCCACGTTGGAAGGAGTAGGCTATAGCCTACGAAAATATGGGAATCGGGCGAAATTTCATATTTATGGCAGTAAAATGACAATAAATGAGGACCGGTCATGGAAGGGCGGTGACTATGATTCCTTAGGTCGTATTTGATGTTGCGAAAATTGGTTAGGCGATCCGAGACTGGTGGCCCCGAACCACGTCGGAAGGCGTGGGTTATAACGCACGAAAATATGGGAATCAGGCGATATTCCAGTTTAACGGCCGTAAAATGCCAAAACACGAGGAACGGTCATGGAGGGGCGGTGAATACGGTTCCTTAAGTCATATTTGATTTTCCAGAAAATTTTTAGGCGATTCGAGTCTAGGCCCACGGCGGAAGGCGTTGACTATAGCACACGAAAATCTCGGAATCGGGCGGAATTCGAGTTTTATGGCCGTAAAATGCCAAAAGATGAGGAACGATCATGGAGGGGCTGTGTCTATGGTTCCTAAGGTCATATTTGTTGTCCCGAAAAGTATTTAGGCGATTCGGGCTCGGGGGACCGGCCCACGGCGGAAAGCGTTGACAATAGCACACGAAAATTTGGGAATCAGGCGGAATTCCTATTTTATGACCGTAAAACGCCAAACAATGAGGAAAGGCCATGGAGGGGAGGTTTCTATGGTTCCCTAAGTCGTGTTTGATGTCCTGGAAAAATATTAGGCGATTTGGGTCCGGGGGCCCTGGCCCACGCCGGAAGGCGTGGGCAATGCCACACGAAAATATGGGAATCAGGCGGAATTCAAGTTTTATGGCAGTAAACCGCCAAAAAATGAGGAATTATCATGGCATGGAGGTGAATATGGTTCCTTAGGTCGTATTTGATGTTACGGAAAATTTTTAGGCGATTCGAGTCCGGGGGCCTGGCCCATAGCGGAAGGCGTGGGCTATAACGCACAAAAATATGGGAATCGTACGGAATTCCAGGTTTATGGCCGTAAAATGCCAAAATAAAAAAGAACAGTCATGGAAGTATGGTGATTATGGTTCTTTAGGTCTGATTTGATGTCCCGAAAAACTTTTAGGCTATTTGAGTCTGGGGGCCCTGTCCCACAGCGGAAGGCGTGATCTATAGCACATGTACATTTGAGAATGAGGCGTAGTTCCAGTTTTATGGCCGTAAAACGCCACAAAATAATGAACAATCATGGAAGGGTGGTGACTATAGTTCCTTAGGTTGTATTTGATGTCCCAAAATATTTTTAGGCGATTTTGGTTCGGGGGCCCTGGCCCACGGCGGAAGGCGTAGGCACACGAAAATATGGAAATCGGGAGGAATTCAAGTTTTATGGCCGTCAAACGCCAAAATACGGGGAAAGATCATGGAATGGTGGTGACTATAGTTCCTTAGGTCATACTTGATGTCCCGAAAAATTTTTGGGCGATTCTGGTCTGGGGGCCTGGCCCTAGCACACGAAAATATGAGAATCGGGCGGAATTCCAGTTTTATGGCCGTAAAACGCCAAAAAATAGAACAATCCTGGAAATGTGGTGACTATGGTTCCTTAGGTAGGATTTGATGTCCCGGAAAATTTTAGGCGATCCAGGTTCGGGGGCCCGGGCCCACGTTGGAATGAGTGGGCTATAGCCCACGAAAATATGGGAATTAGGCGAAATTCTAATTTTATGGCTGTAAAATGCCAATAAATGAGGAACGGTCATGGAAGGTAAGTGACTATGATTCCTTAGGACGTATTTGATGTTGAGGAAAAATATTAGGCGATCCGGGACAGGTGGCCCCAGCCCACGGCAGAAGGCGTGGGCTATAATACACGAAAATATGGGAATCAGGAGATATTCAAGTTTAATGACCGTAAAACGCCAAAAATCGAGGAACAATCATGGAGGGGCGGTGACTATGGTTTCTTAAGTCGTATTTGATGTCCTGGAAAATTTTTAGGTGATTCGAATAGGGCGGAATTTGAGTTTTATAGCAGTAAAATGCCAAAACATGAGGAATGATCATGTCGGAGCTATGACTATGGGTCCTTAAGTCATATTGGATGTCCCGGAAAATTATTAGGCGATTCAGGCTTGGGCGCCCGGCCCATGGCGGAAGGCGTTGGCTATAACATACGAAAATCTAAGAATCGGGCGGCATTCCAGTTTTATGGCCATAAAACAGGCCAAATAATGATGAACAACCATGGAAGGGTTGTGACTATGGTTCCTTAGGTTGTATTTGATGTCCCGAAAATATTTTAGGCGATCCAGGTCAAGGGGGCCCTGGCCCACAGCGGAAGGCGTGGGCAATAACACATGAAAATATGGGAATTAGGCGGAATTCCAGTTTTATGGTCGTAAAACACCAAACAATGAGGAACGAATATGGCGGGGCTGTGACTATGGTTATTTAGGTCGTATTTGATGTCTCAGAAATTTTTTAAGCGATACAGGTCTAGGGGCTTGGGCACACGGCGAAAGGTGTGTGCTATAGCACACGAAAATATGGGAATCGAGCGGAAGTCCAGTTTTATGGCCATAAAACGCCAACAAACGAGTAACGGTAATGGAGGGGTGGTGGCTATGGTTCCTTAAGTCATATTTGATGTCCTGGAAATATTTTAGGCGATTCGGGTTCGGGGGCCCGAGCCCACGGCGGAAGGCGTTGGCTATAGCACACGAAAAGCTAGGAATCGAGTGGAATTCCAGTTTTATGATCGTAAAATGCCAAAACACAAGGAACAATCATAGAAGGGTGGTGATTATGGTTCCTTAGGTTGTATTTGATGTCCCAGAAAAATATTTGGCTATTCGAGCACGAAAATATGGGAATCGGGTGGAATTCAAGTTTTATGGCCGTAAACTGCCAAAAAATGAGGAATGATCATGGCATGGAGGTGACTATGGTTCCTTAGGTCATATTCGATGTTCCAGAAAAATTTAAGGCGATTGGGGTCCGGGAGCCTGGCCCATAGCGCATGGCGTGGGCTATAGCGCACGAAATATGAGAATCAGGTGGAATTCTAGTTTTATGGCCGTAAAACGCCAAAAAAAGAACCGACATGACAATGTGGTGACTATGGTTCCTTAGGTCTGATTTGATATCCCAGAAAACTCTTAGGCGATTCGAGTTCGGGGGCCCTAGCCCGCGGCGGAAGGCGTGGAATATAGCACACAAACATATGGGAATCAGGCGTAGTTCCAGATTTATGGCCTTAAAATGCCAAAAAACAAGGAACAATCATGGAAGGATGGTGAATATGGTTCCTTAGGTTGTATTTGATGTCCTGGAAAAATTTTAGGCGATTCGAGACAGGGGCCCCTAGCCCACGGCGGAAGGCGTTGACACACGAAAATATGGGAATCTGGCGGAATTCAAGTTTTATGACCGTAAAATGCCAAACAATGAGGAAAGGCCATGGAGGGGCAGTTTCTATGGTTCCCTAAGTCGTGTTTGATGTCCTGGAAAAATATTAGGCGATTTGGGTCCGGGGGCCCTGGCCCACGCCGGAAGGCGTGGGCAATGCCACACGAAAATATGGGAATCAGGCGGAATTCAAGTTTTATGGCAGTAAACCGCCAAAAAATGAGGAATTATCATGGCATGGAGGTGAATATGGTTCCTTAGGTCGTATTTGATGTTACAAAAAATTTTTAGGCGATTCGAGTCCGGGGGCCTGGCCCATAGCGGAAGGCGTGGGCTATAACGCACAAAAATATGGGAATCGTACGGAATTCCAGGTTTATGGCCGTAAAATGCCAAAATAAAAAAGAACAGTCATGGAAGTATGGTGATTATGGTTCTTTAGGTCTGATTTGATGTCCCGAAAAACATTTAGGCTATTTGAGTCTGGGGGCCCTGTCCCACAGCGGAAGGCGTGATCTATAGCACAGGTACATTTGAGAATGAGGCGTAGTTCCAGTTTTATGGTCGTAAAACACCAAACAATGAGGAACGAATATGGCGGGGCTGTGACTATGGTTATTTAGGTCGTATTTGATGTCTCAGAAATTTTTTAAGCGATACAGGTCTAGGGGCTTGGGCACACGGCGAAAGGTGTGTGCTATAGCACACGAAAATATGGGAATCGAGCGGAAGTCCAGTTTTATGGCCATAAAACGCCAACAAACGAGTAACGGTAATGGAGGGGTGGTGGCTATGGTTCCTTAAGTCATATTTGATGTCCTGGAAATATTTTAGGCGATTCGGGTTCGGGGGCCCGAGCCCACGGCGGAAGGCGTTGGCTATAGCACACGAAAAGCTAGGAATCGAGTGGAATTCCAGTTTTATGATCGTAAAATGCCAAAACACAAGGAACAATCATAGAAGGGTGGTGATTATGGTTCCTTAGGTTGTATTTGATGTCCCAGAAAAATATTTGGCTATTCGAGCACGAAAATATGGGAATCGGGCGGAATTCAAGTTTTATGGCCGTAAACTGCCAAAAAATGAGGAATGATCATGGCATGGAGGTGACTATGGTTCCTTAGGTCATATTCGATGTTCCAGAAAAATTTAAGGCGATTGGGGTCCGGGAGCCTGGCCCATAGCGCATGGCGTGGGCTATAGCGCACGAAATATGAGAATCAGGTGGAATTCTAGTTTTATGGCCGTAAAACGCCAAAAAAAGAACCGACATGACAATGTGGTGACTATGGTTCCTTAGGTCTGATTTGATATCCCAGAAAACTCTTAGGCGATTCGAGTTCGGGGGCCCTAGCCCGCGGCGGAAGGCGTGGAATATAGCACACAAACATATGTGAATCAGGCGTAGTTCCAGATTTATGGCCTTAAAATGCCAAAAAACAAGGAACAATCATGGAAGGATGGTGAATATGGTTCCTTAGGTTGTATTTGATGTCCTGGAAAAATTTTAGGCGATTCGAGACAGGGGCCCCTAGCCCACGGCGGAAGGCGTTGACACACGAAAATATGGGAATCTGGCGGAATTCAAGTTTTATGGCCGTAAAACGCCAAAAAATGAGGAACAGTCATGGAATGGCAGTGACTATGGTTCCTTCGGTCGTATATGATGTCCCGAAAAATTCTTAGGCGATTCGGGTCTGGGGGCCTTGCCCTAGCACACGAAATATGGGAATCGGGCGGAATTCCAGTTTTATGGCCGTAAAATACCAAATAAAAAATGAATTATGGCCGTGTGGTGTCTATAGTTCCTTAGGTCGGATTTGATGTCGCGGAAAATTTTTAGGCGATCCAGGTTCGGGGGCCCGGGCCCACGTTGGAAGGAGTAGGCTATAGCCTACGAAAATATGGAAATCGGGCGAAATTCCATATTTATGGCAGTAAAATGACAATAAATGAGGACCGGTCATGGAAGGGCGGTGACTATGATTCCTTAGGTCGTATTTGATGTTGCGAAAATTGGTTATGCGATCCGAGACTGGTGGCCCCGAACCACGTCGGAAGGCGTGGGTTATAACTCACGAAAATATGGGAATCAGGCGATATTCCAGTTTAACGGCCGTAAAATGCCAAAACACGAGGAACGGTCATGGAGGGGCAGTGACTATGGTTCCTTAAGTCGTATTTGATTTTCCAGAAAATTTTTAGGCGATTCGAGTCCAGGCCCACGGCGGAAGGCGTTGACTATAGCACACGAAAATCTCGGAATCGGGCGGAATTCGAGTTTTATGGCCATAAAATGCCAAAAGATGAGGAACGATCATGGAGGGGCTGTGTCTATGGTTCCTAAGGTCATATTTGATGTCCCGAAAAGTATTTAGGTGATTCGGGCTCGGGGGACCGGCCCACGGCGGAAAGCGTTGACAATAGCACACGAAAATCTGGGAATCAGGCGGAATTCCTATTTTATGACCGTAAAATGCCAAACAATGAGGAAAGGCCATGGAGGGGCGGTTTCTATGGTTCCCTAAGTCGTGTTTGATGTCCTGGAAAAATATTAGGCGATTTGGGTCCGGGGGCCCTGGCCCACGCCGGAAGGCGTGGGCAATGCCACACGAAAATATGGGAATCAGGCGGAATTCAAGTTTTATGGCAGTAAACCGCCAAAAAATGAGGAATTATCATGGCATGGAGGTGAATATGGTTCCTTAGGTCGTATTTGATGTTACGGAAAATTTTTAGGCGATTCGAGTCCGGGGGCCTGGCCCATAGCGGAAGGCGTGGGCTATAACGCACAAAAATATGGGAATCGTACGGAATTCCAGGTTTATGGCCGTAAAATGCCAAAATAAAAAAGAACAGTCATGGAAGTATGGTGATTATGGTTCTTTAGGTCTGATTTGATGTCCCGAAAAACTTTTAGGCTATTTGAGTCTGGGGGCCCTGTCCCACAGCGGAAGGCGTGATCTATAGCACATGTACATTTGAGAATGAGGCGTAGTTCCAGTTTTATGGCCGTAAAACGCCACAAAATAATGAACAATCATGGAAGGGTGGTGACTATAGTTCCTTAGGTTGTATTTGATGTCCCAAAATATTTTTAGGCGATTTTGGTTCGGGGGCCCTGGCCCACGGCGGAAGGCGTAGGCACACGAAAATATGGAAATCGGGAGGAATTCAAGTTTTATGGCCGTCAAACGCCAAAATACGGGGAAAGATCATGGAATGGTGGTGACTATAGTTCCTTAGGTCATACTTGATGTCCCGAAAAATTTTTGGGCGATTCTGGTCTGGGGGCCTGGCCCTAGCACACGAAAATATGAGAATCGGGCGGAATTCCAGTTTTATGGCCGTAAAACGCCAAAAAATAGAACAATCCTGGAAATGTGGTGACTATGGTTCCTTAGGTAGGATTTGATGTCCCGGAAAATTTTAGGCGATCCAGGTTCGGGGGCCCGGGCCCACGTTGGAATGAGTGGGCTATAGCCCACGAAAATATGGGAATTAGGCGAAATTCTAATTTTATGGCTGTAAAATGCCAATAAATGAGGAACGGTCATGGAAGGTAAGTGACTATGATTCCTTAGGACGTATTTGATGTTGAGGAAAAATATTAGGCGATCCGGGACAGGTGGCCCCAGCCCACGGCAGAAGGCGTGGGCTATAATACACGAAAATATGGGAATCAGGAGATATTCAAGTTTAATGACCGTAAAACGCCAAAAATCGAGGAACAATCATGGAGGGGCGGTGACTATGGTTTCTTAAGTCGTATTTGATGTCCTGGAAAATTTTTAGGTGATTCGAATAGGGCGGAATTTGAGTTTTATAGCAGTAAAATGCCAAAACATGAGGAATGATCATGTCGGAGCTATGACTATGGGTCCTTAAGTCATATTGGATGTCCCGGAAAATTATTAGGCGATTCAGGCTTGGGCGCCCGGCCCATGGCGGAAGGCGTTGGCTATAACATACGAAAATCTAAGAATCGGGCGGCATTCCAGTTTTATGGCCATAAAACAGGCCAAATAATGATGAACAACCATGGAAGGGTTGTGACTATGGTTCCTTAGGTTGTATTTGATGTCCCGAAAATATTTTAGGCGATCCAGGTCAAGGGGGCCCTGGCCCACAGCGGAAGGCGTGGGCAATAACACATGAAAATATGGGAATTAGGCGGAATTCCAGTTTTATGGTCGTAAAACACCAAACAATGAGGAACGAATATGGCGGGGCTGTGACTATGGTTATTTAGGTCGTATTTGATGTCTCAGAAATTTTTTAAGCGATACAGGTCTAGGGGCTTGGGCACACGGCGAAAGGTGTGTGCTATAGCACACGAAAATATGGGAATCGAGCGGAAGTCCAGTTTTATGGCCATAAAACGCCAACAAACGAGTAACGGTAATGGAGGGGTGGTGGCTATGGTTCCTTAAGTCATATTTGATGTCCTGGAAATATTTTAGGCGATTCGGGTTCGGGGGCCCGAGCCCACGGCGGAAGGCGTTGGCTATAGCACACGAAAAGCTAGGAATCGAGTGGAATTCCAGTTTTATGACCGTAAAATGCCAAAACACAAGGAACAATCATAGAAGGGTGGTGATTATGGTTCCTTAGGTTGTATTTGATGTCCCAGAAAAATATTTGGCTATTCGAGCACGAAAATATGGGAATCGGGCGGAATTCAAGTTTTATGGCCGTAAACTGCCAAAAAATGAGGAATGATCATGGCATGGAGGTGACTATGGTTCCTTAGGTCATATTCGATGTTCCAGAAAAATTTAAGGCGATTGGGGTCCGGGAGCCTGGCCCATAGCGCATGGCGTGGGCTATAGCGCACGAAATATGAGAATCAGGTGGAATTCTAGTTTTATGGCCGTAAAACGCCAAAAAAAGAACCGACATGACAATGTGGTGACTATGGTTCCTTAGGTCTGATTTGATATCCCAGAAAACTCTTAGGCGATTCGAGTTCGGGGGCCCTAGCCCGCGGCGGAAGGCGTGGAATATAGCACACAAACATATGGGAATCAGGCGTAGTTCCAGATTTATGACCTTAAAATGCCAAAAAACAAGGAACAATCATGGAAGGATGGTGAATATGGTTCCTTAGGTTGTATTTGATGTCCTGGAAAAATTTTAGGCGATTCAAGACAGGGGCCCCTAGCCCACGGCGGAAGGCGTTGACACACGAAAATATGGGAATCTGGCGGAATTCAAGTTTTATGGCCGTAAAACGCCAAAAAATGAGGAACAGTCATGGAATGGCAGTGACTATGGTTCCTTCGGTCGTATATGATGTCCCAAAAAATTCTTAGGCGATTCGGGTCTGGGGGCCTTGCCCTAGCACACGAAATATGGGAATCGGGCGGAATTCCAGTTTTATGGCCGTAAAATACCAAATAAAAAATGAATTATGGCCGTGTGGTGTCTATAGTTCCTTAGGTCAAATTCGGATTTGATATCGCGGAAAATTTTTAGGCGATCCAGGTTCGGGGGCCCGGGCCCACGTTGGAAGGAGTAGGCTATAGCCTACGAAAATATGAAAATCGGGCGAAATTCCATATTTATGGCAGTAAAATGACAATAAATGAGGACCGGTCATGGAAGGGCGGTGACTATGATTCCTTAGGTCGTATTTGATGTTGCGAAAATTGGTTATGCGATCCGAGACTGGTGGCCCCGAACCACGTCGGAAGGCGTGGGTTATAACTCACGAAAATATGGGAATCAGGCGATATTCCAGTTTAACGGCCGTAAAATGCCAAAACACGAGGAACGGTCATGGAGGGGCAGTGACTATGGTTCCTTAAGTCGTATTTGATTTTCCAGAAAATTTTTAGGCGATTCGAGTCCAGGCCCACGGCGGAAGGCGTTGACTATAGCACACGAAAATCTCGGAATCGGGCGGAATTCGAGTTTTATGGCCATAAAATGCCAAAAGATGAGGAACGATCATGGAGGGGCTGTGTCTATGGTTCCTAAGGTCATATTTGATGTCCCGAAAAGTATTTAGGTGATTCGGGCTCGGGGGACCGGCCCACGGCGGAAAGCGTTGACAATAGCACACGAAAATCTGGGAATCAGGCGGAATTCCTATTTTATGACCGTAAAATGCCAAACAATGAGGAAAGGCCATGGAGGGGCAGTTTCTATGGTTCCCTAAGTCGTGTTTGATGTCCTGGAAAAATATTAGGCGATTTGGGTCCGGGGGCCCTGGCCCACGCCGGAAGGCGTGGGCAATGCCACACGAAAATATGGGAATCAGGCGGAATTCAAGTTTTATGGCAGTAAACCGCCAAAAAATGAGGAATTATCATGGCATGGAGGTGAATATGGTTCCTTAGGTCGTATTTGATGTTACAAAAAATTTTTAGGCGATTCGAGTCCGGGGGCCTGGCCCATAGCGGAAGGCGTGGGCTATAACGCACAAAAATATGGGAATCGTACGGAATTCCAGGTTTATGGCCGTAAAATGCCAAAATAAAAAAGAACAGTCATGGAAGTATGGTGATTATGGTTCTTTAGGTCTGATTTGATGTCCCGAAAAACATTTAGGCTATTTGAGTCTGGGGGCCCTGTCCCACAGCGGAAGGCGTGATCTATAGCACAGGTACATTTGAGAATGAGGCGTAGTTCCAGTTTTATGGCCGTAAAACGCCACAAAATAATGAACAATCATGGAAGGGTGGTGACTATAGTTCCTTAGGTTGTATTTGATGTCCCAAAATATTTTTAGGCGATTTTGGTTCGGGGGCCCTGGCCCACGGCGGAAGGCGTAGGCACACGAAAATATGGAAATCGGGAGGAATTCAAGTTTTATGGCCGTCAAACGCCAAAATACGGGGAAAGATCATGGAATGGTGGTGACTATAGTTCCTTAGGTCATACTTGATGTCCCGAAAAATTTTTGGGCGATTCTGGTCTGGGGGCCTGGCCCTAGCACACGAAAATATGAGAATCGGGCGGAATTCCAGTTTTATGGCCGTAAAACGCCAAAAAATAGAACAATCATGGCAATGTGGTGACTATGGTTCCTTAGGTAGGATTTGATGTTCCGAAAAATTTTAGGCGATCCAGGTTCGGGGGCCCAGGCCCACGTTGGAATGAGTGGGCTATAGCCCACGAAAATATGGGAATTAGGCAAAATTTCAGTTTTATGGTAGTAAAATGCCAATAAATGAGGAACGGTCATGGAAGGTAAGTGACTATGATTCCTTAGGACGTATTTGATGTTGAGGAAAAATATTAGGCGATCCGGGACAGGTGGCCCCAGCCCACGGCGGAAGGCGTGGGCTATAATACACAAAAATATGGGAATCAGGAGATATTCAAGTTTAATGACCGTAAAATGCCAAAAATCGAGGAACAATCATGGAAGGGCGGTGACTATGGTTCCTTAAGTCGTATTTGATGTCCTAGAAAATTTTTAGGTGATTCGAATCGGGCGAAATTTGAGTTTTATGGCAGTAAAATGCCAAAACATGAGGAATGATCATGTCGGGGCTATGACTATGGGTCCTTAAGTCATATTGGATGTCCCGGAAAATTATTAGGCGATTCAGGCTTGGGCGCCCGGCCCATGGCGGAAGGCGTTGGCTATAACATACGAAAATCTAAGAATCGGGCGGAATTCCAGTTTTATGGCCATAAAACAGGCCAAATAATGATGAACACTCATGGAAGGTTTGTGACTATGGTTCCTTAGATTGTATTTGATGTCCCGGAAAAATTTTAGGCGATTCGGGTTCGGACGCCCTGGCTCACGTCGGAAGGCGTGGGCAATAGTACACGAAAATATGGGAATCGGGCTGAATTCAAGTTTTATGGCCATAAAACACCAAAAATAGAGGAATGATCATGGCATGGAGGTGACTATGGATCCTTAGGTCGTATTGGATGTCCCAAAATTTTTGTAGGCGATTCGCATCTAGGGGCCCGGGCCCAAGGCGGAAGGCGTTGACTATAGCACACAGAAATTTAGGAATCAGGCAGAATTTGAGTTTTATGGGCGTAAAATGCCAAAAAAGAGGAATGGTCATGGTAGGGATGTGACTATGGTTCCTTAAGTTGTATTTGATGCCCAGAATCATATTAGGTGATTCGGGCCCACGGCCGAAGGCGTTGACTATAGCACACGAAAATCTAGGAATCGGGCGGAATTCCAGTTTTATGGCCAAACAACAGGCCAAATAATGATGAACACTCATGGAAGGGTTGTGACTATGGTTCCTTAGGTTGTATTTGATGTCCCGGAAAAACGTTTAGGCGATCCGGGTCAGGGGGCCTGGCCCACGGCGAAAGGCGTGGGCAATAGCACATGAAAATATTGGAATCAGACGGAACTCCAGTTTTATGGTCTTAAAACACCAAACAATGATGAATGAATATGGAGGGGCTGTAACTATGGTTCTTTAGGTCTTATTTGATGTCCCGGAAAATTTTTAAGCGATACAGGTCCAGGGGCTTGGGATCACGGCGGAAGGCGTGGGCTATAGCACACGAAAATATGGGAATCGAGCGGAAGTCCAATTCTTTGGTCGTAAAACGCCAACAAATGAGTAACGGTCATGGCGGGGCGGTGGCTATGGTTCGTTAAGTCTTATTTGATGTCCTGGTAATATTTTAGGCGATTCGGGCCCGGGGGCCCGAGCCCACGGCGGAAGGCGTTGACTATAGCACATGAAAATCTAAGAATCGGGCGGAATTTCAGTTTTATGACGGTAAAATACCAAAACACAAGGAACAATCATGGCAGGGTGGTGACTATGGTTCCTTAGGTTGTATTCGATGTCCCATAAAAATATTTGGCGATTCGAGCACGGACATATGGGAATCGGGCGGAATTCAAGTTTTATGACCGTAAACCGTCAAAAAATGAGGAATGATCATGGCATGGAGGTGACTATGGTTCCTTAGGTCGTATTGGATGTTCCGGAAAAATTTAGCGATTGGGGTCCGAGGGCCTGGCCCATAGAGGAAGGCGTGGGCTATAATGCACGAAAATATGGGAATCGGGCGGAATTCCAGTTTTAGGGCCATAAAACGCTAAAAACAAGAACAGTCATGGAAGTGTGGTGACTGTGGTTTCTTAGGTAGGATTTGATATCCCGGTAAAATTTTAGGCGATTCGAGTTCGGGGGACCTGGGCCACGGCGGAAGGCGTGGTATATAGCACACAAACATATTGGAATCAGGCGTAGTTCCAGATTTATGGCCGTAAAAGGCCAAAATAAAAAAGAACAGTCATGGAAGTGTGGTGATTATGGTTCCTTAGTTCGGATTTGATGTCCCGAAAAACTTATAAGCTATTCGAGTGTGGGGGCCCAGTCCCACGGCGGAAGGCGTGAGCTATGCACACGAACATTTGAGAATCAGGAGGTATTCAAGATTTATGGACGTAAAATACCAACAAACGAGGAACGATCATGGCATGGTGATGAATATGGTTCCTTAGGTCGTATTTGATGTCCCGGAAAAGTTTTAGGCAATTCAGGTCTGGGGGCCTGGCCCTAGCACACGAAAATATGGGAATCGGGCAGAATTCCAGTTTTATGGCCGTAAAATGCCAAACAAATAGAACAGTCATGGCAGTGTGGTGACTATGGTTCCTTAGGTCAGATTTGATGTCCCGAAAAGTTTTTAGGCAATCCAGGTTCGGGGGCCCGGGTCTACGTTGGAAGGAGTGGGCTATAGCCCACGAAAATATGAGAATCGGGGGAAATTCCAGATTTATGGCAGTAAAATGCCAATAAATGAGGAACGGTCATGGAAGGGCAGTGACTATGATTCCTTAGGTCGTATTTGATATTTTGGAAAATTTTTAGGCGATCGGGACTGGTGGCCCCGGCCCACGGAGGAAGGCGTGGACTATAACACATGAAAATATGGGAATCAAGTGATATTCCAGTTTAATGACCGTAAAACACCAAATATCGAGGAAAGGTCATGGAGGGACGGTGACTATGGTTCCTTAAGTCGTATTTGATGTCCCGAAAAACTTTTAGGCTATTCGAGTCTGGGCCCACGGCGGAAGGCGTTGACTATAACACACAAAAATCTAGGAATCGGGTGGAATTTGTGTTTTATGACAGTAAAATGCCAAGACATGAGGAACGGTCATGGCGGGGCTATAACTATGGTTCCTTAAGTCATATTGGATGTCCCGGAAAATTATTAGGCGATTCAGGCTCGGGCACCCGGCCCATGGCGGAAGGCGTTGGCTATAGCACACGAAAATCTAGGAATCGGGCGAAATTCCAGTTTTATGACCGTAAAACGCCAATAAATAAGAAACATTCATGGAAGGGTTGTGACTATGGTTCCTTAGGTTGTATTTGATGTCCTGGAAAATTTTTAGGCGATTCGGGTTCGGACGCCCTGGCTCACGTCGTAAGGCGTGGGCAATAACACACGAAAATATGGGAATCGGGCTAAATTCAAGTTTTATGGCCGTAAAATGCCAAAATAAGAGGAATGATCATGGCATGGAGGTGATTATGGATCCTTAGGTCGTATTGGATGTTCCAAAATATTTGTAGGCGATTCGCATCTGGGGGCCCGGGCCCAAGGCGGAAGGCGTTGACTATAACACAGTAAAATTTAGGAATGAGGCAAAATTTGAGTTTAATGGCCATAAAATGCCAAAAAAGAGGAACGGTTATGGAAGAGCTGTGAATATGGGTCCTTAAGTCGTATTGGATGTCACAGAATCATTTTAGGTGATTCGGGTCTAGGGGCCAGGGCCCTCTGCCGAAGGCTTCGACTATAGCACACGAAAATCTAGGAATCAGGAGAAGTTCTAGTTTTATGGCCATAAAACAGGCCAAATAATGATGAACAGTCATGGAAGGGTTTTGACTATGGTTCCTTAGGTTGTTTTTGATGTCCCGGAATAATTTTAGGCGATCCGGGTCAAGGGAGCCCTGGCCCACGGCGGAAGGCGTGGGCAATAGCACATGAAAATATGGGAATCAGGCGGAATTCCAGTTTTATGGTCGTAAAACACCAAACAATGAGGAATGAATATGGCGGGGCTGTAACTATGGTTCTTTAGTTCGTATTTGATGTCCCAGAAATATTTTAAGCAATACAGGTCCAGGGGCTTGGGCTCACGGAGGAAGGCGTGGGCTATAGCACACGAAAATATGGGAATCGAGCAGAAGTCCATCTTTTTGACCGTAAAATGCCAACAAATGAGTAACGGTCATGGCGTAGTGGTGGCTATGGTTCCTTAAGTCGTATTTGATGTCCTGGAAATATTTTAGGCGATTCGGGTCCGGGTCCGAGCCCATGGCGGAAGGCGTTGGCTATAGCACATGAAAATCTAGGAATCGGGCGGAATTCCAAAACACAAGGAATAATAATAGCAGGGTGGTGACTATGGTTCCTTAGGTTGTATTTGATGTTCCAAAAAAATATTTGGCGATTCGAGCACGAAAATATGGGAATCAGGCAAAATTCAAGGTTTATAGCCGTAAACTGCCAAAAATTGAGGAATGATCATGGCATGGAGGTGACTATGGTTCCTTAGTTCGTATTTGATGTTCCGGAAAAATTTTAGGCGATTGGGGTCCGGGGGCGTGGCCCATAGCGGAAGGCGTGGGCTATAGCGCACGAAAATATAGGAATCAGGCGGAATTCCAGTTTTATGACTGTAAAACGCCAAAAACAAGAACAGTTATGGCAGTGTGGTGGCTATGGTTCCTTAGGTCGGATATGATATCTCGGAAAATTTTTATGCGATTCGAGTTCGGAGGCCTTGGCCCGCAGCGGAAGGCGTGGGCTATAGCACACAAACATATGGGAATCAGGTGTAGTTCCAGATATATGGTCGTAAAACGCCAAAAAACAAGGAACAATCATGGAAGGGTGGTGACTATGGTTCCTTAGGTTGTATTTGATGTCCCAAAACTTTTTTAGGCGATTCGAGTCCTGGGTCCCTGGCCCACGGCGGAAGGCGCGAGCTATAGCTCACAAAAATATGGGAATCGGGCGGAATTCAAGTTTTATGGCCGTAAAACGCCAAAAAACGAGGAACGATCATGGCATGGCAGTGACTATGGTTCCTTAGGTCGTATTTGATGTCCCGGAAAATTTTTTAGCGATACAGGTCCAGGGGCTTGGGCTCACGGCAGAATGCGTGGGCTATAGCACACGAAAATATGGGAATCGAGCGGAAGTCCAGTTTTATGGCCGTAAAACGTCAACAAATGAGGAACAATCATGGAGGGGCGGTGTCTATGGTTCCTTAAGTCGTATTTGATGTCTTGGAAATATTTTAGGCAATTCGGGTCCGGGGGCCCGGACCCATGGCGGAAGGCGTTGGCTATAGCACATGGAAATCTAGGAATCGAGCGGAATACCAGATTTATGACCGTAAAACGCCAAACAACAAGGAAAAATAATGGAAGGATGATGAATATGGTTCCTTAGGTTGTATTTGATGTCCCGGCAAAATTTTACGCGATTCGAGTACGGGGGCCCCTGGCCCACGTCGGAAGGCGTAGGCAATAACACATGAAAATATGGGAATCAGGCGTATTTCAAGTTTTATGGCCGTAAAACGCCAAACAACGAGGAATGATCTTGGCATGGAGGTGACTATGGTTCCTTAGGTCGTATTTGATGTTCCGAAATTTTTTTAGGCGATTCGGGGTGGTGACTATGGTTCCTTAGGGAATATGTGATGTCTCAGAAAAGATTTAGGTGATCCAGGTCTGGGGGGCCGAGCCCATGGCGGAAGGCGTGGGCTATAGCCCACAAAAATATGGGAATCAGGTGAAATTCCAATTGTATGGCCGTCAAATGCCAAAAAATGAGGAATGGTCATGGGAGGGTGGTGAATATGATTCCTTAGATCGTATTTGATGTTCCAAAAAAATTGTAGGCGATTCGGGACGGTTGGCCGGGTCCACAGCGGAAGGCGTGGGCTATAGCACACGAAAATATGGGAATCAAGGGGAATTCCAGTTTTATGGCCGTAAAATGCCAAACAATGAGGAACGGTCATAGTGGGGCTGTGACTATGGTTCCTTAGATCTTATTTGATGTCCTGAAAAAACTTTAGACGATCCGGGTTCGGGCGCCCTGGCTCACGTTGGAAGGCATGGGCAATAGCACACGAAAATATGGGAATCGGGCTGAATTCAAGTTTTATGGCCGTAAAACGCCAAACAATGAGGAATGATCATGGCATGGAGGTGACTATGGATCCTTAGGTCGTATTGGATGTCCCAAAATTTTTGTAGGCGATTCACATCTAGGGGCCCGGGCCCAAGGCGGAAGGCATTGACTATAGCACACAGAAATTTAGGAATCAGGCAGAATTTTGAGTTTTATGGGCGTAAAATGCCAAAAAAGAGGAACGGTCATGGAAAGGATGTGACTATGGTTCCTTAAGTTGCATTTGATGCCCCAGAATCATATTAGGTGATTCGGGTCCGGGGCCCACGGCCGAAGGCGTTGACTATAGCACACAAAAATCTAGGAATCGGGCGGAATTCCAGTTTTATGGCCAAAAAACAGGCCAAATAATGATGAACACTCATGGAAGGGTTGTGACTATGGTTCCTTAGGTTGTATTTGATGTCCCGGAAAAATACTTAGGCGATCCGGGTCAGGGGGCCTGGCCCACGGCGAAAGGCGTGGGCAATAGCACATGAAAATATTGGAATCAGGCGGAACTCCAGTTTTATGGTCGTAAAACACCAAACAATGATGAATGAATATGGAGGGGCTGTAACTATGGTTCTTTAGGTCTTATTTGATGTCCCGGAAAAATTTTAAGCGATACAGGTCCAAGGGCTTGGGATCAGGGCGGAAGGCGTGGGCTATAGCACACGAAAATATGGGAATCGAGCAAAAGTCCAATTCTTTGGCCGTAAAATGCCAACAAATGAGTAATG
Organism: Nicotiana tomentosiformis; assembly: GCF_000390325.3. Classification (NCBI taxonomy): domain Eukaryota; kingdom Viridiplantae; phylum Streptophyta; class Magnoliopsida; order Solanales; family Solanaceae; genus Nicotiana; species Nicotiana tomentosiformis. Next base: position 907,496 of record NC_090819.1, on the reverse strand, counting down.
GTAATGGCAGGGCGGTGGCTATGGTTCCTTAAGTCTTATTTGATATCCTGGTAATATTTTAGGCAATTCGGGCTCGGGGGCCCGAGCCCATGGCGAAAGGCGTTGACTATAGCACATGGAAATCTAGGAATCGGGCGGAATTTCAGTTTTATGACTGTAAAATGCCAAAACACAAGGAACAATCATGGCAGGGTGGTTACTATGGTTCCTTAGGTTGTATTTGATGTCCCATGAAAATATTTGGCGATTCGAGCACGGAAATATGGGAATTGGGCGGAATTCAAGTTTTATGGCCGTAAACCGCCAAAAAACGAGGAATGATCATGGCATGGAGGTGACTATGGTTCCTTAGGTCGTATTGGATGTTCCGGAAAAATTTAGCGATTGGGGTCCGGGGGCCTGGCCCATAGCGGAAGGCGTGGGCTATAACGCACGAAAATATGGGAATCGGGCGGAATTCCAGTTTTAGGGCCATAAAACACCAAAAACAAGAACAGTCATGGAAGTGTGGTGACTATGGTTCCTTAGGTAGGATTTGATATCCCGGTAAAATTTTAGGCGATTCGAGTTCGGGGGACCTGGGTCACGGCGGAAGGCGTGGGATATAGCACACAAACATATTGGAATCAGGCGTAGTTCCAGATTTGTGGCCGTAAAACGCCAAAATAAAAAAGAACAGTCATGGAAGTGTGGTGATTATGGTTCCTTAGTTCAGATTTGATGTCCCGTAAAACTTATAAGCTATTCGAGTCTGGGGTCCCTGTCCCACGGTGGAAGGCGTGAGCTATGCACACGAACATTTGGGAATCAGGAGGTATTCAAGATTTATGGCCGTAAAACACCAACAAACGAGGAACGATCATGGCATGGTGATGAATATGGTTCCTTAGGTCGTATTTGATGTCCCGGAAAAGTTTTAGGCGATTCAGGTCTGGGGGCCTGGCCCTAGCACACGAAAATATGGGAATCGGGCAGAATTCCAGTTTTATGGCCGTAAAACGCCAAAAAAATAGAACAGTCATGCCAGTGTGGTGACTATGGTTCCTTAGGTCGGATTTGATGTCCCGAAAAGTTTTTAGGTGATCCAGGTTCGGGGGCTCGGGTCTACGTTGGAAGGAGTGGGCTATAGCCCACGAAAATATGAGAATCGGGGGAAATTCCAGTTTTATGGCAGTAAAATGCCAATAAATGAGGAACGGTCATGGAGGGGCGGTGACTATGATTCCTTAGGTCGTATTTGATATTTTGGAAAATTTTTAGGCGATCGGGACTGGTGGCCCCGGCCCACGGAGGAAGGCGTGGACTATAACACATGAAAATATGGGAATCAAGTGATATTCCAGTTTAATGACCGTAAAACACCAAATATCGAGGAAAGGTCATGGAGGGGTGGTGACTATGGTTCCTTAAGTCGTATTTGATGTCCCGAAAAACTTTTAGGCTATTCGGGTCCGGGCCCACGTCGGAAGGCATTGACTATAACACACAAAAATCTAGGAATCGGGCGGAATTTGTATTTTATCATAGTAAAATGCCAAATTATGAGGAACGATCATGGAGGGGCTATAACTATGGTTCCTTAAGTCATATTTGATGTCCCAGAAAATTATTAGGCGATTCAGGCTCGGGCACCCGGCCCATGGCGGAAGGCGTTGGCTATAGCACACGAAAATCTAGGAATCGGGCGGAATTCCAGTTTTATGACCGTAAAATGCCAAAAAATAAGGAACATTCATGGAAGGGTTATTACTATTGTTCCTTAGGTTGTATTTGATGTCCCAGAAAATTTTTAAGCGATTCGGGTTCGGACGCCCTGGCTCACGTCGGAAGGCGTGGGCAATAGCACACAAAAATATGGGAATCAGGCTGAATTCAAGTTTTATGGCCGTAAAACGCCAAAAAGAGGAATGATCATGGCATAGAGGTGACTATGGATCCTTAGGTCGTATTGGATGTCCCAAAATATTTGTAGGCGATTCGCATCTGGGGGCCCGGGCCCAAGGCGGAAGGCGTTGACTATAGCACAGTAAAATTTAGGAATGAGGCATAATTTGAGTTTTATGGCCATAAAATGCCAAAAAAGAGGAACGGTCATGGAAGGGCTGTGACTATGGGTCCTTAAGTCGAATTTGATGTCCCGGAATCATTTTAGGTGATTCGGGTCCGGGGGCCAGGGCCCTCTACCGAAGGCTTCGACTATAGCACACGAAAATCTAGGAATCAGGCAAAGTTCTAGTTTTATGGCCATAAAACAGGCCAAATAATGATGAACAGTCATGGAAGGGTTTTGACTATGGTTTCTTAGGTTGTTTTTGATGTCCCGGAATAATTATAGGCGATCCGGGTCAAGGGGGCCCTGGCCCACGGCAGAAGGCGTGGGCAATAGCACATGAAAATATGGGAATCAGGCGGAATTCCAGTTTTATGGTCGTAAAACACCAAACAATGAGGAATGAATATGGTGGGGCTGTAACTATGGTTCTTTAGGTCGTATTTGATGTCTCGGAAAAATTTTAAGCAATACAGGTCCAGGGGCTTGGGCTCACGGAGGAAGGCGTGGGCTATAGCACACGAAAATATGGGAATCGAGCAGAAGTCCATATTTTTGGCCGTAATATGCCAACAAATGAGTAACGGTCATGGCAGAGTGGTGGCTATGATTTCTTAAGTCATATTTGATGTCCTGGAAATATTTTAGGCGATTCGGGTCCGGGGGCCCGAGCCCTTGGCGGAAGGCGTTGGCTATAGCACACGAAAAACTAGGAATCGGGCGAAATTCCAAAACACAAGGAATAATAATAACAGGGTGGTGACTATGGTTCCTTAGGTTGTATTTGATGTTCCAGAAAAATATTTGGCGATTCGAGCACGAAAATATGGGAATCAGGCGGAATTCAAGGTTTATGGCCGTAAACCGCCAAAAAATGAGGAATGATCATGGCATGGAGGTGACTATGGTTCCTTAGTTCGTATTTGGTGTTCCGAAAATTTTTTAGGCGATTGGGGTCCGGGGGCCTGGCCCATAGCGGAAGGCGTGGGCTATAGCGCACGAAAATATGGGAATCGGGCGGAATTCCAGTTTTATGGCCGTAAAACGCCAAAAACAAGAACAGTTATGGCAGTGTGGTGGCTATGGTTCCTTAGGTCGGATTTAATATCTCGAAAATCTTTTAGGCGATTCGAGTTCAGAGGCCTTGGCCTACGGCAGAAGGCAAGGGCTATAGCACACAAACATATGAGAATCAAGTGTAGTTCCAGATATATGGCCGTAAAACGCCAAAAAACAAGGAACAATCATGGAAGGATGGTGACTATGGTTCCTTAGGATGTATTTGATGTCCCGAATATTTTTTAGGCGATTCGAGTCCTGGGTCCCTAGTCCACGACGTAAGGCACGAGCTATAACACACAAAAATATGGGAATCGGGCGGAATTCAAGTTTTATGGCCGTAAAATGCCAAAAAACAAGGAACGATCATGGCATGGCAGTGACTATGGTTCCTTAGGTCGTATTTGATGTCCCGAAAAAATTTTACCGTCGTACAATGCCAAATAAGAGGAACGGCCATGGTGGGGTGGTGACTATGGATCCTTAGGTCATATTTGAAGTCCCGGAAATATTTTAGGCGATCCGTATTTGGGGGCCCGAGCCCAGAACGGAAAGCGTTGACTATAGCACACGAAAATCTTGCAATTAGGCAGAACTCGAGTTTTATGGCTGTAAAATGCCAAAAAATGAGGAACGATCACGGCGGCACTGTGACTATGGTTCCTTAAGTCGTATTTGATGTCCCGGAAAACTTTTAGGTGATTCGGGTCGGAGGACCAGGGCCCACGGGGGAAGGCGTTGACTATAGCACGCGCAAATCTAGGAATCGGGGGGATGGGAGGGGAAATTCCAATTTTATGGCCGTAAAACGCTAAACAATGAGGAACCGTCATTGCGGGGCAGTGTCTATGGTTCCTTAGATCTTATTTGATGTCACGAAACAACTATAGGCGATCCGGGTTCGGGGGCCCAGTCCCACGACGGAAGGTGTTGGCTATAGCACACGAAAATATGGGAATCAGGCGGAATTCCAGTTTTATGGCCGTAAAACACCAAATAATGAGGAACGATCGTTGAGGGGAGGTGACTATGGTTCCTTAGGTCGTATTTGATATCCTGAAAAAGTTTTAGGCAATCTGGGTTCGGAGGCCCAGGCCCACATGGAAGGCGTGGGCTATAGCACACGAAAATGTGGGAATCAAGCAGAATTCCAGTTTTATGGCCGTAAAACGCCAAAAATGAGAAACGGTCATGACGGGGCAGAGACTATGGTTTCTTAGGTCGTATTTGATGTACTAAAAGTTTTTTAGGTGATTCGGGTCCTTGGGCCGGGGCCCATGGCGGAAGGCGTGGGCTATATCACACGCAAATCTAGGAATCAGGTAGAATTCCAAATTTTACCGTCGTACAATGCCAAATAAGAGGAACGACCATGGTGGGGGTGGTGACTATGGATCCTTAGGTCGTATTGGATGTCCCGGAAAATTTTTAGGCGATCTGTATTTGAGGGTCCTGGCCCACGACGGAAGGCGTTGACTATAACACACGAAAATCTAGCAATTAGGTAGAACTCGAGTTTTATGGCTGTAAAATGTCAAAAAATGAGGAACGATCATGGCGGCGCTGTGACTATGGTTCATTAAGGCGTATTTGATGTGCCGAAAAATTTTTAGGTGATTCGGGTCCGAGGGCCAGGGCCCACGGTGGAAGGCGTTGACTATAGCACATGCAAATCTAGGAATCTTGGGGGGGGGGGGAATTCCAATTTTATGGCCGTAAAATGCTAAACAACGAGGAACCGTCATGGCGGGGCGGTGTCTATGGTTCCTCAAATTTTATTTGATGTCACAAAACAACTTTAGGCCATCCGGGTTCTGGGGCCCAGGCCCACGACGGAAGGCGCTGGCTATAGCACACGAAAATATGGGAATCAGGCGGAATCCTAGTTTTATGGTCGTAAAATACCAAAAAATGAGGAAAGATCATTGAGGGGCGGTGACTACGGTTCCTTAGGTCGTATGTGATGTCCTGAAAAAGTTTTAGGCAATCTGGGTCCGGGGGTCCGGGCCAATATGGAAGGCGTGGGCTATAGCACACGAAAATGTGGGAATCGAGCGGAATTCCAGTTTTATGGCCGTAAAACGCCAAAAAATGAGAAAGGGTCATGACGGGGTGGAGAATATGGTTTCTTAGGTCGTATTTCATGTACCGAATGTTTTTTAGGTGATCGGGTCCATGGGTCGGGGTACATGGCGGAAGTCGTGGGCTATATCACACGCAAATCAAGGAATCAGGCCGAATTCCAAATTTTACCGCCGTACAATGCCAAATAAGAGGAACGGCCATGGTGGGGTGGTGACTATGGATCCTTAGGTCGTATTTGATGTCTTGGAAATTTTTTAGGCGATCCGTATATGGGGGCCCTGGCCCACGCCGGAAGGCGTTGACTATAGCACACGAAAATCTAGCAATTACGCAGAACTCGAGTTTTATGGCTGTAAAATGCCAAAAATGAGGAACGATCATGGCGGCGATGTGAATATGGATCCTTAAGGCATATTGGATGTCCCGAAAAAGTTTTAGGTGATTCGGGTCCGAGGGCTAGGGCCCATGGTGGAAGGTGTTGGCTATAGCACACGCAAATCTAGGAATCGGGGGGGGGGGAGGAGGAATTCCAATTTTATGGCCGTAAATCGCTAAACAACGAGGAACCGTCATGGCGGGGCGGTGTCTATTATTCCTTAGATCTTATTTGATGTCATGAAACAACTTTAGGCAATCCGGGTTCAGGGGCCCAGGCCCACGACCGAAGGCGTTGGATATAAGCACACGAAAATATAGGAATCAGGCGGAATCCCAGTTTTATGGTCGTAAAACACCAAAAAATGAGGAAAGATCATTGAGGGGCGGTGACTATGGTTCCTTAAGTCGTATTTGATTTTCTGAAAAAGTTTTAGGCAATGTGGGTCCGGGGGACCAGGCCCACATGGAAGGTCTGGGCAATAGCACAAGAAAATGTAGGAATCGAGTGGAATTCCATGGGCCGGGACCCATGGCGGAAGGCGTGGGCTATATCACACGCAAATCTAGGAATCAATCAGAATTCCAAATTTTAAGGCCGTACAATACCAGATAAGAGGAACGGCCATGGTGGGGTGGTGACTATGGATCCTTAGGTCGTATTTGATGTCCCGAAAAGTTTTTGGGTGATCCGTATTTTGGGGCCCTGGCCCACGACGGACGGCGTTGACTATAGCACACGAAAATCTAAAGATTAGGCACAACTCGAGTTTTATGGCTGTAAAATGCCAAAATATGAGGAACGATCATGGTGGCGCCGTGACTATGGTTCCTTAAGGCATATTTGATGTCCCAAAATTTTTTTAGGTGATTCGGGTCCAAGGGCCAGGGCCCACGGTGGAAGGTGTTGACTATAGCACACACAAATCTAGGAATCGGGGGGGGGGGATTCCAATTTTATGGCCGTAAAATGCTAAACTGCGAGGAACCGTCATGGCGGGGAGGTGTCTATGCTTCCTTAGATCTTATTTGATGTCAGAAAAAAACTTTAGGCGATCCTGGTTCGGGGGCCCAGGCCCACGACGGAAGGCGTTGGCTGTAGCACACGAAAATATGGGAATCAGGCGGAATCCTAGTTTTATGGCCGTAAGACACCAAAAAATAGGAAAGATCATCGAGGGGTGGTGACTATGGTCCTTAGGTCGTATTTGATGTCCTGAAAAAGTTTTAGGCAATCTGGGTCCGGGGGCCCGGGCCCACATGGATGGCGTGTGCTATAGCACATGAAAATGTGGGAATCGAGCGAAATTCCAGTTTTATGGCTGTAAAATGCAAAAAAAATGAGAAACGGTTATGGAGGGGCGGTGACTATGATTTCTTAGGTCGTATTTGATGTACCGAAAGTTTTTTAGGTGATCCGTGGCCCATGGCGGAAGGTGTGGGCTATATCGCACGCAAATCTAGGAATTAGGCAGAATTCCAAATTTTACCGCCGTATAATGCCAAATAAGACTAACGGCCATGGTGGGGTGGTGACTTTGGATCCTAAGGTCGTATTGGATGTCCTAGAATTTTTTTAGGCGATCCGTATTTGGGGACCCTGGCCCACGCCGGAAGGCGTTGACTATAGCACACAAAAATCTAGCAATTAAGCAGAACTCGAGTTTTATGGCAGTAAAATGCCAAAAACGAGGAACGATCATGGCGGCGATGTGACTATGGATCCTTAAGGCGTATTTGATGTCCTGGAAAAGTTTTAGGTGATTCGGGTCCGAGGTCCAGGGCCTATGGTGGAAGGCGTTGACTATAGCACACACAAATCTAGGAATCGAGGGGGGGGGGGGTTCCAATTTTATGGCCGTAAAATGCTAAACTACGAGGAACCGTCATGGCGGGGAGGTGTCTATGCTTCCTTAGATCTTATTTGATGTCACGAAAAAACTTTAGGCGATACTGGTTCGGGGGCCCAGGCCCACGATGGAAGGCGTTGGCTGTAGCACACGAAAATATGGCAATCAGGCGGAATCCCAGTTTTATGGCCGTAAGACACCAAAAAATAGGAAAGATCATCGAGGGGCGGTTACTATTGCTCCTTAGGTCGTATTTGATGTCCTGAAAAAGTTTTAGGCAATCTGGGTCCGGGGGCCTGGGCCCACATGGAAGGCGTGTGCTAGCACATGAAAATATGGGAATCGAGCGAAATTCCAGTTTTATGGCTGTAAAATACAAAAAAATGAGAAACGGTTATGGAGGGGCGGTGACTATGGTTTCTTAGGTCGTATTTGATGTACCGAAAGTTTTTTAGGTGATCCGTGGCCCATGGCGGAAGTCGTAGGCTATATCACACGCAAATCTAGGAATCAGGCAGAATTCTAAATTTTACCGCCGTACAATGCCAAATAAGAGGAACGGCCATGGTGGGGGTGGTGACTATGGATCCTTAGGTCGTATTTGATGTCTTGAAAACTTTTTAGGCGATCCGTATATGGGGGCCTTCGCCCACGCCGGAAGGCGTTGACTATAGCACACGAAAATCTAGCAATTACGCAGAACTCGAGTTTTATGGCTGTAAAATGCCAAAAAATGAGGAACGATTATGGCGGCGATGTGAATATGGATCCTTAAGGCGTATTTGATGTCCCGGAAAAGTTTTAGGTGATTCGGGTCCGAGGGACAGAGCCCATGGTGGAAGGTGTTGGCTATAGCACACGCAAATCTAGGAATCGGGGGGGGGGGATTCCAATTTTATGGCCGTAAATCGCTAAACAACGAGTAACCATCATGGCGGGGCGGTGTCTATTGTTCCTCAGATCGTATTTGATGTCATGAAACAACTTTAGGTGATCCGGGTTCAGGGGCCCAGGCCCACGACGGAAGGCATTGGCTATAGCACACGAAAATATAGGAATCAGGCGGAATCCCAGTTTTATGGTCGTAAAACACCAAAAAATGAGGAAAGATCATTGAGGGGCGGTGACTATGGTTCCTTAAGTCGTATTTGATTTTCTGAAAAAGTTTTAGGCAATGTGGGTCCGGGGGACCGGGCCCACATGGAAGGTCTGGGCAATAGCATAAGAAAATGTGGGAATCGAGTGGAATTCCATGGGCCGGGACCCATGGCGGAAGGCGTGGGCTATATCACACGCAAATCTAGGAATCAATCAGAATTCCAAATTTTAACGCCGTACAATACCAGATAAGAGGAACGGCCATGGTGGGGTGGTGACTATGGATCCTTAGGTCGTATTTGATGTCCTGAAAAAGTTTTAGGCAATCTGGGTCCAGGGGCCCGGGCCCACATGGAAGGCGTGTGCTATAGCACATAAAAATGTAGGAATCGAGCGGAATTCCAGTTTTATAGCTGTAAAATGCAAAAAAATGAGAAACGGTTATGGAGGGGCGGTGACTATGGTTTCTTAGGTCGTATTTGATGTACCGAAAGGTTTTTAGGTGATCCGTGGCCCATGGCGTAAGGCGTGGGCTATATCACACTCAAATCTAGGAATCAGGCAGAATTCCAAATTTTACCGCTGTACAATGCCAAATAAGAGGAACGGCCATGGTGGGGTGGTGACTTTGGATCCTTAGGTCGTATTGGATGTCCTGGAAATTTTTTAGGCGATCCGTATTTGGGGACCCTGGCCCACGCCGGAAGGCGTTGACTATAGCACATAAAAATCTAGCAATTAAGCAGAACTCGAGTTTTATGGCTGTAAAATGCCAAAAACGAGGAACGATCATGGAGGCGATGTGACTATGGATCCCTAAGGCGTATTTGATGTCCCGAAAAAGTTTTAGGTGATTCGGGTCCGAGGACCAGGGCCCACGGTGGAAGGCGTTGGCTATAGCACACGCAAATCTAGGAATCATGGGGGGTTTCAATTTTATGGCCGTAAAATGCTAAACTGCGAGGAACCGTCATGGCGGGGCGGTGTGTATGCTTCCTTAGATCTTATTTGAAGTCACGAAAAAACTTTAGGCGATCCGGGTTCGGGGGCCCAGGCCCACGACGGAAGGCGTTGGCTGTAGCACACGAAAATATGAGAATCAAGCGGAATCCCAGTTTTATGGCCGTATAACACCAAAAAATAGAAAAGATCATCGAGGGGCGGTGACTATGGTTCCTTAGGCAATCTGGGTCCTGGGGCCCGGGCCCATATGAAAGGCGTGGGCTATAGCACATGAAAATGTGAGAATCGAGCAGAATTCCAGTTTTATGGCCGTAAAATGCCAAAAAATGAGAAACAGTCATGGAGGGGCGGTGACTATGGTTTCTTTGGTCGTATTTGATGTACCGAATGTTTTAAGGTGATTCGAGTCCTTGATCGGGGCCCATGGCTTAAGGCGTGGGCAATATCATACGCAAATCTAGGAATCAGACAGAATTCCAAATTTTAACGCGGTACAATACCAAATATGAGGAACGGCCATGGTGGGGTGGTGACTATGTATCCTTAGGTCGTATTTTATATCCCGGAAATTTTTTAGGCGATCCATATTTGGGGGCCCCGGCCCACGACGGAAGGCGTTGACTATAGCACACGAAAATCTAGCAATTAGGCAGAACTCGAGTTTTATGGCTGTAAAATGCCAAAAAATGAGAAACGATCATGGAGGCACTGTGATTATGGTTCCTTAAGGTGTATTTGATATCCCGGAAAACTTTTAGGTGATTCGGGTCCGAGGGCCAGGGCACACGGTGGAAGGCTTAGACTGTAGCACACGTAAATCATGGAATCGGGGGGGGGGGATTCCAATTTTATGGCCGTAAAACGCTAAACTGCGAGGAACCGTCATGGCGGGGCGGTTTCTATGGTTCCTTAGATCTTATTTGCTGTCACGAAAAAACTTTACGCGATCCGGGTTCGGGGGCCCAGGCCCACGACGGAAGGCGTTTGCTGTAGCACATGAAAATATGGGAATCAGGCGAAATCCCAGTTTTATGGCCGTAAAACACCAAAAAATAGGAAAGATCATCGAGGGGCGGTGACTATGGTTCCTTAGAACGTATTTCATGTCCTGAAAAAGTTTTAGGTAATCTAGTTCCGGGGGCCCGGGCCCACATGGAACGCGATGGCTATAGCACATGAAAATGTGGGAATCGAGCGGAATTCCAGTTTTATGGCCGTAAAATGCCAAAAAATGAGAAACAGTCTTGGAGGGGCAGTTACTATGGTTCCTTAGGTCGTATTTGATGTACCGAAAGTTTTTAGGTGATCCGGGTCCATGGGCCGGGGCCCATGGCAGAAGGCGGGGGCTATATCATACGCAAATCTAGTAATCAGGCAGAATTCCAAATTTTACCGTCGTACAATGCCAAATAAGAGGAACGGCCATGGTCGGGGTGGTGACTATGGTTCCTTAGGACGTATTTGATGTCCTGGAAATTATTTAGGCGATCCGTATTTGGGGGCCCTGGCCACCGACGGAAGGCGTTGACTATAGCACACGAAAATCTAGCAATTAGACAGAACTCGAGTTTTATGGCTGTAAAATGCCAAAAACGAGGAACGATCATGGCGGCGCTGTGACTATGGTTCCTTAAGGCGTATTTGATGTCCCGAAAAAGTTTTAGGTGATTCGGGTCCGAGGGCCAAGGCCCACGTTGGAAGGAGTTGACTATAGCACACGCAAATCTAGGAATCGGGGAGGGGGGATTCTATTTTTATGGCCGGAAAATGCAAAACTGCGAGGAACCGTCATGGCGGAGCGATGTCTATTGTTCCTTAGATCTTATTTGATGTCACGAAAAAACTTTAGGCGATCCGGGTTCGGGGGCCCAGGCCCACGACGGAAGGCGTTGGCTGTAGCACACGAAAATATGGGAATCAGGCGGAATCCCAGTTTTATGGCCGTAAAACACCAAATAATAGGAAAGATCATCGAGGGGCGGTGACTATGGTTCCTTAGGTCGTATTTGATGTCCGAAAAAGTTTTAGGCAATCTGGGTCCGGGGGCCCGGGCCCACATGGAAGGCGTGGGCTATAGCACATGTAAATGTGGGAATCGAGCGGAATTAGAATTTTATGACCGTAAAATGCCAAAAAATGAGAAACGTTCATGGCGGGGCGGTGACTATGGTTTCTTAGGTCATATTTGACGTACCTAAAGTTTGTTAGGTGATCCGAGTCCATGGGCCGGGGCCCATGGCGGAAGGTGTGGGCTATATCACACGCAAATCTAGGAATCAGAAAGAATTCCAAATTTTACCGCCGTACAAAGCTAAATAAGAGGTACAGACATGGTGGGGTGGTGACTATTGATACTTAAATCGTATTTGATGTCCCGGAAAATTTTTAGGCGATCCGTATTTGGGGGCCCTAGCCCACGCGGGAAGGCGTTGACTATAGCACACGAAAATCTAGCAATTAAGCAGAACTCGAATTTTATGGCTGTAAAATGCCAAAAAAATGAGGAACGATCATGGCGGCGCTGTTACTACGGTTCCTTAAGGTGTATTTGATGTCCCGAAAACTTTTTAGGTGATTCGGGCCCGAGGAATCAGGGGGGGGGGTTTCCAATTTTATGGTCGTAAATCGCTAAACAACGAGGAACCGTCATGGCAGGGCGGTGTCTATTGTTCCTAAGATCTTATTTGATGTCATGAAACAGCTTTAGGCGATCCGGGTTCGGGGGCCCAGGCCTACGATGGAAGGCGTTGGCTATAGCACACGAAAATATGGGAATCAGGCCGAATCCCAGTTTTATGGTCGTAAAACACCAAAAAATGAGGAAAGATCATTGAGGGGCGGTGACTATGGTTCCTTAAGTCGTATTTGATTTTCTGAAAAAGTTTTAGGCAATGTGGGTCCGGGGGACCAGGCCCACATGGAAGGTCTGGGCAATAGCACAAGAAAATGTGGGAATCGAGTGGAATTCCAGTTTTATGGCCGTAAAATGCCAAAAAAATGAGAAACGATCATGGTGGGGCGGTGACTATCGTTTCTTAGGTCGTATTTTATGTACCGAAAGTTGTTTATGTGATCGTGTCCATGGGCCGGGGCCCATGGCGGAAGGCGTGGGCTATATCACACGCAAATAAGAGGAACGACCATGGTGGGGTGGTGACTATGGATTCTTAGGTCGTATTTGATGTCCCAAAATATTTTTAGGCGATCCGTATTTGGGGGCCCCGGCCCACGACGGAAGGCGTTGACTACAGCACACGCAAATCTAGCAATTAGGCAGAACTCGAGTTTTATGGCTGTCAAATGCCAAAAAACGAGGAACGATCATGGCGGCGCTGTGACTATGGTTCCTTAAGGCGTATTTGATGTCCCGAAAATTTTTTAGGTGATTCGGTTTCGAGGGCCAGGGCCCACGGTGGAAGGCATTGACTATAGCACACATAAATCTAGGAATCCGGGGGGGGGGATTCCAATTTTATGGCCGTAAAATGCTAAACTGTGAGGAATCGTCATGGAGGGGCGGTGTATATGGTTCCTTAGATCTTATTTGATGTCACGAAAAAACTTTAGGCGATCCGGGTTCGAGAGCCCAGGCCCACGACGGAAGGCGTTGGCTGTAGCACACGAAAATTTGGGAATCAGGCGGAATCCCAGTTTTATGGCCGTAAAACACCAAATAATAGGAAAGATCATCGAGGGGTGGGGGGTGACTATGATTCCTTAAGTCGTATTTGATGTCTTAAAAAAGATTTAAGCAATCTGGGTTCGGGGGCCCGGGCCCACACGGAAGGCGTGGGCTATAGCACATAAAAATTTGGGAATCGAGCAGAATTCCAGATTTATGGCCGTAAAATGCCAAAAAATGAGAAACGGAGGGGCGGTGACTATGGTTTCTTAGGTCGTATTTGATGTACCGAAAGCTTTTTAGGTGATCCGGGTCCATGGGCCGGGGACCATGGTGGAAGGTGAGGGGGGATTCCAATTTTATGGCCGTAAAATGCTAAACTGCGAGGAACCGTCATGGCGGGGCGGTGTCTATGGTTCCTTAGATCTTATTGGATGTCACGAAAAAACTTTAGGCGATCCGTGTTTGGGGGCCCAGGCCCACGACGAAAGGCATTGGCTGTAGCACACGAAAATATGGTAATCAGGCGGAATCCCAGTTTTATGGCCTTAAAACACCAAATAATAGGAAAGATCATCGAGGGGCGGTGACTATGGTTCTGTAGGTCGTATTTGATGTCCTGAAAAAGTTTTAGGCAATATGGGTCCGGGGGCCCGGGTCCACATGGAAGGCGTGGGCTATAGCACATGAAAATGTGGGAATCGAGCGGAGTTCAAATTTTATGTCCGTAAAACGCCAAAAAATGAGAAACGGTCATGGCAGGGCGGTGACTATGGTTTCTTAGGTCATATTTGATGTACCGAAAGTTTTTTAGGCGATCGGCTCCATGGGCCGGAGCCCATGGCGGAAGGCGTGGGCTATATCACACGCAAATCTAGGAATCAGGCAGAATTCCAAATTTTATCACTGTACAGTGCCAAATAAGAGGAACGGCCATGGTGGGGTGGTGACTATGGATTCTTAGGTCGTATTTGATGTCCCGAAATTTTTTTAATCGATCCATATTTGGGGGCCCCGGCCCACGACGAAAGGCGTTGACTATAGCACACGAAAATCTAGCAATTAGGCAGAACTCGAGTTTTATGGCTATAAAATGCCAAACAACGAGGAACGATCATGGAGACGCTGTGACTATGGTTCCTTAAGATGTATTTGATATCCTGAAAATTTTTTAGGTGCTTCGGTTCCGAGGGCCATGGCCCACGGTGGAAGGCGTTGACTATAGCACACGCAAATCTAGGAATCAGGGGGGGGATTTCAATTTTATGGCCGTAAATCGCTAAACAACGTGGAACCGTCATGGCGGGGCGGTGTCTATTGTTCCTTAGATCTTATTTGATGTCATGAGACAACTTTAGGCGATCCGGGTTCGGGGGCCTAGGCCTACGACGGAAGGCATTGGCTATAGCACACGAAAATATGGGAATTAGGCGGAATCCCAGTTTTATGGTTGTAAAACACCCAAAAATGAGGAAAGATCATTGAGGGGCGGTGACTATGGTTCCTTAGGTCGTATTTGATATCCTGAAAAAGTTTTAGGCAATCTGGGTCGGCTATAGCACACGAAAATGTGGGAATCGAGCGGAATTCAAGTTTTATGGCCGTAGAACGCCAAAAAATGGGAAACGATCATGGCAGGGCGGTGACTATGGTTTCTTAGGTCGTATTTGATGTACCGAAAGTTTTTTAGGTGATAGGGTCCATGGGCCGGGGCCCATGGAGGCTATATCACACGCAAATCTAGGAATCAAGTAGAATTCCAAATGTTATCGCCGTACAGTGCCAAATAAGAGGAACGGCCATGGTGGGGTGGTGACTATGGATCCTTAGGTCGTATTTGATGTCCCGAAAAGTTTTTAGGCGATCCGTTTTTGGCGGCCCCGGCCCATGACGGAAGGCGTTGACTATAGCACACGCAAATCTAACAATTAGGTAGAACACGAGTTTTATGGCTGTAAAATGCCAAAATACGAGGAACGATCATGGAGGCGCTGTGACTATGGTTTCTTAAGGCATATTTGATGTCTCGAAAATTTTTTAGGTGATTCGAGTCTGAGGGACAGGGCTCACGGTGGAAGGTGTTGACTATAGCACAACCAAATTTAGGAAATGGGGGGGGGATTCCAATTTTATGGCCGTAAAATGCTAAACTACGAGGAACCGTCATGGCGGGGCAGTGTATATGGTTCCTTAGATCATATTTGATGTCGCAAAAAAACTTTAGGCTATCCGGTTTTGGGGGCCCAGGCCCACGACGGAAGGCGTTGGCTGTAGAACACGAAAATATGGGAAACATGCGGAATCCCAGTTTTATGGCCGTAAAACACCAAAAAATAGGAAAGATCATCGAGGGGCGGTGACAATGGTTCGTTAGGTCGTATGTGATGTCCTGAAAAAGTTTTTGGCAATCTGGGTTCGGGGGCCCGGGCCCACATGGAAGGCGTGGGCTATAACACATGAAAATATGGGAATCGAGCGAAATTCCAGTTTTATGACCGTAAAACGCCAAAAAATGAGAAACGGTCATGGAGGGGCGGTGACTATGGTTGCTTAGGTCGTATTTGATGTACCAAAAGTTTTTTAGTTGATCCGGGGCCCATGGCGGAAGGCGTGGGCTATATCACACGCAAATCTAGGAATCATGCAGAATTCCAAATTTTACCGCCGTACAATGCCAAACAAGAGGAACGACCATGGTGGGGTGGTGACTATGGATCCTTTTGTCGTATTTGATGTCCTGGAATTTTTTTAGGCGATCCGTTTATGGGGGCCCTGGCCCACGACGGAAGGCGTTGACTATAGCACACGAAAATCTAGCAATTAGACAGAACTCGAGTTTTATGGCTGTAAAATGCCAAAAAACGAGGAACGATCATGGCGGCGCTGTGACTATGGTTCCTTAAGGCGTATTGGATGTCCCGGAAAATTTTTAGGTGATTCGGGTCCGAGGGCCAGGGCCCACGGTGGAAGGCGTTGACTATAGCACACGCAAATCTTGGAATCGGGAGGGGGGAGGGTTCCAATTTTATGGCCGAAAAATGCAAAACTACGAGGAACCGTCATGGAGGGACGGTGTCTATTATTCCTTAGATCTTATTTGATGTCACGAAATAACTTTAGGCGATCCAGGTTCGGGGGCCAGGCCCACGACGGATGGCGTTGGCTGTAGCACACGAAAATATGGGAATCAGGCGGAATCCCAGTTTTATGGTCGTAAAACACCAAATAATAGGAAAGATCATCGAGGGGCAGTGACTATGGTTCCTTAGGTCGTATTTGATGTCCCGAAAATTTTTAGGCGATCCGTATTTGGGGGCCCTGGCCTACGACGGAAGGGTTTGACTATAGCATACGCAAATCTAGCAATTAGACAGAACTCGAGTTTCATGGCTGTAAAATGCCAAAAAATGAGGAACGATCATGGCGGCTCTGTGACTATGGTTCCATAAGGCGTATTTGATGTCCCAAAATTTTTTTAGGTGATTCGGGTAAGAGGGCCAGGGCCCACGGTGGAAGGCGTTGACTATAGCACACACAAAACATGGAATCGGGGGGGGGGGGGGGGAATTCCAATTTTATGGCCGTAAATCGCTAAACAACGAGGAACCATCATGGCGGGGCGGTGTCTATTGTTACTTAGATCTTATTTAATGTCATGAAACTACTTTAGGCGATCCGGGTTCGGGGGCCCAGGACTACGACGGAAGGCGTTGGCAATAGCACACGAAAATATGGGACTCAGGCGGAATCCTAGTTTTATGGTCGTAAATCACCAATAAATGAGGAAATATCATTAAGGGGCGGTGACTATGGTTCCTTAGGTGTATTTGATGTCCTGAAAATGTTTTAGGAAATCTGGGTCCGGGGGCCCGGGCCCACATGGAAGGCGTGGGCTATAGCACACGAAAATGTGGGAATCGAGCGGAATACCAGTTTTATGGCCGTAAAATGCCAAAGAATGAGAAACGGTCATGGCGGGGCAGTGACTATGGTTTCTTAGGTCGTATTTGATGTATCTAAAGTTTTTTAGGAGATCGGGTCCATAGGCCGGGGCCCATGGCGGAAGGCGTGGGCTATATCACACGCAAATCTAGGAATCAGGCAGAATTCCAAATTTTATCGCCGTACAGTGCCAAATAAGAGGAACGGCCATGGTGGAGCGGTGACTATGGATACTTAGGTCGTATTTGATGTTTCTAAAAGTTTTTAGGCGATCCGTATTTCGGTGCTCCGGCCCACGACGGAAGGCGATGACTATAGCACACGAAAATCTAGCAATTAGGCAAAACATGAGTTTTATAGCTATAAAATGCCAAAAAACGAGGAACGATCATGGTGGCACTTTGACTATGGTTCCTTAAGGCGTATTTGATGTTCTGGAAAAATTTTAGTTGATTCGAGTCCGAGGGCCAGGGCCCACGGTGAAAGGCGTTGACTATAGCACACGCAAATCTAGGAATCGGGGGGGGGGATTCCAATTTTATGTCCGTAAAATGCTAAGCTGCGAGGAATCGTCATGGCGGGGCAGTGTATATGGTTCTTTAGATCTTATTTGATGTCACAAAAAAACATTAGGCGATCCGGGTTCAGGGGCCCAGGCCCACGACGGAAGGCGTTGGCTGTAGCACACAAAAATATGGGAATCAGGCGGAATCCCAGTTTTATGGCCGTAAAACACCAAAAAATAGGAAAGATCATCGAGGGGCGGTGACTAGGGTTCCTTAGGTCGTTTTGGATGTCCTGAAAATGTTATAGGCAATCTGGGTCCGGGGGCCCGGGCCCACATGGAAGGCGTGGGTTATAGCATATGAAAATGTGAGAATCGAGCGGAATTCCAGTTTTATGGCCGTAAAACGCCAAAAAATGAGAAACGGTCATGGAGGGGCGGTGACTATGGTTTCTTAGGTCGTATTTGATGTACCGAAAGTTTTTTAGGTGATCCGGGTCCATGGGCCGGGGCCCATGGCGGAAGGCGTGGGTTATATCACACGCAAATCCAGGAATCATGCAGAATTCAAAATTTTACTGCCGTACAATGCCAAATAAGAGGAACGGTCATGGTGGGGTGGTGACTATGGATCCTTAGGACGTATTTGATGTCCTGGAAATTTTTTAGGCGATCCGTATTTGGGGGCTCTGGCCCACGACGGAAGGCATTGGCTATAGCACACGAAAATATGGGAATCAGGCGGAATCCTAGTTTTATGGCCATAAAACGCCAAAAAATAGGAAAGATCATAGAGGGGCGGTGACTATGGTTCCTTAGGTCGTATTTGATGTCCTGAAAAAGTTTTAGGAAATCTGGGTCCGGGGGCCCGGGCCCACATGGAAGGCGTGGGTTATAGCACATGAAAATGTGGGAATCGAGCGGAATTCCAATTTTATGGCCGTAAAATGCCAATGAATGAGAAACGGTCATGGCGGGGTGGTGACTATGGTTTCTTAGGTCGTATTTGATGTATCTAAAGTTTTTTAGGAGATCGGGTCCATAAGCCGGGGCCCATGGCGGAAGGCATGGGCAATATCACACGCAAATCTAGGAATCAGGCAGAATTCCAAATTTTATCGCCGTACAGTGCCAAATAAGAGGAACGGCCATGGTGGAGCGGTGACTATGGATCCTTAGGTCGTATTTGATGTTTCTAAAAGTTTTTAGGCGATCCGTATTTCGGGGCCCCGGCCCACGACGGAAGGCGATGACTATAGCACACGAAAATCTAGCAATTAGGCAAAACTTGAGTTTTATAGCTGTAAAATGCCAAAAAACAAGGAACGATCATGGTGGCACTTTGACTATGGTTCCTTAAGGCGTATTTGATATTCTGGAAAAATTTTAGTTGATTCGGGTCCAAGGGCCAGGGCCCACGGTGGAAGGCGTTGAATATAGCACACGCAAATCTAGGAATCGGGGGGGGGGGGGGATTCCAATTTTATGTCCGTAAAATGCTAAGCTGCGAGGAATCGTCATGGCGGGGCAGTGTATATGGTTCGTTAGATCTTATTTGATGTCATGAAAAAACATTAGGCGATCCGGGTTCAGGGGCCCAGGCCCACGACGGAAGGCGTTGGCTGTAGCACACGAAAATATGGGTATCAGACGGAATCCCAGTTTTATGGCCGTAAAACACCAAAAAATAGGAAAGATCATAGAGGGGCGGTGACTATGGTTCCTTAGGTCGTATTTGATGTCCTGAAAAAGTTTTAGGAAATCTGGGTCCGGGGACCCGGGCCCACATGGAAGGCGTGGGCTATAGCACATGAAAATATGGGAATCGAGCGGACTTCCAGTTTTATGGCCGTAAAATGCCAATGAATGAGAAACGGTCATGGCGGGGTGGTGACTATGGTTTCTTAGGTCGTATTTGATGTATCTAAAGTTTTTTAGGAGATCGGGTCCATAGGCCGGGGCCTATGGCGGAAGGCGTGGGCTATATCACACGCAAATCTAGGAATCAGGCCGAATTCCAAATTTTATCGCCGTACAGTGCCAAATAAGAGGAACGGCCATGGTGGAGCGGTGACTATGGATCCTTAGGTCGTATTTGATGTTTCTAAAAGTTTTTAGGCGATCCGTATTTCGGGGCCCCGGCCCACGACGGAAGGCGATGACTATAGCACACGAAAATCTAGCAATTAGGAAAAACTTGAGTTTTATAGCTGTAATATGCCAAAAAACGAGGAACGATCATGGTGGCACTTTGACTATGGTTCCTTAAGGCGTATTTGATGTTCTGGAAAATTTTTAGTTGATTCGGCTCTGAGAGCCAGGGCCCACGGTGGAAGGCGTTGATTATAGCACACGCAAATCTAGGAATCAGTGGGGGGGGGGGGATTCCAATTTTATGTCCGTAAAATGCTAAGCTGCGAGGAATCGTCATGGCGGGGCGGTGTATATGGTTCGTTAGATCTTATTTGATGTCACAAAAAAACATTAGGCGATCCGTGTTCAGGGGCCCAGGCCCACGACGGAAGGCGTTGGCTGTAGCACACGAAAATATGGGAATCAGGCGGAATCCAAGTTTTATGGCCGTAAAACACCAAAAAATAGGAAAGATCATCGAGGGGCGGTGACTAGGGTTCCTTAGGTCATTTTTGATGTCCTGAAAATGTTATAGGCAATCTGGGTCCGGGGGCCCGGGCTCACATGGAAGGCGTGGGTTATAGCACATCAAAATGTGAGAATCGAGCGGAATTCTAGTTTTATGGCCGTAAAACGCCAAAAAATGAGAAACGGTCATGAAGGGGCGGTGACTATGGTTTCTTAGGTCGTATTTGATGTACCGAAAGCTTTTTAGGTGATCCGGGTCCATGGGCCGGGGCCCATGGCGGAAGGCGTGGGCTATATCACACGCAAATCCAGGAATCATGCAGAATTCAAAATTTTACTACCGTACAATGCCAAATAAGAGGAACGGTCGTGGTGGGGTGGTGACTATGGATCCTTAGGTCGTATTTGATGTCCTGGAAATTTTTTAGGCGATCCGTATTTGGGGGCCCTGGCCCACGACGGAAGGCGTTGGTTATAGCACACGAAAATCTTGCAATAAGATAGAACTCGAGTTTTATGGCTGTAAAATGCCAAAAAACGAGGAACGATCATGGCGGCGCTGTGACTATGGTTCCTTAAGGCGTATTGGATGTGCCAGAAAAGTTTTAGGTGATTCGGGTCCGAGGGCCAGGGTCCACGGTGGAAGGCGTTGACTATAGCACACGCAAATCTAGGAATCGGGGAGGGGGGATTCAAATTTTATGGCCGAAAAATGCAAAACTGCGAGGAACCGTTATGGCGGGTCGGTGTCTATGGTTCCTTATATCTTATTTGATGTCACAAAAAAACTTTAGGCGATTCAGGTTCGGGGGCCCAGGCCCACGACGGAAGGCGTTGGCTGTAGCACACGAAAATATGGGAATCAGGCGGAATCCTAAATTTTTGGCCGTAAAATGCCAAAAAATAGGAAAGATCATAGAGGGGCGATGACTATGGTTCCTTAGGTCGTATTTGATGTCCTGAAAAAGTTTTAGGAAATCTGGGTCCGGGGGCCCGGGCCCACATGGAAGGCGTGGGCTATAGCACATGAAAATGTGGGAATCGAGCGGAATTCCAGTTTTATGGCCGTAAAATGCCAAAAAATGAGAAACGGTCTTGGCGGGGTGGTGACTATGGTTTTCTTAGGTCGTATTTGATGTACCGAAAGTTTTTTAGGTGATTCGGGGCCCATGGCAGAAGGCGTGGGCTATATCACACGCAAATCTAGGAATCATGCAGAATTCAATATTTTACTGCCGTACAATGCCAAATAAGAGGAACGGCCATGGTGGGGTGGTGACTATAGATCCTTTGGTCGTATTTGATGTCCCGGAAATTTTTTAGGCGATCCGTATTTGGGGGCCCTGGCCCACAATGGAAGGCGTTGACTATAGCACACGAAAATCTAGCAATTAGGTAGAACTCGAGTTTTATCGCTGTAAAATGCCAAAAAATGAGGAACGGTCATGGAGGCACTGTGACTATGGTTCCTTAAGTCATATGTGATGTCCCGGCAAATTGTTAGGTGATTCGGGTCCGAGGGCCAGGGCCCACGGTGGAAGGCGTTGACTATAGCACACGCAAATCTAGGAATCGGGGGGGGAATTCCAATTTTATGGCAGTAAAACGCTAAACAACGAGGAACTGTCATGGCGGGGCGGTGTCTATTGTTCCTTAGATCTTATTTGATGTAACGAAACAACTTTAGGCGATCCGGGTTCTGGGGTCAAGGCTCACGACGGAAGGCGTTGGCTATAGCACACGAAAATGTGGAAATCAGGCGGAATCCCAGTTTTATGATCGTAAAACACCAAAAAATGAGGAAAGATCATTGAGGGGTGGTGACTATGGTTCCTTAGGTCGTATTTGATGTCCTGAAAAAGTTTTAGGCAATCTGGCTCCGGGGGTCCGGGCCCACATGGAAGCGTGAGCTATAGCACAGGAAAATGTAGGAATCGAGAGGAACTCCAATTTTATGGCCATAAAATGCCAAAAAATGAGAAACGGTCACGGCGGGGCATTGACTATGGTTTCTTACGTCGTATTTGATGCAAAGAAAGATTTTTAGGTGATCCGGGGCCCATGGTGGAAGGCGTGGGCTATATCACACGCAAATATAGGAATCAGGCAGAATTCCAAATTTTACCGCCGTACAATGCCAAATAAGAGGAACGGCCAAGGTGGGGTGGTGACTATGGATCCTTAGGTCGTATTTGATGTCCCAAAAAGTTTTTAGGTGATCCGTATTTGGGGGCCCTGGCCCACGACTGAAGGCGTTGACTGTAGCACACGAAAATTCTTGCAATTAGGCAGAACTCAAGTTTTATGGCTGTAAAATGCCAAAAAACGAGGAACGATCATGGAGGCGCTGTGACTATGGTTCCTTAAGGCGTATTTGATGTCTCGAAAAACTTTTAGGTTATTCGGGTCCGAGGGCCAGGACCCACGGTGGAAGGCGTTGACTATAGCACACGCAAATCTAGGAATCGGGAGGGGAGAATTCCAATTTTATGGCCGTAAAATGCTAAACAGAGAGGAACCGTCATGGCGGGGCAGTGTCTATGGTTCCTTAGATCTTATTTGATGTCACAGAAAACTTTAGGCGATCCGGGTTCAGGGGCCCAGGCCCACGACGGAAGGCTTTGCTATAGCACCCAAAAATATGGGAATCAGGCAGAATCCCAGTTTTATGGTCGTAAAACACCAAAATATGTGGAAAGATCATTGAGGGGCAGTGACTATGGTTCCTTAAGTCGTATTTGATGTCCTGAAAAAGTTTTAGGCAATCTGCGTCCGGGGGCCCGGGCCCACATAGAAGGCGTGGGCTATAGCACACGAAAATGTGGGGATCGAGCGAAATTCCCATTTTATGCCCGTAAAATGCCAAAATATGAGAAACGGTCATGGCGGGGCGGTGAATATGGTTTCTTAGGTCGTATTTGATGTACTAAAAGTTTTTTAGGTGATCTGGGTCCATGGGCCGGGGCCCATGGCGGAAGGCGTGGGCTATATCACACGCAAATCTAGAAATCAGGCAGAATTCCTTATTTTACCGCCGTACAATGCCAAATAAGAGGAACGACCATGGTAGGGTGGTGACTATGGATCCCAAGGTCGTATTTGATGTCCCGAAAACTTTTTAGGCGATTCGTATTTGGGGGCCCTGGCCCACGACGGAAGGCGTTGACAATAGCACACGCAAATCTAGCAATTAGGCAGAACTCGAGTTTTAAGGCTGTAAAATGCCAAAAAACAAGGAATGATCATGGCGGCGATGTGACTATGGTTCCTTAAGGTGTATTTGATGTCCCAAAAATTTTTTAGGTGATTCGGGTCCGAGGGCTAGGGCCCACGGTTGAAGGCGTTGACTATAGCACACGCAAATCTTGGAATCGGGAGGGGGGGGGGAAGGGGGAGGAATTCCAATTTTATGGCCGTAAAACGCTAAACAACGAGGAACCATCATGGCGGGGCTGTGTCTATGGTTCCTTAGATCTTATTCGATGTCACGAAACAACTTTAGGTGATCCGGGTTCGGGGGCCCAGGACCACGACGGAAGGCGTTAGCTATAGCACACGAAAATATGGGAATCAGGCGGAATCCCAGTTTTATGGTTGTAAAACACCAAAAAATGAGGAAAGATCATTGAGGGACGGTGACTATGGTTCATTAGGTCGTATTTGATGTCCTGAAAAAGTTTTAGGCAATCTGGGTACGGGGCCCGGTCCCACATGGAAGACGTGAGCTATAACACACGAAAATGTGGGAATCGAGCGGAATTCCAGTTTTATGGCCGTAAAATGCCAAACAATGAGAAACGGTCATGGCGGGGCGGTGAATATGGTTTCTTAGGTCGTGTTTCATGTATCGAAAGTTTTTTAGGTGATCCGGGTCCATGCGCCGGGGCCCATGGCGGAAGGCGTGGGCTATATCACATGCAAATCTAGGAATCGGGTAGAATTCCAAATTTTACCGCCATACAATGCAAAATAAGAGGAACGGCCATGGTGGGGTGGTGACTATGGATCCTTAGGTCGTATTTGATGTCCCGAAAAATTTTTAGGCAATCCGTATTTGGGGGTCCCGCCCACGACGGAAGGCATTGACTATAACACACGAAAATCTAACAATTAGGCAGAACTCGAGTTTTATGGCTCTAAAATGCCAAACAACGAGGAACGATCATGGCAGCGCTGTGACTATGGTTCCTTAAAGCGTATTTGATGTCCCAGAAAAATTTTAGGTGATTGTCCGAGGGCCAGGGCCCACGGTGGAAGGCGTTGAGTATAGCACACGCAAATCTAGGAATCGTGGGGGGGGGGATTCCAATTTTATGGGCGTAAAACGCTAAGCAACAAAGAACCGTCATGGCGGGGCAGTGTCTATTGTTCCTTAGATCTTATTTGATGTAACAAAATAACTTTAGGCGATCTGGGTTCGGGGGCCAAGGCTCACGACGGAAGGCATTGGCTATAGCACATGAAAATATGGGAATCAGGCGGAATCCCAGTTTTATGGTCGTAAAACACCAAAAAATGAGGAAAGATCGTTGAGAGGCGGTGACTATGGTTCCTTAGGTCATATTTGATGTCTTGAAAAAGTTTTAGGCAATCAGGCTCCGGGGGTCCGGGCCCACATGGAAGGCGTGAGCTATAGCAAACGAAAATGTGGGAATCGAGCGAAATTCCTGTTTTATGGCCGTAAAACGGAAAACAATGGGAAACGGTCATGGCGGGGCAGTGACTATGGTTTCTTAGGTCGTATTTGATCTACCGAAAGTTTTTTAGGTGATCCGGGTCCATGGGCCGGGGCCCATGGCGGAAGGCGTGGGCTATATCACACGTAAATCTAGGAATCAGGCAGAATTCCAAATTTTACCGCCGTTCAATGCCAAATAAGAGGAACGGCCAAGGTGGGGTGGTGACTATGGATCCTTAGGTCGTATTTGATGTCCCGAAATATTTTTAGGCGATCCGTATTTGGGGGCCCCGGCCCACGACGGAAGGTGTTGACTATAGCACACGAAAGTCTAGCAATTAGGCAAAACTCGAGTTTTTTGGTTGTAAAATGCCAACAAATGAGGAACGATCATGGAGGAACTGTCATTATGGTTTCTTAAGGCGTATTTGATGTCCCGAAATTTTTTTAGGTGATTCGGGTGCAAGGGCCAGGGCCATGGTTGAAGGCGTCGACTATAGCACACGCAAATCTAGGTATCGGGGGGGGGGGAGGGTTCCAATTTTATTGTCCTAAAATGCTAAGCAACGAGGAACCGTCATGGCGGGGCGGTGTCTATTGTTCCTTAGATCTTATTTGATGTCACGAAACAACTTTAGGCGATCCGAGTTCGGGGGCCCAGGCCCACGACGGAAGGCGTTGGTTATAGCACACGCAAATATGGGAATGAGGCGGAATCCCAGTTTTATGGCCGTAAAACACCAAAAAATGAGGAAAGATCATTGAGGGGCGGTGACTATGGTTCCTTAAGTCGTATTTGATGTCCTAAAAATTTTTTAGGAAATCTGGGTCCGGGGGCCCGGGCCCACATGGAAGGCGTGGGCTATAGCACACGAAAATGTGAGAATCAAGCGGAATTCTAGTTTTATGGCCGTAAAACACCAAAAAACTTTAGGTTTTAGGTTGTATTTGATGTCCCGGAAAACTTTTAGGCGGGGCTGTGACTATGGTTCTTTAGGTTGTATTTGATGTCCCGGAAAATTTTTAAGCGATACAGGTCCAGGGGCCTTGACCCTCGGCGGAAGGCTTGGGCTATATCACATGAAAATATGGGAATCAGGCGGAATTCCAGTTTTATGGCCGTAAAACGCCAACAAATGATGAACAATCATGTCAGGGTGGTGGCTATGGTTTCATAGGTTGTATTTGATATCCCGGAAAAACATTAGGCGATCCAGGTCAGGGGGCCCGGTCCCATGGCGGAGGGCGTTGGATATAGCAAACGAAAATCTAGGAATCAGGTGGAATTCCAGTTTTAAGGAAGTAAAAAGCCAAAAACAAGGAAAAGTTATGGCAGGGTGGTGAATATGGTTCCTTAGGTTGTATTTGATGTCCCAGAATAATTTTACGCAATTCGAGTCCGGGGGCCTTGGCCCACGGTAGAAGGTGTGGGCAATAACACACGAAAATATGGGGATCGGAGGAAATTCAAGTTTCATGGCCGTAAAATGCCAAAACACGAGGAATGATCATGGAATGATAGTGACTATGGTTCCTTATGTCGTATTTGATGTGCCGGATAAGTTTTAAGCGATTCGGGTCCGGGGGCCTAGCCCACAGCGGTAAGCGTAGGCTATAGCACACGAAAATATGGGAATCGGGTGGAATTCCAGTTTTATGGCCGTAAAACGCCAAAAAAGGAACATTTATTGAAGGGTGGTGACTGTGATTCCTTAGGATGGATTGTATGTCCCGAAAAAAATTTAGGCGATCCAGGTTTAGGGGCCCGGGCCCACGGCGGAAGGCATGGGTATAGCACACGAAAATATGGGAATCGGGCGGAATTTCAGTTTAATGGCCGTAAAATGCCAAATAATGAGGAATGATCATGGAGGGGATATGAATATGGTTCCTTAACTTATATTTGATGTTCCAAAATTTTTTTCGGCGATTCGAGTCCGGGGGCTAGGGCCCACGGCGGAAGTCGTTGACTATAGTAGACATAAATTTGGGAATCGGGCATAATTCTTGTTGTACGGCCGTAAAACGCCCAAAAATGAGGAATGGTCATGGTGAGGCTATGGATATGATTCCTTAATTCGTATTTTATGTCTTGGAAAAATTATAGGTGATCGGGTACGGGGGCCCGGGCTAACGGCGGAAAGCGTGGGCTATAGTACACGAACATATGGGAATCAAGTAGAATTCCAGTTTTATGGCTGTAAAACGCCAAAGAATGAGGAACAATCATGGCAGCATGGTGACTTTGGTTCCTTTAGTTGTATGTGCTGTCCCGGAAAAATTTTAGGCGATCCGGGTCTGGGGGCCCTGGCCCACGACGGAAGGCATGTGCTATAGCACACAAAATTTTTGGAATGAGGCGGAATTCCATTTTATGGTCGTAAACCACCATAAAATAAGGAACGATTATGGCGGGGCTGTGATTATTGTTCCTTAGATCGTATTTGATATTCTGGAAAATTTTTAAGTGATACAGGTCTAATGGCTTGGGCTTACGGCGGAAGGCTTGGGCTATAGCACACGAAAATATGGAGGGGCGGTGGCTATGGTTCCTTAAGTCTTTTTAGATGTCCCGGAAAAATGTTTGGCGATCCGGGTCCGGGGGCCCTGGCCCACGGCGGAAGGCGTGTAGCACACGAAACTATGGGAATGAGGCGGAATTCCAGTTTAATGGCCGTAAAATGCCAAATAAAGAGGAATGATCATGGAGGGTCTATGACTATGGTTCCTTAACACATATTTGATGTTCCGGAAATTTTTTCGGCGATTCAAGTCCGGGGGCCAGGGCCCACGACGGAAGGTGTTGACTATAGCACACGAAAATCTAGAAATCGGGCATAATTCCTATTTTATGGCCGTAAAACACCCAAAAACGAGGAATGGTCATGGCGAGGCTGTGGCTATGGTTCTTAAGTCGTATTTAATATCCTGGAAAAATTGTAGGCGATTCGGGTCCGGGGGCCTGGGCCACAGCGGAAGGCATGGGCTATAACGCATGAAAATATAGGAATCAGGCGAAATTCCAGTTTTATGACCTTAAAACGCCAAACAATGAGGAACAATCATGGTAGGGTGGTGACTATGGTTCCTTTGGTAGTTTTAGATGTCCCAGAAAAATGTTAGGCGATCCGGGTCCGGGGGCCCTGGCCCACGACGGAAGGCGTGGGAAATAGCACACGGAAATATGGGAATGCAGACGAAGTTCAACTTGTTTTGCAGTAAAATGCCAACATATTAGGAATAATCATGGCATGGAGGTGACTATGGTTCCGTAGGTCGTATTTGTTATCCCGAAAAACTTTTAGACGATTCGGGTCCGGGGGGCCTGGACCACAGCGGAAGGTGTGGGCTATAGCACACGAAAATATGGGAATCGGGCGAAATTCCAGTTTTATGGCCGTAAAAAGCCAAACGAAAGGAAAAGTCATGGCAGGGTGGTGACTATGGTTCCTTAGGTCGGATTTGATGTCCCAAAAAATTTTTAAGCGATACAGGTTCGGGAGCCTTGGCCCACGTCGGAAGGCGTGGGCAATATCCCACAAAAATATGGGAATCACGTGAAATTCCTGTTTTATGGCAGTAAAATGCCAATAAATGAGGAACGAGCATAGAAGACTGGTGATTATAATTCCTTAGGTGGTATTTGATGTTCCGAAATTTTTTAAGGCGATCCGGGATCGGTGGCCCGCGCCCACGGCGGAAGGCATGGGCTGTAGCATACGTAAATATGGGAATCGGGCAGAATTCCAATTTAATGTCCGCAAAGTGCCAAAAAACAAGGAACGATGATAGAGAGGCTGTGACTATGGTTCCTTAACTCATATTTGATGTTCCGAAAATTTTTGAGATGATTCGGGTCCGGTTGCCCGAGCCCCTAGCGGAATGCATTGACTATAGCACACGAAAATTAGGGAATGATGTAGAATTCCTGTTTTATGGCCGTAAAATGCCAAAAAATGAGGAACGACCATGGCGGGGGTTGGCTATGGTTCCTTAAGTCATATTTGATGTCCTGGAAAATTTTTAGGCGATTCGGATCCGGGTGCCCGGGCCCACGGCGGAAGGAGTTGACTATAGCACACGAACATCTGGGAATCGGGCGGAATTCCAGTTTTATGGCCGTAAAATGCCATAAAATGAGGAACGATCATGGAGGGGGTAGTGTCTATAGTTCTGTTTGTCGTATTTGATGTCCTGGAAAAATTCTAGGCGATTCAGGTGCGGGGGCCCGGGTTCACGGCGGAAGGCGTGGGCTATAGCACACAAACATATGAGAATCTGGCGGAATTCCGGTTTTATGGCCATAAAACGCAACAAAAAGAGGAACAGTCATGGCAGGGTGGTGAATATAATTCCTTAGGTTGTATTTGATGTCCGGGAAAATTTTTAGATGATCCGGGTATGAGGGACCTGGGCCAACGGCGGAAGGCGTAGGCTATAGCAGACAAAAATATGGGAATCGGGAGGAATTCCAGTTTTATGGCCGGAAAATGCCAAAAAATGTGGAACGGTCATGGCGAGTCAGTGGCTATGGTTCCTTAAGTCGTATTTGATGTCCTGGAAATTTTTAGGTGATTCGGATCCGGGTGCCCCGGCCCACGGCGGAAGGAGTTGACTATAGCACACGAAAATCTGGGAATCGGGCGGAATTCCAGTTTTATGGCCGTAAAATGCCAAAAAATGAGGAACGGTCATGGAGGAGTAGTGGCTATGGCTCCTTTTGTCGTATTGGATGTCCTGGAAAATTTTTAGGCGATTCGGGTCCGGGGGTCCGGGCCCTCGGTGGAAGGCATGGGCTACACACAAAAATATGGGAATCGGGCGGAATTCTAGTTTTATGGCCGTAAAACTCCAAAACATGAGGAAGTCATGGCATGGAGGTGACAATGCTTCCTTAGGTCATATTTGTTGTCCCGGAAAACTTTTAGGTGATTCGGGTCCGGGGTACTGGCCCACAGCGAAATGCATGCACACGAAATTATGGGAATCTAGCGGAATTTCAGTTTTATAGCCATAAAACGCCAAACAAAAGGACCAGTCATGGCAGGGTGATGACTATGGTTCCTTAGGTCGGATTTGATGTCCCGGAAAGTCTTTAGGCGATCTAGGTTCGGGGGCCCGAGCCCACGAAAATATGAGAATTAGGCGAAATTCCAGTTTTATGGAAGTAAAATACCCATAAATGAGGAACGATCATGGCAGGGCGGTGACTATGATTTCTTAAGTTGTATTTGATGTTCCAGATGACTATTGGGCGATCCAGGACCGGGCCCAGGCCCACGGCGGAAGGCGTGGGTTATAAAACACGAAAATATGGGAATCAGGCGGAATTCTAGTTTAATGGCCCTATAATGCTAGAAATTGAGGAACGGCCATGGCGGTGAGGTGACTATCGTTCCTTAAGTTGTATTGGATGTCTCAGAAAATTTTTAGGCGATTCGGGTCAGGGGGCCCGGGCCCACAGCATAAGACGTTGACTATAGCATACGAAAATCTAGGAACGAAATTCTAGTTGTATGGCCGTAAAATGACAAAACACGAGGAATGATCATGGAGGGGTAGTGAATATGGTTCCTTAAGTCGTATTTGATGTCCCAAAAATTTTAAGGCGATTCGGGTCCAGGAGCCCGGGCCCACGG
Organism: Nicotiana tomentosiformis; assembly: GCF_000390325.3. Lineage (NCBI taxonomy): Eukaryota > Viridiplantae > Streptophyta > Magnoliopsida > Solanales > Solanaceae > Nicotiana > Nicotiana tomentosiformis. The sequence goes on along the minus strand of NC_090819.1, from coordinate 877,029 downwards.
CGGAAGGCATTGACTATAGCACACGAACATCTAAGAATCAGGCGGAATTCCAGCTTTATGGCCGTAAAACGCCAAAAAATCAGGAAAGGTGATGGAGGGGCAGTGGATATGGTTCCTTAAGTCATATTTGATGTCCCGGAAAGCTTTTAGGCGATTCGGGTCCAGGGGCATGGGCCCATGGTGGAAGGCGTGGGCTATAGCACACGAACATATGGGAATCAAGCGGAATTCCAATTATATGGCCGTAAAATGCTAAAACATGAGGAACAATCATGGGATGGTGGTGACTATGGATCCTTAGGCTGTATTTGATGTCCCAGAAAAATGTTATGCGATCTGGGTTTGGGGGCCCTGGACCACGGCGGAAGGCGAGGGCTATAGCAAACGAAAATATGGGAATCAGGTAGAATTCTAGTTTTATGGTTGTAAAACACCAAATAATGAGGAACAATTATGGCGGGGTTGTGCCTATGGTTCCTTAGGTCGTATGTGATGTCCTTGAACAATTTTAAGCGATGCAAGCCCATGGGCCTGGGCCCATGGCGGAAGGCGTGGGCTATAGCACAAGAAAATATGGGTATCGGGCGGAATTCCATCTTTATGGCCTTAAAACGCAAAAACACGAGGAACGGTCATGGAAGGGAGGTGGCTATGGTTCCTTAAGTCGTATTGTATGTGGTGGAACAATTATAGGCGACTCGGGTCCGGGGGCCCGGGCCCACGGCGGAAGGCGTGGGCTATATCACACAAACATATGAGAATCATGTGGAATTCTAGTTTTATGGCCGTAAAATGCCTAAAATCGAGGAAACATCATGGAAGGATGGTGACTATGGTTCCTTAGGTTGTATTTAATGTCCCGTAAAACTTTTAGGCGATTCAAGTCCGAGGCCCCTGGCCCACGACAGAAGGCACGGGCACACGAAAATATGAGAAACGGGCAGAATTCCAGTTTTATGGCCATAAAACGCCAGCAAATATGGAACGATCATGGCATGGTTGTGACTATTCTTCCTTAGGTCGTATTTGATATCACTAAAAAATTTTAGGTGATTCTGGTGCGGGGGACTTGCCCACAGTGAAAGGCGTGGGTTATAGCACACAAAATATGAGAATTGGGCGGAATTCAAGTTTTATGGCCGTAAAATGCCACAAAAAAGGAACAGTCATGGCAGGGTGATTACTATGGTTCCTTAGGTCGGATTTGATGTCCCGAAAAAGTTTTAGGCGATCCAGGTTCAGGGCCCCAAGCCCACGAAAATATGGGAATCGGGCGAATTTCAAGTTTTATGGTAGTAAAAAAACCCATAAATGAGGAACGATCATGGCAGGGTCGTGATTATGATTCCTTAGGTCGTATTTGATGTTCCAGAAAGCTTTTGGGCAATTCGGGACCGGTGGCCCTGGCCCACAGTAGAAGGCGTGGGCTATAGCACATGAAAATATGGGAATCAGGCGGATTTCCAGTTTAATGGCCCTAAAACGTTGAAAACTGAGGAACGGTCATGGCAGGATGGTGATTATGGTTCCTTAATTCGTATTTGATGTCCCGGAAAAGTTTTAGGCGATTCGGGTCCAGGGGCCCGGGCCCACAGCGGAAGGCGTTGACTATAGCACACAAAAATCTAGGAATCGAGCGGAATTCAAGTTTTATGGCCATAAAATGCCAAAATATGAAGAACGACCATGTCGGGGTAATGACTATGGTTCCTTAAGTCATATTTAATGTCTCAGAAAAGTTTTAGGCTATTCGGGTCCGGGGGCCCGGGAAAACGGCCGAAGGCGTTGACTATAGCACACGAATATTTGGGAATCGGGCAGAATTCCTGTTTTATGGCTGTAAAACGCCAAAACACGAGGAAAGGTCATGGAGGGGTGGCAGCTATGGTTCCTTAAGTCTTATTTGATGTCTTGGAAAAAGTTTAGGCGATTCGGGTCCGGGGGCCTAGGCCCACGGCAGAAGGCGTGGGCTATAGCACACGAACATATGGTAATTGGGCGAAATTCCAATTTTTGTCCGTAAACGCCAAAAAATGAGGAACAATAATGGAAGGGTGGTGACTATGGTTCCTTAGGTTGTATTTGATGTCCCGGAATATGTTTAGGCGATCCGGGTTCGGGGGCCCTGGCTGTTACACCCCATAGTTTCGTATGTGAGAGTACGTCTTAAGTCAATTGATGTAAGCTCTGAAATGAGATCATCTTTTAAAGTACATAAAGTGAGTTAATCATATTAACTTAGAGGTTACAAATATTTAGGATTATGGACTGCAAGTACCACGAGGGTTGGAAGGCTTAGAAGCTAAACCAATTGAAGAAAATAAGTTTCGTCGAAAGTCGACAAGTTGGGAAAGTTATAACATGTACTTTTGGGGTGATACTAAGGTGCTCAAAATGACAAGGAGCTTATGTTATAAGTTAGTTTTGTCTTATGATAGTCGTGTGTTATGTTTTGAATTCAAGTGAGTTGTGGAACAAAAGTCGGCAAAGATCATCACAAGTTACATTCATAAATATGCTACAATTTAGGTCAAATGTAACTGAGCGTTTCTCCCAATATACTTGGCATTAGGGGATGATCTACCTACAAAATTGAATATCTACGAGTCTATTTTCTAACACATTAAACCGTTCATCGATATGACATAGGAGTAGAGAGATGTTTGTAGTTTCGCGAGACTGCGCAGACTGCATACGTGACAAGTAGGTGTGTCACTAAAGCGATAACACTAGAACGATCCCTACGACGTAAGTATCGCTATATCACCTCTCTGTTTCTTTATATTTTGAGTTTTGGAAGGTGATTCATAGTTAATAAAATGTCTAATTTATGTATATAAGCTTTAAATATCATGGAATGTTGATAAATATGTTTCCTAATAGTTATAACTTACGGGACGGTGATCGAAAATCGTGAGTTCGAGTTATTCGACTTGAAGTGGACTGTTTTGTGTTGCTTTTGGGCTGTCTATTTTTCTGATATTTTATGGAGTTTTGGACGATAAAAGGTGTGGAGAAACACCACATAATGATGTAATGGTGGTCTGGTCATTCGTCGTTACACTTTTAGGTTGTTTGACACTACTTTTGTTATCATTTTATGTATGAAGTGATTAGGGTGTGTGGGCTATTTTGTGGTATATTGTGATGGAGATAAGGTTGGAAAATGATTCATACATGTTGTTATTGTTTTGTTCTTGGTGTTGTTGGTATATTGTATTGGGGGAGGGCCTTGTTACAGGGGAGATGCTACCCAAATTTACGTAAACGAGCTACTAGTTTAAGTTGTGAACTTAGCCTTTACTCAGCACTGATTTTTAATCTCCTTATGTTGTGGTATATTGAGTTGAGTTGTTTGAAGAATTGCTTGGAAGGTATTAAGGACTTAACAGAGTTAAGGTATGTTAAGGCTAAACCTTTCTTTCATTTTGGAATGATCCAGTAACTACATGTGTTTTATAATGAGACATAAAGAGAAGTTTATATTTCTAAATTTATGTACATTTTCTTAGTATCATAAGTTACAGCATTCTCCCTTATCGGGACTTCATATTCAATCAATTTTTGTCTTCTGTCAGCCAAGAGAGCAGAGAGTCTATATATGTACAATATTACCGTATTTTCACCACCATCGAGCTATAATCGATGGGCATGCCCCTATTGGGCAACCGTTGATCAGATGGTAAGTTATATAACGAGCCTATTGTGGACGAGTGCCTATGAGCGAGCCCAGAATGGACGAGATACAGAGCCTAGTATGGTCGAGCGCATATGAGCGAGCCTACTACGGCAAAGAAGTTACACATACCGAGCTTTATAGGGCCGGACATCAATTTTACTTACTATATTGAGAGAGTTTAGTCAGTATCAGCAGGTAAGCATATCTTCAGATTATCTTTGACTCCCAGTTACTTTCAGTTATTATATTATCAATTCAGTTTCAACTTTCAGTTATTCTGTTGCCTTACATACACGGTACATTATTTCGTACTGACGTCCCTTTTGCCGGGGACGCTGCATCTCATGCCTGCAAGTCCTAATTGACAGTTGAACAGACCCTCCCAGCAGACAGAGTCAAACATCAGCTTGGTTGGTAAGCTCCACATCCTCGGAGTTACCAGGTCTAGACCTTGGAGTCCATTTTATATATGCAGGTGTGATGGGTAGGTCGAGGCCCTGTCCGGACCATGGTACAGTTTAGTTATCTCTAGAGGCTTGTAGACGAGTTCTGTATATTTTGTATAGCAGTAGATGTTCATGGCAGCTTCGTTGGCCTGCACAGTTATATATATCAACTTTTGTGTATGTTTACCCCTCAGATGATAAAGGCGTTAATTTTAGGTGATTCAGAATATGGCCTCATCGGTCTAAGTTGAGGGTTAACCCTCCAGAGTCCACAATTATAGAGTTGTACGCTCGGGCCGAGTATGGCACCGTGTGCCGGCCACGCCTCTTCAGGTTTGGGGTGTGACAAACTTGGTATCAGAGCAATTCTGTCCTAGGGAGTCTTCAAGCCATGTCTAGTAGAGCCTTGTTTATAGATGTGTTGTGCACCACATTATATAAACAGGAAGCTACAAGGAATTTAGGAGTATGCTACCCTTCTTTCAAATCCACATCGTGTTATAGAGCCGAGTCATAAGAATTCAAGACAAGATTTATGTTTGCTAATTATAGAGATGTTTGCAATTTGAAAAATTATAGCTAGCTAGAGGGCTACTATAGCAGCAGGTTAGGGCACTAGTAGAGAGAGAGAGAGAGTTCTTGACGATGTGACCCTGTTTGGGTCCCTATCAGATCGTGCATACTAGATGTGCAAAATTTCCAGCTTAAGACCCTAAGATGGGAATATCAAATACATCCTGTGAATAGCAGGCCATGGGAGTATCATAAGGCAAAAGTTTAAGTTTCAACATGTAACAGAAGCAAGGTGAAGAAGGGTACGAGGTACCCAATTAATGAAGATTATCCAAATTTTCAATTCAGGCAGAGAAATATAAGGCTTCTAAGTTACCTTCAACAAAAATAGAAGTATGTACAATTGGCCATACCCATTTTAGTTATGCCCTGTGGGAGCTAACATTTATTGTTTAAGAGAAAGATGGGATATCAGGATCCAGCTGGGGTTAGAGTAACCCAAAATGGTGGAGGATTGTGATCATTAGCTAAACTTTTTGAAGGATAGTGCAAACGTGGTAATAGATCTCCTTGTGAGACACCCAGGTGGTGCACTCTAGAATAGAACAGTCAGATATGAACACTAGAACGTTCAAAAATATCAGAAGACATGTAGTGGCATCCTAGAAGGGATAAATATTTACTTTAGTATGACTCTCGCCCCTAGTAAAAAGAGAATTTCAAAGATTGCATTCCAATAATAATAAAATGGACAACATAAGGATAAACTTTAAAGGTCATTCAAGAAGACACTCCGCCAAAGAAAAATCTTTGAGCAAAGTTAAGATTAAGGGACTAAGTGTGCCAGTTACACTATGTGTCACTATCGCGTGTAAGAATTTCAGTTATCCCTGGTATAGAAGGGTTACCGCAAGACGAGTAAGAGTCAGTGAAGACGTGAAAAGACGCTAAAGATGAAGAGGTAAACCATATATAGGTAAATCTTCATAACATTAAATGCTAGTACTCCTCTAAAGGGGGGAAGACGGTGTGATATGGTAGTAAGTCGGAGTTATGTAGTTCAAGTAACTATGGAATAGTAAAGAAAGAATGCGGTAAAAAGGCAAAAGGAATGAGATTGCATTTATTCATATCCTATAGATATGTTACGACTCCAAAATATTATTCAAGAACGATGTCGGGAGAGGCAGTAAGGGTTCCCACACCAGATGTTATTGATAAATAAGTGCGAAAGAACATTTGATACATTAGGAGCCAGTGCAAAAGGTAAGTTAAGACAAAATGACATAACCCAAGAGAGGTTATACAGAATATAAATATAAATATGAGCATGGACTGACGAGTAGTTAGTAGTTGATTTAGAAAAATCTTGGTTATGGCTAGACAAGAGGTCTCAGATAAATCAGTAGATCATGCAAGATAAACGTAGTGAAACCCAGCAAAGGGAATTCTGTCTCTCAGATACGACATTGTAATGCTAGAGAAATATTCAGATAGGAGTTGGGTTAGTAGAAGGTACAGTATAAGTGTTACGAAAATAAAAGAGAGTGCCACTAGGGAGACAATTGATATTTCAATTCAGAAGCAACCTTATAAGCACAAGGGCGAGGAGGTATGTAACTAAGGATAATGATAGGCGAGTAAGAACATCAGAAATTCCGTGGGGTATACAATGTAATAAGCTCGCTGCTTTACAAGAGTCAGAGGGTCTTCCCTAAGCACAACGATGAAAGACTAGCTGAGAAAATAAGGAAGAAGGCTCCAAGCTAAGCATAGTGACTTAAAGAGGAAATGATCTTATAACAATATTCTCACTACAACATTGTATACACTCCATAAGAAAGTGGCACCTATCGTGGCTAATGAAAAAAAAAGTGATATTCGAGATCATATGAGTTGCATGAAATTCTAATAGGTGTGGCACTATGATAAGCCAAGTATTCATGTAACAAGTGGCAGAACGACCAGGAAAAGTAATTGCTTACTTTTTAAAGAAAGTTGAGAAGGCGCGAAAGGAATTATTCGATCAATGACCCAAAGTTAGTTACATTATGAACGCACTTAAGATTTCGGAGTGTTATCCATGCAACATATATGTTGACAATGATACAACTATAGGAGACTCCAGTATAAGTTAAAAGAAAGAATTGAGTCCACGTCACAGATAAAAGCTTGAATTGCTAGAAGGTTATATCATGGATGTTCCATAGCGTCCACGAGGGGCTAAAGTAATAACTAATACCCTGAGTCGCAGATCAGAAGATAAAGTAAGCCTACTTAAATGTTGAGATAGAAGAGGAAACTAAAGAGTTACATTAGCTAAATGAATTAAGATTCTGATTATTAGACCCCGATGATATAGAAATCGTGATTCACAACATTGCAAAATCACCCGTAATATCAGAGGCACAAGAGATATAGTACAACAACCATATTATATAATGACTCTACGATAAAGCCAGTTAGAAGAGCACCAGCCTCATAAGGAGTCAGTATGAAGCTCCCATCGGATTGTGTATGCACCAGAGGTGCAAGTATTATAGTAGAGCTTCAATTGTGGATGTGAATCCTACCTATGTGGAAAGAAGGTTATGAAAGAGATAGAAGATACGATGTAAGATTTAAAGGTAAGTAAGGTACACGTGAAGAAGGTACGCGATGACCAAGTACAGAAAGTTACGAATAATCCTGACATCAGATAAAGGGCTGGAAGCATCATAATTATGTATCAAAAAATGATAGTGTTGTCGTCAGTGGCATAACTTCTAGCCTATGGTTTCCAGGTACAGAGAGGTCTAGTTAAGAGAGTAAAGAAGAGTTAGAGATGATATGATGTCTCGCTTGAGGTTCTAGAATAACATAAGGAAATCTATGGTGCTAGCAATTTAAAGGAAGGTTGCGAGTAGTATAAATAGATATTTGCAGGTCGCAAGCTAAAGTATGGTAGAGCGACAAGGTTTTTGCTAGACAGGAGTAAGGATTAGAAATGGTGAGTGAGAAGGTGACGAGAATAGGTAAGGCCTAGGGATTAAGCCCATAAAAACAAGAGGGTTGATGAATTCCCAAGTTATAGAAAGCTCAGTATAGCCTGAATGAACTCAGAGGAGTCTAAGACTATGAGTGATCTAAAGAGATGAAATATTGCACTAGTAGTAGAATAAGGGTGTAATTGTGATAGATAAGAGGATGACGTTTAGGCCTTTGATTGGGTAATTATTCAAAGAGAAGGAATTTCATGAGATTAGAATACTCCCATAAGGTGAATCACATTGGGATGCTATGAAATACGATTATTGAAGTATAGTATTGACCCTAAGTGATTAGGCAAATAACTTCAGATGTTCCCAGATGAGACGTGAGCCCTAGTGACAATATATTACATAAGAGGTTTCAAGTTATCAGTGGTAGATTATAGATCAACATAAGGTGAATCGACAATAAGAGGATTAAAATTCCAAAGTATTAGATGAGATTAGGTTGTCATTCTTAAGATGAACAGTAATGAGGAAGAACTAAAGGACTTAGATTTATAAATATAGGATAAGCAGCGAGAGAGTAACCTGGAGTTGGGTAGCAAACCTCGGTAATAATAAACCGAAGTAAGTGTTATGGTATAGTATAACCTACCTAGATGTAGTAAATCCATAAGTATAGATATACACGGCTACGAAACAAGATATAGCAACAGTCGTAAGTTCGACAAGTATCGAGCAAAGAACATTAGCACACCTATAGATGCCAGAGGGACAACTTGTCATAGTACTGCATATGTTCACAAAGTGAGGCCCAGAGATTGGCTAAAGCTTGGAGGAAAAAGGACAGAAGAGTCGCATAGGCGCATATACAAGGACAAAGTCGTACAAGTTGCATGACAGTAGGTCGCAACAGTTACAAGATTGGAAAGAATTCTGACAACAAGTCATGGTGTGAGAAAGAGGCGCCCTCAGATTTATTAACAGAACAATTGCCTAGTTGTCAACGGCAGTACTAAATTATTTGTAAGAGCTATAAGTTATGAAACTGATAAGCGCATCAGTCAACATTCGAGGACGAATGTTCCAAGGGGGGAATGATGTTACACCCCATAGTTTCGTATGTGAGAGTACGTCGTAGCTTTTATCCCAATATACTTGGAATTACGGGATTATATACCTACCAAATTGAAGATCTACAAGTCTATTTTCAAACACATTAAACCGTTCATCTATACGATATAGGAGTACAGAGATATTTGCAGTTTTGCAAGACTGCGCAGACTGCATAGGTGACAAGTAGGTGTGTCATTAAAGCTTTTTGAGCAATACATTTCGTGTGTTATATGAGGTCTTTTTGGGAAATATTATATACCAAATGGAAGGTCTTGTAATGTAGTTCTAACACTCTTAACCATTTTTTCATACGCCATCCGGATAAACAGATATAAGCGTTTGAAGAAGAGCCAATAATAGGGTGCCAAGCTAGCACCTCTTTGATTTTTCAAAAATGGATATATATAGGCCTTATGTCGTCTATTTCTTCACTTTTCCACATTCCACGACCAGAATAAGACCCCTAAACATATCCCAAGCTCTCCACAAGGGTTTCCAAGAATATTAACATCCCGGGTACGAAAGCATTAAGCGATAACACTAGAACTATCCCTACGACGTAAGTATCGCTATATCGCCTCTGTTTTTCTTTGTAGTTTGAGTTTTGGAAGGTACTTTATAGTTAAGAAAACGTCTAATTTCTTTATTTAAGCTTTAAATATCAAGTAAGGCTGATAAATGCGTTTCCTAATAGTTAGAACTCACAAGACGGTGATCGAAAACTGTGAGTTTGAGTTATTCGACTTGTAATAGACTGTTTTGTGGGCTATTTCATGTTGCTTTTGGGATTTCTATTTTGTTGGTGTTTTATTGCGTTTTGGAGGATAAATGGTGTGGAGAAACACCACATTATGACGTAATAGTGGGTTGGTCATTCGTCGTTACATTTTTAGGTTGTTTGACACTACTTTTGTTGTCGTTTTATATATGAAGTGATTAGGGTGTGTGGGCTGTTTTGTGATATATTGTGATGGAGATAAGGTTGGAAAATGATTCATACATGTTGTTATTGTTTTTTTCTTGGTGTTGTTGGTATATGGTATTGGAGGAGGGCTTTCTTACAGGGGAGATGCTACCCAAATTTACGTAAACAAGCTACTAGTTTAAGTTGTGAACTTAGCCTTGACTCAGCACTGATTTTAAATCTCCTTATGCTGTGGTAGATTGATTTGAGTTGTTTGAAGAATTTCTTGGAAGGTACTAAGGACTTAACAGAGTTAAGGTATGTTAAGGTTAAACCTTTCTTTTATTTTGGCATGATCCAGTAACTACGTGTGTTTGATAATGAGACATAAAGAGAAGTTCATATTCCTGCATTTATGTACATTTTCATAGTCTGATAAGTTACAACATTCTCCCTTATCAGGACTTCATATTCAGTTAAGTTTTGTATTCTGTCAACCAAGAGAGCAAAGAGTCTATATATATACAATATTACAGTATTTTCACCACCATCGAGCTATAATCAATCGGCATGCCCCTATTGGGGAACCTCTGTTCAGATGGTAAGTTATATAACGAGCCTATTGTGGCTGAGCGCCTATGAGTGAGCCTACTACGGCAGAACAGTTACACATACCGAGCCTTATAGTGCCAGACAACTATTTTACTTACTTTATTGAGAGAGTCGAGTCAGTATCAGCAGGTAAGCATATCTTCAGATTATCTTTGACTCCCAGTTACTTTCAGTTGCCTTACATACATGGTACATTATTTTGTACTGACGTCCTTTTTTCCTTGGACGCTGCATCTCATGCCTGCAAGTCCTGATTGACAGTTCGACAGACCCTTCCAGCAGACAGAGTCAAACATCAGCTTGGTTGGTAAGCTCCACATCCTCGAAGTTACCAGGTCTAGACCTTGGAGTCCATTTTATATGCAGGTGTAATGGGTAGGTCGAGGCCTTGTCCCAACCATGGTACAATTCAGTTATTTGTAGAGGCTTGTAGACGAGTCCTGTATATTTTGTATAGCAGTAGATATTCATGTCAGCTTAGTCGGCCTGCACAGTTATATATATCAGCCTTTGGGTATGTTTACCCCTCAGATGAGAGGAGTTATTTTCAGATGATTTAGAATATGGCCTCATCGGCCTAAGTTGAGGGTTACCCCTACAGAGTTTACAGTTACAGAGTTGTACGCTTGGACCGAGTATGGCATCGGGTGCCGGCCATGCCTCTTCAGGTTTGGGGCGTGACACTGGCCCATGACAGAAGGCGTTGGCTATAACACACTAAAATATGGAAATCAGGTGAAATTCCTGTTTTATGGTCATAAAACACCAAAACCTGAGGAACGATTTTTGTGGGGCTGTGACTATGGTTCCTTAGGTTGTATTTGACGTCCCAAAAAGTGTTTTAAATGATACAGATCCATGGGCCTGGGCCGTGAGCTATAGCACACGAAAATAGGGGAATCGGGTGGAATTCCAGTTTTATGGCCGTAAAACCCCAAAAAATAAGGAACGGTCATGGCGGGGCAGTGGCTATGGTTCCTCAAGTCGTATTTGAAGTACTGAAATTTTTTAGGCGATTCTGGTCTGGGGTCCCAGGCCTACGGCGGAAAGCGTGGGCTTTAGCATACGAATATATGGGAATAAGGCGGAATTCCAGTTTTATGGCCGTAAAACGCCAAAAAAAGGAACAATCGTGGCAGGGTGGTGACTAGGGTTCCTTAGGTCGTATTGGATGTCCAGGAAAATTTTTAGGCGATTCTAGTTCGTGGGCCTTGTCCCACGGCGGAAGGCGTGGGCCTTGTCCCATGGCGGAAGGCGTGGGCCTTGTCCCATGGCGGAAGGCGTGGGCAATACCACACGATAATATGGGAATCAGGTGAAATTCCAGTTTTATGGTCGTAAAATGCCAAAAAACGAGAAATGATCAAAGCATGGCGGTGACTATGGTTCCTTAGGTCTTATTGGATTTTCCAAAAAAATTTTAGGCGATTCTGGTCCGGGGGCCTGGCCCACAACGAAAGGTGTGGGCTGTAGCACAAAAATATGGGAATTAGCAGGAATTCCAGTTTTATGGCCATAAAATGCCAAAAAAAAAGGAATAGTCATGGAAGGGTGGTGACTATGGTTCATTAGGTCAGATTTGATGTCCCGAAAAATTTTTAGGCGATCCAGGTTCGGGGGATTGGGCCCACGTCGGAAAGCGTTGACTATAGGACACGAAAATCTAGGAATCAGCCGGAATTCGAGTTTGATGGCTGTAAAACACCAAAAACGAGTAAAGATCATGGAGGGGCTATGATTATGGTTCCTCAAGTCATATTGGATGTCCTGGAAAATTGTTAGGCGATTCAGGTCCAGGGGTGCAAGCCCACGGTAGAAGGCATTGACTATAGCACAAGAAAATCTGGGAATCAGGTAGAATTCCTGTTTTATGGCCGTAAAATGCCAAAAAATGAGGAATGGTCATGACAAGGCGGTGGCTATGGTAACTTAAGTCGTATTTGATGTTCTGAAAAAATATTAGGCGATTCGGGTCCATGGGCCCGGGCCCACGGCGGAGGGCGTGGGCTATAGCACACGACAATATGGTAATCAGGTGAAATTCCAATTTTTGGTCGTAAAATGCCAAATAATGAGGAACGGTCATGTCGAGGCGGTGACTATAATCCTTAGGTCGTAATCGGTGTCCCGGAAAATTTTTAGGCGATCCGGGGGAACAGGCCCATGTCGGAAAGCATGGGTTGTTGCACACGAAAATGTGGGAATCAGGTGGAATTCCAGTTTTATTATCGTAAAAAGTCAAAACATGAGGAACGGTCATGGAGGGGTGGTGGATATGGTTCCTTAAGTAGTATTTGATGTCCTTGAAAAATTATAGGCGCTTTAGGTCTGGGGGCCCGGGCCTACGACGGAAGGCGTTGACTATAGCACACGACACTCTGAGAATCGGGCAAAATTCTTGTTTTATGGTCATATATCACCAAACAACGAGGAGTGGTCATGGAAAGGCGGTGGATATGGTTCCTTAAGTCGTATTTGATATTCTAGAAAAATATTAGGCGATTCGAGTGCGGGGCCCAGGCCCACGGCAGAATGCGTGGGCTATAGCACAAGAATATATGGGAATCAGGCGGAATTCCAGTTTTATGGCCGTAAAACGCCAACAAATGAGGAACAATCATGGCAGGGTGGTGAATATGGTTCCTTAGGTAGTATTTAATGTCCTTGAAAAATTCCGGGCGATTCAGTTCTGGGAGGCCCGGGCCTACAGCGGAAGGTGTGGGCTATAGCATACGAACATATGGGAATCAGGAGTAATTCGAGTTTTATGGCCATAAAATGCCAAAAAAAGAGGAACGGTCAAGGAAACACTGTGAGTATGGTTCCTTAGGTTGTATTGAATGTCCCAGAAAAATTCTAGGCGATCCGAGTCCGGGTGTCTGGGCCCACGGCTGAAGGCGTGGGCTATAGTACACGAAAATATGGGAATCGGACGAAATTCCATTTATATGGCCATAAAATGCCAAATATGAAGAACAATAATGGCGGGGCGGTGATTGTGGTTTCTTAGGTCGTATTGGATGTCTCGTAAAACTTTTAGGCGATTTGAGTCTGGGGGATTGGGCCCACAGCGGAAGGCGTGCGCTTTAGCACACGAAAATCTGGGAATCGGTGGAATTCTAAATTTTATGGCCTTAAAATGCCAAAACACGTGGTACGGTCATGGAGAGGTAGTGACTATGGTTTCTTAGTTTATATTTGATTTCCTAGAAAAATTATAGGCGATCCGGATACGAGGGCCCGAGCCCACGGCCGAAGGCGTGGGCTGTAGCAAATGAAAATATGGGAATTGAGTGGAATTCAAGTTTCATGGACGTAAAATGCCAAAACACGAGGAACGGTCATGGAGGGGCATTTAATATGGTTCCTTATATCATATTTGATGTCCAAAACAAATATTAGGCGCTACGGGTCCGGGGGCTCAGGCCCACAGCGGAAGGGGTGGGCTCGAGCACACAAAAATATGGAAATCGGGCGGAGTTCAAATTCTATGTTCGTAAAATTGAAAAAAATGAGGAGCGGTCATGGGAGGGTTGTGACTATGGTTCCTTAGGTTGTATTTAATGTCCAAAGAAATTTTAGGCGATCCGGGTCCGGGGGCTCGGGCCCACGACAGAAGGCATGGGCTATAGCAATCAAAAATATAGGAATTGGGCGGAATTCAAGTTTTATTGCCCGTAAAGCACCAAACAAATGAGGAACGATCATGGAGCGGCGGTGACTATGGTTCCATAGGTCGTAATCAAGGTCCCTAAAATGTTCTAGGCAATCCGGGTCGGGGGCCCGGGCCCACGGCGGAAGGTGTGCACTATAGCACACGAAAATATAGGAATCAAACGGAACTCCATTTATATGGCCATAAAATGCCATAAAATGAGGAACTGTCATGGCGGGGAGGTGACTGCAGTTTCTTAGGTCGTATTTGATGTCTCATAAAAATTTTAGGCGAGCTGAGTCCGAGTGCTTGGGCCTACAGCGAAAGGGGTGGGCTATAGCACACGAAAATCTGGGAATCGGGCGGAACTCCAACTTTTGTGGCCGTACAATGCCAAAAAGCAAGGAACGGTCATGGCGGGGTGGTAATAATGGTTCCTTAGTTTGTATTTGATGTCTCGGAAAAATTATTGGCGATCCGGATATGGGAGCCCGATCCCACGGCCGAAAATGTGGGCATGTAGCACATGAAAATATGGAAATCGGCCCGATCCCACGGTCGAAGGCGTGGTCAAACACTGAGGAACGGTCATAGAGGGGCGGAGGAAATGGTTACTTATATCGTATTTTATGTCCCAAAAAAACTTTAGGCGATCCGGGTCCGGGGGCTCAGGCCCACGGCCGAAGGGGTGGGCTATAGCACACAGAAATCTGGGAATCGGGCGGATTTCGAATTGTATGGTCGTAAAATGGAAAAGAATGAGGAACGGTCATGGAAGGGCTGTGACTATGGTTCCTTAGGTTGTATTTAATGTCCTGGACAAAATCTAGGCGATCCGGGTACGATGACCCAGGCTTACGGCGGAAGGCGTGGGCTATAGCAATCCAAAATATGGGAATCATGCGGAATTCAAATTTTATGGCCCGTAAAACACCACAAAATGAGGAACAATCATGGAGCGGCGGTGACTATGGTTCCTTAGGTCGTAATCAATGTCCCGAAAAAGTTCTAGGCAAAAGGCGTGGGCTATAGCAATCAAAGATGTGGGAATCAGGCTAAATTCACGTTTTATTGCCCGTAAAACACCAAACAATGAGGAACGATCATGGAGCGGCGGTGACTATGGTTCATTAGGTCGTAATCAATGTCCCGAAAAATTTCTATGCAATCCGGGTCCAGGGGCCCGGGCCCACGGCGAAAGGCGTGGGCTATAGTACACGAAAATATGGGAATCGGACGGAATTCCATTTATACGGCCATAAAATGCCAAAAATGAAGAACACTAATGGCGGGGCGGTGACTGTGGTTTCTTAGGTCGTATTTGATGTCTCGTAAAACTTTTAGGCGATTTGAGTCTGGGGGATTGGGCCCACAGCGGAAGGCGTGCGCTTTAGCACACGAAAATCTGGGAATTGGTGGAATTCTAAATTTTATGGCCTTAAAATGCCAAAACATGTGGTACGGTCATGGAGGGGCAGTGACTATGGTTTCTTAGTTTGTATTTGATTTCCTAGAAAAATTATAGGCGATCCGGATACGAGGGCCCGAGCCCACGGCCGAAGGCGTGGGCTGTAGCAAATGAAAATATGGGAATCGAGCGGAATTCAAGTTTTATGGACGTAAAGTGCCAAAACACGAGGAACGGTCATGGTGGGGCAGTTAATATGGTTCCTTATATCGTATTGGATGTATCGAAAAAACTTTAGGCGATCCGGGTCCAGGGGCTCAGGCCCACGACGGAAGGGGTGAGCTATAACACACAAAAATCTGGGAATCGGGCGGAATTCGAATTGTATGGTCGTAAAATGGAAAACAACGAGGAACGGTCATGGAAGGGCTATGAGTATGGTTTATTAGGTTATATTTAATATCCCGGACAAATTCTAGGCGATCCGGGTCCGGGGGCTCAGGCCTCGGTGGAAGGGGTGGGCTATAAACCACAAAAATCTGAGAATCGGGCGGAATTCAAATTTTATGGTCGTAAAATGATAGAAAATGAGGACCGGTCATTGAAGGGCAGTGACTATGGTTCCTTAGGTTTTATTTAATGTCCCAGAAACATTCTAGGCAATCCGGGTCTAGGGGCCCGGGCTTACGGCGGAAGGCGTGGGCTATAGCAATTCAAAGATATGGGAATCAGGCTGAATTCACGTTTTATTGCTCGTAAAACACCAAACAATGAGGAACGATCATGGAGCAGTGGTGACTATGGTTCCTTAGGTCGTAATCAATGTCCCGAAAAAATTCTAGGCAATCCGGGTCAGGGGCCCAAGCCCATGGCGAAAGGCGTGGGCTATAGTACACGAAAATATGGGAATCGGACGGAATTCCATTTATACGGCCATAAAATGCCAAAAATGAAGAACACTAATGGCGGGGCGGTGACTGTGGTTTCTTAGGTCGTATTTGATGTCTCGTAAAACTTTTAGGCGATTTGAGTCTGGGGGATTGGGCCCACAGCGGAAGGCGTGCGCTTTAGCACACGAAAATCTGGGAATTGGTGGAATTCTAAATTTTATGGCCTTAAAATGCCAAAACATGTGGTACGGTCATGGAGGGGCAGTGAATATGGTTTCTTAGTTTGTATTTGATTTCCTAGAAAAATTATAGGCGATCCGGATACGAGGGCCCGAGCCCACGGCCGAAGGCGTGGGCTGTAGCAAATGAAAATATGGGAATCGAGCGGAATTCAAGTTTTATGGACGTAAAGTGCCAAAACACGAGGAACGGTCATGGTGGGGCAGTTAATATGGTTCCTTATATCGTATTGGATGTATCGAAAAAACTTTAGGCGATCCGGGTCCAGGGGCTCAGGCCCACGACGGAAGGGGTGAGCTATAACACACAAAAATCTGGGAATCGGGCGGAATTTGAATTGTATGGTCGTAAAATGGAAAACAATGAGGAACGGTCATGGAAGGGCTATGACTATGGTTTATTAGGTTATATTTAATATCCCGGACAAATTCTAGACGATCCGGGTCTGGGGGCTCAGGCCTCGGTGGAAGGGGTGGGCTATAAAACACAAAAATCTGAGAATCGGGCGGAATTCAAATTTTATGGTCGTAAAATGATAGAAAATGAGGACCGGTCATTGAAGGGCAGTGACTATGGTTCCTTAGGTTTTATTTAATGTCCCAGAAACATTCTAGGCAATCCGGGTCTAGGGGCCCGGGCTTACGGCGGAAGGCGTGGGCTATAGCAATCAAAGATATGGGAATCAGGCTGAATTCACGTTTTATTGCTCGTAAAACACCAAACAATGAGGAACGATCATGGAGCAGTGGTGACTATGGTTCCTTAGGTCGTAATCAATGTCCCGAAAAAATTCTAGGCAATCCGGGTCAGGGGCCCAAGCCCATGGCGAAAGGCGTGGGCTATAGTACACGAAAATATGGGAATCGGACGGAATTCCATTTATATGGTCATAAAATGCCAAAAATGAAGAACAGTAATGGAGGGGCGCTGACTGTGGTTTCTTAGGTCGTATTTAATGTCTCGTAAAACTTTTAGGCGATTTGAGTCTGGGGGATTGGGCCCACAGCGGAAGGCGTGCGCTTTAGCACACGAAAATCTGGGAATCAGTGGAATTCTAAATTTTATGGCCTTAAAATGCCAAAACACGTGGTACGGTCATGGAGAGGTAGTGACTATGGTTTCTTAGTTTGTATTTGATTTCCTAGAAAAATTATAGGCGATCCGGATACGAGGGCCCGAGCCCACGGCCGAAGGCGTGGGCTGTAGTAAATGAAAATATGGGAATCGAGTGGAATTCAAGTTGTATGGACGTAAAATGCCAAAACACGAGGAACGGTCATGGAGGGGCATTTAATATGGTTCCATATATCGTATTTGATGTCCAAAAAAAATATTAGGCGATACGGGTCCGGGGGCTCAGGCCCACAGCGGAAGGGGTGGGCTAGAGCACACAAAAATATGGGAATCGGGCGGAATTCAAATTCTATGGTCGTAAAATAGAAAAGAATGAGGAACGGTCATGGGAGGGCTATGACTATGGTTCCTTAGGTTGTATTTAATGTCCTAGACAAAATCTAGGCGATCCGGGTCGGGGGGCCCGGGCCCACGACGGAAGGCGTGGGCTATAGCAATTAAAGATATAGGAATCGGGCGGAATTCAGTTTTATTGCCCGTAAAACACCAAACAAATGAGGAACGATCATGGAGCGGCGGTGACTATGGTTCCATAGGTCGTAATCAAGGTCCCTAAAATGTTCTAGGCAATCCGGGTCGGGGGCCCGGGCCCACGGCGGAAGGCGTGCGCTATAACACACGAAAATATGGGAATCAGACGGAACTCCATTTATATGGCCATAAAATGCCATAAAATGAGGAACTATCATGGCGGGGAGGTGACTGTGGTTTCTTAGGTCGTATTTGATGTCTCGTAAAAATTTTAGGCGAGCTGAGTCCGATTGCTTGGGTCCACAGCGAAAGGAGTGGGCTATAGCACACGAAAATCTGGGAATCGGGCGGAACTCCAATTTTTGTGGCCGTACAATGCCAAAAAACAAGGAACGGTCATGGCGGGGCAGTAATAATGGTTCCTTAGTTTGTATTTGACATCCCGGAAAAATTATAGGCGATCCGGATATGGGGGCCCGATCCCACGGCCGAAAACGTGGGCATGTAGCACATGAAAATATGGGAATCGGCCCGATCCCACGGCCGAAGGCGTGGTCAAACACCGAGGAACGGTCATAGAGGGGCAGAGGAAATGGTTACTTATATCGTACTTTACGTCCCGAAAAAACTTTAGGCGATCCGGGTCCGGGGGATCAGGCCCACTGTGGAAGGGTTGGGCTATAGCACACAGAAATCTGGGAATCGGGAGGATTTCGAATTGTATGGTCGTAAAACGTCAAAGAATGAGGAACGGTCATGGAAGGGCTGTGACTATGGTTCCTTAGGTTGTATTTAATGTCCCGGACAAAATCTAGGCAATCTGGGTACGATGACCCAGGCTTACGGCGGAAGGCGTGGGCTATAGCAATACAAAATATGGGAATCATGCGGAATTCAAGTTTTATGGCCCGTAAAACACGACAAAATGAGGAACAATCATGGATTGGTGGTGACTATGGTTCCTTAGGTCGTAATCAATGTCCCGAAAAGGTTCTAGGCAAAAAGCGTGGGCTATAGCAATCAAAGATGTGGGAATCAGGTTGAATTCACGTTTTATTGCCCGTAAAACACCAAACAATGAGGAACGATCATGGAGCGGCGGTGACTATGGTTCATTAGGTCGTAATCAATGTCCTGAAAAATTTCTAGGCAATCCGGGTCCAGGGGCCCGGGCCCACGGCGAAAGGCGTGGGCTATAGTACACGAAAATATGGGAATCGGACGGAATTCCATTTATACGGCCATAAAATGCCAAAAATGAAGAACACTAATGGCGGGGTGGTGACTGTGGTTTCTTAGGTCGTATTTGATGTCTCGTAAAACTTTTAGGCGATTTGAGTCTGGGGGATTGGGCCCACAGCGGAAGGCGTGCGCTTTAGCACACGAAAATCTGGGAATCGGTGGAATTCTAAATTTTATGGACTTAAAATGCCAAAACACGTGGTACGGTCATGGAGGGGCAGTGACTATGGTTTCTTAGTTTGTATTTTATTTCCTAAAAAAATTATAGGCGATCCGGATACGAGAGCCCGAGCCCACGGCCGAAGGCGTGGGCTGTAGCAAATGAAAATATGGGAATCGAGTGGAATTCAAGTTTTATGGACGTAAAATGCCAAAACATGAGGAACGGTCATGGAGGGGCATTTAATATGGTTCCTTATATCGTATTTGATGTCCAAAACAAATATTAGGCGATACGGGTCCGGGGGCTCAGGCCCACAGCGGAAGGGGTGGGCTAGAGCACACAAAAATATGAGAATCGGGCGAAATTCAAATTCTATGTTCGTAAAATGGAAGAAAATGAGGAACGGTCATGGGAGGGCTGTGACTATGGTTCCTTAGGTTGTATTTAATGTCCAAAGAAATTTTAGACGATCCAGGTCCGGGGGCTCGGGCCCACGATAGAAGGCGTGGGCTATAGCAATCAAAGATATAGGAATCGGGCGGAATTCAAGTTTTATTGCCCGTAAAACACCAAACAAATGAGGAATGATCATAGAACGGCGGTGACTATGGTTCCATAGGTCGTAATCAAGGTCCCTAAAATGTTCTAGGCAATCCGGGTCGGGGGCCTGGGCCTACGGCGGAAGGCGTACGCTATAGCACACAAAAATATGGGAATTAGACGGAACTCCATTTATATGGCCATAAAACGCCATAAAATGAGGAACTGTCATGGCGGGGAGGTGACTGCAGTTTCTTAGGTCGTATTTGATGTCTTGTAAAAATTTTAGGCGAGCTGAGTCCGAGTGCTTGGGCCCACAGCGAAAGGAGTGGGCTATAGCACACGAAAATCTGAGAATCGGGCGGAACTCCAACTTTTGTGGCCGTACAATGCCAAAAAGCAAGGAACGGTCATAGCGGGGCGGTAATAATGGTTCCTTAGTTTGTATTTTATGTCCCGAAAAAATTATAGGCGTTCCGGATATGGGGGCCCGATCCCACGACCGAAAACGTAGGCATGTAGCACATGAAAATATGGGAATCGGCCCGATCCCACGGCCGAAGGCGTGGTCAAACACCGAGGAACGGTCATAGAGGGGCGGAGGAAATGGTTACTTATATCGTATTATATGTCCCAAAAAAACTTTAGGCGATCCGGGTTCGGGGGCTCAGGCCCACGGCCGAAGGGATGGGCTATAGCACACAGAAATCTGGGAATCGGGCGAATTTCGAATTGTATGGTCGTAAAACGGAAAAGAATGAGGAACGGTCATGGAAGGGCTGTGACTATGGTTCCTTAGGTTGTATTTAATGTCCTGGACAAAATCTAGGCGATCCGGGTACGATGACCCAGGCTTACAGCGAAAGGCGTGGGCTATAGCAATCCAAAATATGTGAATCATGCGGAATTCAAGTTTTATGGCCCGTAAAACACCACAAAATGAGGAACAATCATGGAGCGGCGGTGACTATGGTTCCTTAGGTCGTAATCAATGTCCCGAAAAAGTTCAAGGCAAAAGGCGTGGGCTATAGCAATCAAAGATGTGGGAATCAGGTTGAATTCATGTTTTATTGCCCGTAAAACACCAAACAATGAGGAACGATCATGGAGCAGCAGTGACTATGGTTCATTAGGTCGTAATCAATGTCCCGAATAATTTCTTGGCAATCCGGGTCCAGGGGCCCGGGCCCACGGCGAAAGGCGTGGGCTATAGTACACGAAAATATGGGAATCGGACGGAATTCCATTTATATGGCCATAAAACGCCAAATATGAAGAACAATAATGGCGGGGCGGTGACTGTGGTTTCTTAAGTCGTATTGGATGTCTCGTAAAACTTTTAGGCGATTTGAGTCTGGGGGATTGGGCCCACAGCGGAAGGCGTGCGCTTTAGCACATGAAAATCTGGGAATCGGTGGAATTCTAAATTTTATGGCCTTAAAATGCCAAAACACGTGGTACGGTCATAGAGGGGCAGTGACTATGGTTTCTTAGTTTGTATTTGATTTCCTAGAAAAATTATAGGCGATCCGGATACGAGGGCCTGAGCCCACGGCCGAAGGCGTTGGCTGTAGCAAATGAAAATATGGGAAACGAGAGGAATTCAAGTTTTATGGATGTAAAATGCCAAAACACGAGGAACGGTCATGGAGGGATAGTTAATATGGTTCCTTATATCGTATTTGATGTCCCGAAAAAATTTTAATCGATACGGGTCCGGGGGCTCAGGCCCACAGTGGAAGGGGTGGGCTAGAACACACAAAAATATGGGAATCGGGCGGAATTCAAATTCTATGGTCGTAAAATGGAAACAAACGAGGAACGGTCATGGCAAGGCTGTGACTATGGTTCCTTAGGTTCTATTTAATGTCCAAAGAAATTATAGGCGATCCGGGTCCGGGGGATCGGGCCCACGACAAAAGGCGTGGGCTATAGCAATCAAAGATATAGGAATCGGGCGGAATTCACGTTTTATTGCCCATAAAACACCAAACAAATGAGGAACGATCATGGAGCGGTGGTGACTATGGTTCCATAGGTCATAATCAATGTCCCTAAAATGTTCTAGGAAATTCGGGTCTGGGTGCCCGGGCCCACGGCGCATGGCATGCGCTATAGCACACGAAAATATGGGAATCACACGGAATTCCATTTATATGGCCATAAAACGCCATAAAATGAGGAACTGTCTTGGCGGGGAGGTGACTGTGGTTTCTTAGGTCGTATTTGATGTCTCGTTAAAATTTTAGGTGAGCTGAGTCCGGGTACTTGGGCCCACAACGAAAGGCGTGGGCTATAGCACACGAAAATCTGGGAATCGGGCGGAACTCCAACTTTTGTGGCCGTACAATGCCAAAGAGCAAGGAACGGTCATGGCGGGGCAGTAATAATGGTTCCTTAGTTTGTATTTGATGTCCCGGAAAAATTATAGGCGATCCGGATATGGGGGCCCGATCCCACGGCCGAAAACGTGGGCATGTAGCACATGAAAATATGGGAATCGGCCCAATCCCACGGCCGAAGGCGTGGTCAAACACCAAGGAACGGTCATAGAGGGGCGGTGGAAATGGTTACTTATATCGTATTTTATGTCCCGAAAAAACTTTAGGCGATCCGGGTCCGGGGGCTCAGGCCCACGGCGGAAGGGGTGGGCTATAGCACACAAATATCTGGGAATCGGGCGGAATTCGAATTGTATGGTCGTAAAACGGCAAAAAAGAGGAACGGTCATGGAAGGCCTGTGACTATGGTTCCTTAGGTTATATTTAATGTCCCGAAAGAATTCTAGGCAATCCGGGTCTGGGGACCCAGGCTTACGGCGGAAGGCGTGAGCTATTACAATCAAAAATATGGGAATCAGGCGGAATTCAGGTTTTATGGCCCGTAAAGCATCAAAAAATGAGGAACGATCATGGAGCGGCGGTGACTATGGTTTCTAAGGTCGTAATCAATCTCCCGAAAAATTTCTAGGCAATCCGGGTCCGGGGGACCGGGCCCACGGCGGAAGGCGTGGGCTATAGCACACGAATATGGGAATCAGACCGAATTCCATTTATATGGCCATAAAATGCCATAAAATGAGGAACAGTCATGGCGAGGAGGTGACAGTGGTTTCTTAGGTCGTATTTGATGTCTCGTAAAACTTTTAGGCGATCTGAGTCCGGGTGCTTTGGCCCATAGCGGAAGGCGTGGGCTATAGCAAACGGAATTCTAGGAATCAAGGGAATTCCAAATTTTATGGCCGTAAATTGCCAAACAACGTGAAACGGTCATGGCGGGGTAGTGACTATGGTTCCTTAGTGTGTATTTGATGTCCCATAAAAATTATAGGCGATCCGGATATGGGGGCCGGAGCCCACGGCCGAAGGCGTGGGCTATTGTACATGAAAATATGGGAATCGAGCAGAATTCATGTTTTATGGACGTAAAATGCTAAAACAGGAGTAACGGTCATGGAGGGGAGGTGAATATGGTTCCTTATATCGTATTTGATGTCCCGAAAAAATTTTAGGCGAAAAGGGTCTGGGGGCTCAGGCCCACGGCGGGAGGGGTGGGCTATAGCACATAAAATTATGGGAATCGGACGGAATTCGTATTTTATGGTCGTAAAATTCGGGATGTCAAATACGACCTAAGGAACCATAGTCACTGCCCCGCCATGACCGTTCCTCATTATTTTGCGTTTTACGCCCATAAAATTGGAATTTCGCCCGATTCCAATATTTTCTATGCTATAGCCCACGCCTTCCGCCGTGGGCCTAGTTCCCCGGACTCGGATTACATAAAACTTTTTCTAGACATTAAATACGACCTAAGGAACCATAGTCACTGCCCCGCCATGACCGTTCCTTGTGTTTTGGCATTTTACGGTCATAAAATTGGAATTTCGCCCGATTCCTATATTTTTGTATGATATAACCCACGCCTTCCACCGTGGTGCCGGGTCCCCGAACCCGAATCTCCTAACAATTTTTCAGGGCGTCAACTACGACCTACGGAACCATAGTCACTGCCCCGCCATGACCGTTCCTCATATTTTTGCATTTTACGGCGATAAAACTGGAATTCCACCCGATTCCCATATTTTCGTGTGCTATAGCCCACGCCTTCCGCCGTGGGCCCGGGATCCCACATTTGGATCGCCTAAAATTTTTCCAGGATGTCAAATACGACCTAAGGAACGATAGTCACCACCCCGCCATGACCGTTCCTCGTTTTTTGGTGTTTTACGGCTATAAAACTGGAATTCCGCTCGATTCTCATATTTGAGTGTGCTATATCCCACGCCTTCCGCCGTGGGCCTTGGCCCCAAGACCCAGATCGCCTAAAACAATTTCGAGACATCAAATATGAACTAAGGAACAAAGTTTAACCACCCTTCCCATGACCATTCCTCATTCTTTGGCGTTTTACGGCTATAAAAATGGAATTCTGCCTGTTTCCTATATTTTCTTGTTCTATAGCCCTCGCCTTCCGTCGTGGGCTCATGCCCCAGAACCCGGATCACCTAAATATTATTCGAAACATCAAATACGACTCAAGGAACATCTTTTGACAACCTCTCCATGACCGTTTCTCATTTGTTTGCGTTTTAAGGCCATAAAACTGGATTTCCGCCTGATTCCCATATTTTTGTGTTTTATACCCACGCCTTCTGGCGTGGGCCCGAGCCCCCTGACCCGTATTGCCTAAACGTTATCAATGTCATCAAATACGACCTAAGGAACAAATTTTGACCATCCCGCCATGACCGTTTCTGCTTTTCTGGCATTTTACGGCCATAAAACTGGATTTCCGCCTGATTCCCATATTTTCGTGTACTATAGCCCACGCCTTCCGTCGTATGCCTAGGCCCCCTAGCCGGATCGCCTAAAAATGTTTTTGAGACATCAAATATGATCGAAGGAACCATAGTCACTGCCCCGCCATGACCGTTCTTCAGTGTTTGGTGTTTTACGTCTATAAATCTGGAATTCTGCCTAATTCCCATATATTCTGTGCTATAGCCCACGCCTTTCGCCATGGGCTGGGGTCCCCGGACTTGGATTACATAAAAAATTTTCGAGACATTAAATGCGACCTAAGGACCCATAGTCTCTGCCCCATCATGACTGTTCCTCGTGATTTGGCATTTTACGGCTATAAAATTGGAATTCCACCTGATTCTCATATTTTTGTGTGCTATAACCCACGCCTTCCGTCGTGGGGTCATGTGCCCGGACCCAAATCGCCTAACAATTTTTCTGGAAATCGAATGCGACCTAAGGAGCATATTTGGACTGCCCCTCCATGACCGTTCCTCAAATTTTGGTGTTTTACGGCCATAAAACTGGAATGCCACCCGATTCCCATATTTCTGTGTGCTATACCCACGGCTTCCGGTGTGGGCCCGAGCCCCCAGACCCGAATTGCCTAAAGTTTGTCTACGACATCAAATACGACCTAAGGAACATATTTTGACTACCCATACATGACCATTCCTCAAATTTTGGCATTTTACGGCCATAAAACTGGATTTCCGCCTGATTCCCATATTTCTGTGTTTTATACCCATGCCTTCTGGCGTGGGCCCGATCCCCCTGACCCGTATTGCCTAAACTTTATCAACGTCATCAAATACGACCTAAGGAACAAATTTTGACCATCCCTCCATGACCGTTTCTGCTTTTCTGGCGTTTTACGGCCATAAAACTGGATTTCTGTCCGATTCCCATATTTTCGTGTACTATAGCCCACGCCTTCCGTCGTATGCCTAGGCCCCCTAGCCGGATCGCCTAAAAATGTTTTCGAGACATCAAATATGATCGAAGGAACCATAGTCACTGCCCCGCCATGACCGTTCTTCAGTGTTTGGTGTTTTACGTCTATAAATCTGGAATTCTGCCTAATTCCCATATATTCTGTGCTATAGCCCACGCCTTTCGCCATGGGCTGGGGTCCCCGGACTTGGATTACATAAAAAAATTTTGAGACATTAAATTCGACCTAAGGACCCATAGTCTCTGCCCCACCATGACCGTTCCTCGTGATTTGGCATTTTACGGCTATAAAATTGGAATTCCACCTGATTCTCATATTTTTGTGTGCTATAACCCACGCCTTCCGTCGTGGGGTCATGTGCCCGGACCCAAATCGCCTAACAATTTTTCTGGAAATCGAATGCGACCTAAGGAACATATTTGGACTGCCCCTCCATGACCGTTCCTCAAATTTTGGTGTTTTACGGCCATAAAACTGGAATGCCACCCGATTCCCATATTTCTGTGTGCTATACCCACGGCTTCCGGTGTGGGCCCGAGCCCCCAGACCCGAATTGCCTAAAGTTTGTCTACGACATCAAATACGACCTAAGGAACATATTTTGACTACCCTTCCATGACCGTTCCTCAAATATTTGCATTGTATGGCCATAAAACTAGAATTCCACCTGATTCCCATATTTTCGTGTGCTATACCCACGCCTTCCGGCGTGGGCCTGGGCCCCCTGACTCGGATTGCCTAAAATTTGTCTGCGACATCAAATACAACCTAAGGAACAAGTGTTTTGACTGTCCCTCCTTGACCGTTCCTCATTTTCTGGTGTTTTACGGCCTTAAAACTGGATTTTCGCCTGATTCCCATATTTGCGTGTGCTATATCCCACGCCTTCCGCCGTAGGCCTAGGCCCCAGGTCCGGAACACATAAAAAAAATTTTGGATGTCAAATACGACCTAAGGAACCATAGTCACTGCCCCGCCATTACCGTTCCTCATTATTTTGCATTTTACGTCCATAAAATTAGAATTTCGCCCGATTCCAATATTTTCTGTGCTATAGCCCACGCCTTCCGCCGTGGGCATGGGTCCCCGAACTCGGATTACATAAAACTTTTTCAAGACGTTAAATATGACCTAAGGAACCATATTCACTGCCCCGCCATGAACGTTCCTTGTGTTTTGGCATTTTACGGCCATAAAATTGGAATTCCGCCCGATTCCCATATTTTTGTGTGCAACAACCCACGCCATCCGCCGTGGGGCCGGGCCTCCGGACCCGGATCGCCTAAAAATTTTTCAGGACATCAACTACGACCTACGGAACCATAGTCACTGCCCCGCCATCACCGTTCCTCGATTTTTGGCATTTTCCGTCCATAAAACTGGAATTCTGCCTGATATCGATATTTTCATGTGCTATATCCCACGCCTCCCGCCGTGGTCCTGGTCCACCAGACCCGGATCGCCTAAAGGTTTTTCGGGACATCAAATACGACCTAAGGAATATATTTTGACTGCCGCGCTATGACCGTTCCTCATATTTTCACGTTTTACGGCCATAAAACTGGAATTCCACCTGATTCCCATATTTCTGTCTGTTATACCCCCGCATTCCGGCGTGGGCCTGGGCCCCCTGACACAGATTGCCTAAACTTTGTCTGCGGCATCAAATACGACCTAAGGAATATATTTTGACTGCCCCGCCATGAGTGTTTCCTATTTTTTGGCATTTTACGGCCATAAAACTGGATTTTCGCCCGATTCTCACATTTCTGTGTGCTATACCCACGTCTTCCGATGTGGGCCCGGCCCCCAACCCGGATTGCCTAAAATGTTTTTGCGACATCAAATATAACCTAAGGAACAAATTTTACCATCCCTCCATGAACGTTCCTCATTTTCTGGCGTCTTACGGCCATAAAACTAGATTTTCGCCAGATTCCCATATTTGCGTGTGCTATAGCCCACGCCTTCCGCCGTAGGCCTAGGCCCCCCAGCCGGATCGCCTAAAGTTTTTTTTGGGACGTTAAATACGACCTAAGGAACCATAGTCACTGCCCCTCCATGACCGTTCATTAGTGTTTGGCGTTTTACGTCCATAAAACTGGAATTCTGCCCAATTCTCATATATTATGTGCTATAGCCCACGCCTTTTGTCCATGTGCCGGGGTCCCCGGACCCGGATAACATAAAAACATTTCGAGACATTAAATACGACCTAAGGACCCATAGTCATTGCCCTGCCATGACCATTCCTCGTGATTTGGCATGTTACGTTTATAAAATTGGAATTCCGCCCAATTCCGATATGTTTGTGTCCTATAACCCATTCCTTCCGCCGTGGGGCCGCGCCCCCAGACCCGGATCGCCTAACAATTTTCTCTAGAAATCAAATACGACCTAAGGAACATATTTGGACTACCCGCCATGACCGTGCCTCATATTTTTGTGTTTTACGGCCATAAAACTAGAATTCCACCCAATTTCTATATTTCTGTGTGCTACACCCACGACTTCCGTCGTGCGCCCCCTGAACCGGATTGCCTAACGTTTGTCTACGACATCCAATATGACCTAAGGAACATATTTTGAATACCCCTCTATGATCGTTCCTCATATTTTGGCATTTTACGGGCATAAAACTAGAAGTCCACCCGATTCCTATATTTCCGTGTGCTCTACCCATGCCTTCCGGCGTGGGCCTGGGCCCCCTTACCCGGATTGCCTAAAATTTGTCTGCGACATCAAATACGATCTAAGGAACAAATTTTGACTTTCCCTCCTTGACCGTTCCTCATTTTCTGGTGTTTTACGGCCTTAAAAGTGGATTTCTGCCTGATTCCCATATTTTTGTGTGCTATAGCCCATGCCTTCCGCCGTAGGCCTAGGCCCCAGGGCCGGATCACCTAATATAATTTTCGGGATGTCAAATACGACCTAAGGAACCATAGTCACTTCCCCTCCATGACCGTTCATCATTATTTGGCATTTTACGTCCTTAAAACTGAAATTCCGCCTGATTCCAATATTTTCTGTGCTATAGCCCACGCCTTCCGTCGTGGGCCCGGGTCCCCGGACTCGTATTACATAAAACAATTCTGAGATGTTATATACGACCTAAGGAACCATAGTCACTGCCCCGCCATTACTGTTCCTCGTGATTTGGCATGTTACGGCTATAAAATTGGAATTCCGCCTGATTCTCATATTTTTGTGTGCTATAGCCCACGCCTTCCGTCGTGGGGCCGTGCCCGGACCCGGATCGCCTAATAATTTTTGGACTTCCCCTCCATGACTTTTCCTCATAATTTGGTGTTTTACGGCCATAAAACTGGAATGCCACCCGATTCGCATATTTCTGTGTGCTATACCCACGGCTTCCGGTGTGTGCTCGAGCCTCCAGACCTGAATTGCCTAAAGTTTGTCTACGACATCAAATACGACCTAAGGAACATATTTTGACTGCCCTACCATGACTGTTCCTCAAATTCTGGCATTTTACGGCCATAAAACTAGAATTCCACCTGATTCCCATATTTTCGTGTACTATACCCACGCCTTCCGGCGTGGGCCTGGGCCCCCTTACTCGGATTACCTAAAATTTGTCTGCGATATCAAATACGACCTAAGGAACAAATTTTGACTGTCCCTCCTTGACCGTTCCTCATTTTCTGGTGTTTTACGGCCTTAAAACTGGATTTCCGCCTGATTCCCATATTTTCGTGTGCTATAGCCCACGCCTTCCGCCGTAGGCCTAGGGCCCAGGTCCGGAACACATAAAAAAAATTCGGGATGTCAAATACGACCTAAGGAACCATAGTCACTGCCCCGCCATGAACGTTCCTCATTATTTTGCGTTTTACGTCCATAAAATTGGAATTTCGCCCGATTCCAATATTTTCTGTGCTATAGCCCACGCCTTCCGCCGTGGGCCTGGGTCCCCGGACTCGGATTACATAAAACTTTTCCTAGACTTTAAAAACGACCTAAGGAACATATTTTGACTGCCCCGCCATGACCGTTCCTCATATTTTCACATTTTACGGCCATAAAACTAGATTTCCACCTGATTCCCATATTTCTGTCTGTTATACCCACGCATTCTGGCGTGGGCCTGGGCCCCCTGACACAGATTTCCTAAACTTTGTCTGTGGCATCAAATACGACCTGAGGAACATATTTTGACTGCCCCGCCATGAGTGTTTCCTATTTTTTGGCATTTTACGGCAATAAAACTGGATTTCCTCCCGATTCTCACATTTCTGTGTGCTATACCCACGTCTTCCGGTGTGGGCCTGGCCCCCCGACCCGGATTGCCTAAAATGTTTTTGCGACATCAAATATAACCTAAGGAACAAATTTTACCATCCCTCCATGAACGTACCTCATTTTCTGGCGTCTTACGGCCATAAAACTAGATTTTCGCCAGATTCCCATATTTGCGTGTGCTATAGCCCACGCCTTCCGCCGTAGGCCTAGGCCCCCCAGCCGGATCGCCTAAAGTTTTTTTTTGGGACGTCAAATACGACCTAAGGAACCATAGTCACTGCCCCCTCCATGACCGTTCATTAGTGTTTGGCGTTTTACGTCCATAAAACTGGAATTCTGCCCAATTCTCATATATTATGTGCTATAGCCCACGCCTTTTGTCCATGTGCCGGGGTCCCCGGACCCGGATAACATAAAAACATTTCGAGACATTAAATACTGCCGAAGGACCCATAGTCATTGCCCTGCCATGACCATTCCTCGTGATTTGGCATGTTACGTTTATAAAATTGGAATTCCGCCCAATTCCGATATGTTTGTGTCCTATAACCCATTCCTTCCGCCGTGGGGCCGTGCCCCCAGACCCGGATCGCCTAAAAATTTTCTCTAGAAATCAAATACGACCTAAGGAACATATTTGGACTACCCGCCATGACCGTTCCTCATATTTTTGTGTTTTACGGCCATAAAACTAGAATTCCACCCAATTTCTATATTTCTGTGTGCTACACCCACGACTTCCGCCGTGCGCCCCCTGAACCGGATTGCCTAACGTTTGTCTACGACATCAAATACGACCTAAGGAACATATTTTGAATACCCCTCTATGATCGTTCCTCATATTTTGGCATTTTACGGGCATAAAACTAGAAGTCCACCCGATTCCTATATTTTCGTGTGCTCTACCCACGCCTTCCGGCGTGGGCCTGGGCCCCCTTACCCGGATTGCCTAAAATTTGTCTGCGACATCAAATACGATCTAAGGAACAAATTTTGACTTTCCCTCCTTGACCGTTCCTCATTTTCTGGTGTTTTACGGCCTTAAAACTGGATTTCTGCCTGATTCCCATATTTTTGTGTGCTATAGCCCACGCCTTCCGCCGTAGGCCTAGGCCCCAGGGCCGGATCACCTAATATAATTTTCGGGATGTCAAATACGACATAAGGAACCATAGTCACTTCCCCGCCATGACCGTTCATCATTATTTGGCATTTTATGTCCTTAAAACTGAAATTCCGCCCGATTCCAATATTTTCTGTGCTATAGCCCACGCCTTCCGTCGTGGGCCTGGGTCCCCGGACTCGTATTACATAAAACAATTCTGAGATGTTAAATACGACCTAAGGAACCATAGTCACTGCCCCGCCATTACTATTCCTCGTGATTTGGCATGTTACGGCTATAAAATTGGAATTCCGCCTTATTCTCATATTTTTGTGTGCTATAGCCCACGCCTTCCGTCGTGGGGCCGTGCCCGGACCCGGATCGCCTAATAATTTTTGGACTTCCCCTCCATGACCGATCCTCATAATTTGGTGTTTTACGGCCATAAAACTGGAATGCCACCCGATTCGCATATTTCTGTGTGCTATACCCACGGCTTCCGGTGTGTGCTCGAGCCTCCAGACCTGAATTGCCTAAAGTTTGTCTACGACATCAAATACGACCTAAGGAACATATTTTGACTGCCCTACCATGACCGTTCCTCAAATTCTGGCATTTTACGGCCATAAAACTAGAATTCCACCTGATTCCCATATTTTCGTGTACTATACCCACGCCTTCCGGCGTGGGCCTGGGCCCCCTGACTCGGATTACCTAAAATTTGTCTGCGATATCAAATACGACCTAAGGAACAAATTTTGACTGTCCCTCCTTGACCGTTCCTCATTTTCTGGTGTTTTACGGCCTTAAAACTGGATTTCCGCCTGATTCCCATATTTTCGTGTGCTATAGCCCACGCCTTCCGCCGTAGGCCTAGGGCCCAGGTCCGGAACACATAAAAAAAATTCGGGATGTCAAATACGACCTAAGGAACCATAGTCACTGCCCCGCCATGAACGTTCCTCATTATTTTGCGTTTTACGTCCATAAAATTGGAATTTCGCCCGATTCCAATATTTTCTGTGCTATAGCCCACGCCTTCCGCCGTGGGCCTGGGTCCCCGGACTCGGATTACATAAAACTTTTCCTAGACTTTAAAAACGACCTAAGGAACATATTTTGACTGCCCCGCCATGACCGTTCCTCATATTTTCACATTTTACGGCCATAAAACTAGATTTCCACCTGATTCCCATATTTCTGTCTGTTATACCCACGCATTCTGGCGTGGGCCTGGGCCCCCTGACACAGATTTCCTAAACTTTGTCTGTGGCATCAAATACGACCTGAGGAACATATTTTGACTGCCCCGCCATGAGTGTTTCCTATTTTTTGGCATTTTACGGCAATAAAACTGGATTTCCTCCCGATTCTCACATTTCTGTGTGCTATACCCACGTCTTCCGGTGTGGGCCTGGCCCCCCGACCCGGATTGCCTAAAATGTTTTTGCGACATCAAATATAACCTAAGGAACAAATTTTACCATCCCTCCATGAACGTACCTCATTTTCTGGCGTCTTACGGCCATAAAACTAGATTTTCGCCAGATTCCCATATTTGCGTGTGCTATAGCCCACGCCTTCCGCCGTAGGCCTAGGCCCCCCAGCCGGATCGCCTAAAGTTTTTTTTTGGGACGTCAAATACGACCTAAGGAACCATAGTCACTGCCCCCTCCATGACCGTTCATTAGTGTTTGGCGTTTTACGTCCATAAAACTGGAATTCTGCCCAATTCTCATATATTATGTGCTATAGCCCACGCCTTTTGTCCATGTGCCGGGGTCCCCGGACCCGGATAACATAAAAACATTTCGAGACATTAAATACTGCCGAAGGACCCATAGTCATTGCCCTGCCATGACCATTCCTCGTGATTTGGCATGTTACGTTTATAAAATTGGAATTCCGCCCAATTCCGATATGTTTGTGTCCTATAACCCATTCCTTCCGCCGTGGGGCCGTGCCCCCAGACCCGGATCGCCTAAAAATTTTCTCTAGAAATCAAATACGACCTAAGGAACATATTTGGACTACCCGCCATGACCGTTCCTCATATTTTTGTGTTTTACGGCCATAAAACTAGAATTCCACCCAATTTCTATATTTCTGTGTGCTACACCCACGACTTCCGCCGTGCGCCCCCTGAACCGGATTGCCTAACGTTTGTCTACGACATCAAATACGACCTAAGGAACATATTTTGAATACCCCTCTATGATCGTTCCTCATATTTTGGCATTTTACGGGCATAAAACTAGAAGTCCACCCGATTCCTATATTTTCGTGTGCTCTACCCACGCCTTCCGGCGTGGGCCTGGGCCCCCTTACCCGGATTGCCTAAAATTTGTCTGCGACATCAAATACGATCTAAGGAACAAATTTTGACTTTCCCTCCTTGACCGTTCCTCATTTTCTGGTGTTTTACGGCCTTAAAACTGGATTTCTGCCTGATTCCCATATTTTTGTGTGCTATAGCCCACGCCTTCCGCCGTAGGCCTAGGCCCCAGGGCCGGATCACCTAATATAATTTTCGGGATGTCAAATACGACATAAGGAACCATAGTCACTTCCCCGCCATGACCGTTCATCATTATTTGGCATTTTATGTCCTTAAAACTGAAATTCCGCCCGATTCCAATATTTTCTGTGCTATAGCCCACGCCTTCCGTCGTGGGCCTGGGTCCCCGGACTCGTATTACATAAAACAATTCTGAGATGTTAAATACGACCTAAGGAACCATAGTCACTGCCCCGCCATTACTATTCCTCGTGATTTGGCATGTTACGGCTATAAAATTGGAATTCCGCCTTATTCTCATATTTTTGTGTGCTATAGCCCACGCCTTCCGTCGTGGGGCCGTGCCCGGACCCGGATCGCCTAATAATTTTTGGACTTCCCCTCCATGACCGATCCTCATAATTTGGTGTTTTACGGCCATAAAACTGGAATGCCACCCGATTCGCATATTTCTGTGTGCTATACCCACGGCTTCCGGTGTGTGCTCGAGCCTCCAGACCTGAATTGCCTAAAGTTTGTCTACGACATCAAATACGACCTAAGGAACATATTTTGACTGCCCTACCATGACCGTTCCTCAAATTCTGGCATTTTACGGCCATAAAACTAGAATTCCACCTGATTCCCATATTTTCGTGTACTATACCCACGCCTTCCGGCGTGGGCCTGGGCCCCCTGACTCGGATTACCTAAAATTTGTCTGCGATATCAAATACGACCTAAGGAACAAATTTTGACTGTCCCTCCTTGACCGTTCCTCATTTTCTGGTGTTTTACGGCCTTAAAACTGGATTTCCGCCTGATTCCCATATTTTCGTGTGCTATAGCCCACGCCTTCCGCCGTAGGCCTAGGGCCCAGGTCCGGAACACATAAAAAAAATTCGGGATGTCAAATACGACCTAAGGAACCATAGTCACTGCCCCGCCATGAACGTTCCTCATTATTTTGCGTTTTACGTCCATAAAATTGGAATTTCGCCCGATTCCAATATTTTCTGTGCTATAGCCCACGCCTTCCGCCGTGGGCCTGGGTCCCCGGACTCGGATTACATAAAACTTTTCCTAGACTTTAAAAACGACCTAAGGAACATATTTTGACTGCCCCGCCATGACCGTTCCTCATATTTTCACATTTTACGGCCATAAAACTAGATTTCCACCTGATTCCCATATTTCTGTCTGTTATACCCACGCATTCTGGCGTGGGCCTGGGCCCCCTGACACAGATTTCCTAAACTTTGTCTGTGGCATCAAATACGACCTGAGGAACATATTTTGACTGCCCCGCCATGAGTGTTTCCTATTTTTTGGCATTTTACGGCAATAAAACTGGATTTCCTCCCGATTCTCACATTTCTGTGTGCTATACCCACGTCTTCCGGTGTGGGCCTGGCCCCCCGACCCGGATTGCCTAAAATGTTTTTGCGACATCAAATATAACCTAAGGAACAAATTTTACCATCCCTCCATGAACGTACCTCATTTTCTGGCGTCTTACGGCCATAAAACTAGATTTTCGCCAGATTCCCATATTTGCGTGTGCTATAGCCCACGCCTTCCGCCGTAGGCCTAGGCCCCCCAGCCGGATCGCCTAAAGTTTTTTTTTGGGACGTCAAATACGACCTAAGGAACCATAGTCACTGCCCCTCCATGACCGTTCATTAGTGTTTGGCGTTTTACGTCCATAAAACTGGAATTCTGCCCAATTCTCATATATTATGTGCTATAGCCCACGCCTTTTGTCCATGTGCCGGGGTCCCCGGACCCGGATAACATAAAAACATTTCGAGACATTAAATACTGCCGAAGGACCCATAGTCATTGCCCTGCCATGACCATTCCTCGTGATTTGGCATGTTACGTTTATAAAATTGGAATTCCGCCCAATTCCGATATGTTTGTGTCCTATAACCCATTCCTTCCGCCGTGGGGCCGTGCCCCCAGACCCGGATCGCCTAAAAATTTTCTCTAGAAATCAAATACGACCTAAGGAACATATTTGGACTACCCGCCATGACCGTTCCTCATATTTTTGTGTTTTACGGCCATAAAACTAGAATTCCACCCAATTTCTATATTTCTGTGTGCTACACCCACGACTTCCGCCGTGCGCCCCCTGAACCGGATTGCCTAACGTTTGTCTACGACATCAAATACGACCTAAGGAACATATTTTGAATACCCCTCTATGATCGTTCCTCATATTTTGGCATTTTACGGGCATAAAACTAGAAGTCCACCCGATTCCTATATTTTCGTGTGCTCTACCCACGCCTTCCGGCGTGGGCCTGGGCCCCCTTACCCGGATTGCCTAAAATTTGTCTGCGACATCAAATACGATCTAAGGAACAAATTTTGACTTTCCCTCCTTGACCGTTCCTCATTTTCTGGTGTTTTACGGCCTTAAAACTGGATTTCTGCCTGATTCCCATATTTTTGTGTGCTATAGCCCACGCCTTCCGCCGTAGGCCTAGGCCCCAGGGCCGGATCACCTAATATAATTTTCGGGATGTCAAATACGACATAAGGAACCATAGTCACTTCCCCGCCATGACCGTTCATCATTATTTGGCATTTTATGTCCTTAAAACTGAAATTCCGCCCGATTCCAATATTTTCTGTGCTATAGCCCACGCCTTCCGTCGTGGGCCTGGGTCCCCGGACTCGTATTACATAAAACAATTCTGAGATGTTAAATACGACCTAAGGAACCATAGTCACTGCCCCGCCATTACTATTCCTCGTGATTTGGCATGTTACGGCTATAAAATTGGAATTCCGCCTTATTCTCATATTTTTGTGTGCTATAGCCCACGCCTTCCGTCGTGGGGCCGTGCCCGGACCCGGATCGCCTAATAATTTTTGGACTTCCCCTCCATGACCGATCCTCATAATTTGGTGTTTTACGGCCATAAAACTGGAATGCCACCCGATTCGCATATTTCTGTGCGCTATACCCACGGCTTCCGGTGTGTGCTCGAGCCTCCAGACC
The DNA here is from genome assembly GCF_000390325.3 of Nicotiana tomentosiformis. Taxonomy (NCBI): domain Eukaryota; kingdom Viridiplantae; phylum Streptophyta; class Magnoliopsida; order Solanales; family Solanaceae; genus Nicotiana; species Nicotiana tomentosiformis. Next base: position 840,403 of record NC_090819.1, on the reverse strand, counting down.
TGAATTGCCTAAAGTTTGTCTACGACATCAAATACGACCTAAGGAACATATTTTGACTGCCCTGCCATGACCGTTCCTCAAATTCTGGCATTTTACGGCCATAAAACTAGAATTCCACCCGATTCCCATATTTTCGTGTGCTATACCCACGCCTTCCGGCGTGGGCCTGGGCCCCCTGACACGGATTGCCTAAAATTTGTCTGCGATATCAAATACGATCTAAGGAACAAATTTTGACTGTCCCTCCTTGACCGTTCCTCATTTTCTGGTGTTTTACGGCCTTAAAACTGGATTTCCGCCTGATTCCCATATTTTCGTGTGCTATAGCCCACGCCTTCCACCGTAGGCCTAGGCCCCAGGTCCGGAACACATAAAAAAAAATTCGGGATGTCAAATACGACCTAAGGAACCATAGTCACTGCCCCGCCATGAACGTTCCTCATTATTTTGCGTTTTACGTCCATAAAATTGGAATTTCGCCCGATTCCAATATTTTCTGTGCTATAGCCCACGCCTTCCGCCGTGGGCCTAGGTCCCCGGACTCGGATTACATAAAACTTTTCCTAGACATTAAATACGACCTAAGGAACCATATTCACTGCCTCTCCATGACCGTTCCTTGTGTTTTGGCATTTTACGGCCGTAAAAATGGAATTCCTCCCGATTCCCATATTTTTGTGTACTATAACCCATGCCATCTGCCGTGGGGCCGGGCCTCCGGACCCGGATTGCCTAACAATTTTTCGGGACATCAACTACGACCTACGGAACCATAGTCACTGCCCCGCCATCACCGTTCCTCAGTTTTTGGCATTTTCCGTCCGTAAAACTGGAATTCTGCCTGATATCGATATTTTCATGTGCCATATCCCACGCCTCCCGTCGTGGTCCCGGTCCACCAGACCCGGATTGCCTAAAAGTTTTTTGGGACGTCAAATACGACCTAAGGAACATATTTTGACTGCCCCGTCATGACCATTCCTCATATTTTCATTTTTTACAGCCATAAAACTGGAATTCCACCTGATTCCCATATTTTTGTCTGCTATACCCACGCATTCCGGCGTGGGCCTGGGCCCCTGACATGGATTGCCTAAACTTTATCTACGGCATCAAATACGACCTAAGGAACATATTTTGACTGCCCCGCCATGACCATTTCCTAATTTTTGGCATTTTGCGGCCATAAAACTGGATTTCCGACCGATTCTCACATTTCTGTGTGCTATACCCACGTATTCCGGTGTGGGCCCGGCCCCCCGACCCGGATTGCCTAAAATGTTTCTGCGACATTAAATATAACCTAAGGAACAAACTTTTACCAACCCTCCATGAACGTTCCTAATTTTCTGGCATCTTACCGCCATAAAACTAGATTTCCACCAGATTCCCATATTTTCGTGTGTTATAGCCCACGCCTTCTGCCATAGGCCTAGGCCCCCCAGCCAGATCACATAAAGTTTTTTTCGGGACGTCAAATACGACCTAAGGAACCATAGTCACTGCCCCGCCATGACCGTTCATCAGCGTTTGGCGTTTTACGTCCATAATACTGGAATTCTGCCCGATTCCCATATATTCTGTGCTATAGTCCACGCCTTTCTCCATGTGTCTGGGTCCCCGGACCCGGATTACATAAAAACAATTCGAGAAATTAAATACGGCCTAAGGACCCATAGTCATTGCCCTTCCATGACCGTTCCTCGTGATTTGGCTTGTTACGGTTATAAAATTGGAATTTCGCCCAATTCCGATATTTTTGTGTCCTATAACCCATTCCTTCCGCCGTGGGGCCGCGCCCCCGGACCCGGATCGCCTAACAATTTTCTCTGAAAATCAAATACGACCTAAGGAACATATTTGGACTGCCCCGCCATGACCGTTCCTCATATTTTTGTGTTTTACGGCCATAAAACAGGAATTCCACCCAATTTTCATATTTCTGTGTGCTACACCCACGACTTTCGGCATGGGCCCCCTGAACCGGATTGCCTAAAGTTTATCTACGACATCAAATACGACCTAAGAAACATATTTTGACTACCCCGCCATGATCGTTCCTCATATTTTGGCGTTTTCCGGCCATAAAACTAGTAGTCCACCCGATTCCTATATTTCCGTGTGCTATACCCACGCCTTCCGGCGTGGGCCTGGGCCCTCTTACCCGGATTGCCTACAATTTGTCTGCGACATCAAATACGATCTAAGGAACAAATTTTGACTTTCCCGCCTTGAACGTTCCTCATTTTCCGGTGTTTTACTTCCTTAAAACTGGATTTCTGCCTGATTCTCATATTTTTGTGTTCTATAGCCCACGCCTTCCACCATAGGCCTAGGCCCCAGGGCCGGATCACCTAAAATAATTTTCGGGATGTCAAATACGACCTAAGGAACCATAGTGACTTCCCATCCATGACCGTTCCTCAATATTTGGCATTTCACGTCAATAAAACTGGAATTCCGCCCGATTCCAATATTTTATGTGCTATAGCCCACGCCTTCCGTCGTGGGCCCGGGTCCCCGGACTCGTATTACATAAAAATATTTCGAGACATTAAATACGACCTAAGGAACCATAGTCACTGCCCCGCCATGACCGTTCCCTGTGTTTTGGCATTTTATGGCCATAAAATTGGAATTCTGCCCGATTCCCATATTTTTGTGTGCTCTAACCCACACCATCCGCCGTGGGGCCGAGCCTCCGGACCCGGATCGCTTAACAATTTTTTGGGATGTCAACTACGAGCTACGAAACCATAGTCATTGCCCCGCCATCACCGTTCCTTGTTTTTGGAATTTTTCGTCCATAAAACTTGAATTCTGCCTGATATCTATATTTTCATGTGCTATAGCCCACGCCTCCCACCGTGGTCCCGGGCCACCTGACCAGGATCACCTTAATATTTTTCGGGATGTCAAATACGACCTAAGGAACATATTTTGACTGCCCCTCCATGACCGTTCCTCATATTTTCGTGTTTTACGGCCATAAAACTGGAATTCCACCTGATTCCCATACTTCTGTCTGCTATACCCACCCTTTCGACGTGGGCACGGGCCCCCTGACACGGATTGCCTAAAAGTTTTCTATAATTTTTTGACTGCCCCGCCATGACCATTTCTCATTTTTTGGCATTTTACTGCCATAAAACTGGATTTTCGCCCAATTCTCATATTTCTGTGTGCTTTACCCACGCCTTCCGGCGTGGGCCCGGCCCCCCGACCCGGATTGGTAAAATATTTTTGCGACATCAAATATGACCTAAGGAACAAATTTTGACCATCCCTCCATGACCGTTCCTCATTGTCTGGCATTTTACGGCCATAAAACTAGATTTCCGCCTGATTCCCATATTTTTAAGTGTGCTATAGCCCACGGCTTCCGCCGTAGACCTAGGCACGCCGGCTGGATTGCCTAAAAAAATTTTCGAGACGTCAAATACAACCTAAGGATCCATAGTCACTGCCCTGCCATGATCGTTCCTCAGTGTTTGGCGTTTTACGTCCATAAAACTGGAATTCTGCCTGATTCCCATATTTTCTGTGTGCTGTGGGCCCGGGTCCTTGGACCCGGATTACAAAAAACAATTTCTGAGATGTTAAATAAGACCCAGGGAACCATAGTCACCGCCCCGCCAAGACCGTTTCTCGTGTTTTTGCATTTTACGGCCATATAACTGGAATTCCGTGTGATTCCCATATTTTCGTGTGCTATAGCCCTAGCCTTCCACTATGGGCCCAGGCCACCGGACTCGGATCGCCTAAAAATTTTCCAGGACATCAAATACGACCCAAGGAACCATAGTCACTTCCCCTCCATGACCGTTACTTGATGTTTGCTTTATACGACCATAAAACTTGAATTCCGCCCGATTCCCATATTTTCGTGTGCTATAGCCCACACCTTCCACTATGGGCCCAGGCCTCCGGACCCGGATCGCCTAAAAGTTTGCTGGGACATCCAATACGACACACGGGGCCATAGTCACCACCTGAACATGATCGTTCCTCATTTTTTGGCCTTTTACGGCCATATAACTGGAATTCCTCTTGAATCCCATATTTTCGTGCGCTATAGCCCATGCCTTCTGTTATGGGCCGAGGCCTCCGGACCCGGATCGCCTAAAAAATTTTCGGGACATCAAATATGACCCTAGGAATCATTTTCACCGCCCGGCTATGATCGTTCCTCGTTGATTGGCCTTTTACGGCCATAAAACTGGAATTCCACCCGATTTTCATATTTTCCTATGCTATAGCCCACGCATTCTGCTGTGGGTCCGGGCCCCCAGACCCGGATCGTTTAAAAGTTTTTTGGGACATCACATACGACCCTAGGAACTTTAATCACCGCCTCGCCATGACCGTTCCTCATGTTTTGGCGTTTTACTGCCATAAAATTGGAATTTCATCCGATTCCCATATTTTTGTGTGCTAGCCTTCGCCTTCCTCTGTGGGTCTGTGCCCCCGGACCCGGATCGCCTCAACTTCTTACGGGACACCACATACAAACCAAGGAACTATATTCACCGCCCCTCCATGATCGTTCCTCATTATTTGGCATTTACGGCTATACAACTGGAATTCCGGCCCCCGGACCCGAATCGTTTAAAATTGTTTCGGGACATCAAATACGTCCTAGGGAACCATAATCACCTCCCTGCCATGACCGTTCCCCATTATTTGCCGTTTTACGGCCATAAAATTGGAATTTTGCCCGATTTCCATATTTTCGTGTGTTGTTCCCCACGCCTTCCTCTATGGGCCCGGGCCCTCGGACCCGGATCGCCTAAAACTTTTTTGTGACATCACATATGACCCAAGGAACCATAGTCACTGCCCCGCCTTGACCGTTCCTCGTGTTTTGGCATTTTACGACCATAAAACTGGAATTTCGCCCGATTCCTATATTTTCGTCTCCCATGGCCCACACCTTCCAATGTGTGCGCGGGTCCCCGGACCTGGATCGTTAAAATTTTTCCGAGACAACTGATACGTCCTAAGGAACCATAATCACTGCCCTGCCATGACCATTCCTCATCTTTTGGCGTTTTACGCCCATAAAATTTGAATTTCACACGATTCCCATATTTTCGTTTGCTATAGCCCATGCCTTATGCCGTGGGCCCGGGCCCTCCACCCCGGATCGCCTAAAATATTTTCGGGATCTCATATACGACCCAAGGAAAAATAGTCACCGCCCTTCCATGACCGTTCCTCGTGTTTTGGCGTTTTACGGCCATGAAACTTGAATTTCGCCTCATTCCCATATTTTCGTTTGCTATAGCCCCGCCTTTCGACCTGTACTCGGATCGCCTAAAAAAATTTTGGGACATCGAATACAGTCCAAGGAACCATAGTCACTGCCCCGCCATGACCGTTCCTCATTGTTTGGCGTGTTACGGCCATAAAACAAGAATTCCGCCCGATTCCAATATTTTTGTGTGCTATAGCCCATGCCTTCCACTGTGGGCCTGGGCCCCTGGACCCTGATTGCCTAAACAAATTTCTGGACCTAAAATACGACCCAAGGAACCATATTCACCGCCCCTCCATGACCATTCCTTGTTTCGTGTCATTTTACGGACATAAAACAAGGATTCCGTCTAATTCCCATATATTTATGTGCTATAGCCCGAGTTTTCCTCCATAGGCCTCGGCCCCCGGACTCGGATAGTTTCAAATTTTGTATAACACCAACTACGACCCAAGGAACCATATTCACCACCCCGCCATGACCGTTCCTTGATATTTGCGTTTTACGATCATAAAACTTGAGTTCCGCCTGATTCCCATATTTTCGTGTACTATAGCCCACGCCTTACGCCATGGGCCCAGGTCCACGGATCCAGATAAGGAACAACAGTCACTGCACCGCCATGATCGTTCTTCAATTTTTGGGGTCATTCGACCATAAAACTGAAGTTCCGCCCGATTCCATATTTTCGTGTGCTATAGCCCAAGCCTTCCGCTATAGGCCCAGGCCTCTGGACCCGGATCGCCTAAATTTTTTTCGGGATATCAAATACGACCCAAGTAATGATAGCCACCGCTCCTTAATGACCGTTCCTTGATTTTTGCGTTTTACGATCATAAAACTGGAATTCCGCCCGATTCTTATATTTTCGTTTGCAATAGCCCACGCCTTCCGCTGCGGGCCTGGGCCCCCGGACTCGGATCGCCTAAAAACTTTTTGAGTCCTCAAATACGACCCAAGGAACCATATTCACCTCCCTGCCATGACCATTCCTTGTATTTTGGCATTTCACGATCATAAAACTAGAATTCGCCAAATTCCCATATTTTTGTGTGCTACAGCTCACGTCTTCCTCCGTGGGCCCCGTCCCCCGGACCCGGATCGTTTCAAATTTTTCCGGACAACAAATATGACCCAAGGAACCATAGTCACCACCCCGCCATGACCGTTCCTTGTTTTTGCGTTTTACGACCTTAAAACTTGAATTCCACATGATTTCTATATTTGCGTGTGCTATAGCCCACGCCTTCCGCCGTGAACCTAGGCCCACAGATCCGGATCTCCTAATAATTTTTTGGGACATCAAATACGACTTAAGGAACCACAGTCACCGCACCGCCATGATCGTTCCTCGTTTTTTGGCATCATAAAACTGATGTTCCGCCTGATTCCCATATTTCGTGTGCTATAACCCATGCCTTCTGCCGTGGGCTCGGGCCCCCGGACCCGGATCGCATAAAATATTTTTGGGACATCAAATAAGACCCAAGGAATCATAGTCACTACCCCGCCATGACCGTTTCTCGTGTTTTGGCATTTTACGGCCATATCACTGGAATTCCGCCTGATTCCCATATTTTCGTGTGCTATAGCCCTAGCCTTCCACTATGGGCCTAGGCCACCGGACCCGGATCGCCTAAAAATTTTCCGGGACATCAAATATGACCCAAGGAACCATAGTCACTGCCCCACCATGACCGTTCCTTGAGTTTTGTGTTATACGGCCACAAAACTTGAATTTCGCGCGATTCCCATATTTTCGTGTGCTATAGCCCACACCTTCCGCTATGGACCCAGGCCTCCGGACCCGGATTGCCTAAAAGTTTTTCGGGACATCCAATACGACCCACGGAACCATAGTCACCACCCGTCCGTGATCGTTCCTCGTGTTTTGGCCTTTGGCCATATAACTGGAATTCCGCCTGAATCCCATATTTTCGTGCGCATAGCCCAATCCTTCCGTTATGGGCCCAGGCCTCCAGACCCGGATCGCCTAAAAATTTTTCGGGACATCACATATGACCCAAGGAACCATAGTCACTACCCCGCCTTGACCGTTCCTCGTGTTTTGCCGTTTTACGACCATAAAACTGGAATTTCGCCCGATTCCCATATTTTCGTTTCCTATAGCCCACACCTTCCAACGTGGGAGCGGGCCCCCGGACCCGGATCATTTAATATTTTTCCGGGACAACTAATACGTCCCAAGGAACGATAATCACCGCCATGCCATGACCATTCCTTATCTTTTGGTGTTTTATGCCCATAAAATTTAAATTTCGCACGATTCCCATATTTTCGTGTGCTATAGCCCACGCCTTATGCCGTGGGCCTGGGCCCCCGGCCCCGGATCGCCTAAAATATTTTCGAGACCTCACATATGACCCAAGGAATCATAGTCACCACCCTTCCATGACCGTTCCTCGTGTTTTGGCATTTTACGGCCATGAAACTTGAATTTCGCCTCATTCCCATATTTTCGTTTGCTATAGCCCACGCCTTTCGCCGTGGGCCGGGGCCCTCATACTCGGATTGGCTAAAAATATTTCGGGACATCTAATACAATCCAAGGAACCATAGTCACCGCCCTGACATGACCGTTCCTCATTTTTTGGCATTTTACGGCCATAAAACTAGAATTCCGCCTGATTCCAATATTTTTATATGCTATAGCCCATGCCTTCCGTTGTGGGCCTGGGCCCCCGGACCCGAATCACCTAAAAAGATTTCTGGACATAAAATACGACCCAAGGAACCATAGTCACTACCCCTCCATGACCATTCCTTGTTTCTTGTCATTTTACGGACATAAAATAAGGATTCCGCCTAATTCCCATATATTTATGTGCTATAGCCCGAGTTTTCCTCCATAGGCCTTGGCCCCCGGACCCGGATAGTTTCAAATTTTTTATAACACCAACTACGACCCAAGGAACCATATTCACTGCCCCGCCATGACCATTCCTTGATTTTTACGTTTTACGGTCATAAAACTTGAATTCCGCCTGATTCCCATATTTTCGTGTGCTATAGCCCACGCCTACCGCCGTGGGCCAAGGCCCACGTATCAATATGTCCTAATATTTTTATAGGATATCAAATACGACATAAGGAACAACAGTCACCGCACCGCCATGATCGTTCCTCAAATTTTGGCGTCATACGACCATAAAACTGAAGTTCCGCCCGATTCCATATTTTCGTGTGCTATAGCCCACGCCTTCTGCTGTGGGTTCGGGCTCCCCGACCCGGATCGCCTAAAATATTTTTTAGGACATCCAATAAGACCCAAGGAACCATAGTCAATGCCCCGCCATGACCGTTTCTCGTGTTTTGGCATTTTACGGCCATATAACTGGAATTCCGCATGATTCCCATATTTTTGTGTGCTATAGCCCAAGCCTTCCGCTATGGGCCCAGGCCTCTGGACCCATATCGCCTAAAAATTTTCCGGGATATCAAATAAGACCCAAGGAACCATAGTCACTGCCCCTCCATGACCGTTCCTTGATTTTTGTGTTTTACGGCCATAAAACTTGAATTCCACCCGATTCCCATATTTTCGTGTGCTATAGCCTATGCCTTCCGCTATGGGCCCAGGCCTCCGTACCCGGATCGCCTCAAATTTTTCTGGGACATCCAATTCAACCCAAGGAACCATAGTCACCGCCCCACCATGACCGTTCCTTGATTTTTGCGTTTTACGGCCATAAAACTAGAATTCCGCCTGATTCCTATATTTTCGTGTGCTATAGCCCACGCCTTCAGCCGTGGGCCCAGGCCGCTGGAGCCGGATCGCCTAAAAATTTTTTGGGACTTCCAATACGACCCAAGTAACCATAGTCACCACCCTTCCATGACCGTTACTTGTGTTTTGGCATTTTAGGACATAGAACTGGAATTTCGCTCGATTCCTATATTTTCGTATGGTGTAGCCCACGCCTTTCGCCGTGGTCTGGGGTCTAGCGTACCCGGATCGCCTAAAAAAATTTTGAGACATCAAATATAACCCAATAAACCATAGTCACCACCCCGCCATGACCGTTCCTCATTTTTTGGCATTTTACGGTTATAAAACTGGAATTCCGCCCGATTCTTATATTTTCATTTGCAATAGTCCACGCCTTCCGCTGCGGGCCTAGGCCCCCGGACTCGGATCGCCTAAAAAAATTTCGAGACCTCAAATACGACCCAAGGAACCATAGTCACCACCCTGCCATGACCATTCCTTGTATTTTAGCATTTCACGACCATAAAACTAGAATTCGCAAAATTTCCATATTTTTGTGTGCTACAGCCCACGTCTTCCTCCGTGGGCCCCGGCCCCCGGACCCAGATCGTTTCAAATTTTTTCGGACAACAAATACGACCTAAGGAACCATAGTCACCGCCCCGCTATGACCGTTCCTTGTTTTTGCATTTTACGGCCTTAAAACTTGAATTCCGCATGATTCCCATATTTGCGTATGCTATAGCCCACGCCTTCCATTGGGAACCTAGGCCCACAGATCCGGATCTCGTAATAATTTTCTGGGACATCAAATACAATATAAGGAACCACAGTCACCGCACCGCCATGATTGTTCCTCATTTTTTGGCATCATAAAACTGATGTTCCGCCTGATTCCCATATTTCGTGTGCTATAACCCATGCCTTCTGCCGTGGGCTCGGGCCCCCAGACCCGGATCGCATAAAATATTTTTGGGACCTCAGATAAGACCTAGGGAACCATAGTCATCGCCCCGCCATGACCGTTTCTCGTGTTTTGGCATTTTACGGCCATATAACTGGAATTCCGCCTGATTCCCATATTTTCGTGTGCTATAGCCCTAGCCTTCCACTATGGGCCCAAGCCACCGGACCCAGATCGCCTAAAAATATTTTGGGACATCAAATACAACCCAAGGAACTATAATCACTGCCCCACCATGACCGTTCCTTGATTTTTGCGTTATACGGCCATAAAACTTGAATTCCGCTTGATTCCCATATTTTCGTGTGCTATAGCCCACACCTTCCGCTATGGGCCCAGGCCTCCGGACCCGGATCGCCCAAAAGTTTTCCGGGACATCCAATATGACCCATGGAACCATAGTCACCACCCGTCCATGATCGTTCCTCGTTTTTTGGCCTTTTATGGCCATATAACTGGAATTCCGCCTGAATCCCATATTTTCGTGCGCTATAGCCCAAGCCTTCCGTTATGGGCCCATGCCTCCTGATCCAGATCGCCTAAAAATTTTTTGGGACATCAAATTTGACCCAAGGAATCATATTCACCGCCCGGCTATGATCGTTCCTCGTTTTTTGGCCTTTTACGGCCATAAAACTGGAATTCCGACCGATTTCTATATTTTTCTATGCTATAGCCCACGCATTCCGAAGTGGGCCCAGTCCCCCAGACCTGGATGGTTTAAAATTTGTTTGGGACATCACATATGACCCAAGGAACTTTAATCACCGCCTCGCCATGACCGTTCCTCATGTTTTGGCGTTTTACTGCCTTAAAATAGAAATTCCGTCCGATTCCCATATTTTTGTGTGCTATAGCCTATGCCTTCCTCTGTGGGCCTGTGCCCCCGGACCCGAATTGCCTAAAATTCTTACAGGACACCACATACGACCCAAGGAACTATATTCACCGCCCCTCCATGATCGTTCCTCATTATTTGACATTTACGACTATACAACTTGAATTCCGGCCCCCTGACCCGGATCATTTAAAATTGTTTCGGGACATCAAATACGTCCTAGGGAACCATAATCACTGCCCCGCCATGACCTATCCCCATTATTTGGCGTCTTACGGCCATAAAATTGGAATTTTGCCCGATTTTCATATTTTCTTATACTGTAGCCCACACCTTCCTCTGTGGGCCTGGGCCCTCGGACCCGGATCACGTAAAACGTTTTTGGGACATCACATATGACCCAAGGAACCATAGTCACTACCCCGTCTTGACCGTTCCTCTTGTTTTGCCGTTTTACGACCATAAAACTGGATGGGCGCGGGCCCCCGGACCCGGATCATTTAAATTTTTCCGGGACAACTAATACGTCCCAAGGAACCATAATCACCGCCCTTCCATGACCAATACTCATCTTTTGGCGTTTTACGCCCATAAAATTTGAATTTCGCACGATTCCCATATTTTCCTGTGCTATAGCCCACGCCTTATGCCGTGGGCCCAGGCCCCCGGCCACGGATCGCCTAAAATATTTTCGGGACCTCACATACGACCCAAGGAAGCATAGTCACCGCCCTTCCATGACCGTTCCTCGTGTTTTGGCGTTTTACGGCCATGAAACTTGAATTTAGCCTCAATCCCATATTTTCATTTGCTATAGCCCACGCCTTTCGCCGTGGGCCGGGGCCCCCGTACTAGGATCGCCTAAAATTTTTTCGGGACATCGAATACAATCCAAGGAACCATAGTCACTACTCCAACATGACCATTCATCATTTTTTGGCGTTTTACGGCCATAAAACTAGAATTCCGCCCGATTCTAATTTTTTCGTGTGCTATAGCCCATGCCTTCCGCTGTGGGCCTGGGCCACCGGACCCGGATCACCTAAAAAATTTTCTGGACATAAACTACAACCCAAGGAACCATAGTCACTGCCCCTCCATGACCATTCCATTTTTTGTGTCATTTTACGGACATAAAACAAGGATTCCGCCTAATTCCCATATATTTATGTGCTATAGCCCGAGTTTTCCTCCATAGGCCTCGGCCCCCGGACCTGGATAGTTTCAATTTTTTATAACACTAACTATGACCCAAGGAACCATATTCACCGCCCCGCCATGACCGTTCCTTGAGTTTTGTGTTTTACGGTCATAAAACTTGAATTTCGCCTGATTCCCATATTATCGTGAACTATAGCCCATGCCTTCCGCCGTGGGCCCAGGTCCACGTATCCAGATCTCTTAAAAATTTTCTGTGACATCAAATACGACATAAGGAACAACAGTCACCGCATCACCTTGATCGTTCCTCAATTTTTGGCATCATACGACCATAAAACTGAAGTTCCGCCCGATTCCATATTTTCATGTGCTATAGCCCACGCCTTCTGCCGTGGGTTCGGGCTCCTGGACTCGGAACACCTAAAATATTTTTTAGGACATCCAATAAGACCCAAGGAACCATAGTCAATGCCCCGCCATGACCGTTTCTCGTGTTTTGGCATTTTACGGCCATATAACTGGAATTCCGCATGATTTCCATATTTTCGTGTGCTATAGCCCAAGCCTTCCGCTCTGGGCTTAGGCCTCTAGACCCAGATCGCCTAAAATTTTTTCGGGATATCAAATACGACCCAAAGAACCATAGTCACCGCCCCTCCATGACCGTTCCTTGAATTTTGCATTTTACGGCCATAAAACTTGAATTCCACTCGATTCCCATATTTTCGTGTGCTATAGCCTACGCCTTCCGCTATGGGCCCAGGCCTCCGGACCCGGATGGCCTCAAATTTTTTGCGGGACATCCAATTCGACCCAAGGAACAATAGTCACCACCCCACCATGACCGTTCCTTGAGTTTTGCATTTTACGGCCATAAACCTAGAATTCCACCTGATTCCTATATTTTCGTGTGCTATAGCCCACGCCTTCCGCCGTGGGCCCAGGCCCCTTGACCCGGATCGCCTAAAATTGTTTCGGAACCTCCAATATGACCCAAGGAACCATAGTCACCACCCTTCCATGACCGTTCCTTGTATTTTGGCATTTTAGGCCATAGAACAGGAATTCCGCCCGATTCCCATATTTTCGTATGGTATAGCCCACGCCTTTCGCCGTGGTCTGGGGTCTAGCTTACCCGGATCGCCTAATAAATTTTCGAGACATCAAATACAACCCAAGAAACCATAGTCACCACCCTGCGATGACCGTTCCTCATTTTTTGGCATTTTACAGTCATAAAACTGGAATTCCGCCCGATTCTTATATTTTCGTTTGCAACAGCCCACGCCTTCCGCTGCGGGCCTGGGCCCCCGGACTCGGATCGCCTAAAAATTTTTTGAGACCTCAAATACAACCCAAGGAACCATAGTCACTGCCCTGCCATGACCATTCCTCGTATTTTGGCATTTCACGACAAAAAAACTAGAATTCGCCAAATTCCCATATTTTTGTGTGCTACAGCCCACGTCTTCCTCCGTGGGCTCCGGCCCCCGGAGCGGGATCGTTTCAAATTTTTCCGGACAACAAATACGACCCAAGGAACCATAGTCACCACCCCGCCATGACCGTTCCTTGTTTTTGCGTTTTACGGCCTTAAAACTTGAATTTCGCATGATTCCCATATTTGCGTGTGCTATAGCCCACGCCTTCCGCCGTGAACCTAGGCCCACAAATCCGGATCTCCTAATAATTTTCTGGGACATCAGATATGACATAAGAAACCACAGTCACCGCACCGCCATGATCGTTCCTAGTTTTTTGGCATCATAAAACTGATGTTCCGCTTGATTCCCATATTTTCGTGTGCAATAACCCACGCCTTCTGCCGTGGGCTCGGGCCCCCGGACCCGGATCGCATAAAATATTTTTGGTACCTCAAATAAGACCCAGGGAACCATAGTCACCACCCCTCCATGGCCGTTTCTCATTTTTTGGCATTTTACGGCCATATCACTGGAATTCTGCTTGATTCCCATATTTTCGTGTGCTATAGCCCTAGCCTTCCAATATGGGCCCAAGCCACCGGACCCGGATCCCCTAAAAATTTTCCGGGACATCAAATACGACCCAAAGAACCACAGTCAATTCCCCGCCATGACCGTTCCTTGAGTTTTGCATTATACGGCCATAAAACTTGAATTCCGCCCGATTCTCATATTTTCGTGTGCTATAGCCCACACCTTCCGCTAGGGGCCCAGGCCTCCGGACCCAGATCACCAAAAAGTTTTTCGGGACATCCAATACGACCCACAAAACCATAGTCACCACCCGTCCATGATCGTTCTTTGTTTTTTGGCCTTTTACGGCCATATAACTGGAATTCTGCCTGAATCCCAAATTTTCGTGTGCTATAGCCCACACCTTCCGCTATGGGCCTAGGCCTCCGGACCCGGATCGCCGAAAAGTTTTTCGGGACATCTAATACAACCCACGGAACCATAGTCACCACACGTCCATGGTCGTTCCTCGTGTTTTGGCCTTTTACGGCCATATAACTAGAATTCCGCCTGAATCCCATATTTTCGTGCATTATAGCCCAAGCCTTCCGTTATGGGCCCAGGCCTCCGGAGCTGGATCGCCTAAAAAATTTTCGGGACATCCAATACGACCCACAGAACTATAGTCACTACCTATCCATGATCGTTCCTCATTTTTTGGCCTTTTACGGCCATATAACTGGAATTCCGCCTAAATCCCATATTTTCGTGCGCTATAGCCCAAGCCTTCCGTTCTGGGCCCAGGCCTCCGGACCCGGATCGCCTAAAATTTTTTTGGGACATCAAATATGACCCAAGGAATCATAGTCACCGCCCGGCTATGATCATTCCTCGTTTTTGCCTTTTACGGCCATAAAACTAGAATTCCGCTCGATTTTCATATTTTCCTGTGCTATAGCCCACGCATTTCGCTGTGGGCCCGGGCCCCCTGACCCGGATGGTTTAAAAGTTTTTGGGGACATCACATACGACCCAAGGAACTTTAATCACCGCCCCGCCATGACCGTTCCTCATGTTTTGGCATTTTACTGCCATAAAATTGGAATTCCATCTAATTCCCATATTTTTGTGTGCTATAGCCTACGCCTTCCTCTGTGGGCCTGTGCTCCCGGACCCGGATCGCCTAAAATTCTTACGGGACACCACATACGACCCAAGGAACTATATTCACTGCCCCTCCATGACCGTTCCTCATTATTTGGCATTTATGGCTATATAACTGGTATTCCAGCCCCCGGACCCGGATCATTTAAAATCGTTTCGGGAAATCAAATAAGTCCTAGGAAACCATAATAACCACCCCTCCATGACCGTTCCCCATTATTTGGCATTTTACGGCCATAAAATTTGAATTTCGCCTAATTTCCATATTTTTGTGTGCTGTAGCCTACGCCTTCCTCTGTGGGCCCGGGCCCTCGGACCCGGTTTGCCTAAAACTTTTTTGGGACATCACATATGACCCAAGGAACCATAGTCACTGCCCCGCCTTGAGCGTTCCTCGTGTTTTGGCGTTTTACTGCCATAAAATTGGAATTTCGTCTGATTCCCATATTTTTGTGTGCTATAGCCTACGCCTTCCTCAGTGGGCTTGTGCCCCTGGACCCGGATCGCCTAAACTTCTTACGGGACACCACATACGACCCAAGTAACTATATTCACCGCCCCTCCATGACCGTTCCTTATTATTTGGCATTTACGGCTATACAACTGGAATTCCGGCCCCCGGACCCGGATCGTTTAAAATATTTTTGGGACATCAAATACGTCCTAGGGAACCACAATCACCGCCCCGCCATGACCGTTACCCATTATTTGGCGTTTTACGGCCATAAAATTAGAATTTCGCCCGATTCCCATATTTTCGTGTGTTATAGCCCACACCTTCCTCTGTGGGACCGGGCTCTCGGACCCGGATCGCCTAAAAAATTTTTGGGACATCACATATGACCCAAGGAACCATAGTCACTGCCCCGCCTTGACCGTTCCTCGTGTTTTGGCGTTTTACGACCATAAAACTGGAATTTCGCCCGATTCCTATATTTTTGTCTCCTATAGTCCATACCTTCCAACGTGGGCGTGAGCCCCCGGCCCCGGATCGCCTAAAATATTTTCGGGATCTCACATACGACCCAAGGAACCTTAGTCACCACCCTTCCATGACCGTTCCTCATGTGTTGTCATTTTACGGCCATGAAACTTGAATTTCGCCTCATTCTCATATTTTCGTTTGCTATAGCCCACGCCTTTCGCCGTGGGCAAGGGACCCCATACTCGGATCGCCTAAAAATTTTTCTGGACATCGAATACAATCCAAGGAACCATAGTCACTACCCCGCCATGACCGTTCCTCGTGTTTTGTCATTTTATGACCATAAAACTTGAATTCCGCCCGATTCCAATATTTTCGTGTGCTATAGCCCATGCCTTCCGCTGTGGGCCTGGGCCCCCAAACCCGGATCACCTAAAAAAACTTCTGGACATAAAATACGACCTAAGGAACCATAGTCACTTCCCCTCCATGACCATTCCTTGTTTCGTGTCATTTTACGGACATAAAACAAGGATTCCGCCTAATTCCCATATATTTATGTGCTATAGCCCGAGTTTTCCTCCATAGGCCTCGGCCCCCAGACCCGGATAGTTTCAATTTTTTTATAACACCAACTACGACCCAAGGAACCACAGTCACTGCCCCTCCATGACCGTTCATTGTTTTTTGCGTTTTACGGTCATTAAACTTGAATTCCGCCTGATTCCCATATTTTCGTGTGCTATAGCCCACGCCTTCCGCCGTGGGCCTAGGCCCACGGATCCAGATCCCCTAAAATTTTTCTAGGACATCAAATATGACATAAGGAACAACAGTCACCACACCGCCCTGATCGTTCCTCAATTTTTGGCATCATACGACCATATAACTGAAGTTCCGCCCGATTCTCATATTTTCGTGTGATATAGCCTACGCCTTCGGCTATGGGCCTAGACCTCCGGACCCGGATCGCCGAATATTTTTCCGGGACATCCAATACGACCCAAGGAACCTTAGTCACCGCCCGGCTATGATCGTTCCTCTTTTTTGGCATTTTACGGCCATATAATAGGAATTCCGCCTGATTCTCAAATTTTCGTGTGCTATAGCCCAAGCCTTCCTCTATGGGCCCAGGCCTCAGACCCGGATCACCAAAAACTTTTCCCAGACATCACATACGACCCAAGGAACCATAGTCACCACTCGTCTTTGATCGTTCCTCGTTTTGTGGCCTTTTATGGCCATATGACTGGAATTCCGCCTGATTCCCATATTTTCGTGTGCTATAGCCCAAGCCTTCTGCTATTGGCCCAGGTCTCAGGACCCGGATCGCCTAATATTTTTCTGGGACATCAAATATGACCCAAGGAAACATAGTCACTGCCCGACCGTGATCGTTCCTCGTTTGTTGGCCTTTTACGGCCATAAAACTGGAATTCTACCTGATTTTCATATTTTCGTGTGCTATAGCCCACGCCTTCTGCTGTGGGCCCGGGCCCCCGAACCGAGATTGTTTAAAAGTATTTTGGGACATCACATATCATCCAGGGAACCATAATCACCGCCCCACCATGACCGTTCCTCGTGTTTTGGCATTTTACGGCTATAAAATTGGAATTCCGCCCGATTCCCATATTGTTGTGTGCTATAGCCTACGCCTTCCTCTTTGGGCTTGGTCCCCCGGACCCGGATCACCTAAACTTCTTTCGGGACATCACATACGACCCAAGGAACTATATTTGCCGCCCCTCCATGACCATTCCTCATTATTTGGCATTTTACAGCCATACACACTGGAATACCGGACCCTAGACCCGGATCATTTAAAATTGTTTCGGGATATCAAATATGACCTAGGGAACCATAATCACTGCCCCGCCATGACCGTTCCTAGTTATTTGGTGTTTTACGTCCATAAAATTGGAATTTCGCCAGATTCCCATATTTTCATGTGTTATAGCCCACGTCTTCCTCCGTGGGTCCGGGCCCTCGGACCCGGATCGCCTAAACATTTTTAGGGATATCACATACATCCCAAGGAACCATAGTCACCGCCCCACCATGACCTTTCCTCATGCTTTGGCGTTTTACGACCATAAAACTGGCATTCTGTCCGATTCCCATATTTTCGTGTGCTATAGCCCACACTTCCACCGTGGGCGCGGGCCCCCGGACCCGGATCGTTTAAAATTTTTCCGGGACAACTAATACGACCCAAGGAACCATAGTCACCGCCCTTCCATGACCATTCCTCATCAATTGGCGTTTTACGCCCATTAAATTGGAATTCCGCACGATTCCCATATTTTCATCTGCTATAACCCACGCCTAATGCCATGGGCCCGGGCCCCCGGGCCCGGATCGCCTAAAACTTTTTCGGGACCTCACATAGGACCCAAGGAACCATAGTCACCTCCCTGCCATAACCGTTCCTCGAGTTTTGTCATTTTACTGCCATGAAACTGGAATTCCGCCTCATTCCCATATTTTCGTTTGATATAGCCCACGCCTTTCGCCGTGAGCTGGAGTCCCCAGCACTCGGATCGCCTAAATTATTTTCAGGACATCAAATACAACCCAAGGAACCATATTCACCTCCCCTCCATGACCATTCCTTGTTGTTTTGGCATTTTAGGCCATATAAATAGAATTCCGCCCGATTCCTATATTTTCGTGTGCTATAGACCACGCCTTACGCCGTGGGCCCGGGCCCCCAGACCCGGATCACCTAAAATTTTTCTGGGACCTCAAATACGACCCAAGGAACCATATTCACCACCCTTCCATGACCGTTACTCAATATTTGGCATTTTATAGCCAAAAAAAAAGGAATTTTGCCCGATTTCCATATTTTCATGTGCTATACCCCACGCCTTTCGCCGTGGGCCGGGTATTGCATACCCGGATTGCCTAAAAACTTTTTGAGACATCCAATACAACCCAAGGAACCATAGTCACCGCCCATCCATGACGATTCCTCATTTTTTGGCATTTTTAAAAACGACATTCCTCCCGATTCCCATATTTTCGTGTGCTATAGCCCACGCCATCCGCTGCGGGCCTGGGCCCCGGGACCCGGATCACCTAAAATATTTTCGAGACATAAAATACGACCCAAGGAATGATAGTCACCACCCTACCATGACCATTCCTTGTTTTTTTGCGTTTTACAGCCTTAAAACTTGAATTTCGCCTGATTCCCATATTTTTGTGTGCTATAGCCCACACCTTTCGCCGTGGGCCCGGGCTCACGGATCCGGATCTCCTAAAATTTTTTTGGGACATCAAATAAGACATAAGGAACCACAGTCACCACACCGCCATGATGGTTCCTCGTTGTTTGGCATCATAAATCTGAAGTTCTGCTCGATTCCATATTTTCGTGTGCTATAGCCCACGCCTTCTGCCGTGGGCTGGGGTCCCCGGACGCAGATCGCCTAAACTATTTTTTGGGACATCAAATAAGACCCAGGGAGCCATAGTCACCACCCCTCCATGACCATTTCTCATGTTTTGGCATTTTACGGCTATATAACTGGAATTCTGCCTGATTCCCATTTGTTCGTGTGCTATAGCCCAAGCCTTCCGCTATAGGCCCAGGCCTCCGGACCCGGATCGCCTAAAAATGTTTCGGGACGTCCAATACAACCCAAGGAACCATAGTCACCACCTTTCCATGTCCGTTCCTTCTTTTTTGGCATTTTAGGCCATATAATTGAAATTCCGTCTGATTCCCATATTTTCGTATGCTATAGACCTCGCCTTACGCCGTGGGCCCGGGCCCCCGGACCCGGATCGCCTAAAATTTTTACGAGACCTCACATATTACCCAAGGAACCATATTTACCATCCTTCCGTGAACGTTCCACGCGTTTTGGCATTTTACGACCATAAAAAAAGGAATTCCGCCCGATTCCCATATTTTCGTGTGCTATAGCCCGTGCCTTTTGCCGAAAGGCGGGCCTAGCATACCTGGATCATCAAAAAAAATTTTGAGACATCAAATATAACCCAAGGAACCATATTAACCTCCCCGTCAATACCGTTCCTCATATTTTGGCATTTTACGATCATAAAACTAGAATTGCGCCCGATTCTCATTTCTTCGTGTGTTATAGCCCACGCCTTCCGCTGCGGGCCTGGGCCCCCGGACCCGGATCGCCTAAAACGTTGTCGAGACCTCAAATACGACCCAAGGAACCATATTCACCGCCCCTCCATGACCGTTCCTTGATTGTTGTGTTTTACGGCCATAAAACTTGAATTCCGCCCGATTCCCATATTTTCATGTGATATAGCTCACGCCTTCCGTTATAGGCCCAGGCCTCCGGACCCGCTAAAATTTTTCTGGGACATCAAATACCACCCAAGGAACCATAGTCACCGCCCGGCCAAGATCGTTCCTCGTTTTCTGGCCTTTTACGGCCATATAACTGGAATTTAGCCTGATTCCCATATTTTCGTTTGCTATAGCCCAAACCTTCCGCTATGGGCCCAAGCCTCCGCACCAGGATCGCCAAAGTTTTTTCCGGGACATCAAATACAGTCCAAGGAACCATAGTTACTACCCGGCCATGATCGTTCCTCGTGTTTTGGCCTTTTACGGCCATATAACTGGAATTCCGCCTGATTCCCATAGTTTCGTGTGCTATAGCCCAAGCCTTCCGCTATGGGCCCAAGCCTCCGGACCCGGATCGCCTAAAACTTTTCCGGGATATCAAATACGACCCAAGGAACCATAGTCACCGCCAGTCCATGACCATTTCTCGTTCTTTGGCCTTTTATGGCCATATAACTGGAATTCCGCCTGATTCCCATATTTTCGTGTGCTATAGACCAAGCCTTCCACTATGGGCCCCGGCCTCCGACCTCGGATCACCTAAAAGTTTTCCGGGACATCAAATACGACCCAAGGAACCATAGTCACCACCCCTTCATGACCGTTCCTTGATTTTTGCATTTTACAACCATAAAACTTGAATTCCGCCCGATTCCCATATTTTCGTGTGATATAGCCCACGCCTTCCGCTATGGGCCCAGGCCTAAGGACCTGCTAAAATTTTTTTGGGACATCAAATATGACCCAAGGAACCATAGTCACCGCATGTCCATGATCGTTCCTCATTTTGTAACCTTTTACGGCCATATAATTGGAATTCCGCCTAATTCCCATATATTCGTATGCTATAGCTCAATCCTTCCGCTATGGGCCCAGGCCTCCTGACCCGGATCACCAAAATTTTTCCGAGACATCAAATAGGACCCAAGGAACCATAGTCACCACCCAGCCATGATCGTTCCTCGTGTTTTGGCTCTTTACCACCATAAAACTTGAATTCCGCCTGATTTCAATATTTGCGTGTGCTATAGCCCACGCCTTCCGCCATGGGCCCGGGCCCCCAAACCCGGATCATTTAAATGTTTTTTGGGACATCACATATGACCCAGGGAACCATAATCACCGCCCCGCCATGACCGTTCCTTGTGTTTTGGCATTTTACGGCCATAAAATTGGAATTTCGCCTAATTCCCATATTTTTGTGTGCTATAGCCTACGCCTTCCTCTGTGGGCCTGGGCCCTTGGACCCGGATCGCCTAAAATACTTTCGGGACATCACATACAACTCAAGGAACTATATTCACTGCCCCTCCATAACCGTTCCTCATTATTTAGCGTTTTACGGCCATACAACTGGGATTCCGGCCCCGGACTCGGATCGTTTAAAATTGTTTCGGGACATCAAAAACGACCTAGGGAACCATAATCACCGCCCCTCCATGACCGTTCCTCGATATTTGGCATTTTATGGCCATATAATTGGAATTTCTCCCGATTCCCATATTTTTGTGTGCTATAGCCTACGCCTTCCTCCGTGGGCCAGGGCCCTCTGACCCGGATCGCCTAAACATTTTTAGGGACATCACATACGATACAAGGAACCATAGTCACTGCCCCTCCATGACCGTTCCTTGTGTTTTGGCATTTTACGATCATAAAAGTGGCATTCCTCCCGATTCCCATATTTTCGTGTGCTATAGCCCACACCTACCACCGCGGGCGCAGGCCCCCAGACCCGGATTGCTTAAAATGTTTCAGGGACAACTATTACGACCCAAGGAACCATAGTCACCACCCTTCCATAACCATTCCTCATCCTTTGGCGTTTTACGCCCATAAAAGTAGAATTCCGTACGATTCTCATATTTTCGTGTGCTATAGCCCACGCCTTACGCCGTGGGCCCGGGCCCCCGTACTTGGATCGCCTAAAGTTTTTTTTGGGACCTCACATACAACCCAATGAACCATAGTTATCACCCTGCCATGACCGTTCCTCGTGTTTTGGTATTTTACGGCCATGAAACTGGAATTCCGCCTCATTCCCATATTTGCGTTTCCTATAGCCCACACCTTTCGCCGTGATCCAGACCCCCCATACTCGGATCGCCTAAAAATTTTTTGGGTCATCAAATATAACCCAAGTAACCATAGTCACCTCCACTCTATGACCTTTCCTCATGTTTTGGCGTTTTACGGCCATAAAACTAGAATTCCGCCCGATTCCAATATTTTCGTGTGCTATAGCCCACACCTTCCGCTGTGGGCCTAGGCCCCCGGACCCTGATCGCCTAAAACATTTTCGGGACCTAAAATACGACCCAAGGAACCATATTCACTGCCCTTCCATGACCTTTCCTCATTTTGTGTCATTTTACGGCAATAAAATTAGAATTCCGCCTAATTCCCATATATTTATGTGTTATAGCCCGCATCTTCCTCCGTGGCCCCCCACCCTCAGACCTGGATCGTTTCAAATTTTTTTGCACAATAACTATGACCCAAGGAACCATAGACACCATCACGCCATGACCGTTCCTTAATTTTTGTGTTTTACGGCCATAAAACTTGAATTCCGCCTGATTCCCACATTTTCGTGTGCTATAGCCCACGCCTTCCAACGTGGGCCTAGGCCCCTGGACCCGGATCGCCTCAAATTATTTCGGAACCTACAATACGACCCAAGGAACCATAGTCACCACCCTGCCATGACCGTTCCTTGTCTTTTGGCATTTTAGGCCATACAAAATGAATTCCGCCCGATTCCCATATTTTCGTGTGCTATAGCCCACGCCTTTCGCCGTGGGTCGGGGTATCCGTTCCCGGATCGCCTAAATTTTTTTCGAGAAGTCAAATACAACCCAAGCAACCATAGTCACTGCCCTGCCATGCCATTCCTCATTTTTTGGCATTTTACGGTAATAAAACTGGAGTTTCACCCGATTCCCATATTTTCTTGTGCTATAGCCCACGCCTTCCGCTGCGGGCCTGGGCCTCCGGACCCGGATCGACTAAAAATTTTTTTTGAGACCTCAAATATGACCCAAGAAACCATAGTCACCACCCTTCCATGACCATTCCTTGTATTTGGGCATTTCACGGCCATAAAATTAGAATTTCGCATAATTCACACATTTTTATGTGCTATAGCCCACGTCTTCCTCCGTGGGCCCCGACCCCAGGACCCAGATTGTTTCAAATTTTCCGGACAATAAATACGACGCAAGGAACGATAGTCACTGCCCCGCCATGACCGTATCTTTTTTTTTTGCATTTTACATCCGTAAAACTTGAATGCATGATTCCCATAGTTTGGTGTGCTATAGCCCACGCCTTCCGCCGTGGAACCAGGCCCAAGGATCCAGATATCCTAAAATGTTTCTATGATATCAAATACGACGTAAGGAACCACAGTCACCGCACCGCCATGATCGTTCCTCGTATTTTGGCTTCATAAAATTAAAGTTCGGCTTGATTCCCATATTTTCGTGTGCTATAGCACACGCCTTCTGCCATGGGCTCGGGCCCCCGGACCCGGATCGCCTAAAATATTTTTTTGGACATCAAATAATACCCAGGGAACCATAGTCACCGCCCAGCCATGACCGTTTCTCGTGTTTTGGCATTTTACGGCTATATAACTGGAATTCTGCCTGATTCCCATTTGTTCGTGTGCTATAGCCCAAGCCTTCCGCTATGGGCCCAGGCCTCCGGACCCGGATCGCCTAAAAATTTTTCGGGACCTCCAATACAACCCAAGGAACCATAGTCACCACCCTTCCATGACCGTTCCTTCTTTTTTTGGCATTTTAGGCCATATAATTGGAATTCCATCCGATTCCCATATTTTCGTGTGCTATAGACCTCACCTTACGCCGTGGGCCCGGGCCCCCGGACCCGGATTGCCTAAAATTTTTACGGGACCTCAAATATGACCCAAGGAACCATATTCACCATCCTTCCGTGACCGTTCCACGCGTTTTGGCATTTTACGACCATAAAAAAGGAATTCCGCCCGATTCCCATATTTTCGTGTGCTATAGCCCACGCCTTTCGCCGAAGGGTGGGCCTAGCGTACCTGGATCATCTAAAAAAAATTTGAGACATTAAATAAAACCCAAGGAACCATATTCACCACCCCGCCAATACCGTTCCTCATTTTTTGGCATTTTACGATCATAAAACTGGAATTCCGCCCGATTCTCATTTCTTCGTGTGCTATAGCCCATGCCTTCCACTGCGGGCCTGGGCCCCCGGACCCGGATCTCCTAAAAAGTTGTCGAGACCTCAAATACGACCCAAGGAACCATAGTCACCGCCCCTCCATGACCGTTCCTTGATTGTTGTGTTTTACGGCCATAAAACTTGAATTTCGCCCGATTCTCATATTTTCAGGTGATATAGCTCACGCCTTCCGTTAGGAGCCCAGGCTTTCAGACCCGCTCAAATTTTTTCAGGACATCAAATACCACCCAAGGAACCATAGTCACCGCCCGGCCAAGATCGTTCCTCATTTTCTGGCCTTTGACGGCCATATAACTGGAATTTAGCCTGATTCCCATATTTTCGTTTGCTATAGCCCAAACCTTCCGCTATGGGCCCAGGCCTCCGCAACAGGATTGCCAAATTTTTTTCCAGGACATCAAATACAACCCAAGGAACCATAGTTATGACCCGGCCATAATCATTCCTCGTGTTTTGGCCTTTTACGGCCATATAACTGGAATTCCGCCTGATTCCCATATTTTCGTATGCTATAGCCCAAGCCTTCCGCTATGGGCCCAGGCCTCTGGACCCGGATCGCCTAAAAGTTTTCAGGGACATCAAATACGACCCAAGGAACCATAGTCACCGCCCGTCCATGACCATTCCTCGTGTTTTGTCCTTTTATGGCCATATAACTGGAATTTCGCCTGATTCCCATATTTTCGTGTGCTATAGACCAAACTGTCCGCTATGCGCTGAGGCCTCCGAACCCGGATCGCCTAAAAGTTTTTCGAGACATCAAATACGACCCAAGGAACCATAGGCACCGCCCCTCCATGACCGTTCCTCATTTTGTGTCATTTTACGGCAATAAAATTAGAATTCCGCCTAATTCCCATATATTTATGTGTTATAGCCCGCATCTTCCTCCGTGGCCCCCCACCCTCAGACCTGGATCGTTTCAAATTTTTTTGCACAATAACTATGACCCAAGGAACCATAGACACCATCACGCCATGACCGTTCCTTAATTTTTGTGTTTTACGGCCATAAAACTTGAATTCCGCCTGATTCCCACATTTTCGTGTGCTATAGCCCACGCCTTCCAACGTGGGCCTAGGCCCCTGGACCCGGATCGCCTCAAATTTTTTCGGAACCTACAATACGACCCAAGGAACCATAGTCACCACCCTGCCATGACCGTTCCTTGTCTTTTGGCATTTTAGGCCATACAAAATGAATTCCGCCCGATTCCCATATTTTCGTGTGCTATAGCCCACGCCTTTCGCCGTGGGTCGGGGTATCCGTTCCCGGATCGCCTAAATTTTTTTCGAGAAGTCAAATACAACCCAAGCAACCATAGTCACTGCCCTGCCATGCCATTCCTCATTTTTTGGCATTTTACGGTAATAAAACTGGAGTTCCACCCGATTCCCATATTTTCTTGTGCTATAGACCACGCCTTCCGCTGCGGGCCTGGGCCTCCGGACCCGGATCGACTAAAAATTTTTTTTGAGACCTCAAATATGACCCAAGAAACCATAGTCACCACCCTTCCATGACCATTCCTTGTATTTGGGCATTTCACGGCCATAAAATTAGAATTTCGCATAATTCACACATTTTTATGTGCTATAGCCCACGTCTTCCTCCGTGGGCCCCGACCCCAGGACCCGGATTGTTTCAAATTTTTCGGACAATAAATACGACGCAAGGAACGATAGTCACTGCCCCGCCATGACCGTATCTTTTTTTTTTTGAATTTTACATCCGTAAAACTTGAATGCATGATTCCCATAGTTTGGTGTGCTATAGCCCACGCCTTCCGCCGTGGAACCAGGCCCAAGGATCCAGATATCCTAAAATGTTTCTATGATATCAAATACGACGTAAGGAACCACAGTCACCGCACCGCCATGATCGTTCCTCGTATTTTGGCTTCATAAAATTAAAGTTCGGCTTGATTCCCATATTTTCGTGTGCTATAGCACACGCCTTCTGCCATGGGCTCGGGCCCCCGGACCCGGATCGCCTAAAATATTTTTTTGGACATCAAATAATACCCAGGGAACCATAGTCACCGCCCAGCCATGACCGTTTCTCGTGTTTTGGCATTTTACGGCTATATAACTGGAATTCTGCCTGATTCCCATTTGTTCGTGTGCTATAGCCCAAGCCTTCCGCTATGGGCCCAGGCCTCCGGACCCGGATCGCCTAAAAATTTTTCGGGACCTCCAATACAACCCAAGGAACCATAGTCACCACCCTTCCATGACCGTTCCTTCTTTTTTTGGCATTTTAGGCCATATAATTGGAATTCCATCCGATTCCCATATTTTCGTGTGCTATAGACCTCACCTTACGCCGTGGGCCCGGGCCCCCGGACCCGGATTGCCTAAAATTTTTACGGGACCTCAAATATGACCCAAGGAACCATATTCACCATCCTTCCGTGACCGTTCCACGCGTTTTGGCATTTTACGACCATAAAAAAGGAATTCCGCCCGATTCCCATATTTTCGTGTGCTATAGCCCACGCCTTTCGCCGAAGGGTGGGCCTAGCGTACCTGGATCATCTAAAAAAAATTTGAGACATTAAATAAAACCCAAGGAACCATATTCACCACCCCGCCAATACCGTTCCTCATTTTTTGGCATTTTACGATCATAAAACTGGAATTCCGCCCGATTCTCATTTCTTCGTGTGCTATAGCCCATGCCTTCCACTGCGGGCCTGGGCCCCCGGACCCGGATCTCCTAAAAAGTTGTCGAGACCTCAAATACGACCCAAGGAACCATAGTCACCGCCCCTCCATGACCGTTCCTTGATTGTTGTGTTTTACGGCCATAAAACTTGAATTTCGCCCGATTCTCATATTTTCAGGTGATATAGCTCACGCCTTCCGTTAGGAGCCCAGGCTTTCAGACCCGCTCAAATTTTTTCAGGACATCAAATACCACCCAAGGAACCATAGTCACCGCCCGGCCAAGATCGTTCCTCATTTTCTGGCCTTTGACGGCCATATAACTGGAATTTAGCCTGATTCCCATATTTTCGTTTGCTATAGCCCAAACCTTCCGCTATGGGCCCAGGCCTCCGCAACAGGATTGCCAAATTTTTTTCCAGGACATCAAATACAACCCAAGGAACCATAGTTATGACCCGGCCATAATCATTCCTCGTGTTTTGGCCTTTTACGGCCATATAACTGGAATTCCGCCTGATTCCCATATTTTCGTATGCTATAGCCCAAGCCTTCCGCTATGGGCCCAGGCCTCTGGACCCGGATCGCCTAAAAGTTTTCAGGGACATCAAATACGACCCAAGGAACCATAGTCACCGCCCGTCCATGACCATTCCTCGTGTTTTGTCCTTTTATGGCCATATAACTGGAATTTCGCCTGATTCCCATATTTTCGTGTGCTATAGACCAAACTGTCCGCTATGCGCTGAGGCCTCCGAACCCGGATCGCCTAAAAGTTTTTCGAGACATCAAATACGACCCAAGGAACCATAGGCACCGCCCCTCCATGACCGTTCCTCATTTTGTGTCATTTTACGGCAATAAAATTAGAATTCCGCCTAATTCCCATATATTTATGTGTTATAGCCCGCATCTTCCTCCGTGGCCCCCCACCCTCAGACCTGGATCGTTTCAAATTTTTTTGCACAATAACTATGACCCAAGGAACCATAGACACCATCACGCCATGACCGTTCCTTAATTTTTGTGTTTTACGGCCATAAAACTTGAATTCCGCCTGATTCCCACATTTTCGTGTGCTATAGCCCACGCCTTCCAACGTGGGCCTAGGCCCCTGGACCCGGATCGCCTCAAATTTTTTCGGAACCTACAATACGACCCAAGGAACCATAGTCACCACCCTGCCATGACCGTTCCTTGTCTTTTGGCATTTTAGGCCATACAAAATGAATTCCGCCCGATTCCCATATTTTCGTGTGCTATAGCCCACGCCTTTCGCCGTGGGTCGGGGTATCCGTTCCCGGATCGCCTAAATTTTTTTCGAGAAGTCAAATACAACCCAAGCAACCATAGTCACTGCCCTGCCATGCCATTCCTCATTTTTTGGCATTTTACGGTAATAAAACTGGAGTTCCACCCGATTCCCATATTTTCTTGTGCTATAGCCCACGCCTTCCGCTGCGGGCCTGGGCCTCCGGACCCGGATCGACTAAAAATTTTTTTTGAGACCTCAAATATGACCCAAGAAACCATAGTCACCACCCTTCCATGACCATTCCTTGTATTTGGGCATTTCACGGCCATAAAATTAGAATTTCGCATAATTCACACATTTTTATGTGCTATAGCCCACGTCTTCCTCCGTGGGCCCCGACCCCAGGACCCGGATTGTTTCAAATTTTCCGGACAATAAATACGACGCAAGGAACGATAGTCACTGCCCCGCCATGACCGTATCTTTTTTTTTTGCATTTTACATCCGTAAAACTTGAATGCATGATTCCCATAGTTTGGTGTGCTATAGCCCACGCCTTCCGCCGTGGAACCAGGCCCAAGGATCCAGATATCCTAAAATGTTTCTATGATATCAAATACAACGTAAGGAACCACAGTCACCGCACCGCCATGATCGTTCCTCGTATTTTGGCTTCATAAAATTAAAGTTCGGCTTGATTCCCATATTTTCGTGTGCTATAGCACACGCCTTCTGCCATGGGCTCGGGCCCCCGGACCCGGATCGCCTAAAATATTTTTTTGGACATCAAATAATACCCAGGGAACCATAGTCACCGCCCAGCCATGACCGTTTCTCGTGTTTTGGCATTTTACGGCTATATAACTGGAATTCTGCCTGATTCCCATTTGTTCGTGTGCTATAGCCCAAGCCTTCCGCTATGGGCCCAGGCCTCCGGACCCGGATCGCCTAAAAATTTTTCGGGACCTCCAATACAACCCAAGGAACCATAGTCACCACCCTTCCATGACCGTTCCTTCTTTTTTTGGCATTTTAGGCCATATAATTGGAATTCCATCCGATTCCCATATTTTCGTGTGCTATAGACCTCACCTTACGCCGTGGGCCCGGGCCCCCGGACCCGGATTGCCTAAAATTTTTACGGGACCTCAAATATGACCCAAGGAACCATATTCACCATCCTTCCGTGACCGTTCCACGCGTTTTGGCATTTTACGACCATAAAAAAGGAATTCCGCCCGATTCCCATATTTTCGTGTGCTATAGCCCACGCCTTTCGCCGAAGGGTGGGCCTAGCGTACCTGGATCATCTAAAAAAAATTTGAGACATTAAATAAAACCCAAGGAACCATATTCACTACCCCGCCAATACCGTTCCTCATTTTTTGGCATTTTACGATCATAAAACTGGAATTCCGCCCGATTCTCATTTCTTCGTGTGCTATAGCCCATGCCTTCCACTGCGGGCCTGGGCCCCCGGACCCGGATCTCCTAAAAAGTTGTCGAGACCTCAAATACGACCCAAGGAACCATAGTCACCGCCCCTCCATGACCGTTCCTTGATTGTTGTGTTTTACGGCCATAAAACTTGAATTTCGCCCGATTCTCATATTTTCAGGTGATATAGCTCACGCCTTCCGTTAGGAGCCCAGGCTTTCAGACCCGCTCAAATTTTTTCAGGACATCAAATACCACCCAAGGAACCATAGTCACCGCCCGGCCAAGATCGTTCCTCATTTTCTGGCCTTTGACGGCCATATAACTGGAATTTAGCCTGATTCCCATATTTTCGTTTGCTATAGCCCAAACCTTCCGCTATGGGCCCAGGCCTCCGCAACAGGATTGCCAAATTTTTTTCCAGGACATCAAATACAACCCAAGGAACCATAGTTATGACCCGGCCATAATCATTCCTCGTGTTTTGGCCTTTTACGGCCATATAACTGGAATTCCGCCTGATTCCCATATTTTCGTATGCTATAGCCCAAGCCTTCCGCTATGGGCCCAGGCCTCTGGACCCGGATCGCCTAAAAGTTTTCAGGGACATCAAATACGACCCAAGGAACCATAGTCACCGCCCGTCCATGACCATTCCTCGTGTTTTGTCCTTTTATGGCCATATAACTGGAATTTTGCCTGATTCCCATATTTTCGTGTGCTATAGACCAAACTGTCCGCTATGCGCTGAGGCCTCCGAACCCGGATCGCCTAAAAGTTTTTCGAGACATCAAATACGACCCAAGGAACCATAGGCACCGCCCCTCCATGACCGTTCCTTGATTTTTGCATTTCACGACCATAAAACTTGAATTTCGCCCGATTCTCATATTTTCGTGTGATATAGCCCACGCCTTCCGCTATGGGCTCAGGCCTAAGGACCAGCTAAAAATTTTCCGGGACATCAAATACGACCCAAGTAACCATAGTCACCGCATGTCCATGATCGTTCCTCATTTTTTAAACTTTTACGGCCATATAACTGGAGTTCCACCTAATTCCCATATTTTCGTGTGCTATAGCCCATGCCTTCCGCTATGGGCCCAAGCCTCCTGACCCGGATCACCAAAAATTTTTCCGTGACATCAAATATGACCCAAGGAACCATAGTCACCACCCGGCCATGATCGTTCCTCGTGTTTTGGCTCTTTACGGCCATAAAAGTTGAATTCCGCCCGATTTCCATATTTGCGTGTGCTATAGCCCACGCCTTCTGCCATGGGCCCGGGTGTCACGCCCCGAACCTAGGAGCGAGACAAGCACCCCGTGCCTCACCTAACCTGGCGTACCAAATTGCGACTAAGGGACTCTGAACACATAATGTCATACTTTGGCCATTGGGCCACCTTGCAAGACAATTTGCGAAGCAAAATATAAAACTGAATGGAAACTAGCACTAACTAAATATCAATATAAAGCTAGGCCGACAAGGCCGTCATAGCTACTACAGCTGACAAACCACCAATTTATACAAACCCAACATACTGCACTAACCAACAGGATATGCCTACAAGCCTCTACTGATAGATGTACTGTGATCGGAACAGGGCCCCGACCTACCCATAACATATATACAGATATACATAAGATGTACACAAAACTCTAGTCCTGGCAACTCCGAAAGACGTGGAGCTTACCGATCAGGCGGAACTCGGGAAACACCTACTGAGGAGGTCTACCCGTCTGTCTGTCTGAACCTGCACGCATGAAATGCAGCGCCCCCAAAAAAGGGACGTCAGTACGAAATAATGTACCGAGTATGTAAGGCAATAAAATAACTGAAATCTGAAACTGAACTGATAATATGATAACTGAAATTAACTGGGAGTCAAAGATGATCTGGAGATATACTTACCTGCTGATACTGACTCAACTCCTTCAATATAGTAAGTAAAATAATTGTACGGCCTTATAAGGCTCGGTATATATAACTGCTCTGCCATAGTAGGCTCGCTTATAGGCGC
Source organism: Nicotiana tomentosiformis (assembly GCF_000390325.3). NCBI lineage: Eukaryota > Viridiplantae > Streptophyta > Magnoliopsida > Solanales > Solanaceae > Nicotiana > Nicotiana tomentosiformis. Next base: position 808,464 of record NC_090819.1, on the reverse strand, counting down.
TCGGCCATACTAGGCTATGTATCTCGACCATGCTGGGCTCGCTCATAGGCGCTCGGCCACAGTAGGCTCGGTATATAACTTTCCATCTGATCAGAGGTTGCCCAATAGGGGCCTGCCCATCGATTATAGCTCGATGGTAATGAAAATACTGTAATACTGTATATATAGGCTTGCTGCTCTCTTGACTGGAAGAAGACAATACTAAAATTGAATATAGAGTCTCGATAAGGAATAATATTGTAACTTATGAGACTAGAATAGTGTGAATAAATTCATGAATATGAACTTCTCTTTTTGTCTCATTACTAACACATGTAGCTACGAGATCATGCCAAAATGAAGGAAGGCTTAGCCTTAACATACCTTATCACAATCTTTTCAATCACCAAGCTGAACTCACCTCTTCGCACCTTAATCTACAAGAATGATAATAATACTATCGTTAAGTTACGAAAGGTAAAACTATCGCACAATGAACAACAAACCTATTTTATATTAAAACGGGCAGCATCTCCCCTATAATATGCCCTTCCTCCAACTTCAAGATAACACCAACAATACAAGGACAGAACAATAACAACATATATACATCATTTTCCAGCCCTATATACACCATCAAATACTACAAAACAGCCCAACACACCCCAATCTCTTCGTACACAAAACGACCACCGTAGTAGTGTCAAACGACCCGAAAATGTTATGACGAACGACCAGCCAACCACCCTACATTTATATGGTGTTTATAAACCCCCTTCCTCATCCAAAACTCCACAAAATAGTAATAAAACACGCAGCCCAACAGCAACACAAAACAGTCCACAAAACAGTCCGCTACAAGTGAATAACTCGAACTCACGGCTTCCGATCACCGTCCCGTGAGTTCTTACAAGTATAGAACGACTTACCATGAATTTACAGCAGAAAAAATGGATGAAAGAGAGCAGTAAACTCACCTTATTTGTTGGATAACTCAGCTCCTATCTTGGTTCTTCAAACTCTAAGTTTTACCTCCAATTGGAACTTGAAAGGGAGAGAAAATCAATTAGGGTTTATGGGAAATTTTTGGGAGGATTCTTTGCAGAGCTTATGTCTGGTTATTATGCTCTATTTTAAGTCTAATATATGAAGAAAATAGTCCCTTAAAAGGCCTCTTTGGACGACCCGAAATGGCCCATTTTTGGGCTTTCATTTAAGCAAGTAGGTGACACACCTACTTGTCACCTAGCAGCTTGCGCAGTATCGCAAAAATGCACATATCTCTCTACTCCGATGTCGTATTGACAAATGGTTTAATGCGTTGGAAAATAGACTCATAGATCTTTAATTTGATGGGTGGAACACACCATAACTCTAAGTATATTGGGAGAAAATTGCAGTTATATTTGACCCAAAGTTTCAGTAAAACTTATGAATGTAACTTGTGATGACTTTCATCGACTTTTGTTCCACAACTCGCTTGACTTAAAAACATAACACACGGATGTAATACGACTAATATAAATCATAACATAATCTCTTTATCATGTTAATCACCCTAGTCTCACCCCAAAGGTACATGTTATAACATTCCCAACTTGTCGACTTTTGATGAAACATTATTTTATTTAATTGCTTTAGCTTCTGAACTGTCCAACCCTCTTTGTACTTGTTGTTCATGATCTTCAATATTTGTAACCTCAGAGCTAACATGATTAACTTACTTTATATACTTTTAAATATTATCTCATTTTTTTGTCCTACATTAGTTTGCTTACGACGCATTTTTACATACGAAAATATAGGGTGTAACATCACTCCCCCCTTGGGAACATTCATCCTCGAATGTTTACTCTTGGAGACTTTGGAAACTTTTTCCAGAGTATCCTTCGTACACTAGGTTAAAACCAACCTGCACGTAGCCAGAAACATACTATGCATGCCACACATGGCCAATCTTTATAAATAGCAGCAATTTGCCTCACCGACCGTAAATCATAAATATTGAAAGTGAAAAATAAAAGCTTACCTGATGACCTGCTAACCTACATAGAGCTATGTTGTAGCGTCCCATCTCGAACCATATCTTCATTTTGAAATAGGTGGGGGTATTTAGACTTCATTTCTTCCTCCGATTCCCACGTCATCTCTTCTACATTCTTGCTCCTCCATAAAACCTTTACGGAAGCTACCTCCTTATTTCGTAGATTGCGGATTTGTCGGTCTAGGATGGCAACTGGAATTTCCTCGTATGACAAGTCCTCTGTAATCTGTACATCATCCGTGGGCACCACTCGGGTAGGATCACCAATGCACTTCCGTAGCATAGATACGTGAAAAACCGGATGGACAGACTCCAATTCTGAGGGCAACTCTAACTCATAAGCTAGTTGGCCCACTCTCCGAATGATCCTATAAGGCCCAATATACCGTGGGCTAAGCTTTCCTTTCTTGCCAAACCTCATCACGCCCTTCATAGGTGATACCTTTAAGAATACCTAGTCATTAATCCTGAACTCTAAGTGTCGTCGCCGCACGTCAGAATATGACTTCTGACGACTCTGAGCTGTCAACAGTCGCTCCCGGATAACCTTTACTTTCTCTATGGCCTGCTGAACCAGGTCTGGCCCATGTAACCCAGATTCTCCAACATCAAACCACCCTATAGGAGATCTGCACTTACGCCCATACAAAGCCTCATACGGAGCCATCTGGATACTGGAGTGGTAACTGTTATTATATGCAAACTCGATAAGAGGTAGATGTTCATCCCAACTTCTTTTAAAATCCAACACACATACTCGTAACATATCCTCGAGCGTCTGAATTGTGCGCTCGGCTTGTCCATCAGTCTGTGGATGAAAAGCTGTGCTGAGATTCACCTGAGTCCCTAGACCTCTCTGAAATGACCTCCAAAAATGTGCTGTAAACTGAGCCCCACGGTCAGATATAATAGAAACTGGTACTCCGTGTAGCCGCACTATCTCCTTAATATATAACTTTGCATAATCTTCTGCTGTATATGTAGATCTGACCGGTAGGAAGTGAGCTGATTTCGTGAGCCTATCGACTATCACCCATATGGAATCGAACTTACGATTAGAACGAGGTAAACCCATGATAAAGTCCATGTTTATCGCCTCCCATTTCCATGTCGGGATCTCTATAGTCTGCATTAGCCCTCCGGGCTTCTGGTGTTCTACCTTCACTTGCTGGCAACTAGTACATTGGGCGACAAACTCAGCAATGTTCTTCTTAATATCATTCCACCAGTACATATCCTTAATGTCATGATACATCTTCGTCGATCCAGGGTGGATGGAATACCATGAATAATGTGCCTCTGACATAATCCTGTCTCGTAGCCCTGCTACATCTGGAACACACAAACGACCCTTGTATCTGAGAACTCCATCTCCCTTGAGCTCTAACAATGGCTTCTTCTGCTGTGGAACTCGCTCTCTCAACTCGACCAACTCTGGGTCCTCGTACTGCCTTTCCTTGACTTCAGCTATGAGGGATGATTTTGCAGTGTTTTGGATTACAACTCCACCATCCTCAGAATCTACTAACCGAACCCCCAACGAAGCCAATTGATGAATATCTCTAGCTAATTGTCTTTTCTCGGGCTCTACATGTGCTAAGCTACCCATAGATCGGCGACTTAAGGCATCTGCTACAACATTAGCTTTCCCTGGATGGTAGAGAATGTTAACATCGTAATCTTTCAATAACTCAAGCCATCGCCTCTGTCGCAAATTCAACTCTTTCTGCTTGAAAATATATTGTAGGCTTTTATGATCAGTAAATATATCAACATGAACACCATATAAATAATGCCGCCATATCTTAAGTGCATGGACAACCGCAGCTAACTCGAGGTCGTGGGTCGGATAATTCCTCTCGTGCTTCCTCAACTGCCTTGAAGCATATGCAATTACCTTCCCATGTTGCATCAGGACACATCCTAACCCGACACCTGATGCATCACAATACACGGCATAACCCTCTAGACCCTCTGGAAGTGTTAGAACTGGAGCTGAGGTCAACTTGTTCTTAAGCTCTTGGAAACTCCGCTCACAAGCCTCTGTCCATTGAAACTTAGTTTCTTTCTGTGTCAACTTCGTCAATGGTGCCGAAAGGGAAGAAAAACCCTCTACGAACCTCCGATAGTATCCTGCTAAGCCTAGAAAGCTACGAACCTCTGTCGGAGTGGTAGGTCTAGGCCAAGATTTCACGGCCTCAATCTTCTGAGTGTCCACCTTTATCCCTTCATCTGATACAATATGCCCCAAGAATGCTACAGACTTCAACCAGAACTCACATTTAGAAAACTTAGCATATAACTTACGATCACGGAGGGTTTGGAGTACCGCTCGCAGGTGGTCCGCATGCTCATCCTCTGAACGGGAATAAACCAGAATATCATCAATAAATACTATCATGAACAGATCTAAAAATGGCCGGAATAGGCTATTCATCAAGTCCATAAATACAGCGGGTGCATTAGTCAACCCGAAGGACATGACAAGGAACTCGAAGTGGCCATATCGGGTCCTGAAGGCTGTCTTCGGAATATCTTTTTCCCGAACTCTGACCTGGTGGTACCCCGACCTCAAATCAATCTTGGAAAAGCATCTAGCTCCCTGCAACTGATCAAACAAGTCATCGATCCTTGGAAGTGGATACTTATTCTTAATAGTTACCTTGTTCAACTGCCTATAATCGATACACATCCTCAGCGAGCCGTCTTTCTTCCGCACAAATAGTACCGGTGCACCCCAAGGTGAGGTACTGGGCCTAATGTAACCTTTCTCTAGCAAATCTTTTAACTGCTCCTTCAACTCCTTCAATTCGGCAGGTGCCATTCTATACGGAGGGATGGATATTGGTTGAGTTCCTGGAAGCAAATCGATGCTAAAATCAATCTCTCGCTCTGGAGGAATACCTGGAAGCTCATCTGGAAACACATCTGCATACTCTTTGACTATGGGAATAGACTGAAGTGTAGGTATCTCAGCATCTGCATCTCTAACTCGCACAATATAATAAATGCACCCTTTTGCGATCATTTTCCTCGCCTTCAGATAGGAAATAAACCTACCTCTGGGTGTTGGTGTATTACCTACCCATTCAAGGACTGGCTCACCCGGAAAATGAAATTTGGCTACATTTGCTCGGCAATCAACTGTGGCATAGCAAGCTGCCAACCAGTCCATGCCCATGATAGCATCAAAGTCCATCATCTCTAGCTCAACTAGGTCAGCTGAGGTCTGACGACTACAAATTGTCACCGTACAACCTCGGTAAACCCGTCTAGCAATAATCGATTCTCCGATCGGTGTAGATACCGCAAAAGGATCACTTAGTATTTCAGGCACTATACCAAACTTCCTCGCGACAAATGGGGTAATATACGATAAAGTAGATCCTGGGTCTATCAAAGCATAAGCATCGTGAGAGCAAATGGTTAATATACCTGTCACAACGTCTGGTGAAGACTCCTGGTCCTGTCGACCCGCTAAAGCATAGATACGGTTCTGATTACCACTTGAACTGGAACCTCTACCTCTGCCTCGACCTCTACCAGCCGAAGACTGAGACTCACGCCTTGAAGGATGCACGGACATAGACGATCCTGTTGCTGAACTCGCTGGTTGTGCCATTCCCCCAGAATCTCTATTTGGGCAATCTCGCATCATATGCCCCGGACGCCCACATGTATAACAAGCATCAGAACCTGCTCGGCATTGACCCAAGTGTCCTCTACCACAGATGTCACACCGCGGAGGAAATGACTATGTCTGCGCAGAACCTCGTTGTCGCTGCAAACCCGACGCCCGTGAGCTCTCACCTGGTCCTGACTTAGTATAGCGGTCATACCCGTAACCCTGTAACTGAGGTGGCGGAGGCCTAGGTGGCCGTCCGAAGTACTGGGTCCTATAACTACCCTGAGATTGCTCCTGAGACCTGGGAAATCTCATCCTCTTACGTTGCCCTTGCTCAGCCCTCTCTGTACCCTGCTGCCGACGCCTACCCCTTTCTATATTCTGGGCGAATGCCTGAATCCGGGAGATATCCATACTATCCTGCAATGCAGCGGTGGCACATGCCTCGGTTAACTCTGGGGCTAACCCTGCTATAAACCTGTGAATCCTGTCCCGCATAGTAGAAACTATGGATGGTGCATATCTGGCCAATGAGTCAAAACGGAGACTATACTCTCGAACACTCATATTACCCTGCTTGAGGGCTAGAAACTGATCGACTCGAGCCTGTCGGATCTCCCGCGGTAAGTACTGGTCAAGGAAAGCATCTGAAAAATTCTCCCAAATAGCTGGAGGTGTATCACGTCCCCTGGACCTCTCCCATCCCTCATACCAAAGGATGGCTATATCTCGGAGTCGAAAAGCTGCTAGCTCAACTGCCTCTTTCTCCGTGGCATGCATAACACGAAAGATCCTGTGAAGCTGATCTATGAAATCCTGCGGGTCCTCCCTCTGATCTGTCCCCGTGAACTCTGGGGGACTCAAAGCAATAAACTCTCGGACCCTTGAACTCCCAGACCCCTCAGAAGTTCCTGCACTAGCTGATGCCCTAGCATGTTGCTGGGTAGCTACCAACTGTGTTAACAAATGCACCGCACTCCTTAAGTCCTGATCTAATGGAAGTGGAGGGGGAACTGGATGTGCGGTTTCCCTAGGAATCTCCGTAGTTGGTGGAGGAGCCGGTAATGGCTGAGTAGGGGTCTCCCTTGAGCCTCAGACTGGGCCCCATCTACTGGGGGTACCCTGTTGGTCCCCTCACCTACTACTGTATCTCTCCTCTGGCTAGCTGTAGTCTTCCTAGTCACCGTCATCTGTGCATGCAAACACCAACACATAAGTTTAATTCAAATTTCCTATAACTCAGTTCTATAGCACGATTTAGATTTCAAAGAAGTGTAACCAACTCCTAAATGCCCTGTAGTTCCTTGCTTATATAATGTGGTGCACAACACATCTATAAACAAGACCCTACTAGACACGGCTTGTAGACTCCCTAGGACAGAACTGCTCTGATACCAAGTTTGTCACGCCCCGAACCTAGGAGCGAGACAAGCACCCCGTGCCTCACCTAACCTGGCGTACCAAATTGCGACTAAGGGACTCTGAACACATAATGTCATACTTTGGCCATGGGGCCACCTTGCAAGACAATTTGCGAAGCAAAATATAAAACTGAATGGAAACTAGCACTAACTAAATATCAATATAAAGCTAGGCCGACAAGGCCGTCATAGCTACTACAGCTGACAAACCACCAATTTATACAAACCCAACATACTGCACTAACCAACAGGATATGCCTACAAGCCTCTACTGATAGATGTACTGTGATCGGAACAGGGCCCCGACCTACCCATAACATATATACAGATATACATAAGATGTACACAAAACTCTAGTCCTGGCAACTCCGAAAGACGTGGAGCTTACCGATCAGGCGGAACTCGGGAAACACCTACTGAGGAGGTCTACCCGTCTGTCTGTCTGAACCTGCACGCATGAAATGCAGCGCCCCCAAAAAAGGGACGTCAGTACGAAATAATGTACCGAGTATGTAAGGCAATAAAATAACTGAAATCTGAAACTGAACTGATAATATGATAACTGAAATTAACTGGGAGTCAAAGATGATCTGGAGATATACTTACCTGCTGATACTGACTCAACTCCTTCAATATAGTAAGTAAAATAATTGTACGGCCTTATAAGGCTCGGTATATATAACTGCTCTGCCATAGTAGGCTCGCTTATAGGCGCTCGGCCATACTAGGCTATGTATCTCGACCATGCTGGGCTCGCTCATAGGCGCTTGGCCACAGTAGGCTCGGTATATAACTTTCCATCTGATCAGAGGTTGCCCAATAGGGGCCTGCCCATCGATTATAGCTCGATGGTAATGAAAATACTGTAATACTGTATATATAGGCTTGCTGCTCTCTTGACTGGAAGAAGACAATACTAAAATTGAATATAGAGTCTCGATAAGGAATAATATTGTAACTTATGAGACTAGAATAGTGTGAATAAATTCATGAATATGAACTTCTCTTTTTGTCTCATTACTAACACATGTAGCTACGAGATCATGCCAAAATGAAGGAAGGCTTAGCCTTAACATACCTTATCACAATCTTTTCAATCACCAAGCTGAACTCACCTCTTCGCACCTTAATCTACAAGAATGATAATAATACTATCGTTAAGTTACGAAAGGTAAAACTATCGCACAATGAACAACAAACCTATTTTGTATTAAAACGGGCAGCATCTCCCCTATAATATGCCCTTCCTCCAACTTCAAGATAACACCAACAATACAAGGACAGAACAATAACAACATATATACATCATTTTCCAGCCCTATATACACCATCACATACTACAAAACAGCCCAACACACCCCAATCTCTTCGTACACAAAACGACCACCGTAGTAGTGTCAAACGACCCGAAAATGTTATGACGAACGACCAGCCAACCACCCTACATTTATATGGTGTTTATAAACCCCCTTCCTCATCCAAAACTCCACAAAATAGTAATAAAACACGCAGCCCAACAGCAACACAAAACAGTCCACAAAACAGTCCGCTACAAGTGAATAACTCGAACTCACGGCTTCCGATCACCGTCCCGTGAGTTCTTACAAGTATAGAACGACTTACCATGAATTTACAGCAGAAAAAATGGATGAAAGAGAGCAGTAAACTCACCTTATTTGTTGGATAACTCAGCTCCTATCTTGGTTCTTCAAACTCTAAGTTTTACCTCCAATTGGAACTTGAAAGGGAGAGAAAATCAATTAGGGTTTATGGGAAATTTTTGGGAGGATTCTTTGCAGAGCTTATGTCTGGTTATTATGCTCTATTTTAAGTCTAATATATGAAGAAAATAGTCCCTTAAAAGGCCTCTTTGGACGACCCGAAATGGCCCATTTTTGGGCTTTCATTTAAGCAAGTAGGTGACACACCTACTTGTCACCTAGCAGCTTGCGCAGTATCGCAAAAATGCACATATCTCTCTACTCCGATGTCGTATTGACAAATGGTTTAATGCGTTGGAAAATAGACTCATAGATCTTTAATTTGATGGGTGGAACACACCATAACTCTAAGTATATTGGGAGAAAATTGCAGTTATATTTGACCCAAAGTTTCAGTAAAACTTATGAATGTAACTTGTGATGACTTTCATCGACTTTTGTTCCACAACTCGCTTGACTTAAAAACATAACACACGGATGTAATACGACTAATATAAATCATAACATAATCTCTTTATCATGTTAATCACCCTAGTCTCACCCCAAAGGTACATGTTATAACATTCCCAACTTGTCGACTTTCGATGAAACATTGTTTTATTTAATTGCTTTAGCTTCTGAACTGTCCAACCCTCTTTGTACTTGTTGTTCATGATCTTCAATATTTGTAACCTCAGAGCTAACATGATTAACTTACTTTATATACTTTTAAATATTATCTCATTTTTTTGTCCTACATTAGTTTGCTTACGACGCATTTTTACATACGAAAATATAGGGTGTAACACCGGGCCCCCAGACCCGGATCATTTAAATGTTTTTTGGGACATCACATATGACCCAAGGAACCATAAGCACTGCCCGCTATGACCATTCCTCGTGTTTTGGTATTTTACGGCCATAAAATTTGAATTTCGCCTAATTCCCATATGTTTGTGTGCTATAGCCTACGCCTTCCTCTGTGGGCCTGGGCCCTTGGACCCGGATCGCCTAAACTTCTTTTGGGACATCACATACAACCCAAGGAACTATATTCACCGCCCCTCCATAACCGTTCCTCATTATTTGGCATTTTACGGCCATACAACTAGGATTTCGGCCCCGGACCCGGATCGTTTAAAATTGTTTCTGGACATCAAAAACGACCTAGGGAACCATAATCACCGCCCCTCCATGACCGTTCCTCGATATTTGGCATTTTATGGCCATAAAATTGGAATTTCTCCCAATTCCCATATTTTTGTGTGCTATAGCCTACGCCTTCCTCCGTAGGCTAGGGCCCTCTGAACCGGATCGCCTAAAAGTTTTTAGGGACATCACATACGAGCCAAGGAACCATAGTCACCGCCCCTCCATGACCGTTCCTCGTGTTTTGGCGTTTTACGACCATAAAAGTGGCATTCCTCCTGATTCCCATATTTTCGTGTGCTATAGCCCATACCTACCACCGTGGCGCAGGCCCCCGGACCCGGATCGCTTAAAATGTTTCAGGGACAACTAATATGACCCAAGGAACCATGGTCACCACCCTGCCATAACCATTCCTCATCCTTTGGCGTTTTGCGCCCATAAAATTAGAATTTCGCACGATTCCCATATTTTCGTGTGCTATAGCCCACGCCTTATGCCGTGGGCCTGGGCCACCGGACTTGGATTGCCTAAAATTTTTTTGGGACCTCACATACGACCCAATGAACCATAGTCACCACCCTGCCATGACCGTTCCTCGTGTTTTGGTATTTTACGGCCATGAAACTGGAATTCCGCCTCATTCCCATATTTGCGTTTCCTATAGCCCACACCTTTCGCCGTGATCTAGGCCCCCCATACTCGGATCGCCTAAAAAGTTATTGGGACATCAAATATAACCCAAGTAACCAACAAATATTTTCGTGTGCTATAGCCCACACCTTCCGCTGTGGGCCTAGGCCCCCGGACCCTGATCGCCTAAAACATTTTCGGGACCAAAAATACGACCCAAGGAACCATATTCACCGCCCTTCCATGACCTTTCCTCTTTTTGTGTCATTTTACGGCAATAAAATAAGGATTCCGCCTAATTCCCATATATTTATGTGCTATAGCCTGCATCTTCCTCCGTGGCCCCCACCCTCGGACCCGGATCGTTTCAAATTTTTTTGGACAATAACTATGACCCAAGGAACCATAGTCACCGTCACACCATGACCGTTCCTTAAATTTTGTATTTTACGGCCATAAAACTTGAATTCTGCCTGATTCCCACATTTTCGTGTGCTATAGCCCACGCCTTCTGCCGTGGGCCTAGGCCCCTGGACCCGGATCGCCTCAAATTTTTCCGGGACCTACAATACGACCCATGGAACCATATTCACCACCCTGCCATGACCGTTCCTTGTCTTTTGGCATTTTAGGCCATAAAAAATGAATTCCGCCCGATTCCCAAATTTTCGTGTGCTATAGCCCACGCCTTTCGCCGTGGGTCGGGGTATCCGTACCCGAATGGCCTAAATTTTTTTTGAGAAGTCAAATACAACCCAAGCAACCATAGTCACTGCCCCGCCATGCCATTCCTCATTTTTTGGCATTTTACGGTAATAAAACTGGAGTTCCACCCGATTCCCATATTTTCTTGTGCTATAGCCCACGCCTTCCGTTGCGGGCCAGGGCCCCCGGACCCGGATCGACTAAAATATTTTTTTGAGACCTCAAATATGACCCAAGAAACCATAGTCACCATCTTTCCATGACCATTCCTTGTATATGGGCATTTCACGGCCATAAAATTAGAATTCCGCATAATTCCCATATTTTTATGTGCTATAGCCCACGTCTTCCTTCGTGGGCCCCGGCCCCAGGACCCAAATTGTTTCAAATTTTCCGGATAATAAATACGACGCAAGGAACCATAGTCATCACCCCGCCATGACCGTATCTTGCTTTTTGCATTTTACATCCTTAATACTTGAATTCTGCATGATTCCCATATGTTTGTGTGCTATAGCCTACGCCTTCCTCTGTGGTCCTGGACCCTTGGACCCGGATCGCCTAAACTTCTTTCGGGACATCACATACAACCCAAGGAACTATATTCACTGCCCTTCCATAACCGTTCCTCATTATTTGGCGTTTTACGGCCATACAATTGGGATTTCGGCCCCGGACCCGGATCGTTTAAAATTGTTTCTGGACATCAAAAACGACCTAGGGAACCATAATCACCGCCCCTCCATGAGCGTTCCTCGATATTTGGCGTTTTATGGCCATAAAATTGGAATTTCTCCCAATTCCCATATTTTTGTGTGCTATAGCCTACGCCTTCCTCCGTGGGCTTGGGCCCTCTGACCCGGATCGCCTAAAAATTTTTAGGGACATCACATACGAGCCAAGGAACCATAGTCACCGCCCCTCCATGACCGTTCCTCATGTTTTGGCGTTTTACGACCATAAAAGTGGCATTCCTCCCGATTCCCATATTTTCGTATGCTATAGCCCACACCTACCACCGTGGCGCAGGCCCCCAGAACCGGATCGCTTAAAATGTTTTAGGGACAACTAATACGACCCAAGGAACCATGGTCACCACCCTGCCATAACCATTCCTCATCCTTTGGCGTTTTGCGCCCATAAAATTAGAATTTCGCACGATTCCCATATTTTCGTGTGCTATAGCCCACGCCTTACGCCGTGGGCCTGGGCCCCCGGACTTGGATTGCCTAAAATTTTTTTGGGACCTCACATACGACCCAATGAACCATAGTCACCACCCTGCCATGACCGTTCCTCGTGTTTTGGTATTTTACGGCCATGAAACTGGAATTCCGCCTCATTCCCATATTTGCGTTTCCTATAGCCCACACCTTTCGCCGTGATCTAGGCCCCCCATACTCGGATCGCCTAAAAAGTTGTTGGGACATCAAATATAACCCAAGTAACCAACAAATAATTTCGTGTGCTATAGCCCACACCTTCCGCTGTGGGCCTAGGCCCCTGGACCCTGATCGCCTAAAACATTTTCGGGACCTAAAATACGACCCAAGGAACCATATTCACCGCCCTTCCATGACCTTTCCTCGTTTTGTCTCATTTTACGGCAATAAAACAAGGATTCCGCCTAATTCCCATATATTTATGTGCTATAGCCTGCATCTTCCTCCGTGGCCCCCCACCCTCGGACCCGGATCATTTCAAATTTTTTTGGACAATAACTATGACCCAAGGAACCATAGTCACCGTCACGCCATGACCGTTCCTTAATTTTTGTATTTTACGGCCATAAAACTTGAATTCTGCCTGATTCCCACATTTTCGTGTGCTATAGCCCACGCCTTCTGCCGTGGGCCTAGGCCCCTGGACCCGGATTGCCTCGAATTTTTCCGGGACCTACAATACGACTCATGGAACTATAGTCACTACCCTGCCATGACCGTTCCTTGTCTTTTGGCATTTTAGGCCATAAAAAATGAATTCCGCCCGATTCCCAAATTTTCGTGTGCTATAGCCCACGCCTTTCGCCGTGGGTCGGGGTATCCGTACCCGAATGGCCTAAATTTTTTTCGAGAAGTCAAATACAACCCAAGCAACCATAGTCACTGCCCCGCCATGCCATTCCTCATTTTTTGGCATTTTACGGTAATAAAACTGGAGTTCCACCCGATTTCCATATTTTCTTGTGCTATAGCCCACGCCTTCCGTTGCGGGCCGGGGCCCCCGGACCCGGATCGACTAAAACATTTTTTTGAGACCTCAAATATTACCCAAGAAACCATAGTCACCACCTTTCCATGACCATTCCTTGTATTTGGGCATTTCACGGCCATAAAATTAGAATTCCGCATAATTCCCACATTTTTATGTGCTATAGCCCACGTCTTCCTCCGTGGGCCCCAGCCCCAGGACCCGGATTGTTTCAAATTTTTTGGATAATAAATATGACGCAAGGAACCAAAGTCATCACCCCGCCATGACCGTATCTTGTTTTTTGCATTTTACATCCTTAAAACTTTAATTCTGCATGATTCCCATATGTTTGTGTGCTATAGCCTACGCCTTCCTCTGTGGTCCTGGACCCTTGGACCCGGATCGCCTAAACTTCTTTCGGGACATCACATACAACCCAAGGAACTATATTCACTGCCCCTCCATAACCGTTCCTCATTTTACGGCCATACAATTGGGATTCCGGCCCCGGACCCGGATCGTTTAAAATTGTTTCGGGACATCCAAAATGACCTAGGGAACCATAATCATCGCCCCTCCATGACCGTTCCTCGATATTTGGCATTTTGTGGCCATAAAATTGGAATTTCTCCTGATTCCCATATTTTTGTGTGCTATAGCCTACGCCTTCCTCCGTGGGCTAGGGCCCTCTGACCCGGATCGCCTAAACTTTTTTAGGGACATCACATACGAGCCAAGGAACCATAGTCACCGCCCCTCCATGACCTTTCCTCGTGTTTTGGCGTTTTACGACCATAAAAGTGGCATTCTTCCCGATTCCCATATTTTCGTGTGCTATAGCCCACACCTACCACCGTGGGCGCAGGCCCCCGGACCTGGAATGCTTAAAATGTTTCAGGGACAACAAATACGACTCAAGGAACCATAGTCACCACCCTTCCATAACCATTCCTCATACTTTGGCGTTTTACGCCCATAAAATTATAATTCTGCACGATTTCCATATTTTCGTGTGCTATAGACTACGCCTTACGCTGTGGGCCCGGGCCCCCGGACTCGGATCGCCTAAAAATTTTTTGGGACCTCACATACGACCCAATGAACCATAATCACCACCCTTCCATGACCGTTCCTCGTGTTTTGGTATTTTACGGCCATGAAACTGGAATTCCGCCTCATTCCCATATTTTCGTTTGATATAGCCCACACCTTTCGCCGTGATCCAGGCCCCCCATAGTCAGATTGCCTAAATATTTTTTGGGACATCAAATACAACCCAAGGAACCATAGTCACCACCCTTTCACGACCATTCCTCGTATTTTGGCATTTCGCGGCCATAAAACTAGAATTCCGTATAATTCCCACATTTTTATGTGCTATAGACCACGTCTTCCTCCGTGGGCCCCGGCCCCAGGACCCGGATTGTTTCAAACTTTTTCGGACAATAAATACGATGCAAGGAACCATAGTCACCGCCCGCAATGACTGTATCTTGTTTTTTTGAATTTTACATCCTTAAAACTTGAATTCTGCATAATTCCCATATTTTGGTGTGCTATAGCCCACGCCTTCCGCCGTGGAACCAGGCCCAAGGCTCCAGATATCCTAAAATGTTTCTGTGACATCAAATACGACGTAAGGAACAATAGTCACCACACCGCCATGATCGTTCCTCGTATTTTGGCATCATAAAATTGAAGTTCGGCTTGATTCCCATATTTTCGTGTGCTATAGCACACGCCTTCTGCCGTGGGCTCGGGCCCCCGGACCCGGATTGCCTAAAATATTTTTTTGGACATCAAATAATACCCAGGGAACCATAGTCACCGCCCAGCCATGACTGTTTCGCGTGTTTTGGCATTTTACGGCCATATAACTGGAATTTCGCCTCATTCCGATATTTTCGTGTGCTATAGACCAAGCCTTCCGCTATGGGCCTAGGCCTCCGGATCCGGATCGCCTAAAATTTTTTTGGGACATCAATTACAACCCAAGGAACCATAGTGACCACTCCACCATGACCGTTCCTTGAGTTTTGTATTTTACTGCCATAAAACTTGAATTCTGTCTGATTCCCATATTTTCGTGTGCAATAGCCCATGCCTTCCGCCGTGGGCCCAGGCCCCTGGACCCGAATCGCCTAAATTTTTTACGGGACCTCCAATACGACCCAAGGAACTATAGTCACCACCCTTCCATAAACGTTCCTTGTTTGTTGGCATTTTAGGCCATATATCTGAAATTCCGCCCGATTGCTATATTTTCGTGTGCTATAGACTAGGCCTTACGCCGGGGCCCCGGGCCCCCAGACCTGGATCGCCTACAATTTTTTCGGGACCTCCAATACGACTCAATGAACCATATTCACCACCCTTCCATGACCTTTCCTCGTTGTTTGGCATTTTATGGCCATAAAAAAGGAATTCCGCCCGATTCCCATATTTTTGTGTGCTATAGTCCACGTTTTTCACCGTATGCCGGGCCTAGCATACCCGGATCTCTTAACATTTTTTTTGAGACATCAAATACAACCCAAGGAACCATAGTCACTGCCCCTCTGTGACCGTTTCTCATTTTTTGGCATTTTATGATCATAAAACTGGAATACCGCCTGATTCTCATATTTTCGTGTGCTATAGCCCACGCCTTCCGCTGCGGGCTTGGGCCCTTGGACCCGGATCGCCTAAAAAAATTTTGAGACCTCAAATACAACCCAAGCAACCATAGTCACTACCCCTGCCATGACCATTCCTCATATTTTGGCATTTCACGGCCATAAAACTAAAATTCTGCCTAATTCCCATATTTTTGTGTGCTATCTCCCACGTCTTCCTCCGTAGGCCCCGGCCACCGGACCCGGATCGTTTCAAATATTTTTGGACAACAAATACGACCCAAGGAACCATAGTCACCACCCCGCCATGACCGTTCCTTGATTTTTGCGATTTACGATCGTAAAACTTGAATTCCGCCGGATTCCCATATTTTCGTGTGCTATAGCCCATGCCTTACGCCGTGGGCCAGGGCACCGGGACCCGGATCGCCTAAAAATTTTCCGGGACCTCAAATACGACCCAAGGAGCCATATTCACCACCCTTCCATGACCGTTCCTCATTTTTTGGCGTTTTACGGCCATAAAAAAGGAATTCTGCCTGATTCCCATATTTTTGTGTGCTATAGCCCACGCCTTTCGCCATGGGCCAGGGCCTCCGTACCCGGATCGCCTAAATTTTTTCAAGACATCCAATACAACCCAAGGAACTATAGTCACTACCCCGCCATGACCGTTCCTCACTTTGTGGCATTTTACGGTCATAAAATTGGAATTCCGCTCGATTCCCATATTTTCGTGTGCTTCCGCTGCGGGCCTGAGCCCCCGGACCTGGATCGCGTAAAAAAATTTTGGACCTCAAATACGACCCAAGGAACCATAGTCACCGCCCTTCCATGAACATTCCTCGTATTTTGGCATTTCACGGCCATAAAACTAGAATTCCGCCTAATTCTTATATTTTTATGTGTTGTAGCCCACGTCTTTCTCTGTGGGCCCCGTCCCAAGACCCGGATCATTCAAATTTTTTCAAACAACAAATACAACCCAAGGATCCATAGTTACCGCTCTCCATGACCGTTCCTTGGTTTTTGCGTTTTACGACTTTAAAGCTTGAATTCCGCCAGATTCCTATATTTTCGTGCACATAGCACACGCCTTCCGCCGTGGGCCCAGGCCCACGGATCCGGATCTCCTAAAAGTTTTCTGGGACATCAAATACGACGTAAGGAACCACATTCACTGCACCGCCATGATCGTTCCTCATTTTGTGGCGTCATACGACCATAAAACTGAAGTTCCGCCTGATTCCCATATTTTCTTGTGCTATAGCCCACACCTTCTGCCGTGGGCTTGGGACATCAAATACGACCCAGAGAACCATAGTCACCGCCCCGTCATGACCGTTTCTCATGTTTTCGCATTTTACGGCCATATAACTGGAATTCCGCTTGATTCCCATATTTTGTGCTATAACCCAAGCCTTCCGCTATGGGCCCAGGCCTCCGGACCCGGACTACCTAAACTTTTTTCGGGACATCCAATACGAAACAAGGAACTATAGTCACCACCCCGCCATGACCATTCCTTGATTTTTGCGTTTTACGGCCTTAAAACTTGATTTCCGCCTGATTCTCATATTTTAGTGTGCTATAGCCCACGCCTTCCGCCGTGGGCCCAGGACCCTGGACCCGCATCACCTAAAATTTTTTCGGGACCTCCAATACGGCCCAAGGAACCATAGTCACCACCCTGCCATGACCGTTCCTTGGGTTTTGGCATTTTATGCCATATAACTAGAATTCCACTCGATTCCCACGCCTTACGCCGTGGGCCCGAACCCCCGAACCCGGATCGTCTAAAAATTTTTTGGGACCTCAAATAAGACCCAAGGAACCATATTCACCACCCTTCCGTGCCCGTTCCTCGTTTTTTGGCATTTTACGACAATAAAAAGGAATTATGTCTGATTCCCATATCTTCGTGTGCTATAGCCCACGCCTTTCGCCATGGGCCGGGGCCTTCATACCCGGATCGCCTAAATAATTTTTGAGACATCAAATACAACACAAGGAATGATAGTCACCGCCCTGCCATGGCCATTCCTCGTTTTTTGGCATTTTACGGTAATAAAACTGGAATTCCGCCTGATTCCCATATTTTCGTGTGCTATAGCCCACGCTTTTCGTTGCGGGCCTGGGCCCCTGGATCCGGATCGCTTAACATTTTTTCGAGACCTCAAATACGACCCAAGGAACCATAGTCAATGCCCTTACATGACCATTCCTCGTATTTTGGGATTTCACAACCATAAAACTAGAATTTCGCCTAATTCCCATATGTTTATGTGCTATAGTCCACGTCTTCCTCCGTGGGCCCCGGCCCCCGGACCCGGATTGTTTCAAATTTTTTTGGACAAAAAATACGACCCAAGGAACCATAGTCACCACCCCGCCATGACCGTTCCTTGTTTTTTGTGTTTTACGTCCTTAAAACTCGAATTCCACCTGATTCCCATATTTTCGTGTGGTATAGCCCACGCCTTCCGCCGTGGACCTAGGCCCACGGATCCGGATCTCCTAAAGTTTTTCTCAAACATCAAATGCGACGTAAGGAACTACAGTCCCCGCACTGCCATGATCGTTCCTCGTATATTGGCATCATAAAACTGAAGTTCCGCTCGATTCCCATATTTTCGTGTGCTATAGCCCACGCCTTTTGCCGTGGGCTCGGGTCCCCGGACCCGGATCTCCTAAGGTTTTTTTTGGGACATCAAATAAGACCCAGGGAACCATAGTCACCTCCCCGCCATGACTGTTCCTTGATATTTGCAATTTACGACCATAAAACTTGACTTCCGCCCGTTTTCCACATTTTCGTGTGCTATAGCCCACGCCTTCCGTTGTGGGCCCAGACCCCTGGACCCGGATTGCCTAAAATGTCTCAGCAACCTCCAATACGACCCATGAAACCATAGTCACCACCTTGCTATGACCGTTCCTTATTGCTTTAGCATTTTAGACCATATAACTGGAATTCTGCCCGATTCCCATATTTTTGTGTGCTATAGCCCACACCTTACGCCGTGGGCCCGGTACCCCGGAACCGGATCACCTAAAATTTTTTAGGGACCTCCAATACGACCAATGGAACCATAGTCACCGCCCTTCCATGACCATTCCTCGTATTTTGGCATTTCACGGCCATACAACTAGAATTCTGCATAATTCAAATATTGGTTTGTGCTATAGCTCACGTCTTCCTCCGTGGGCCCCGGCCCCAGGACCCGGATCATTTCAAATTTTTTCAGACAATAAATACGACCCAAGGAACCATAGTCACCTCCCCGCCATGACCGTTCCTTGTTTTTTTTGCGTTTTACAGCCTTAAAACTTGAATTCCGCCTTCTTCCCATATTTTCATGTGCTATAGCCCACGCCTTCCGCCGTGGTCCAAGGACCACGGATTCGGATCTCCTAAAGGTTTTCTTTGACATCAAATACGACGTAAGGAATCACAGTCACCGCACCGCCATGATCAATCCTCGTTTTTTGGCATGATAAAACTGAAGTTCCGCCTAATTCCCATACTTTCATGCGCTATAGCCCACGCCTTCTGCCGTGGGCTCAGGCTCCCGAACCCGGATAGCCTAAAATATTTTTTGGGACATCAAATAAGACCCAGGAAACCATAGTCACCACCCCGCCATGACCGTTTCTCCTGTTTTGGCATTTTACGGCCATATAACTGGAATTCCGCCTGATTCCCATATGTTCGTGTGCTATAGTCCACGCCTTCAGCCGTGGGCCCAGACCCACAGATCCGGATCTACTACAATTTTTCTGGGACATCAAATACGACGTAAGGAACCACAGTCACCTCACCTCCATGATCGTTCCTCGTGTTTTGGCATCATAAAACTAAACTTCCGCCTGATTCCCATATTTTCGTG
The DNA here is from genome assembly GCF_000390325.3 of Nicotiana tomentosiformis. Taxonomy (NCBI): domain Eukaryota; kingdom Viridiplantae; phylum Streptophyta; class Magnoliopsida; order Solanales; family Solanaceae; genus Nicotiana; species Nicotiana tomentosiformis. The sequence goes on along the minus strand of NC_090819.1, from coordinate 788,510 downwards.
TGTTATAGCTTACGCCTTCTTCCGTGAGCTCGGGCCCCCAGACCTGGATCGTTTAAAAGTTTTTTGGGACATCATATATGACCAAGGGAACCATAATCACTGCCCCTCCATGACCGTTCCTCGTGTTTTGGCGTTTTACGGCCATAAAATTGGAATTCCGCCTGATTCGCATATATTTGTGTGCTATAGCCTACGCCTTCCTCCGTGGGCCTGGGCCCCCGGACCCAGATCACCTAAAATTCTTTCGGGACATCACATACGACCCTAGGAACTATATTCACCGCCCTGCCACGATCGTTCCTCATTTTTTGGCATCATAAAACTGAAGTTCCGCCCGATTCCCACATTTTCGTGTGCTATAGCCCACGCCTTCTACCGTGGGCTCGGGCCCCGGACCCGGATCCCCTAAAATATTTTTTGGGACATCAAATAAGACCCAGGGAGCCATAGTCACCACCCCACCATGACCGTTTCTCGTGTTTTGGCATTTTACGGCCATATAACTGGAATTCCACCTCATTCCCATATTTTCATGTGCTATAGCCCCAGACTTCCGCTATGGGCCCAGGCCTCCGGACCCGGATCGCCTTAAATTTTTTTGGGACATCAAATATGACCCAAGGAACCCTAGTCACCACTCCGCCATGACCGTTCCTTGAATTTTGCATTTGAAGGCCATAAAACTTAGATTTCGCCCAATTCCCATATTTTCGTGTGCTATAGCCCACGCCTTCCGCCGTGGGCCCAGGCCACTGGACCTGGATCGCCTAAAAATTTTCCGGGACATCCAATACAAACCAAGGAACAATAGTCACCACCCTTCTATGACTGTTCTTTGTGTTTTGGCATTTTAGGCCATATCACTGGAATTCCGCCCGATTTCCATATTTTCGTGTGCTATAGACCACGCCTTACGCCGTGGGCCAGGACCCCCGGACCCAAATCGCCTAATATTTTTCCGGTACCTCAAATACGACCTATGGAACCATATTCACCACCCTTCCATGATTGTTCCTTGTGTTTAGGCATTTTACGGCAATAAAAAAGGAATTTTTCCCGATTCCCATATTTGCATGTGCTATAGCCCACGCCTTTCGCCGTGGGACGGGCCTAGCGTACCTGGATCCCCTAAATAATTTTTGAGACATCAAATACAACCCAAGGAACCATTTTCACTGCCCCTCCAAGACCTTTCCTCATTTTTTGGCATTTTACGGTCATAAAACTGGAATTCCGCCCGATCCCCATATTTGCGTGTGTTATAGCTCACGCCTTCCACTGCGGGCCTGGGACCCCGGACCCAGATCACCTAAAAACTTTTTGAGACCTCAAATATGACCCAAGGAACCATAGTCACCACCCTTCTATGACCATTCCTCATATTTTGGCATTTCACGGCCATAAAACTAGAATTCCGCCTAATTCTCATATCTTTGTGTGTTATAGCCCACGTCTTCCTTCGTGGGACCCGGCCCCCGGACCCGGGTCGTTTTAAATTTTTCCGGACAACAAATACGACCCAAGGAACCATAGTCACTGCCCTCCATGAGCGTTCCTTGTTGTTTGCATTTTACGGCCTTAAAACTAGAATTTCGGCTGATTCCCATATTTTCATTTACTATAGCTCACGCCTTCCGCTGTGGGTCCAGGCCCACAGATCCGGATCTCGTAATAATTTTTTGGGACATCAAGTACGACGTAAGAAACTACAATCACTACACTGCCATGATCGTTCCTCGTTTTTTGGCGTCATACGACCATAAAACTAAAGTTCCGCTCGATTCCCATATTTTCGTGTGCTATAGCGCACACCTTCTGCTGTGGGCTCGGGGCCCCGAACCCGGAATACCTAAAATATTTTTTGGGACATCAAATAAGACCCACGGAATTAAAGTCACTGCCCTGCCATGACCAATTCTCGTGTTTTGGCATTTTACGGCCATATAATTGGAATTCCGCCTGATTGCCATATTTTCGTGTGCTATAGCCCAAGCCTTCCACTATGGGCCCAGGCCTCCGGACCCGGATCGCCTAAAAGTTTTCCGGGACATCAAATACGACCCAAGGAACCATAGTCACCACCCGACCATGACCGTTCCTTGACTTTTGAATTTTACGGCCATAAAACCTGAATTCTGCCTCATTCCCATATTCTTTCGTGTGCTATAGCCCACGCCTTCCGCCGTGGGCCAGGCCCTTGGTCCCAGATCGCGTAAAATATTTTTGGGACCTCCAATACGACCCAAGGAACCATAGTCACCACCCTTCCATGTCTGTTCCTTGTAATTGGCATTTTAGGCCATATAACTGGACTTCCACCTGATTCCTATATTTTCGTGTGCTATAGCCCACGCCTTAGGCCGTGGGCCCGGGACCTTGGACCCGGATCGCCTAAAATTTTTTTGGGACCTCAAATACTACCCAAGGAACTATATTCACCACCATTTCATGACCGTTCCTCGTTTTTCGGCATTTTATGGCCATAAAAAAGGAATTTCGCCCGATTCCCATATTTTCGTGTTCTATAGCCAACGCCTTTCGCTGTTTGCCGGGCCTAGCGGTCCCGGATCCCCTAAAATATTTTCGAGACATGCAATACAACCCAAGGAACCATAGTCACCACCCCGCCATGACCATTCCTCGTTTGTTTGCATTTTACAGTCATAAAACTGGAATTCCGCCCGATTCCCTTATTTTCGTGTGCTATAGCCCACGCCTTCCGCTGCCCGGCTCGCCTAAAATTTTTTCGAGACCTCAAATACGACCCAAGGAACCATAGTCACCGCTCTGCCATGACCATTCCTCGTAATTTGGCATTTCACGGCCATAAAACTAGAATTCCGCCTAATTCCTATATTTTTGTGTGCTATAGCCCACGCCTTCCGCTCTGGGCCTAGGCCCCCGGACCCGGATCGCCTAAAAATTGTTCGGCACCTTAAATACGACCCAATGAACCATAGTCAATGCCCTGCCGTGACCATTCCACGTTGTTCGGCATTTCTCGGCCATAAAACTAGAATTCCGCCTGGTTTTCAAATATTTGTGCGTTATTGCCCACGTCTTCCTCCGTGGGCCCCGGCCCCAGGACCCAGAATATTTCAATTTTTTCCGGACAAAAAATATTTATAACTAAATGATTTAGGCGTCATACGGCCATAAAACTTAAATCCCACCTGATTCCAATATTTACGTGTGCTATAGCCCACGCCTTCTGCCATGGGCTCGAGCTCCCGGATCGCCTAAAAAAATTTTGGGACATCAAATACGACCCATGGAACCATAGTCACCACCCCTCCACGACCGTTCCTCCTGTTTTGGCATTTTACGGCCGCATAACTGGAATTCTCCCCGAATCTCATATTTTCGTGTATTATAGCCCAAGCCTTGGGTTGTGGGGCTAGGCCTCTGGATCCGGATCGCCTAAAAATTTTCCGGGACATTAAATAAAACCCAATGAACCATAGTCACTGCCCCTCCATGACCATTCCTCATTATTTGGCGTTTTACAGCCATAAAACTAGAATTCCGCCTGATTCCCATATTTTCATGTGTTATAGCCCACACCTTCTGCCATGGGCCCAGGCCCCCGGACCCGAATTACCTAAAACCATTTTCCGGGACCTCAAATACGACCCAAGGAACCATATTCACCGCCCCTCCATGATCGTTCCTCTTGTTTTGCCATTTTACGACCATAAAACTGGAATTCAGCCCGATTTCCATATTTTCGTGTGCTATAGCCCACGCCTTCCTCCGTGGGTTCGGGCCCCCGGTCCCGGATCGCCTAAAAGGTTTTTGGGACATCAAATATGACCCAACGAACCATAGTCACCGCTCCTCCATGACCATTCCTCATATTTTTGCGTTTTACGGCCATAAAACTGGAATTCTGCCCTATTCCCATATTTTTGTGTGATATAACCCACACCTTCCGCCATGGGCTTAGGCCCGATGAAGTCCAAAAACAATACTAAAAAGTAAATGAACACGGTCTCATGCAATATAATTTACCCAACTATGAGTCGGGGTCGAATCCCACAGAGAACAATATGTGTGCGATTAGGCGTGTAAGAGAATTATCACTTATTATGCTAAGCCAAACACTTAGAAATGTTTTGAGAAAATATTTATAACTAAATGCGAAAATATAAACTAACCTAGAAAGTAAGTAAAATGATCAATGGCTACAAGTATGGATACACAGGGTATTACACTCAAGTAAAGATCCAATGTATTTCATGATTTTACAAATATGAGCGAGTTTATGTTAATTTGCCTCGGGTAATAATTCTATATTAGCTTCTTCCGAAGACTAACACGACTTTCTAATTGAATTATCCTAAAACAATTAAGAGATTAAGTATACCCGAATATGGCTACAAGTAGTTTAATCCTATCCCTAGGTAGAATCTATAAAATAAGGGTTATATATATATATATATATATATATATATATATATATATATATATTCCTTTTTAATTACCTTTCACCTTTTAAGCAACTTCCACATCACAATTTTTCCAACCTTCACCCCCAAACTTAGGCTTTTAGCATATGTTTACACTTTCAAAGTACTTAGGGAGGTAGGGTTCCAAAATCTAGATCAATAAAGAACAAAGGGTTAAAGATTGTAACATGATTGCCAAAGAAAACGTTTAAAGGCTCAAAAGGTATTGGCTAGGGAAAATATGCAAGGGTAAGAAATTTAAGGCACAATAATGGTCCAAGGATGGCCTTACATCATTTTTTAAACCAAGTTAGTCTAAGATTTCGCCTTGAAGCACATTTCGGTCAAGTTCTAGACTACAAATAATACAAAAGAATTCACAACAAATCTCACCACACATGGCACATGCAAACTCGAGTGACATATAAATCCAAAATCCAATTAAAACCAATGAACTCAAAGAAAATCACATATAGCCTAAAAAGACTATTTAATGAATCAAAGAGGCAAAAATAGAACCTAAAAGTCACAACAAGGATTATTACTTCAAATCATTTTTTATTTTAAAGATCAAGACTTCATATGCCAAAGTTTAAATCATGTTGGTACCAAACAAGCCACATGTTGGTTTATGGACAAAAATATCACACCCATTAACCAATTTATTCATTACTCGCTACTAAACTAAAAAAATAAATATTTACCTAAAAATAAAAAAAAAAACTAGACAAGACTAATCCCTTAATAGCATTGGTGCTTCCCGGATACAATTACAGTGACACGTTTGGGATGGAAACGGGTCCAGATTTTTATGAAGAAGCGGAAGAGGAAGAAATACTAGATGCCATCTACAAAAATGTATCTAGGGAGGGAGATCTTTTACCTGGACACATGAGAAGTGGATCCAACAAAAACAAAAATAAGGCACATGAAAGGCAACATAGTTGGGATGGCAAAGCAACACAAGAGGTTGTCATTACGAAACCCCCAATGAGAAGTGCAAAGCAAAAGGCAATTGTACCTACTACCTCCACAAGGTCAAATAAATCAAAAAATAAATGATAAAGTTTGAAGCATTTTTTAACACAGTGGAAGAAGAAGCCAATGAGCTACAAATTGAAGAGTGCACAAGGTTAAAGAAAAAGTGGCAAGACTCAAATTTTTACCTTGTTCTATCTTATCATTTTTTAAGTATTATCATGTGTAATATCATCACATAGTATGTTATAAACTCTGTGATGATCATAGAGTATTTAAGTTTTTCTAGTTCGTACTTTCTTCATGCGTGCTAGTTGACGAGGTTTGATATGCCTCAATAGGATTCGTAAGGTAAGGTCCAGCACAGTGAATGTGTGCTATTTTCCTATGCCTTTGGGAAGATCCAAGCGGCTATGAGATTATATGCTCGTGAAACATTTTGCCGGTAGCTACACCATGATCCTCTACATGGGGCTGCCATTTTAAGTCAATGGAGGCGCAGATGAGTGATTATATAGCCAAGGCATTGAGTCAACACTACTGTAGCTAGCCCCCTTACTTGTACTTCTCTGTTGTGGGTTCTTTTTTCTTTTATTATTAATAAAATAACTACTAGGCATGCCTAGTAGTATAATTTGCAAAAAAAAAAACAGAAATTTGTCATGCCATCCATCATAGGGAAAAGTCACCCGGTTCGACAAAAATTATTTCCTTGGAAAAGAATCGCAGCATAAAGAATAACCAAGAATTTTAATTAATACTACTACAAGTAAATAAAGTAGCAAAATAAGAAAAAAATAAAAACAAAAACTAATGCTAACATGTTAGAATTAAACTTCAAATTATCACTAATATACTACAACGTCAACCAATCTACACAAGTTATCACAAAAAAATAATCATGCTCCAACTACATTATCACATGTAAATGAGTCACCCCCAACCTAAAGTATTGCACTGCCCTCAATGCAACTAAACAAACAAGATAAAATGAAGGAGGTGCTCCCTGAAACTACATCACTCGGAGCTGGAGGTGGTGGGAAATTTGAGCTCCAAATCCTCATCATCATCGTCCTCTGATTCATGTGAGCCACATAATGAACTCAGCTTGTGCATCATTTTGGACAGAAATTTGCTTTTTTTCTTCTCATGCTCCTTGAACTTCAACTGTCGCCTATCAATCTTTCCTTGTCTTCGGCTCATGTCTTCCAACCTATTTTTGATTGTTTTTTGTTCCTGAACTACATCATCCAAAGATGGCTTCTTACCAGTCCCAGTAGAAGTGCTCTCCCCAGATGGACCAAAAGGAAGGACAACCACAAGTTGGCGAATGTGAGCATCTACGCCATAGATTTGACTGGAAAGGTGGCACATAGTGGAGGTCCATAAGGTAGTGGAGAAATGGGGTCATGTAGTACTGCTGCAGCTATGGAAGAACCATCGGACCCATCGGCAGTCTCAGTAAACTGCCCAAACGAAGGAGATAACACATTAATTCTCCTCTTCTTCTTCCCGCCAGTTGGCCCATTTCTGAGCAATGGATAAATTACCGTGCTTGGGTCCTTCTCAGAATCATGTAGGTCTTTTAGCACCCCAGCATCATAGCACGATTGAGTGATAAATGAGGGAAAGAATAGACTCTTAGACCTCCCGATACATGCTTCCTCAATTTCACCCACTATGTGCTGGCCCACACTCACTGGCAAGTCATCCATAATAGCAACAATCATCAATGCCTTCCCAGGCGTCACCTCAGACTCATGTCTAGCCGGTACGATTCGAGCACAAATAATGGACAGCCAAGTCTTGGCTTTAGCTGTGAATTCAGAAGAATCAACCCCTTTGTGCAATCTTTCCCAAGTCGGTGTAACCCTGTCATGAATCTTATCCACCAACCATTGGCTTCCTCTCTCCCTCTCTATAGCTCTGTATACTTCATTGTCAGCATTGGGAAGAATATAGTGTGCATTTATTACCTCGGGACCAAAGTTGATCCGTTTGCCCCTGACAAAGGTAAATACTTCCCCTTGGAAATCGGTCTTCAAGGCATTTGCATAGAATTCGCGCACTACATTGTAGTTGGCTTTGATTGGTTTAGGAGCAAAGCACATCCATCCACTATCAGTCAATCTTCGAAAAAATTCCGGCATCTTAGCCTCAAGTTTGTCCAATTGGATGCCCTTTATTTGATGATGCTCTTTGACATGCGTTTGTCATAGTTTCTTTCACATTCACCAGCTGTGAATCTGGTCTGATCAAAATATTCCTCTTCCACAGCTTGGGGAGCATGCTCTTGTACAATTTCAACATTTTCCAAAGCCATTTTATGGTCAAAGTACCTACAAAAGTAGACCGCATGTTAAATGCTTGGAAGGGTACTTAATACACTATATTATGATATATCTAGGCCAAAGAAAATGTCACGACCCAAACCAATGGGCCGCGACGGGCACCCGGTGCCTTACTCAACCGAGTACCAACGTAACGTATCTTTCGTATCATTCTATCATAGGTAAATGAACCAGAAAGGCTGTTATGAGATAACTAGAATAAAGCATGAGGGAATACTCAACATAGAATGACCCAACATGATATACCGACTTATATGTATGACGTACGGGCCTATAAGGCCAAAATGATCACTCATACACTAAATATAGGCCGACAATGCCATACAATATTTCATATACATGACATATGTCTGCAAGCCTCTAAGAGTAGATAAATACCATAAAGGTCGAGACAGGGCCCTGCCATACTAATCAATACATGTCCAAATAATACTGACCAAATAAGAAACTCCGGAGCAAATGGAGCGCACCAACACCTTCCGCTGAGCTGATAGCCTACTTGGAGGACTCTCAACCTGTCTATCGGGACTTGCGGGCATAAAACGCAGCATCCCCATGGAAAAAGAACAATAGTACAAATAATGTACCGAGTATGTAAGGAATGAAAATCAGTAAATAATAGACATGAGAGAAATATGGTGTAAAAGACTCAACATGTAAGTCTGAATATCTCTATGAATCATTTAATATTTATAATGTCATGAATATGCATGTAAATGTCATACCATGCATAGGTATATGTGTACATAACATCATCAAGCCTCTGAGGGCATCCCATCATATCATCTCGGCCACTGTGGGCAAATCATCAACGTATACCAGCTGATCAGGTGGTGGTGCGTTTATAACGCCATAACCTTTCCTTATACCCCATATACATATATATATATACGCGTATATAATGCCATCTGATCATGGGTTAATGTGCATATATAACTGAATGCAAGGCATAAAAAGTGAGTTAATAAGATTTCTCGGTATGTCATAAGATCATTACGCCTTTGATTAATATCATGAAATAAACTTTATCAACTTACATATTTTCTGACACCCATGAATAGATGATAGAATAATAAGACACATGGGGAATCAAGAATATAGGCACTCCTAGTACTTCTTTGAATAGAGTCATTTATGAAAGTTGTGCATTTGCTCGTTCCATTTGTATTGTATGGATCATGCCAAAAGGAAAGAAGGGATAGCCTTAACATACCTGAACCAATTATCTTGACAATCCCTCTAACACACGTCTTTGCGAAAAACACATAACGGCGGATCGAAGTAGGGAAAATCCGTATGATATTCTTGAGAAAGATTGTACCGCGCTCTCTTAGAATTTCATCTCACGCTGCTATGACACAATATAATCTTTTATTAATTTGCTGAAGCCTCACCCGTTACTTAGTAGATGTAACCATCTCCATTTTGTGAATTAGAGAGGTATTTAATCTTTGGGTGTATGCCCCACTTATGTGGTGACTTAGCCACAAAAATCTTCTAAATGTGCCACCTTTCACATGAATTAAGAGTCACAATTTTGTCTTTGATCAAGATATCAATTGCTTCCACGTTGGAAGGCCTACTAATCTTATCCAAAGATTATAATTAATTAGCTAATCTCCTACCAAAATCATCAATTACCCAATTATCCACATAATTAAGAATTATCTCAAATTACTTAAAACACTACTCACTTTTAACACACTTTATACATCTTACTATCATGGTCATGTTGTACCTTGTATGTCACTAGTCCATAAATACGGGGTATTATAGCTTGGACCGTATTTTATCTCAAAATGTCAAACTTCGACGAAACTCATTTTCTTCGATTTGCTTACCCTCTCACCTTCACGAATTTACTTATCACTTGTTTGAAATAACATAATACTTATAACCTCAAAAATAATCTCATTCCTGACTTATGTCGATTAACTTACGACAAAACTTTAACGTACGAAATGCGGGTTGTAACATCTCATTTCCTAGCTTATATCAATTTACTTTAACGTACGAAAACATGTGGTGTAATTTCATCCCCCCCCCCCCTTTGGAACATTCGTCCTCGAATGTTGACTGATGCACTTATCATTTTCATAACCTATGTCTTTCGAATACTTTAGTACTCTCCTTGCCATCTAGGCAACTGTTCCATGAATAAATCCAAAGGCCAGGGCATTCCCACCTTTAGTCCTCTTTCTCACACCATGACTTGTGGTCAGAATCCGTCCAATATCGTAATTGTTGCTACTACGATTCTGACCTTGTAAGTGCACCTATGCGACACTTCTCTCCTCTTTCCTCCAGTTTTTAGACAATCTCTAGGCCTCACTTTTTAAACATATACAGAGCTTGACAAGATTTCACTTTGGGCATATATAAGTATACTGAAGTTCTTCGCTCGGTACTTTGTTGAACTTACGAATATTGCTATATCTTATTTCATAGACCCGGTTATCCATCTGTATGACTTTACTGCATCTAGGTATGTCATACTATACTATAACTTTTATTTTGATTTATCGTTACTGAGGTCTGCTACCAAACTCCAGGTTACTCTCGTTGCTTATCCTATATGTATAAATCGAAGTCCTTTAATGCTTCTTCATTACTATTCATCTTAAGAATTATGGCCTAATCTCATCTCATACTTTGTAACTTTTATCCATCCATTGTTGATTCACCCTAATGTTGATCTATAATCTACCACTGATAACTTGACCTCTTATGTAACACTGCTACTAGGGCTCATGTCTCATTGGGGACATCTGGAGTAATTAGACTGATCCACTTAGGGGCGATACTATACTTCCATGACCGTATCTTATAGCATCACAATGTGATTCACCTTACGTGGGTATTTTAATCCCGTACAATTCATGAAATCCCTTTTTTCTTCAAATCATTACTCAATAGAAGGCCCAAACATCATATTTTATCTATTACAATTACACCCTTATTCTACTACCAGAGCATCATTCGATCTCTTCTAAATGCTACTAGTGTTAGACTCCTTTGAGTTCATTCTGGATATACTGAGCTTTCTATAACTTAAAGAAACCATCAGCTCTCTTATTTTCATGGGCTTAATCCCGAGGACTTATCCATTTTCATCACCTTCTCACTTGCCTTTTCTTATCCTTACTCCTGTCTTCCTAAAACCGTGTCGCTCTACCATACTTTAGCTTGTGACCTACACATATCTATTTATATTACTTGTAACCTTCCTTCAACTTGCTTGCACCATAGATTTCCTTATGTTATTCTGTAACATCAACCAAGATATTACATCATCTCTAACTCTTCTTTACTCTCTTAACTAGACCTCTCGGTACCTAGAAACCATAGGCTGGAAGATATGCCACTGACAACGCCGCTATCATTCCTGAATACTGAATCCCCGCACTTCTAGCCTTTTATCCGAAGTATGGACTATTCACAACCTTCTACATTTGAGTATCTCGTATGTTGTTCATATTAACCTTACTTACCTTAAAATCTCACATCACATCTTCTATCTCTTTCATGACCTTCTTTCCACACAGGTATAATTCACATCCACAACTTGAAGCTCTATTATATTACTTGCACCTCTGGTGCTTACATATCCGGTGGGAGCTTCATACTGACTTCTTATGAGGCTGTTACTTTTCTATCTGGCTTTATCGTAGAGCCATTATAGAATATGGTTGTTGTACTATCTATCTTGTACCTCTGATATTAAGGGTGATCCTGTAATGTTCTCAATCACGATTTCTATACTTTTCTGGATCCAATAATCAGACCCCTGATTTACTTGGTTGATGTAACTCTTTAGTTTCCTCTTCCTTTTGATCAGCCTTTATGTAGGCTTAAGCTATCTTCCAATCTGAGGCTCCTGGTATTAGTTATTACTTTAGCCTTTATTGGGCGCTATGGAATATCTATGATACAATCTTCTAACAATTCAATCCTTTGTCTATGACCTGGACTCAATTCTTTCTTTTAACTTATACCGGAGTCTTCTACGACTGTATGATTGTCAACATATATGCTGCATGCATAATACTCCGAAATCTTAAGTGCGTTCATAACGTAACTAACTCTGGATCATTGATCAAATAATTCCTTTCATTCTATCTCACCTTTTTTAATCGTAAGCTATTACTTTTCCTGGTCTTTCTGCCCCCTTGTTGTGTGCATACTTAGCTTATCTTAGTTCCCACACATGCCGGAATTTTTGTGCAACTCATATGATCTCGAATCCTACTTTTGATCTTACTTCCCGTTCATTAGCCACAGTATGTTCCACTTTATTATAGAGTGCATACAATATTGTAGTGAGACGATTTTTACATGACCATTTCTTCTTCAAGTTAATATGGTTAAGTTGAAGCCTTCTTCCTTATTTCCTTAGCTAGTCTTTCATTGTAGTTCTTAGAGAGGACCCTATGACTCTTGTAATGCTGCAAGCTTATTACATCGTATACTCGACGGAATTTTTGATGTCCTTCTTCGCCTATAATTATCCATAGTTACTTACCTCCACACCCTTGTGCTTGTAGGGTTGCTTCTGAATTGATATTTTGACTGTCTTCCCAGTGACACTCTCTTTTATTTCCGTAACACTCATACGGTACCTTTAACTACCCCAACTCCTATCTGAATATTTCTCAAGGGTCACGATGTCATATATGCGAGACTAAATTCCCTATGTTGGGGTTCACTATGTTTATCTTGCACGATCTGTTGATTTGTCTGTATCCTCTTGTATAGCCATAACTAGGCTCTTCCTCAATAAATAAAAACTAAAAATTCACCCGATTCCTATATTTTCGTGTGAGATAGCCTACGTCTTCTGTCGTGGGCCCAGTCCCCAGGACCCGGATCGCCTAAAACATTTCGGGATATCAAATACGACCTAAGGAACCATAGTCACAACCCCTCCATGACCGTTCCTCATTTTTTGGCATTTTACGACTATACAATTTGAATTCCGCCTGATTCCGATATTTTCGTGTGCTATAGCCGACGCCTTCCGTCGTGGGCCCAGGCCCCCGGACCCAAATCGCATAAAATATTTTCAGGACATCAAATACGATCTAAGGAACCATATTAAATGCCCGTCCATAAACGTTCCTATGTTTTTGGCATTTTACGGTCATAAAATTAATATTCTACCCAATTCCCATATTTTTTCGTGCTATAGCCCACGCCTTTCGCCGTGTGCCAGGGCCTGCGGACCTGAATCCCCTAAAAGATTTTCGAGACATCAAATACGACCTAAGGAATCATAGTCACCACCCTGCCATGACCATTCCTCATTTTTTGGCGTTTTACGGCCATAAAACTGAAATTCAGCTCGATTCTCATATTTTCGTGCGCTATAGCCCATGCTTTCCAGTGTGGGCCCGGCCCCCCAACCCGAATCACCTAAAATGTTTTCAGGGCATCAAATATGACTTAACTAACTATAGTCACCGCCCCTCCATGACTGTTGCTCATTTTTTGGCGTTTTATTGCCTTAAAACTGGAATTCTACTTAATTCCCATATTTTCGTGTGCTACAGCCCATGCCTTCCGCCGTGGGAGCCTAATATTTTTCTGGAACATCAAATACGACTTAAGGAACCATAGTCACCGCCCTGCCATGACCGCTCCTCTTCTTTTTCCATTTTACGGCCATAAAACTGAAATTTCTCTCGATTGCCATATTTTCATGTGCTACAGCCCACGCCTTCGGTCGTGGGCTCGGGCCCCCATATCCAGATCGCCTATAATTTTTCTGGGACATCTAAGACAAACTAAGGAACCATATTCACTACCCCTCCATGACCGTTCCTCGTCTTTTGGCATTTTACGGCCATAAAATTTGGAATTCCGCCTGATTCCCATATTTTCGTGTACTACCGCCGTGGGTCCTGGCCCCCGGACTGGGATCGCCTATATTTTTCCGGGACATCAAATTTGACCGAAGGAACCATAATCACCTCCTCTCCATGACCGGTTCTCATTTTTTGGCATTTTACGGCCATAAAACTAGAATTGCGCATGATTCCAAAATTTTCCTGGAATTCCGTCGTGAGCCAGGGCCCCTGGACCCAGATCGCCTAAACCTTTTCCTGGACATGAAATACGATCTAAGGAACCATTGTCAATGCCCCTCCATGAATGCTCCTCATGTTTTGGCATATTACGGCCATAAAATTGGAATTCCGCCCGATTCCCATATTTTCGTGTGTCATAGCCCACGCCTTCCGCCGTGGGCCCAGACCCCCAGACCCGTATCGCCTAAAACTTTTATGGGATATCAAATATGACCTAAGGAACCATAGTCACCATCCCTCCATGACCGTTCCCCGTTGTTTGGCATTTTACGTCCATAAAACATGAATTTCGCCTGATTCCCATATTTTCATGTGCTACAGCCCACGCCTTCGGGCGTGGGCTCGGGGCCCCATATCCGGATCGCCTATAATTTTTCTGGGACATCAAATACAAACAAAGGAACCATAGTCACTACCCTACCATGACTGTTCCTCATTGTTTGGTGCTTTACGGCCATAAAATTGGAATTCGCCCGATTCCTATATTTTCGTGTGTAATAGCCCACGCCTTCCGCAGTAGTCTTAGGCCCCCAGACCCAGATCGCCTAAAACTTTTCCTGGAAATGAAAAATGATCTAAGGAACCATTATAAATGCCCATCCATGAATGCTTTTCATGTTTTGGCATATTACGGCCATAAAATTAGAATTCTGCCCGATTCCCAAATTTTCGTGTGTCATAGTCCACGCCTTCCCCCGTGGGCCAAGACCCCCGGACCCGTATCGCCTAAAATTTTTATGGGATATCCAATACGACCCAAGGAACCATAGTAACCACCCCTGTATGACTGTTTTCCATTGTCTGGCAATTTACGTCCATAAAACTTGAATTCCGCCCGATTCCCAAATTTTCATGTGCTACAGCCCACGCCTTCTGTCGTGAGCTCGGGTCCTCATATCCGGATTGCCTATAATTTTTACGGGATATCAAATACAAACTAAGGAACCATAGTCACCACCCCACCATGACTGTTCCTCATTGTTTGGTGCTTTAAGGCCATATAGCTGGAATTCGCCCGATTCCCATATTTTCGTGTGCAATAGCTCACGCCTTCCACCGTGGGCCTAGGCCCCCGGACCTAGATCGCCTACAAATTTTCCTGGACATGAAATACTATCTAAGGAACCATTGTCCATGCCCCTCCATGAACGCTCCTCATTGTTTGGCATATTTCGCCTAAAATGTTTATGGGATATCAAACATGACCTAAGGAACCATAGGCACCGAAATGTTGGTGTTTTATGGCCATAAAACTGGAATTCCGCCTGAATCCCATATTTTCATGTACTATGCCAACGCCTTTGTTACACCCTATATTTTCGTATGTAAAAATGCGTCGTAAGCAAACTAATGTAGGACAAAAAAATGAGATAATATTTAAAAGTATATAAAGTAAGTTAATCATGTTACCTCTGAGGTTACAAATATTGAAGATCATGAACAACAAGTACAAAGAGGGTTGGACAGTTCAGAAGCTAAAGCAATTAAATAAAATAATGTTTCATCGAAAGTCGACAAGTTGGGAATGTTATAACATGTACCTTTGGGGTGAGACTAGGGTGATTAACATGATAAAGAGATTATGTTATGATTTATATTAGTCGTATTACATCCGTGTGTTATGTTTTTAAGTCAAGCGAGTTGTGGAACAAAAGTCGATGAAAGTCATCACAAGTTACATTCATAAGTTTTACTGAAACTTTGGGTCAAATATAACTGCAATTTTCTCCCAATATACTTAGAGTTATGGTGTGTTCCACCCATCAAATTAAAGATCTATGAGTCTATTTTCCAACGCATTAAACCATTTGTCAATACGACATCGGAGTAGAGAGATATGTGCATTTTTGCGATACTGCGCAAGCTGCTAGGTGACAAGTAGGTGTGTCACCTACTTGCTTAAATGAAAGCCCAAAAATGGGCCATTTCGGGTCGTCCAAAGAGGCCTTTTAAGGGACCTATTTTCTTCATATATTATACTTAAAATAGAGCATAATAACCAGACATAAGCTCTGCAAAGAATCCTCCCAAAAATTTCCCACAAACCCTAATTGATTTTCTCTCCCTTTCAAGTTCCAATTGGAGGTAAAACTTAGAGTTTGAAGAACCAAGATAGGAGCTGAGTTATCCAACAAATAAGGTGAGTTTACTGCTCTCTTTCATCCATTTTTTCTTCTGTAAATTCATGGTAAGTCGTTCTATACTTGTAAGAACTCACGGGATGGTGATCGGAAGCCGTGAGTTCGAGTTATTCACTTGTAGCGGACTGTTTTGTGGACTGTTTTGTGTTGCTGTTGGGCTGCGTGTTTTATTACTATTTTGTGGAGTTTTGGAGGAGGAAGGGGGTTTATAAACACCATATAAATGTAGGGTGGTTGGCTGGTCGTTCTTCATAACATTTTCGGGTCGTTTGACACTACTACGGTGGTCGTTTTGTGTACGAAGAGATTGGGGTGTGTTGGGCTGTTTTGTAGTATTTGATGGTGTATATAGGGCTGGAAAATGATGTATATATGTTGTTATTGTTCTGTCCTTGTATTGTTGGTGTTATCTTGAAGTTGGAGGAAGGGCATATTATAGGGGAGATGCTGCCCGTTTTAATACAAAATAGGTTTGTCGTTCGTTGTGCGATAGTTGTACCTTTCGTAACTTAACGATAGTATTATTATCATTCTTGTAGATTAAGGTGCGAAGAGGTGAGTTCAACTTGGTGATTGAAAAGATTGTGATAAGGTATGTTAAGGCTAAGCCTTCCTTCATTTTGGCATGATCTCGTAGCTACATGTGTTAGTAATGAGACAAAAAGAGAAGTTCATATTCATGAATTTATTCACACTATTCTAGTCTCATAAGTTACAATATTATTCCTTATCGAGATTCTATATTCAATATAGTATTGTCTTCTTCCAGTCAAGAGAGCAGCAAGCCTATATATACAGTATTACAGTATTTTCATTACCATCGAGCTATAATCGATGGGCAGGCCCCTATTGGGCAACCTCTGATCAGATGGAAAGTTATATACCGAGCCTACTGTGGCCGAGCGCCTATGAGCGAGCCCAGCATGGTCGAGATACATAGCCTAGTATGGCCGAGCGCCTATAAGCGAGCCTACTATGGCAGAGCAGTTATATATACCGAGCCTTATAAGGCCGTACAATTATTTTACTTACTATATTGAAGGAGTTGAGTCAGTATCAGCAGGTAAGTATATCTCCAGATCATCTTTGACTCCCAGTTAATTTCAGTTATCATATTATCAGTTCAGTTTCAGATTTCAGTTATTTTATTGCCTTACATACTCGGTACATTATTTCGTACTGACGTCCCTTTTTTGGGGGCGCTGCATTTCATGCGTGCAGGTTCAGACAGACAGACGGGTAGACCTCCTCAGTAGGTGTTTTCCGAGTTCCGCCTGATCGGTAAGCTCCACGTCTTTCGGAGTTGCCAGGACTAGAGTTTTGTGTACATCTTATGTATATCTGTATATATGTTATGGGTAGGTCGGGGCCCTGTTCCGATCACAGTACATCTATCAGTAGAGGCTTGTAGGCATATCCTGTTGGTTAGTGCAGTATGTTGGGTTTGTATAAATTGGTGGTTTGTCAGCTGTAGTAGCTATGACGGCCTTGTCGGCCTAGCTTTATATTGATATTTAGTTAGTGCTAGTTTCCATTCAGTTTTATATTTTGCTTCGCAAATTGTCTTGCAAGGTGGCCCCATGGCCAAAGTATGACATTATGTGTTCAGAGTCCCTTAGTCACAATTTGGTACGCCAGGTTAGGTGAGGCACGGGGTGCTTGTCTCGCTCCTAGGTTCGGGGCGTGACAAACTTGGTATCAGAGCAGTTCTGTCCTAGGGAGTCTACAAGCCGTGTCTAGTAGGGTCTTGTTTATAGATGTGTTGTGCACCACATTATATAAGCAAGGAACTACAGGGCATTTAGGAGTTGGTTACACTTCTTTGAAATCTAAATCGTGCTATAGAACTGAGTTATAGGAAATTTGAATTAAACTTATGTGTCGGTGTTTGCATGCACAGATAACGGTGACTAGGAAGACTACGGCTAGCCAGAGGAGAGATACAGTAGTAGGTGAGGGGACCAACAGGGTACCCCCAGTAGATGGGGCCCAGTCTGAGGCTCAAGGGAAGACCCCTACTCAGCCATTACCGGCTCCTCCACCAACTACGGAGATTCCTAGGGAAACCGCACATCCAGTTCCCCTCCACTTCCATCAGATCAGGACTTAAGGAGTGCGGTGCATTTGTTGACACAGTTGGTAGCTACCCAGCAACATGCTAGGGCATCAGCTAGTGCAGGAACTTCTGAGGGGTCTGGGAGTTCAAGGGTCCGAGAGTTTATTGCTTTGAGTCCCCCAGAGTTCACGGGGACAGATCAGAGGGAGGACCCGCAGGATTTCATAGATCAGCTTCACAGGATCTTTCGTGTTATGCATGCCACGGAGAAAGAGGCAGTTGAGCTAGCAGCTTTTCGACTCCGAGATATAGCCATCCTTTGGTATGAGGGATGGGAGAGGTCCAGGGGACGTGATACACCTCCAGCTATTTGGGAGAATTTTTCAGATGCTTTCCTTGACCAGTACTTACCGCGGGAGATCCGACAGGCTCGAGTCGATCAGTTTCTAGCCCTCAAGCAGGGTAATATGAGTGTTCGAGAGTATAGTCTCCGTTTTGACTCATTGGCCAGATATGCACCATCCATAGTTTCTACTATGCGGGACAGGATTCACAGGTTTATAGCAGGGTTAGCCCCAGAGTTAACCGAGGCATGTGCCACCGCTGCATTGCAGGATAGTATGGATATCTCCCGGATTCAGGCATTCGCCCAGAATATAGAAAGGGGTAGGCGTCGGCAGCAGGGTACAGAGAGGGCTGAGCAAGGGCAACGTAAGAGGATGAGATTTCCCAGGTCTCAGGAGCAATCTCAGGGTAGTTATAGGACCCAGTACTTCGGACGGCCACCTAGGCCTCCGCCACCTCAGTTACAGGGTTACGGGTATGACCGCTATACTCAGTCAGGACCAGGTGAGAGCTCACGGGCGTCGGGTTTGCAGCGACAACGAGGTTCTACGCAGACATGGTCATTTCCTCCGCGGTGTGACATCTGTGGTAGAGGACACTTGGGTCAATGCCGAGCAGGTTCTGATGCTTGTTATACATGTGGGCGCCCGGGGCATATGATGCGAGATTGCCCAAATAGAGATTCTGGGGGAATGGCACAACCAGCGAGTTCAGCAACAGGATCGTCTATGTCCGTGCATCCTTCAAGGCGTGAGTCTCAGTCTTCGGCTGGTAGAGGTCGAGGCAGAGGTAGAGGTTCCAGTTCAAGTGGTAATCAGAACCGTATCTATGCTTTAGCGGGTCGACAGGACCAGGAGTCTTCACCAGACGTTGTGACAGGTATATTAACCATTTGCTCTCACGATGCTTATGCTTTGATAGACCCAGGATCTACTTTATTGTATATTACCCCATTTGTCGCGAGGAAGTTTGGTATAGTGCCTGAAATACTAAGTGATCCTTTTGCGGTATCTACACCGGTCGGAGAATCGATTATTGCTAGACGGGTTTACCGAGGTTGTACGGTGACAATTTGTAGTCGTCAGACCTCAGCTGACCTAGTTGAGCTAGAGATGATGGACTTTGATGCTATCATGGGCATGGACTGGTTGGCAGCTTGCTATGCCACAGTTGATTGCCGAGCAAAGGTAGCCAAATTTCATTTTCCGGGTGAGCCAGTCCTTGAATGGGTAGGTAATACACCAACACCTAGAGGTAGGTTTATTTCCTATCTGAAGGCGAGGAAAATGATCGCAAAAGGGTGCATTTATCATATTGTGCGAGTTAGAGATGCAGATGCTGAGATACCTACACTTCAGTCTATTCCCATAGTCAAAGAGTATGCAGATGTGTTTCCAGATGAGCTTCCAGGTATTCCTCCAGAGCGAGAGATTGATTTTAGCATCGATTTGCTTCCAGGAACTCAACCAATATTCGTCCCTCCGTATAGAATGGCACCTGCCGAATTGAAGGAGTTGAAGGAGCAGTTAAAAGATTTGCTGGAGAAAGGTTACATTAGGCCCAGTACCTCACCTTGGGGTGCACCGGTACTATTTGTGCGGAAGAAAGACGGCTCGCTGAGGATGTGTATCGATTATAGGCAGTTGAACAAGGTAACTATTAAGAATAAGTATCCACTTCCAAGGATCGATGACTTGTTTGATCAGTTGCAGGGAGCTAGATGCTTTTCCAAGATTGATTTGAGGTCGGGGTACCACCAGGTCAGAGTTCGGGAAAAAGATATTCCGAAGACAGCCTTCAGGACCCGATATGGCCACTTCGAGTTCCTTGTCATGTCCTTCGGGTTGACTAATGCACCCGCTGTATTTATGGACTTGATGAATAGCCTATTCCGGCCATTTTTAGATCTGTTCGTGATAGTATTTATTGATGATATTCTGGTTTATTCCCGTTCAGAGGATGAGCATGCGGACCACCTGCGAGCGGTACTCCAAACCCTCCGTGATCGTAAGTTGTATGCTAAGTTTTCTAAATGTGAGTTCTGGTTGAAGTCTGTAGCATTCTTGGGGCATATTGTATCAGATGAAGGGATAAAGGTGGACACTCAGAAGATTGAGGCCGTGAAATCTTGGCCTAGACCTACCACTCCGACAGAGGTTCGTAGCTTTCTAGGCTTAGCAGGATACTATCGGAGGTTCGTAGAGGGTTTTTCTTCCCTTTCGGCACCATTGATGAAGTTGACACAGAAAGAAACTAAGTTTCAATGGACAGAGGCTTGTGAGCGGAGTTTCCAAGAGCTTAAGAACAAGTTGACCTCAGCTCCAGTTCTAACACTTCCAGAGGGTCTAGAGGGTTATGCCGTGTATTGTGATGCATCAGGTGTCGGGTTAGGATGTGTCCTGATGCAACATGGGAAGGTAATTGCATATGCTTCAAGGCAGTTGAGGAAGCACGAGAGGAATTATCCGACCCACGACCTCGAGTTAGCTGCGGTTGTCCATGCACTTAAGATATGGCGGCATTATTTATATGGTGTTCATGTTGATATATTTACTGATCATAAAAGCCTACAATATATTTTCAAGCAGAAAGAGTTGAATTTGCGACAGAGGCGATGGCTTGAGTTATTGAAAGATTACGATGTTAACATTCTCTACCATCCAGGGAAAGCTAATGTTGTAGCAGATGCCTTAAGTCGCCGATCTATGGGTAGCTTAGCACATGTAGAGCCCGAGAAAAGACAATTAGCTAGAGATATTCATCAATTGGCTTCGTTGGGGGTTCGGTTAGTAGATTCTGAGGATGGTGGAGTTGTAATCCAAAACACTGCAAAATCATCCCTCATAGCTGAAGTCAAGGAAAGGCAGTACGAGGACCCAGAGTTGGTCGAGTTGAGAGAGCGAGTTCCACAGCAGAAGAAGCCATTGTTAGAGCTCAAGGGAGATGGAGTTCTCAGATACAAGGGTCGTTTGTGTGTTCCAGATGTAGCAGGGCTACGAGACAGGATTATGTCAGAGGCACATTATTCATGGTATTCCATCCACCCTGGATCGACGAAGATGTATCATGACATTAAGGATATGTACTGGTGGAATGATATGAAGAAGAACATTGCTGAGTTTGTCGCCCAATGTACTAGTTGCCAGCAAGTGAAGGTAGAACACCAGAAGCCCGGAGGGCTAATGCAGACTATAGAGATCCCGACATGGAAATGGGAGGCGATAAACATGGACTTTATCATGGGTTTACCTCGTTCTAATCATAAGTTCGATTCCATATGGGTGATAGTCGATAGGCTCACGAAATCAGCTCACTTCCTACCGGTCAGATCTACATATACAGCAGAAGATTATGCAAAGTTATATATTAAGGAGATAGTGCGGCTACACGGAGTACCAGTTTCTATTATATCTGACCGTGGGGCTCAGTTTACAGCACATTTTTGGAGGTCATTTCAGAGAGGTCTAGGGACTCAGGTGAATCTCAGCACAGCTTTTCATCCACAGACTGATGGACAAGCCGAGCGCACAATTCAGACGCTCGAGGATATGTTACGAGTATGTGTGTTGGATTTTAAAAGAAGTTGGGATGAACATCTACCTCTTATCGAGTTTGCATATAATAACAGTTACCACTCCAGTATCCAGATGGCTCCGTACGAGGCTTTGTATGGGCGTAAGTGCAGATCTCCTATAGGGTGGTTTGATGTTGGAGAATCTGGGTTACATGGGCCAGACCTGGTTCAGCAGGCCATAGAGAAAGTAAAGGTTATCCGGGAGCGACTGTTGACAGCTCAGAGTCGTCAGAAGTCATATTTTGACGTGCGGCGACGAGACTTAGAGTTCAGGATTAATGACTGGGTATTCTTAAAGGTATCACCTATGAAGGGCGTGATGAGGTTTGGCAAGAAAGGAAAGCTTAGCCCACGGTATATTGGGCCTTATAGGATCATTCGGAGAGTGGGCCAACTAGCTTATGAGTTAGAGTTGCCCTCAGAATTGGAGTCTGTCCATCCGGTTTTTCACGTATCTATGCTACGGAAGTGCATTGGCGATCCTACCCGAGTGGTGCCCACGGATGATGTACAGATTACAGAGGACTTTTCATACGAGGAAATTCCAGTTGCCATCCTAGACCGACAAATTCGCAATCTACGAAATAAGGAGGTAGCTTCCGTAAAGGTTTTATGGAGGAGCAAGAATGTAGAAGAGATGACGTGGGAATCGGAGGAAGAAATGAAGTCTAAATACCCCCACCTATTTCAAAATGAAGATATGGTTCGAGATGGGACGCTACAACATAGCTCTATGTAGGCTAGCAGGTCATCAGGTAAGCTTTTATTTTTCACTTTCAATATTTATGATTTACGGTCGGTGAGGCAAATTGCTGCTATTTATAAAGATTGGCCATGTGTGGCATGCATAGTATGTTTCTGGCTACGTGCAGGTTGGTTTTAACCTAGTGTACGAAGGATACTCTGGAAAAAGTTTCCAAAGTCTCCAAGAGTAAACATTCGAGGACGAATGTTCCCAAGGGGGAGTGATGTTACACCCTATATTTTCGTATGTAAAAATGCGTCGTAAGCAAACTAATGTAGGACAAAAAAAATGAGATAATATTTAAAAGTATATAAAGTAAGTTAATCATGTTACCTCTGAGGTTACAAATATTGAAGATCATGAACAACAAGTACAAAGAGGGTTGGACAGTTTAGAAGCTAAAGCAATTAAATAAAATAATGTTTCATCGAAAGTCGACAAGTTGGGAATGTTATAACATGTACCTTTGGGGTGAGACTAGGGTGATTAACATGATAAAGAGATTATGTTATGATTTATATTAGTCGTATTACATCCGTGTGTTATGTTTTTAAGTCAAGCGAGTTGTGGAACAAAAGTCGATGAAAGTCATCACAAGTTACATTCATAAGTTTTACTGAAACTTTGGGTCAAATATAACTGCAATTTTCTCCCAATATACTTAGAGTTATGGTGTGTTCCACCCATCAAATTAAAGATCTATGAGTCTATTTTCCAACGCATTAAACCATTTGTCAATACGACATCGGAGTAGAGAGATATGTGCATTTTTGCGATACTGCGCAAGCTGCTAGGTGACAAGTAGGTGTGTCACCTACTTGCTTAAATGAAAGCCCAAAAATGGGCCATTTCGGGTCGTCCAAAGAGGCCTTTTAAGGGCCTATTTTCTTCATATATTAGACTTAAAATAGAGCATAATAACCAGACATAAGCTCTGCAAAGAATCCTCCCAAAAATTTCCCACAAACCCTAATTGATTTTCTCTCCCTTTCAAGTTCCAATTGGAGGTAAAACTTAGAGTTTGAAGAACCAAGATAGGAGCTGAGTTATCCAACAAATAAGGTGAGTTTACTGCTCTCTTTCATCCATTTTTTCTTCTGTAAATTCATGGTAAGTCGTTCTATACTTGTAAGAACTCACGGGATGGTGATCGGAAGCCGTGAGTTCGAGTTATTCACTTGTAGCGGACTGTTTTGTGGACTGTTTTGTGTTGCTGTTGGGCTGCGTGTTTTATTACTATTTTGTGGAGTTTTGGAGGAGGAAGGGGGTTTATAAACACCATATAAATGTAGGGTTGTTGGCTGGTCGTTCTTCATAACATTTTCGGGTCGTTTGACACTACTACGGTGGTCGTTTTGTGTACGAAGAGATTGGGGTGTGTTGGGCTGTTTTGTAGTATTTGATGGTGTATATAGGGCTGGAAAATGATGTATATATGTTATTATTGTTCTGTCCTTGTATTGTTGGTGTTATCTTGAAGTTGGAGGAAGGGCATATTATAGGGGAGATGCTGCCCGTTTTAATACAAAATAGGTTTGTCGTTCGTTGTGCGATAGTTGTACCTTTCGTAACTTAACGATAGTATTATTATCATTCTTGTAGATTAAGGTGCGAAGAGGTGAGTTCAACTTGGTGATTGAAAAGATTGTGATAAGGTATGTTAAGGCTAAGCCTTCCTTCATTTTGGCATGATCTCGTAGCTACATGTGTTAGTAATGAGACAAAAAGAGAAGTTCATATTCATGAATTTATTCACACTATTCTAGTCTCATAAGTTACAATATTATTCCTTATCGAGATTCTATATTCAATATAGTATTGTCTTCTTCCAGTCAAGAGAGCAGCAAGCCTATATATACAGTATTACAGTATTTTCATTACCATCGAGCTATAATCGATGGGCAGGCCCCTATTGGGCAACCTCTGATCAGATGGAAAGTTATATACCGAGCCTACTGTGGCCGAGCGCCTATGAGCGAGCCCAGCATGGTCGAGATACATAGCCTAGTATGGCCGAGCGCCTATAAGCGAGCCTACTATGGCAGAGCAGTTATATATACCGAGCCTTATAAGGCCGTACAATTATTTTACTTACTATATTGAAGGAGTTGAGTCAGTATCAGCAGGTAAGTATATCTCCAGATCATCTTTGACTCCCAGTTAATTTCAGTTATCATATTATCAGTTCAGTTTCAGATTTCAGTTATTTTATTGCCTTACATACTCGGTACATTATTTCGTACTGACGTCCCTTTTTGGGGGCGCTGCATTTCATGCGTGCAGGTTCAGACAGACAGACGGGTAGACCTCCTCAGTAGGTGTTTTCCGAGTTCCGCCTGATCGGTAAGCTCCACGTCTTTCGGAGTTGCCAGGACTAGAGTTTTGTGTACATCTTATGTATATCTGTATATATGTTATGGGTAGGTCGGGGCCCTGTTCCGATCACAGTACATCTATCAGTAGAGGCTTGTAGGCATATCCTGTTGGTTAGTGCAGTATGTTGGGTTTGTATAAATTGGTGGTTTGTCAGCTGTAGTAGCTATGACGGCCTTGTCGGCCTAGCTTTATATTGATATTTAGTTAGTGCTAGTTTCCATTCAGTTTTATATTTTGCTTCGCAAATTGTCTTGCAAGGTGGCCCCATGGCCAAAGTATGACATTATGTGTTCAGAGTCCCTTAGTCGCAATTTGGTACGCCAGGTTAGGTGAGGCACGGGGTGCTTGTCTCGCTCCTAGGTTCGGGGCGTGACAGCCTTCCACCGTAGGCCTAGGCCCTCGGACCCGGATCGCTTAAAACTTTTTCGGGAAATCAAAAATGACCTAAGGAACCATAGTCATCGCCCCGCCATGACCGTTCCTCGTTGTTCGGCATTTTACGGCCATAAAAATGGAATTCCACCCGATTCCTTTATTTTCGTGTGCTATAGCCCACGCCTTCTGCTGTGGTCCAGGGCCCACAGACCCGAATCGACTAGAAAAAGTTTCTGGGCATCAAATACAACCTAAGAAACAAATGTCACCACCCTTCCATGACCATTCCTTGATATGTGGCATTTTACGGCCATAAAACTCGCATTTCTCCTGATTCCCATAATTTCATGTGCAATAGCCCATTCCTTCCGCCGTGGGCCCGGGCCCGAATCGCCTAGATTGTTTTTGGGACATCGAATATGCCATAAGGAACCATAGTCACCGTTCCTCGTTTCTTGGTGTTTTACAGGTATAAAACTAGAATTACGCCTGATTCCAAGATATTCGTGTGCTATAGCCCACGCCTTCCATTATGGGCCCAAGCCCCCGAACTCAGATCGTCTAAAATTTTTACGAGACATCAAATACGACCTAATAAACCATAGTCACCTCCCCGTCATGAATGTTCTTCAGATTTTGGCATTTTATGGCCACATAAATGGAAGTTCGCACGATTCCCATATGTTCATGAGTTATAGCCCACGCCTTCCGCCGTGGGCCCGGGCCCCCGGACCCGGATTGCCTAGAACTATTTCAGGACATCAATTACGAACTAAGGAACCATAGTCACTATTTTGCCATGATCATTCCTCATTGTTTGGTATTTTACAGGTTATAAAACATGAATTCCGCCTGATTCCCATATATTTGATTGCTATAGCATGCCTTCCGTCGTAAGCTCGTGCCCCCAGACCCGGATTATCTAGAAATTTTCTGGGACATTAAATACAAACTAAGGAACCATAGTCACAGCCCTTCCATGACCGTTTCTGATTTTGTTCTGTTATGCGACCATAAAATTTGAATTTCGCCGATTCTCAGATATATGTGTGCTATAGCTCACCACTTTCGCCGTGGGCCTGAGCCCCCGGACCCGGATTGCCTAAAACATTTTTCGGGACATCACATACGATATAAATAACCATAGTCACCGTCCCTTCATGACTGTTCCTCGTTGTTTGGCATTTTACATTCATAAAACTTGAATTCCGTCCGATTCCCATATTTTCATGTGCTAAAGCCCACGCCTTCGGCCGTGGGCTCGGGTCCCCGTATCCGGATCACCTATAATTTTTTCGGGACATCAAATAAAACTAAGGAACCATAGTCACTGCCCACCATGAATGTTCCTCATGTTTTGGCGCTTTACGGCCATAAAGCTGGAATTCGCCCAATTCCCATATTTTCGTGTGCAATAGCCCACGCCTTCTGCCGTGGGCCTAGACCCCCGGACCTAGATCGCCTAAAAATTTTCCGAAACATGAAATACTATCTAAGGAACCATTGTCAACGCCCCTCCATGAACGCTCCTCATTGTTTAGCATATTGCGGCCATAAAATTGGAATTCCGTCCAATTCCCATATTTTCGTGTGCTATAGCCCACGCCTTCCGCCGTGGGACCAGACCCCCAGACCCTTATCGCCTAAAATTTTTGTGGGATATCAAGCATGACCTAAGGAACCATAGGCACCGAAATGTTGGTGTTTTATGGCCATAAGACTGGAATTCTGGAATTCCGCCTGATTCCCATATTTTCGTGTGCTATGCCCAAGCCTTCCACCGTAAGCCTAGGCCCCCGGACTCGGATCTGTTAAAATTTTTCGGGACATCAAAAACGACCTAAGGAACCATAGTCACTGCCCCGCCATGACCGTTCCTCGTTGTTTTGCATTTTACGGCTATAAAAATGGAATTCCACTTGATTCCTATATTTTCGTATGCTATAGCCCACGCCTTCTGCCGTGGGCTAGGGCCCACAGACCCGAATTGCCTAGAAAACGTTTCTGGGCATCAAATACAACCTATGGAACCATAGTCACCACCCTTCCATGACCATTCCTTGATATGTGGCGTTTTATGGCCATAAAACTCGCATTTCGCCTGATTCCCATATTTTCGTGTGCAATAGCCCATTCCTTCCACCATGGGCCCGAGCCCGAATCACCTAGATTTATTTTGGGACATCGAATATGAATTAAGGAACCATAGTCACCGTTCCGCCATGACCGTTCCTCGTTTCTTGGCGTTTTACAGGTATAAAACTAGAATTCTGCCCGATTCCAAGATATTCGTGTGCTATAGCCCACGTCTTCCATTGTGGGCCCAAGCCCCTGAAGACAGATCGCCTAAAAGTTTTACGAGACATCAAGTACGACCTAAAAAAATAGTCACCTCCCCGCCATGAATGTTCCTCAGATTTTGGCGTTTTATGGCCACATAATTGGAAGTTCGCACGATTCCTATATGTGCTATAGCCCACGCCTTCCGTCGTGGGCCCGGGCCCCCTAACCCGGATTGCCTAGAACTATTTCAGGACATCAATTACGACCTAAGGAACCATAGTCACTTCTGCGCCATGATCATTCCTCATTGTTTGGTGTTTTACAGGTCATAAAACTTGTATTCCGCCTGATTCCCATATATTTGATTGCTATAGCCCACGCCTTTTGCCGTTAGCCCGGGCCCCCTGACCCGGATTGCCTAGAAATTTTTCGGGACATCAAAAACGACCTAAGGAACCATAATCACTGCCCCGCCATGACCGTTCCTCGTTATTTGGCATTTTACGGCCATAAAAATGGAATTCCACCTGATTCCTATATTTTCGTGTGCTATAGCCCACACCTTCTGCCGTGGGCCAGGGCCCACAAACCCGAATCGCCTAGAAAATGTTTCTGGGCATCAAATACAACCTATGGAAGCATAGTCACAACCCTTCCATGACCATTCCTTGATATATGGCGTTTTGCGGCCATAAAACTCGCATTTCGCCTGATTCCCATATTTTCGTGTGCAATAGCCCATTCTTCCCGCCGTGGGCCCGGGCCCGAATCGCCTAGATTTTTTTTGGGACATCAAATATGAATTAAGGAACCATAGTCACTGTTCCTCCACGACAGTTCCTCGTTTCTTGGCGTTTTACAGGTATAAAACTAGAATTCCGCCCGATTCCACGATATTCGTGTGCTATAGCCTACGCATTCCTTTGTGGGACCAAGCCCCCGAACTCAGATCGCCTAAACGTTTTACGAGACATCAAATAAGACCTTAAAAAAATTGTCACCTCCCCGCCATGAATGTTCCTCAGATTTTGACATTTTATGGCCACATAAATGGAAGTTCGCACGATTCCCATATGTGCTATAGCCCACGCCTTCCGCCGTGGGACCGGGCCCCCTTACCCGGATTGCCTAGAACTATTTCAGGACATCAATTACGACCTAAGGAACCAAAGTCACTGCCGCGCCATGATCATTCCTCATTGTTTGGTGTTTTTCAAGTCATAAAACTTGATTTCCGCATGATTCCCATATATTTGATTTCTATAGCCCACTCCTTTCGCCGTAAGCCCGGGCCCCCAGACCCGAATCACCTAGAAATTTTTCGGGACATCAAAAACGACCTAAGGAACCACAGTCACTGCCCCTCCATGACCGTTCCTCGTTGTTTTGTATTTTACGGCCATAAAAATAGAATTCCACCTGATTCCTATATTTTCGTGTGCTATAGCCCACGCCTTCTGCCGTGGGCTAGGGCCCACAGACCCAAATTGCCTAGAAAACATTTCTGGGCATCAAATACAACCTATGGAACCATAGTCACCACCCTTCCATGACCATTCCTTGATATGTGGCGTTTTATGGCCATAAAACTCGCATTTCGCCTAATTGCCATATTTTCGTGTGCAATAGCCCATTCCTTCCACCGTGGGCCCGGGCCCGAATCGCCTAGATTTCGTTTGGGACATCGAATATGAATTAAGGAACCATAGTCACCATTCCACCATGACCGTTCCTCATTTTTTGGCGTTTTACAGGTATAAAACTAGAATTCTGCCCGATTCCAAGATATTCGTGTGCTATAGCCCACGCCTTCCACTGTGGGCCCAAGCCCCCGAAGACAGATAGCCTAAAAGTTTTACGATACATCAAGTACGACCTAAAAAAAATAGTCACCTCCCCGCCATGAATGTTCCTCAGATTTTGGCGTTTTATGGCCACATAATTGGAAGTTCGCACGATTCCCATATGTGCTATAGCCCACGCCTTCCGCCGTGGGCCCGGGCCCCCTGACCCAGATTGCCTAGAACTATTTCAGGACATCAATTACGACCTAAGGAACCATAGTCACTTCTGCGCCATGATCATTCCTCATTTTTTGGTGTTTTACAGGTCATAAAACTTGTATTCCGCCTGATTCCCATATATTTGATTGCTATAGCCCACGCCTTTCGCCGTTAGCCCGGGCCCCCAATCCCGGATCGCCTAAAAATTTTTTGGGACATCAAAAACGACCTAAGGAACCATAATCACTGCCCCGCCATGACCGTTCCTCGTTGTTTGGCATTTTACGGCCATAAAAATTGAATTCCACCTGATTCCTATATTTTCGTATGCTATAGAACACGCCTTCTGCCGCGGGCCAGGGCCTACAAACCCGAATCGCCTAGAAAATGTTTCTGGGCATCAAATACAACCTATGGAAGCATAGTCACAACCCTTCCATGACCATTCCTTGATATATGGCGTTTTGCGGCCATAAAACTCGCATTTCGCCTGATTCCCATATTTTCGTGTGCAATAGCCCATTCTTTCCGGCGTGGGCCCGGGCCTGAATCGCCTAGATTTTTTTTGGGACATCAAATATGAATTAAGGAACCATAGTCACCGTTCCGCCAGGACAGTTCCTCGTTTCTTGGCATTTTATAGGTATAAAACTAGAATTCCGCCCGATTCCAAGATATTCGTGTGCTATAGCCTACGCCTTCCATTGTGGGACCAAGCCCCCGAACTCAGATCGCCTAAAAGTTTTACGAGACATCAATTAAGACCTTTAAAAATAGTCACCTCCCTGCAATGAATGTTTCTCAGATTTTGGCATTTTATGGCCACATAAATGGAAGTTCGCACGATTCCCATATGTGCTATAGCCCACGCCTTCCGCCGTGGGCCCGGGCCCCCTGACCCGGATTGCCTAGAACTATTTCAGGACATCAATTACGAACTAAGGAACCATAGTCACTACTGCGCCATGATCATTCCTCATTGTTTGGTGTTTTACAAGTCATAAAACTTGATTTCCGCATGATTCCCATATATTTGATTGCTATAGCCCACACCTTTCACCGTAAGCCCGGGCCCCAGACCCGGTTCACCTAGAAATTTTTCGGGACATCAAAAACGACCTAAGGAACCATAGTCACCGCCCTGCCATGACCGTTCCTTGTTTTTTGGCATTTTACGGCCATAAAATTGGAATTCCACCTGATTCCTATATTTTCGTGTGCTATAGCCCACGCCTTCTGCCGCGGGCCAGGGCCCACAAACCCGAATCGCCTAGAAAATGTTTATGGGCATCAAATACAACCTATGGAAGCATAGTCACAACCCTTCCATGACCATTCCTTGATATATGGCGTTTTGCGGCCATAAAACTCGCATTTCGCTTGATTCCTATATTTTCGTGTGCAATAGCCCATTCTTTCCGCCGTGGGCCAGGGCCCGAATCGCCTAGATTTTTTTTGGGACATCAAATATGAATTAAGGAACCATAGTCACAATTCCACCATGACCGTTCCTCGTTTCTTGGCATTTTACAGGTATAAAACTAGAATTCCGCCCGATTCTAAGATATTCGTGTGCTATAGCCCACGCCTTCCATTGTGGGCCCAAGCCCCCAAACTCAGATCGCCTAAAAGTTTTACGAGACATCAAATAAGACCTTAAAAAAATAGTCACCTCCCCGCCATGAATGTTCCTCAGATTTTGGCATTTTATGGCCGCATAAATGGAAGTTCGCACGATTCCCATATGTGCTATAGCCCACGCCTTCCGCCGTGGGCCCGGGCCCCCTGACCCGGATTGCCTAGAACTATTTCAAGACATCAATTACGACCTAAGGAACCATAGTCACTTCTGCGCCATGATCATTCCTCATTGTTTGGTGTTTTACAGGTCATAAAACTTGAATTCCGCATGATTCCTATATATTTGATTGCTACAGCCCATGCCTTTCGCCGTTAGCCCGGGCCCCCAGACCCGGATCACCTAGAAATTTTTTGGGACAGCAAAAATGACCTAAGGAACCATAGTCACTGCCCCTCCATGACCGTTCCTCGTTTTTTGGCATTTTACGGCCATAAAAATAGAATTTCACCTGATTCCTATATTTTCGAGTGCTATAGCCCACGCCTTCTGCCGTGGGCCAGGGCCCACAGACCCGAATCACCTAGAAAACATTTCTGGGCATCAAATACATCCTATGGAACTATAGTCACCACCCTTCCATGACCATTCCTTGATATGTAGCGTTTTGCGGCCATAAAACTCACATTTCGCCTGATTCTCATATTTTCGTGTACAATAGCCCATTCTTTCCGGCGTGGGCCCGGGCCCGAATCGCCTAGATTTTTTTGGGACATCAAATATGAATTAAGGAACCATAGTCACAATTTCACCATGACCGTTCCTCGTTTCTTGGCGTTTTACAGGTATAAAACTAGAATTCCGCCCAATTCCAAGATATTTGTGTGCTATAGCCCACGCCTTCCATTGTGGGCCCAAGCCCCCAAACCCAGATTGCCTAAAAGTTTTACGAGACATCAAATACGACCTAAAAAAATAGTCACCTCCACACCATGAATGTTCCTTAGATTTTGGCATTTTATGGCCACATAAATGGAAGTTCGCACGATTCCCATATGTGTTATAGCCCACGCCTTCCGCCGTGGGCCCGGGCCCCTGATCCGGATTGCCTAGAACTATTTCAAGACATCAATTATGACCTAAGGAACCATAGTCACTTCTGCGCCATGATCATTCCTCATTGTTTGGTGTTTTACAGGTCATAAAACTTGAATTCCGCATGATTCCCATATATTTGATTGCTATAGCCCATGACTTTCGCCGTTAGCCCGGGCCCCCAGACTCGGATCGCCTAGAAATTTTTCGGGACAGCAAAAATGACCTAAGGAACCATAGTCACTGCCCCGCCATGACCGTTCCTCGTTGTTTGGCATTTTACGGCCATAAAAATAGAATTTCACCTGATTCCTATATTTTCGTGTGCTATAGCCCACGCCTTCTGCCGTGGGCCAGGGCCCACAGACCCGAATCACCTAGAAAACATTTCTGGGCATCAAATACAACCTATGAAACCATAGTCACCACCCTTCCATGACCATTCCTTGATATGTGGCGTTTTGCGGCCATAAAACTCGCATTTCGCCTGATTCTCATATTTTCGTGTGCAATAGCCCATTCTTTCCGGCGTGGGCCCGGGCCCGAATCGCCTAGATTTTTTTGGGACATCAAATATGAATTAAGGAACCATAGTTATCGTTCCGCCATGACCGTTCCTCGTTTCTTGGCGTTTTACAGGTATAAAACTAGAATTCCGCCCAATTCCAAGATATTCGTGTGCTATAGCCCACGCCTTCCATTGTGGGCCCAAGCCCCCAAACCCAGATTGCCTACAAGTTTTACGAGACATCAAATACGACCTAAAAAATAGTCACCTCCACACCATGAATGTTCCTTAGATTTTGGCATTTTATGGCCACATAAATGGAAGTTCGCACGATTCCCATATGTGTTATAGCCCACGCCGTCCGCCGTGGGCCCGGGCCCCCTGACCCGGATTGCCTAGAACTATTTCAAGACATCAATTACGACCTAAGGAACCATAGTCACTTCTGCACCATGATCATTCCTCATTGTTTGGTGTTTTACAGGTCATAAAACTTGAATTCCGCATGATTCCCATATATTTGATTGCTACAGCCCATGCCTTTCGCCGTTAGCCCGGGCCCTCAGACCCGGATCACCTAGAAATTTTTCGGGACAGCAAAAATGACCTAAGGAACCATAGTCACTGCCCCGCCATGACCGTTCCTCGTTTTTTGGCGTTTTACGGCCATAAAAATAGAATTTCACCTGATTCCTATATTTTCGTGTGCTATAGCCCACGCCTTCTGCCGTGGGCCAGAGCCCACAGACCCGAATCGCCTAGAAAATATTTCTGGGCATCAAATACAACCTATGGAACCATAGTCACCACCCTTCCATGACCATTCCTTGATATGTGGCGTTTTGCGGCCATAAAACTCACATTTCGCCTGATTCTCATATTTTCGTGTGCAATAGCCCATTCTTTTCGGCGTGGGCCCGAGCCCGAATCGCCTAGATTTTTTTTGGGACATCAAATATGAATTAAGGAACCATAGTTATCGTTCCTCCATGACCGTTCCTCGTTTCTTGGCGTTTTACAGGTATAAAACTAGAATTTCGCCCAATTCCAAGATATTCGTGTGCTATAGCCCACGCCTTCCATTGTGGGCCCAAGCCCCCAAACCCAGATTGCCTAAAAGTTTTACGAGACATCAAATATGACCTAAAAAATAGTCACCTCTACACCATGAATGTTCCTTAGATTTTGGCATTTTATGGCCACATAAATGGAAGTTCGCACGATTTCCATATGTGTTTAGCCCACGCCGTCCGCCGTGGGCCCGGGCCCCCTGACCCGGATTGCCTAGAACTATTTCAAGACATCAATTACGACCTAAGGAACCATAGTCACTTCTGCGCCATGATCATTCCTCATTGTTTGGTGTTTTACAGGTCATAAAACTTGAATTCCGCATGATTCCCATATATTTTATTGCTACAGCCCATGCCTTTCGCCGTTAGCCCGGGCCCCCAGACCCGAATCACCTAGAAATTTTTCGGGACAGCAAAAATGACCTAAGGAACCATTGTCACTGCCCCGCCATGACCGTTCCTCGTTGTTTGGCATTTTACGGCCATAAAAATAGAATTTCACCTGATTCCTATATTTTCGGGTGCTATAGCCCACGCCTTCTGCCGTGGGCCAGGGCCCACAGACCCGAATCAACCTAGAAAACATTTCTGGGCATCAAATACAACCTATGGAACCATAGTCACCACCCTTCCATGACCATTCCTTGATATGTGGCGTTTTGCGGCCATAAAACTCACATTTCGCCTGATTCTCATATTTTCGTGTGCAATAGCCCATTCTTTCCGGCGTGGGCCCGGGCCCGAATCGCCTAGATTTTTTTTGGGACATCAAATATGAATTAATGAACCATAGTTATTGTTCCGCCATGACCGTTCCTCGTTTCTTGGCGTTTTACAGGTATAAAACTAGAATTCCGCCCAATTCCAAGATATTCGTGTGCTATAGCCCACGCCTTCCATTGTGGGCCCAAGCCTCCAAACCCAGATTGCCTAAAAGTTTTACGAGACATCAAATACGACCTAAAAAAATAGTCACCTCCACACCATGAATGTTCCTTAGATTTTGGCATTTTATGGCCACATAAATGGAAGTTCGCACGATTCCCATATGTGTTATAGCCCACGCCTTCCGCCGTGGGCCCGGGCCCCTGACCCGGATTGCCTAGAACTATTTCAAGACATCAATTACGACCTAAGGAACCATAGTCACTTCTGCGCCATGATCATTCCTCATTGTTTGGTGTTTTACAGGACATAAAACTTGAATTCCGCATGATTCCCATATATTTGATTGCTATAGCCCACGCCTTTCGCCGTAAGCCCGGGCCCCCAGACCCGGATCACCTAGAAATTTTTCGGGATATCGAAAATGACCTAAGGAACCATAGTCACTGCCCCTCCATGACCGTTCCTCGTTGTTTTATATTTTACGGCCATAAAAATGGAATTCCACCTGATTCCTATATTTTCGTGTGCTATAGCCCACGCCTTCTGCCGTGGGCTAGGGCCTACAGACCCGAATTGCCTAGAAAACGTTTCTGGGAATCAAATACAACCTATGGAACCATAGTCACCACCCTTCCATGACCATTCCTTGATATTTGGCGTTTTATGGCCATAAAACTCGCATTTCGCCTGATTCCCATATTTTCGTGTGCAATAGCCCATTCCTTCCACCGTGGGCCCGGGCCCGAATCGCCTAGATTTCTTTTGGGACATCGAATATGAATTAAGGAACCATAGTCACCGTTCCGCCATGACCGTTCCTCGTTTCTTGGCATTTTACAGGTATAAAACTAGAATTCTGCCCGATTCCAAGATATTCGTGTGCTATAGCCCACGCCTTCCATTGTGGGCCCAAGCCCCCGAAGACAGATAGCCTAAAAGTTTTACGATACATCAAGTACGACCTAAAAAAATAGTCACCTCCCCGCCATGAATGTTCCTCAGATTTTGGCGTTTTATGGCCACATAATTGGAAGTTCGCACGATTCCCATATGTGCTATAGCCCACGCCTTCCGCCGTGGGCCCGGGCCCCCTGACCCGGATTGCCTAGAACTATTTCAGGACATCAATTACGACCTAAGGAACCATAGTCACTTCTGCGCCATGATCATTCCTCATTGTTTGGTGTTTTACAGGTCATAAAACTTGTATTCCGCCTGATTCCCATATATTTGATAGCTATAGCCCACGCCTTTCGCCGTTAGCCCGGGCCCCCAGACCCGGATCGCCTAGAAATTTTTCGGGACATGAAAAATGACCTAAGGAACCATAATCACTACCCTGCCATGACCGTTCCTCGTTTTTTGGCATTTTACGGCCATAAAAATGGAATTCCACCTGATTCCTATATTTTCGTGTGCTATAGCCCACGCCTTCTGCCGTGGGCCGGGGCCCACAAACCCGAATCGCCTAGAAAATGTTTATGGGCATCAAATACAACCTATGGAAGCATAGTCACAACCCTTCCATGACCATTCCTTGATATATGGCGTTTAGCGGCCATAAAACTCGCATTTCGCCTGATTCCTATATTTTCGTGTGCAATAGCCCATTCTTTCCGCCGTGGGCCAGGGCCCGAATCGCCTAAATTTTTTTTGGGACATCAAATATGAATTAAGGAACCATAGTCACAATTCCGCCATGACCGTTCCTCGTTTCTTGGCGTTTTACAGGTATAAAACTAGAATTCCGCCCGATACCAAAATATTCGTGTGCTATAGCCCACGCCTTCCATTGTGGGCCCAAGCCCCCGAACTCAGATCGCCTAAATGTTTTACGAGACATCAAATAAGACCTTAAAAAAATAGTCACCTCCCCGCCATGAATGTTCCTCAGATTTTGGCATTTTATGGCCACATAAATGGAAGTTCGCACGATTCCCATATGTGCTATAGCCCACGCCTTCCGCCGTGGGCCCGGGCCCCCTGACCCGGATTGCCTAGAACTATTTCAGGACATCAATTACGACCTAAGGAACCATAGTCACTGCTGCGCCATGATCATTCCTCATTATTTGGTGTTTTACAGGTCATAAAACTTGAATTCCGCCTGATTCCCATATATTTGATTGCTATAGCCCACGTCTTTTGCCGTTAGCCCGGGCCCCCAGACCCGGATCGCCTAGAAATTTTTTGGGACATCAAAAAGAACTAAGGAACCATAGTCACTGCCCCGCCATGACCGTTCCTCGTTGTTTGGCATTTTACGGCCATAAAAATGGAATTCTACCTGATTCCTATATTTTCGCATGCTATAGCCCACGCCTTTTGCCATGGGCTAGGGCCCACAGACCCGAATCGCCTCGAAAACATTTTTGGGCATCAAATACAACCTATGGAACCATAGTCACCACCCTTCCATGACCATTCCTTGATATGTGGCATTTTGCGGCCATAAAACTCGCATTTCGCCTGATTCTCATATTTTCGTGTGCAATAGCCCATTCTTTCCGGCGTGGGCCCTGGCCCGAATCGCCTAGATTTTTTTTGGGACATCAAATATGAATTAAGGAACCATAGTTATCGTTCCGCCATGACCGTTCCTCGTTTCTTGGCGTTTTACAGGTATAAAACTAGAATTCTTCCCAATTCCAAGATATTCGTGTGCTATAGCCCACGCCTTCCATTGTGGGCCCAAGCCCCCAAACCCAGATTGCCTAAAAGTTTTACGAGACATCAAATACGACCTAAATAAATAGTCACCTCCACACCATGAATGTTCCTCAGATTTTGGCATTTTATGGCCACATAAATGGAAGTTCGCACGATTCCCATATGTGTTATAGCCCACGCCTTCCGCCATGGGCCCAGGCCCCCTGACCCGGATTGCCTAGAACTATTTCAAGACATCAATTACGACCTAAGGAACCATAGTCACTTCTGCGCCATGATCATTCCTCATTGTTTGGTGTTTTACAGGTCATAAAACTTGAATTCCGCCTGATTCCCATATATTTGATTGCTATAGCCCACGCCTTTCGCCGTAAGCCCGGGCCCCCAGACCCGGATCGCCTAGAAATTTTTTGGGACAGCAAAAATGACCTAAGGAACCATAGTCACTGTCCCGCCATGACCGTTCCTCGTTGTTTGGCATTTTACGGCCATAAAAATGGAATTCCACCTGATTCCTATATTTTCGTGTGCTATAGCCCACGCCTTCTGCCGTGGGCCAGAGCCCACAGACCTGAATCGCCTAGAAAATATTTCTGGGCATCAAATACAACCTATGGAACCATAGTCACCACCCTTCCATGACCATTCCTTGATATGTGGCGTTTTGCGGCCATAAAACTCGCATTTCGCCTGATTCTCATATTTTCGTGTGGAATAGCCCATTCTTTCCGGCGTGGGCCCGGGCCCGAATCACCTAGAATTTTTTTGGGACATCAAATATGAATTAAGGAACCATAGTCACCGTTCCTCCATGACCGTTCCTCGTTTCTTGGCATTTTACAGGTATAAAACTAGAATTCCGCCCGATTCTAAGATATTCGTGTGCTATAGCCCACGCCTTCCATTGTGGGTCCAAGCCCCCGAACTCAGATCGCCTAAAAGTTTTACAAGACATCAAATACGACCTAAAAAAATAGTCACCTCCACGCCATGAATCTTCCTCAGATTTTGGCATTTTATGGCCACATAAATGGAAGTTCGCACGATTCCCATATGTGCTATAGCCCACGCCTTCCGCCGTGGGCCCAGGCCCCCTGACCCGGATTGCCTAGAACTATTTCAGGATATCAATTACGACCTAAGGAACCATAGTCACTTCTGCGCCATGATCATTCCTCATTGTTTGGTGTTTTACAGGTCATAAAACTTGAATTCCGCCTGATTCCCATATATTTGATTGTTATAGCCCACGCCTTTCGCCGTTAGCCCGGGCCCCCAGACCCGAATCACCTAGAAATATTTCGGGACATCAAAAACGACCTAAGGAACCATAGTCACTGCCCCACCATGACCTTTCCTCGTTGTTTGGCATTTTACGGCCATAAAAATAGAATTCCACCTGATTCCTATATTTTCGTGTGCTATAGCCCACGCCTTCTGCCGTGGGCCAGGGCCCACAGACCCGAATCGCCTAGAAAATGTTTCTGGGCATCCAATAAAATCTATGGAACCATAGTCACCACCCTTCCATGACCATTCCTTGATATGTGGCGTTTTGCGGCCATAAAACTCGCATTTCGCCTGATTCTCATATTTTCGTGTGCAATAGCCCATTCTTTCCGGCGTGGGCCCGAGCCCGAATCGCCTAGATTTTTTTGGGACATCAAATATGAATTAAGGAATCATAGTTATCGTTCTGCCATGACCGTTCCTCGTTTCTTGGCGTTTTACAGGTATAAAACTAGAATTCCGCCCAATTCCAAGATATTCGTGTGCTATAGCCCACGCCTTCCATTGTGGGCCCAAGCCCCCAAACCCAGATTGCCTAAAAGTTTTACGAGATATCAAATACGTCCTAAATAAATAGTCACCTCCACACCATGAATGTTCCTCAGATTTTGGCATTTTATGGCCACATAAATGGAAGTTCGCACGATTCCCATATGTGTTATAGCCCACGCCTTCCGCCGTGGGCCCGGGCCCCCTGACCCGGATTGCCTAGAACTATTTCAAGACATCAATTACGACCTAAGGAACCATAGTCACTTCTGCGCCATGATCATTCCTCATTGTTTGGTGTTTTACAGGTCATAAAACTTGAATTCCGCCTGATTCCCATATATTTGATTGCTATAGCCCACGCCTTTCGCCGTAAGCCCGGGCCCCCAGACCCGGATCGCCAAGAAATTTTTTGGGAAAGCAAAAATGACCTAAGGAACCATAGTCACTGCCCCGCCATGACCGTTCCTCGTTGTTTGGCATTTTACGGCCATAAAAATGGAATTCCACCTGATTCCTATATTTTCGTGTGCTATAGCCCACGCCTTCTGCCGTGGGCCAGAGCCCACAGACCCGAATCGCCTAGAAAATATTTCTGGGCATCAAATACAACCTATGGAACCATAGTCACCACCCTTCCATGACCATTCCTTGATATGTGGCGTTTTGCGGCCATAAAACTCGCATTTCGCCTGATTCTCATATTTTCGTGTGGAATAGCCCATTCTTTCCGGCGTGGGCCCGGGCCCGAATCACCTAGAATTTTTTTGGGACATCAAATATGAATTAAGGAACCATAGTCACCGTTCCGCCATGACCGTTCCTCGTTTCTTGGCATTTTACAGGTATAAAACTAGAATTCCGCCCGATTCTAAGATATTCGTGTGCTATAGCCCACGCCTTCCATTGTGGGTCCAAGCCCCCGAACTCAGATCGCCTAAAAGTTTTACAAGACATCAAATACGACCTAAAAAAATAGTCACCTCCACGCCATGAATCTTCCTCAGATTTTGGCATTTTATGGCCACATAAATGGAAGTTCGCACGATTCCCATATGTGCTATAGCCCACGCCTTCCGCCGTGGGCCCAGGCCCCCTGACCCGGATTGCCTAGAACTATTTCAGGATATCAATTACGACCTAAGGAACCATAGTCACTTCTGCGCCATGATCATTCCTCATTGTTTGGTGTTTTACAGGTCATAAAACTTGAATTCCGCATGATTCCCATATATTTGATTGTTATAGCCCACGCCTTTCGCCGTTAGCCCGGGCCCCCAGACCCGGATCACCTAGAAATTTTTCGGGACATCAAAAACGACCTAAGGAACCATAGTCACTGCCCCACCATGACCTTTCCTCGTTGTTTGGCATTTTACGGCCATAAAAATAGAATTCCACCTGATTCCTATATTTTCGTGTGCTATAGCCCACGCCTTCTGCCATGGGCCAGGGCCCACAGACCCGAATCGCCTAGAAAATGTTTCTGGGCATCCAATAAAATCTATGGAACCATAGTCACCACCCTTCCATGACCATTCCTTGATATGTGGCGTTTTGCGGCCATAAAACTCGCATTTCGCCTGATTCTCATATTTTCGTGTGCAATAGCCCATTCTTTCCGGCGTGGGCCCGGGCCCGAATCGCCTAGATTTTTTTGGGACATCAAATATGAATTAAGGAACCATAGTTATCGTTCTGCCATGACCGTTCCTCGTTTCTTGGCGTTTTACAGGTATAAAACTAGAATTCCGCCCAATTCCAAGATATTCGTGTGCTATAGCCCACGCCTTCCATTGTGGGCCCAAGCCCCCAAACCCAGATTGCCTAAAAGTTTTACGAGATATCAAATACGTCCTAAATAAATAGTCACCTCCACACCATGAATGTTCCTCAGATTTTGGCATTTTATGGCCACATAAATGGAAGTTCGCACGATTCCCATATGTGTTATAGCCCACGCCTTCCGCCGTGGGCCCGGGCCCCCTGACCCGGATTGCCTAGAACTATTTCAAGACATCAATTACGACCTAAGGAACCATAGTCACTTCTGCGCCATGATCATTCCTCATTGTTTGGTGTTTTACAGGTCATAAAACTTGAATTCCGCCTGATTCCCATATATTTGATTGCTATAGCCCACGCCTTTCGCCGTAAGCCCGGGCCCCCAGACCCGGATCGCCAAGAAATTTTTTGGGAAAGCAAAAATGACCTAAGGAACCATAGTCACTGCCCCGCCATGACCGTTCCTCGTTGTTTGGCATTTTACGGCCATAAAAATGGAATTCCACCTGATTCCTATATTTTCGTGTGCTATAGCCCACGCCTTCTGCCGTGGGCCAGAGCCCACAGACCCGAATCGCCTAGAAAATATTTCTGGGCATCAAATACAACCTATGGAACCATAGTCACCACCCTTCCATGACCATTCCTTGATATGTGGCGTTTTGCGGCCATAAAATTCGCATTTCGCCTGATTCTCATATTTTCGTGTGGAATAGCCCATTCTTTCCGGCGTGGGCCCAGGCCCGAATCGCCTAGAATTTTTTTGGGACATCAAATATGAATTAAGGAACCATAGTCACCGTTCCGCCAAGACCGTTCCTCGTTTTTTGGCGTTTTACAGGTATAAAACTAGAATTCCGCCCGATTCTAAGATATTCGTGTGCTATAGCCCACGCCTTCCATTGTGGGTCCAAGCCCCCGAACTCAGATCGCCTAAAAGTTTTACAAGACATCAAATATGACCTAAAAAAATAGTCACCTCCACGCCATGAATCTTTCTCAGATTTTGGCGTTTTATGGCCACATAAATGGAAGTTCGCACGATTCCCATATGTGCTATAGCCCACGCCTTCCGCCGTGGGCCCGGGCCCCCTGACCCGGATTGCCTAGAACTATTTCAGGATATCAATTACGACCTAAGGAACCATAGTCACTTCTGCGCCATGATCATTCCTCATTGTTTGGTGTTTTACAGGTCATAAAACTTGAATTCCGCCTGAT
Source organism: Nicotiana tomentosiformis (assembly GCF_000390325.3). NCBI lineage: Eukaryota > Viridiplantae > Streptophyta > Magnoliopsida > Solanales > Solanaceae > Nicotiana > Nicotiana tomentosiformis. The sequence continues at coordinate 746,151 of NC_090819.1, read as the reverse complement.
TCCCATATATTTGATTGTTATAGCCCACGCCTTTCGCCGTTAGCCCGGGCCCCCAGACCCGGATCACCTAGAAATTTTTCGGGACATCAAAAATGACCTAAGGAACCATAGTCACTGCCCCGCCATGACCTTTCCTCGTTGTTTGGCATTTTACGGCCATAAAAATAGAATTCCACCTGATTCCTATATTTTCGTGTGCAATAGCCCACGCCTTCTGCTGTGGGCCAGGGCCCACAGACCCGAATCGCCTAGAAAATGTTTCTGGGCATCCAATACAATCTATAGAACCATAGTCACAACCCTTCCATGACCATTCCTTGATATGTGGCGTTTTGCGGCCATAAAACTCGCATTTCGCCTGATTCCCATATTTTCGTGTGCAATAGCCCATTCTTTCCGCCTTGGGCCCGGGCCCGAATCGCCTAGATTTTTTTTGGGACATCAAATATGAATTAAGGAACCATAGACACCATTCCTCTATGACCGTTCCTCGTTTCTTGGCATTTTACAGGTATAAAACTAGAATTCCGCCCGATTCCAAGATATTCGTGTGCTATAGCCCATGCCTTCCGTTGTGGGCCCAAGCCCCCGAACTCAGATCGCCTTAAAGTTTTAAGAGACATCAAATACGACCTAAAAAAAATAGTCACCTCCCCGCCATGAATGTTCCTCAGATTTTGGTGTTTTATGGCCACATAAATGGAAGTTCGCACGATTCCCATATGTGCTATAGCCCACGCCTTCCGCCGTGGGCCCGGGCCCCCTGACCCGGATTGCCTAGAACTATTTCAGGACATCAATTATGACCTAAGGAACCATACTCACTGCTGCGCCATGATCATTCCTCATTGTTTGGTGTTTTACAAGTCATAAAACCTGAATTCCGCATGATTCCCATATATTTGATTGCTATAGCCCACGCCTTTCGCCGTAAGCCCGGGCCCCCAGACCCGGATCGCCTAGAAATTTTTTCGGACATCAAAAACGACCTAAGGAACCATAGTCACCACCCCGCCATGACCGTTCCTCGTTGTTTGGCATTTTACGGCCATAAAAATGGAATTCCACATGATTCCTATATTTTCGTGTGCTATAGCCCACGCCTTCTGCCGTGGGCCAGGGCCCACAGACTCGAATCGCCTAGAAAACATTTCTGGGCATTAAATAGAACCTAAGGAACCATAGTCACTACCCTTCCATGACCATTCCTTGATATGTGGCGTTTTACGGCCATAAAACTCGCATTTTGCCTGATTCCCATATTTTCGTGTGCAATAGCCCATTCCTTCAGCCGTGGGCCCGGGCTCGAATCGCTTAGATTTGTTTTGGGACATCGAACAAGACTTAAGGAACCATAGTCACCGTTCCTCCATGACCGTTCCTCATTTCTTGGCGTTTTACATGTATAAAACTAGAATTCCGCCCGATTCCAAGATTTTCGTGTGCTATAGCCCACGCTTTCTATTGTGTGCCCAAGCCCCCGAACTCAGATCGTCTAAAATTTTTACAAGACATCAAATACGACCTAAAAAATATAGCCACCTCCCCGCCATGAATGTTCCTCAGATTTTGGCATTTTTTAGCAACATAAATGGAAGTTCGCACGATTCCCATATATGCTATAGCCCACGCCTTCCGCCGTGGGCCCGGGTCCTCGGCCCCGGATTGCCTAGAACTATTTCAGGACATCATTTACGACCTAAGGAACCATAGTCACTACTGCGCCATGATCATTCCTCATTGTTTGGTGTTTTACAGATCATAAAACTTGAATTCCGCCTGATTCCCATATATTTGATTGCTATAGCCCACGCCTTTCGCCGTAAGCCCGGGCTCCCAGACCCGGATGCCTAGAAATTTTTTGGGACATCAAAAATGACCTAAGGAACCATAGTCACTGCCCCGCCATGACCGTTTCTCATTTTGTTCCGTTATATGACCATAAAATTTGAATTCCGCCGATTCTCGGATATATGTGTGCTATTGCTCACCACTTCAGCCGTGGGCCTGAGCCTCCGTACCCGGATAACCTAAAACTTTTTTCGGGACATCACATATGTTATAAGTAACCATAGTCACCGTCCCTTCATGACCGTTCCTCGTTATTTGGCATTTTATGTCTATAAAACTTGAATTCCGTCTGATTCCCATATTTTCATGTGCTATAGCCCACGCCTTCAGTCGTGGGCTCGGGCCCCCGTATCCGGCTCGCCAATAATTTTTCCGGGACATAAAATATAAACTAAGAAACCATAGTCACCGCCCCACCATGACTGTTCCTCATTGTTTGGCACTTTACGGCCATAAAGCTAGAATTTGCCCAATTCCCATTATTCGTGTGCAATAGCCCACGCCTTCCGCCGTGGGCCTAGTCCCCCGGACCTAGATCGCCTAAAAATTTTCCTGGATATGAAATACTATCTAAGGAACCATTGTCAACGCCCCTCCATGAACGCTCCTCATTGTTTGGCATATTGCGGCCATAAAATTGGAATTTCGCCCAATTCTCATATTTTCGTGTGCTATAGCCCACGCCTTCCGCCGTGGGCCCAGACCCCAGACCCTTATCGCCTAAAATTTTTATGGGATATCAAACATGACCTAAGGAACCATAGGCACCGAAATGTTGGTGTTCTATGGCCATAAGACTGGAATTCCGCCTGATTCCCATATTTTCGTGTGCTATGCCCACGCCTTCCACCGTAGGCCTAGGCCCCCGGACTCGGATCGCTTAAAATTTTTCGGGACATCAAAAACGACCTAAGGAACCATAGTCACTGCTCCGCCATGGCTGTTCGTCATTGTTTGGCTTTTTGCGGCCATAAAAATAGAATTCCACCTGATTCCTATATTTTCGTGTGCTATACCGTGGGCCAGGGCCCACAGACCCGAATCGCCTAGAAAAATGTTTCTGGGCATCAAATACAACCTAAGAAACCATAGTCATTACCCTTCCATGACTATTCCTTGATATGTGGCATTTTACGGCCATAAAACTCGCATTTCGCCTGAGTCCCATATTTTCGTGTGCTACCCATTCCTTCCGCCGTGGGCCCGGGCCCGAATCGCCTAGATTTTTTTTGGGACATCGAATATGACTTAAGGAACCATAGTCACTGTTCTTCCATGATCGTTCTTCGTTTCTTGGCGTTTTACAGGTATAAAACTAGAATTTCGCCCGATTCCTAGATTTTCGTGTGCTATAGCCCACGCCTTCCATTGTGGGCACAAGCCCCCGAACTCAGATCGCCTAAAAATTTTACGAGACATCAAATACGACCTAAAAAATCATAGTCACCTCCCCTCCATGAATGTTCCGGTGATTTTGGCGTTTTATGGCCACATAAATGGAAGTTCGCACGATTCCCATATGTTCATGAGCTATAGCCCACGCCTTCCGCCGTGGGCCCGTGTCCCCTGACCCGGATTGCCTAGAACTATTTCAAGACATCAATTACGACCTAAGGAACCATAACTAGGACATTAAATACAAACTAAGGAACCATAGTCACAGCCCTTCCATGACCCTTTCTCATTTTGTTCCGTTATACGACCATAAAATTTGAATTCCGCCGATTCTCAGATATATGTGTGCTATAGCTCACCACTTTCGCCGTGAGCCTGAGCCCCCTGACCCGGATCGCCTAAAACCTTTTTGGGGACATCACATATGATATAAGTAACCATAGCCACCATCCCTTCATGACCATTCCTCGTTGTTTGGCATTTTACGTCCATAAAACTTGAATTCCGTCCGATTCCCATATTTTCATGTGCTACAGCCCACGCCTTCGGCCGTGGGCTCGGGACCCCGTATCCGGATCGCCTATAATTTTTCCGGGAGATAAAATACAAAATAAGGAACCATAGTCATCGCCCCACCATGACTGTTCCTCATTGTTTGGCGCTTTACGGCCATAAAGCTGGAATTCGCCCAATTCTCATATTTTCGTGTGCAATAGCCCACGCCTTCCGCCGTGGACCTTGGCCCCCGGACCTAGATCGCCTAAACATTTTCCTGGAAATGAAATACTATCTAAGGAACCATTATCAATGCCCCTCCATGAAAGCTCCTCATTGTTTGGCATATTGCGGCCATAAAATTGGAATTCCGCCCAATTCCCATATTGTCGTGTGCTATAGCCCACGCCTTCCGCCGTGGGCCCAGACCCCCAGACCCTTATCGCCTAAAATTTTTATGGGATATCAAACATGACCTAAGGAACCATAGGCACCGAAATGTTGGAATTTTATGGCCATAAGACTGGAATTTCGCCTGATTCCCATATTTTCGTGTGCTATTCCCACGCCTTCCACCGTAGGCCTAGGCCCCCGGACCCGGATCGCTTAAAATTTTTCGGGACATCAAAAATGACCTAAGGAACCATATTCACCACCCCGCCATGGCCTTTCCTCGTTGTTTGGCTTTTTGCAGCCATAAAAATGGAATTCCACATGATTCCTATATTTTCGTGTGCTATAGCCCATGCCTTCTGCCGTGGGCTAGGGCCCACAGACCCGAATCGCCTAGAAAATGTTTCTAGGCATCAAATACAACCTAGGGAAGCATAATCACAACCCTTCCATGACCATTCCTTTATATATGGCGTTTTGCGGCCAAAACACTCGCATTTCGCGTGATTTCCATATTTTCGTGTGCAATAGCCCATTCCTTCCGCCGTGGGCCCGGGCCCAAATCGCCTAGATTTTTGTTGGGACATCAAATATGCCTTAAGGAACCATAGTCACCATTCCTCCATGACCGTTCCTTGTTTCGTATCGTTTTACAGGTATAAAACTAGAATTCCGCCCGATTCCAAGATATTCGTATGCTAGAGCCCACGCCTTCCATTGTGGGCCCAAGCCCCCGAACTCAGATCGCCTAAAATTTTTACGAGACATCAAATACGACCTAAAAAAATAGTCACCGCCCCACCATGAATGTTCCTCAGATTTTGGAGTTTTATGGCCACGTAAATGGAAGTTCGCACGATTCCCATATGTTCATGAGCTATAGCCCACGCCTTCCGCCGTGGGCCCGGGCACCTTGACCCGGATGCCTAGAACTATTTCAGGACATCAATTACGACCTAAGGAACCATAGTCACTGCTGCGCCATGATCATTCCTCATTGTTTGGTGTTTTACAGGTTATAAAACTTGAATTTCGCCTGATTCCCATATATTCGATTGCTATAGCCCACGCCTTTCGCCGTAAGCCCGGGCCCCCAGACCCGGATCGGCTAGAAATTTTCTGGGACATTAACTACAAACGAAAGAACCATAGTCACAGCCCTTCCATGACTGTTTCTCATTTTGTTCCGTTATACGACCCTAAAATTTGAATTCCGCCCGATTCTCACATATTTGTGTGCTATAGCTCACCACTTCCGCCGTGGGCCTGAGCCCCCGGACCCGGATCGCCTAAAATATTTTTTGGGACATCACATATGATATAAGTAACCATAGTCACTGTCCCTTCATGACCGTTCCTCGTTGTTTGGCATTTTACGTCCATAAAACTTGAATTCCATCCGATTCCCATATTTTCATGTGCTACAGCCCACGCCTTCGGCCGTGGGCTTGGGCCCCCGTATCCGGATCGCCTATAATTTTTTTGGGACATCCAATACAAACTAAGGAACCATAGTCACAGCCCCACCATGACTCTTCCTCATTGTTTGGCGCTTTACGGCCATAAAGCTAGAATTCGCCCAATTCCCATAATTTTGTGTGCAATAGCCTACGCCTTCCGCCGTGGGCCTAGGCCCCCAGACCTATATCGCCTAAAAATTTTTCTGGACATGAAAAATATCTAAGGAACCATTGTCAATTCCCCTCCATGAACGCTCCTCATTTTTTGGCATATTGCGGCCATAAAATTGGAATTCCGCCCAATTCCCATATTTTTGTGTGCTATAGCCCACGCCTTCCGTCGTGGGCCCAGACCCCCAGACCCTTATCGCCTAAAAGTTTTATGGGATATCAAACATGACCTAAGGAATGATAGGCACCGAAATGTTGGTGTTTTATGGACATAACATTGGAATTCCGCTTGATTCCCATATTTTCGTGTGCTATGCCCACGCCTTCCACCGTAGGCCTAGGCCCCCCGACCCGGATCGCTTAAAAGTTTTCTGGGACATCCAAAATGACCTAAGGAACCATAGTCACCACCCCTCCATGACCAATCCTCGTTGTATTGCATTTTACGGCCATAAAAATGGAATTCCACCTGATTCCTATATTTTCGTGTGCTATAGCCCACGCCTTCTGCCGTGGGCCGGAGCCCGCAGACCCGAATCACCTAGAAAACATTTTTGGGTATCAAATACAACCTAAGGAACCATAGTCACCACCCTTCCATGATCATTCCTTGATATGTGGCGTTTTACGGCCATAAAACTCGCATTTCGCCTGATTCCCATATTTTTGTGTGCAATAGCCCATTCCTTCCGCCCTGGGCCCGGGCTCGAATTGCTTAGATTTGTTTTGGGACATCGAACATGACTTAAGGAACCATAGTCACCATTTCTCCATGACCGTTCCTCGTTTCTTGGCGTTTTACAGGTATAAAACTAGAATTCCGCCCGATTCCAAGATTTTCGTGTGCTATAGCCCACGCTTTCTATTGTGGGCCCAAGCCCCCGAACTCAGATCGCCTAAAAATTTTACGAGACATAAAATACGACCTAGAAACCATAGTCACCTCCCTGCCATGAATGTTCCTCATATTTTGGCATTTTATGGCCACATAAATGGAAGTTCGCACGATTCCCATATGTGCTATAGCCCACGCTTTCCGCCGTGGGCCCGGGCCCCCAGACCCGGATCGCCTAGAAATTTTTTGGGACATTAAATACAAACTAAGGAACCATAGTCACTGCCCTTCCATGACCGTTTCTCATTTTGTTCCGTTATACGACCCTAAAATTCGAATTCCGTCCGATTCGAAGATATTTGTATGCTATAGCTCACCACTTCCGCCGTGGGCCTGAGCCCCCGGACCCGGATCACCTAAAACATTTTTTGGGACATCACATATGATATAAGTAACCATATTCACCGTCCCTTCATAACCATTCCTCGTTGTTTGGCATTTTACGTCCATAAAACTTAAATTCCGTTTGATTTCCATATTTTCACGTGCTACAGCCCACGCCTTCGGCCGTGGGCTCGGGCCCCCGTATCCGGATCGCCTATAATTTTTTCGGGACATTAAATATAAACTAAGGAACCATAGTCACCGCCCCACCATGACTGTTCCTCATTTTTTGGCGCTTTACGGCCATAAAGCCAGAATTCGCCCAATTCCCATATTTTCGTGTGCAATAGCCCACGCCTTCCGCCGTGGGCCTAGGCCCCCAGACCTAGATCGCCTAAAAATTTTCCTGGACATGAAAAACTATCTAAGGAACCATTGTCAACGCCCCTCCATGAACGCTCCTCATTTTTTGGCATATTGCGGCCATAAAATTGGAATTCCGCCCAGTTTTCATATTTTTGTGTGCTATTGCCCACGCCTTCCGCCGTGGGGCCAGACCCCCAGACACTTATCACCTAAAATTTTTATGGGATATCAAACATGACCTAAGGAACCATAGGCACCGAAATGTTGGTGTTTTATAGCCATAACATTGGAATTCCGCTTGATTCCCATATTTTCGTGTGCTATGCCCACGCCTTCCACCGTAGGCCTAGGCCCCCGGACCCAGATCGCTTAAAAGTTTTCCGGGACATCAAAAATAACCTAAGAAACCATACTCACCATCCCTCCATGACCGTTCCTCGTTGTTTGGCATTTTACAGCCATAAAAATGGAATTCCACTTGATTCCTATATTTTCGAGTGTTATAGCCCACGCCTTCTGTCGTGGGCCAGGGCCCACAGATCCGAATTGCCTAGAAAACATTTCTGGGCATAAAATACAACCTATGAAACTATAGTCACCACCCTTCCATGACCATTCCTTAATATGTGGCGTTTTACGGCCATAAAACTTGCATTTCGCTTGATTCCCATATTTTCGTGTGCAATAGCCCATTCCTTCCGCCGTGGGCCTGGGCTCGAATCGCCTAGATTTTTTTGGGACATCGAACATGACTTAAGGAACCATAGTCACCGTTCCTCATTTCTTGGCGTTTTAAAGGTATAAAACTAGAATTCCGCCTGATTCCAAGATTTTCGTGTGCTATAGCCCACGCTTTCTATTGTGGGCCCAAGCCCCCGAACTCAGATCGCCTAAAACTTTTACGAGACATCAAATACGACCTAAAAAACCATAGTCACCTCCCTGCCGTGAATATTCCTCAGATTTTGGCATTTTATAGCCACATAAATGGAAGTTCGCATGATTTCCATATGTTCATGAGCTATAGCCCACGCCTTCTGCCGTGGGCCCGGGCCCCCTGACCCGGATTGAATAGAACTATTTCAGGACATCAATTACGACCTAAAGTACCATAGTCACTGCCCCTCAATGACCGTTCCTCATCTTTTAGTACTTTACGGCCATAAACTTTGGAATTCCGCCCGATTCCCAGATTTTCGTGTGCTATAGCCCACGCCTTCCACTCTGGGCCCAAGCCCCCGAACTCAGATCACCTAAAAATTTTATAAGACATCAAATACAACCTAAGAAACCACAGCCACTGCCCCGCCATGACTGTTCCTCGTTTCTTGGCGTTTTATGGCCATATAAATGGAATTCCGCCCGAGTCCTATATTTTCGTGTGTCATAGCCCACGCCTTCCGCCGTGGTCCAAGACCCCTGGACCCGTATCGCCTAAAATTTTTATGGGGTATCAAATACGACCTAAGGAACCATAGTCACTATCCCTCCATGACCGTTCCCCATTGTTTGGCATTTTACGGCCATAAAACATGAATTTTGCCTGATTCCCATATTTTCAAGTGCTACAGCCCATGCCTTCAGCCGTGGGCTCGGGGCCCCGTATCCGTATCGCCTATAATTTTTCCGAGACATCAAATAAAAACTAAGGAACCATAGTAACCGCCCCACCATGACTGTTCCTCATTGTTTGGCGCTTTACGGCTATAAAACTGGAATTCGCCAAATTCCTATATTTTCGTGTGCAATAGCCCATGCCTTCCGCCGTGGGACTAGGCCCCCGGACCTAGATCGCCTATTAATTTTCCTGGACATGATATACTATCTAAGGAACCATTGTCAACACCTCCTCCATGAACGGTCCTCATTGTTAGGCATATTGCGGCCATAAAATTGGAATTCCTCCCAATTCCCATATTTTCATGTGCTATAGACCACGCCTTCCGCCGTGGGCCCAGACCCCCAGACCCTTATCGCCTAAGATTTTTATGGGATATCAAACATGACCTAAGGAACCATAGGCACCGAAATTTTGGTGTTTTATGGCCTTAAAACAGGAATTCCGCCTGATTCCCATATTTTCGTGTGCTATGCCCATGCCTTCCACTGTAGTCCTAGGCCCCCGGACCCGGATCGCTTAAAAGTTTTTCGGGACATCAAAAACGACCTAAGGAACCATAGGCACTGCCCCGCCATGACCGTTCCTCATTGTTTGGCATTTTACGGCCATAAAAATTAGAATTCCACCTGATTCCTTTATTTTCGTATGCTATAGCCCAAGTCTTCTGCCGTGGGCCAGGGCCCACAGACCCGAATCACCTAGAAAAGGTTTCTGGACATCAAATACAACCTAAGGAACCATAGTCACCACCCTTCCATGACCGTTCCTCGATATGTGGCATTTTACGACCATAAAACTCGCATTTCGCCTAATTCCCATATTTTCGTGTGTAATAGCCTATTTCTTCCGCCGTGGGCCCGGGCCCGAATAGCCTAGACTTTTTTTGGGACATCGAATATAACTTAAGGAACCATATTCACCATTCTGCTATGGCCGTTCCTCATTTCTTGGCGTTTTATAGGTATAAAACTAGAATTCCGCCCGATTCCAAGAATTTCGTGTGCTATAGCCCACACCTTCCATTGTGGGCCCAAGCCCCCGAACTCAGATCGCCTAAAAATTTTATGAGACATAAAATACAACCTAAAAAAAATAGTCACCGCCCCTCCATGAATTTTTCTCATATTTTGGCATTTTATGGCCACATAAATGGAAGTTCGCATGATTCCCATATGTTCAGGAGCTATAGCCCACGCCTTCCGTCGTGGGCCCGGGCCCCCTGACTCGGATTGCCTAGAACTATTTTAGGACGTCAGTTACGACCTAAGGAACAATAGTCACTGCTACGCCATGATCATTCCTCATTGTTTGGTGGTTTACAGGTCATAAAACATGAATTACGCCTTATTCCCATATATTTGATTGCTATAGCCCACGCCTTCTGCCGTAAGCTCGGGCCCCCAGACCCGGATCGCCTAGAAATTTTCTAGGACATTAAATACAAACTAAGGAACCATAGTCACAGCCCTTCCATGACCGTTTCTCATTTTGTTCCATTATACGACCATAAAATTTGAATTCCGCCCCATTCTCAGATATTTGTGTGCTATAGCTCACCACTTCCGCCGTGGACCTGAGCCCCCAGAACCGGATTGCCTAAAACTTTTTTAGGGACATCACATATGATATAAGTAACCATATTCACCGCCCCTTCATGACCGTTACTCGTTGTTTGGCATTTTACGTCCATAAAATTTGAATTCCGTCTGATTCCCATATTTTCATGTGCTACAACCCACGCCTTCGGCCGTGGGCTCGGGCCCCCGTATTCGAATTGCCTATAATTTTTCAGGGACATCAAATACAAACTAAGGAACCATATTCACTACCCCTCCATGACCGTTCCTCGTCTTTTAGTATTTTATGGCCATAAAATTTGGAATTCTGCCCGATTCCCAGATTTTCGTGTGCCATATCCCATGCCTTCCAGTCTGGGCCCAAGCCTCCAGATTCAGATCTCCTAAAAATTTTACAAGACATTAAATACAACCTAAGAAATCACAGCCACTGCCCCGCCATGACTGTTCCTCATTTGTTTGCATTTTATGGCCATATAAATGGAATTTCGCCCGATTCCCATATTTACGTGTGCTATAGCCCACGCCTTACGCCGTGGGCCCATGCCCCTGACCCGGATTGCCTAGAACTGGTTCCGGGACATCCATTATGACCTAAGGAACCATAGTCACCGCCGCGCCATGATCGTTCCTCATTTTGTGGTGTTTTACAAGCCATAAAACTTGAATTCCGCCTAATTCGCAGATGTTTGATTGCTATAGCCCATGCCTTCCGCCGTAAGCCTGGGCCCCTGGTCCTGGATCTCCTATCATTTTTTTGGGACATTATATACAACCTAAGGAACCATAGTCATAGCCCTTCCATGACCGTTCCTCATTTTTGCTGTTTTATGACCATACACTTCGAATTCCGCCCGATTCCAAGATTTTTGTGTGTTATAGCCCACCCTTCCGCCGTAGGCCTGAACCCCCGGACCCGGATCACCTAAAAAATTTTTGGGACATCAAATACGATAGAAGGAACCATTGTCACTGAACCTCCATGACCGTTCCTCATTTTATGGCATTTTACGTCCATAAAACTTGGATGTCGCCCGATTCACATTTTGTCTTGTGCTACAGCCCACGCCTTCGGCCCTGGGCTCGGGACGCCGTATCTGGATCGCCTTTAATTTTTACGGACATCATATACAAACTAAGGAACCATAGTCACTGCCCCTCCATGACCGTTCCTCGTGTTTTGGCATTTTACGACCATAAAACTTGGAGTTCCACCGATTCCTAGATTTTTGTGTGCTATAGCCCATGCATTCCGTTGTGGTCCCAAGCCCCTAGACTCAGATCGCCTAAAAATTTTCTGAGACATCAAATACGACCTATGAAACTATAGTCACCGCCCAGCCATGATTGTTCCTCATATTTTGGCATTTTATGGCCATATAAATGGAATTCCGCCCTATTCCCTTATTTTCGTGTGCTATAGCCCACGCCTTCCGCCGTGGGTCCGGTCCTCATGACTCGGATTGCCTAGAATGTTTTTGAGACATCCATTATGACCTAATGAACCATAGTCACCATTGTACCATGATCGTTCCTTATTGTTCGGTGTTTTATAGGCCATAAAACTTGAATTCCGTCTGATTCCCATATATTTGATTGTTATAGCCCACGCCTTCCGCCGTAAATGCGGAGCCCCTGACCCGGATCGCCTAGAATTTTTCAGGAAATTAAATACAACCTAAGGAATTATAGTCACGGCCCTGCCATGACTGTTCCTAATTATTTTCCATTTTACGACCATAAAATTTGAATTCCGCCCGATTCCCAGATTTTTATTTGCTATAGCGCTCCCCTTTAGCCGGATTGCCTAAAACTTTTTTGGGACATCAAATACGATAAGGAACCATAGTCACCACCCCTCCATGACCGTTCCTTGTTGTTTGGAATTTTACGTCCATAAAACTTGAATTCCGCCCGATTCCTATATTTTCATGTGCTACAACCCATGCCTTCGGTCGTGGGCTCGGGCTCTCGTATCCGGATTGCCTATAATTTTTACGGGATATTAAATACAAACTAAGGAACCATAGTCACTGCCCCTCCATGACCGTTTCTCGTTTTTTGGTATTTTTCGGCCATAAAATTTGGAATTCTGCCCGATTCCTAGATCTCTGTGTGCTACAGCTCATGCCTTCCGTTGTGGGCCCAAACCCCCGGACTCAGATCGCCTTAAAATTTTACGAGACATCAAATACAACCTAATAAACCACATCCATCGCCCTGCAATGACTGTTCCTTATTTTTTGGCATTTTATGGCCATATAAATGAAATTTCACCTGATATATTTTCATGTGCTATAGCCCACGCCTTCCATCGTGGGCCCGGTTCCCATGACCCGGATTGCCTAGAACATTTTTGAGACATCCATTACAACCTAAGGAACCATAGTCACCGCTGCACCATGATCGTTCCTTATTATTTGGTGTTTTACATGCCATAAAATTTGAATTCCGTCGGATTCGCAGTTGTTTTATTGCTATAGCCCACGCCTTCCGTAGTAAGCCCATGCCCTCGGACCCGGATCGCATAGTATTTTTCTGGGACATTATATACAACCTAAGAAACCATAGTCACATCCCTTCCATGACCATTCCTTATTTTTTGCCGTTTTACGACCATAAAATTCGAATTCCGTCCGATTCCCAGATTTTTGTGTGCTATGGTAGTATCATGCAATAGGAAAGGCAATAGGAAAGGCATAGCTTAGCCCAACAATGATAGTATCATGCAATAGGAAAGGTAGAGCTTAGCCTTGTGCAATTGAGGAGGTAGGGATTAGCCTCATGAAAGATGGGAGACAATGCTTAGTCTTATGCAATAGGAAAGGCATAGCTTAGCCTTGTGCAATTAAGGAGGCAGAGCATAGCCACATGCAAAATGGAGATAATGCTTTGTCTCATGCAATAGGAAAGGGCAGAGCTTTGCCTTGTGCAATTAAGGAGGCAGATCTTAGCCTCATAAAATATTAACACAATTCTTAGTCTCATGCAATAGGAAAGGCAAAGCTTAGCCTTGTGCAATTAAGGAGGTAGAGCTTAGCCTCATGCAAAATGGAGACAATGCTTTGTCTCGTGCAATAGGAAAGGCACAACTTAACCTTATGCAATTAAGGAGTCATGGCTTAGGCTCATGCAAGATGAGAGCCAATGCTTAGTCGCATGTTATAGGAAAGGCATAGCTTAGCCTTGTGCAATTAAGGAGGAAGAGCTTAGCCTCATGCAAAATGGAGACAATGCTTAGTATCATGCAATAGGAAAGGCAGAGTTTATCCTTGTGCAATTGAGGATGCAAGGATTAGCCTAATGCAAGATGGGAGACAATGCTTAGTCTCATGCAATAGGAAAGACATAACTTAGCCTTGTGCAATTAAGGAGGCAGAGCTTAGCCTCATGCAAAATGGAGACAATGCCTAGTCTCATGCAATAGGAAAGGCACAGCTTAGCCTTGTGCAATTAAGAAGGCAGAGCTTAGCCTCATGCAAGATGGGAGACAATGCTTAGTCTTATGCAATAGGAAAGGCATAGCTTAGCCTTGTGCAAATAAGGAGGCAGAGCTTAGCCTCATGCAAAATGGAGACAAAGCTTAGTCTCATACAATAGGAAAGGCAGAGCTTAGCCTTGTGCAATTAAGGAGGCAAAGCTTAGCCTCATGCAAAATGGAGACAATGCTTAGTATCATGCAATAGGAAAGGCAGATCTTAGCCTTGTGCAATTGAGGAGGCAAGGATTAGCCTCATGCAAAATGGAGACAATGCTTAGTATCATGAAATAGGAAAGGGTAGAGCTTAGCCTTGTGCAATTAAGGAGGCAAGGATTAGCCTCATGGAAGATGGGAGACAATGCTTAATATCATACAATAGGAAAGGCATAGCTTAGCCTTGTGCAATTAAAGAGGCAGATCTTAGCCGCATGCAAAATTGAGACAATGCTTAGTCTCATGCAATAGGAAAGGCAAAGCTTAGCCTTGTGCAATTAAGGAGGCAGAGCTTAGACTCATGCAAAATGGAGACAATGCTTAGTCTCATGCAATAGGAAAGGCAGAGCTTAGCCTTGTGCAATTAAAGAGGCAGAGCTTAGCCTCATGCAAAATGGAGACAATGCTTAGTATCATGCAATAGGAAAGGCAGAGCTTAGCCTTGTGCAATTAAGGAGGTAGGGATTAGCCTCATGCAAGATGGGAGACAATGCTTAGTCTCATGCAATAGGAAAGGCATAGCTTAGCCTTCTGCAATTAAGGAGGCAGAGCTTAGCCTCATGAAAAATGGAGACAATACTTAGTCTCATGCAATAGGAAAGGGCAGAGCTTAGCCTTGTGCAATTAAGGAGGCAGATCTTAGCCTCATGAAAAATTGACACAATTCTTAGTCTCATGCAATAGGAAAGGCAAAGCTTAGCCTTGTGCAATTAAGGAGGGAGAGCTTAGCCTCATGCAAAATGGAGACAATGATTTGTCTCGTGCAATAGGAAAGGCACAGCTTAGCCTTATGCAATTAAGGAGTCAGGGCTTAGCCTCATGCAAGATGAGAGCCAATGCTTAGTCGCATGCTATAGGAAAGGCATAGCTTAGCCTTGTGCAATTAAGGAGGCAGAGCTTAGCCTCATGCAAAATGGAGACAATGCTTAATATCATGCAATAGGAAAGGCATAGCTTAGCCTTGTGCAATTAAAGAGGCAGATCTTAGCCGCATGCAAAATTGAGACAATGCTTAGTCTCATGCAATAGGAAAGGCAAAGCTTAGCCTTGTGCAATTAAGGAGGCAGAGCTTAGACTCATGCAAAATGGAGACAATGCTTAGTCTCATGCAATAGGAAAGGCAGAGCTTAGCCTTGTGCAATTAAAGAGGCAGAGCTTAGCCTCATGCAAAATGGAGACAATGCTTAGTATCATGCAATAGGAAAGGCAGAGCTTAGCCTTGTGCAATTAAGGAGGTAGGGATTAGCCTCATGCAAGATGGGAGACAATGCTTAGTCTCATGCAATAGGAAAGGCATAGCTTAGCCTTCTGCAATTAAGGAGGCAGAGCTTAGCCTCATGAAAAATGGAGACAATACTTAGTCTCATGCAATAGGAAAGGGCAGAGCTTAGCCTTGTGCAATTAAGGAGGCAGATCTTAGCCTCATGAAAAATTGACACAATTCTTAGTCTCATGCAATAGGAAAGGCAAAGCTTAGCCTTGTGCAATTAAGGAGGGAGAGCTTAGCCTCATGCAAAATGGAGACAATGATTTGTCTCGTGCAATAGGAAAGGCACAGCTTAGCCTTATGCAATTAAGGAGTCAGGGCTTAGCCTCATGCAAGATGAGAGCCAATGCTTAGTCGCATGCTATAGGAAAGGCATAGCTTAGCCTTGTGCAATTAAGGAGGCAGAGCTTAGCCTCATGCAAAATGGAGACAATGCTTAGTATCATGCAATAGGAAAGGTAGAGTTTATCCTTGTGCAATTGAGGATGCAAGGATTAGCCTCATGCAAGATGGGAGACAATGCTTAGTCTCATGCAATAGGAAAGAGATAACTTAGCCTTGTGCAATTAAGGAGGCAGAGCTTAGCCTCATGCAAAATGGAGACAATGCTTAGTCTCATGCAATAGGAAAAGCATAGCTTAGCCTTGTGCAATTAAGGAGGCAGAGCTTAGCCTCATGCAAAATGGAGACCATGCTTAGCATCATGCAATAGGAAAGTTAGAGCTTAGCCTTGTGCAATTGAGGAGGCAAGGCTTAGCCTCATGCAAGATGGGAGACAACGCTTAGTCTTATGCAATAGTAAAAAGGCATAGCTTAGCCTTGTGCAAATAAGGAGGCAGAGCTTAGCCTCATGCAAAATAAAGACAATGCTTAGTCTCATACAATAGGAAAGGCAGAGCTTAGCCTTGTGCAATTAAGGAGGCAGAGCTTAGCCTCATGCAAAATGGAGACAATGCTTAGTATAATGTAATAGGAAAGGCAGAGCTTAGCCTTGTGTTATTGAGGAGGAAAGGCTTAGCCACATGGAAGATGGGAGACAATGCTTAGTCTCATGCAATAGGAGAGGCATAGCTTAGCCTTGTGCAACTAAGGAGGCAGAGCTTAGCCGCATGCAAGATGGGAGACAATGCTTAGTCTCATGCAATAGGAAAGGCATGACTTAGCCTTGTGCAATTAAAGAGGTAGAGCTTAGCCTCATGCAAAATGGAGACAATGCTTTGCCTCATGCAATAGGAAAGGCATAGCTTAGCCTTGTGCAATTAAGGAGGCAGAGCTTAGCCTTATGCAAAATGGAGACCATGCTTAGTATCATGCAATAGGAAAGTTAGAGCTTAGCCTTGTGCAATTGAGGAGGCAAGGGTTAGCCTCCTGCAAGATGGGAGACAATGCTTAGTCTCATGCAATAGGAAAGGCATAGCTTAGCCTTGTGCAATTAAGGAGGAAGAGCTTAGCCTCATGCAAAATGGATACCATGATTAGTATCATGCAGTAGGAAAGTTAGAGCTTAGCCTTGTGCAATTGAGGAGGCAAGGCTTAGCCTCATGCAAGATGAGAGACAATGCTTAGTCTCATGCAATAGGAAAGGCATAGCTTAGCCTTGTGTAATTAAGGAGGCAGAGCTTAGCCGCATGATAGATGGGAGACAATGCTTAGTCTCATGCAATAGGAAAGGCATGACTTAGCCTTGTGCAATTAAGGAGGTAGAGCTTAGACTCATGCATAATAGAGACAATTCATAGTCTCATGCAATAGGAAAGGCATAGCTTAGCCTTGTGCAATTAAGGAGGTAGAGCTTAGCCTCATTCAAAATGGAGACCATGCTTAGTATCATGCAATAGGAAAGTTAGAGCTTAGCCTTGTGCAATTAAGGAAGCAGAGCTTAGCCTCATGCAAAATGGAGACCATGCTTAGTATCATGCAATAGGAAAGTTAGAGCTTAGCCTTGTGCAATTGAGGAGGCAGGGCTTAGCCTTATGCAAGATGGGAGACAATGCTTAGTCTTATGAAATAGGAAAGTCATAGCTTAGCCTTGTTCAAATAAGGAGGCAGAGCTTAGCCTCATGTAAAATGGAGACAATGCTTAGTCTCATGCAACAGGAAAGGCAGAGCTTAGCCTTGTGCAATTAAGGAGGCAGAGCATAGCCTCATGCAAAATGGAGACAATGCTTAGTATCATGCAATAGGAAAGGCAGAGCTTAGACTTGTGCAATTGAGGAGGCAAGGATTAGCCTCATGGAAGATGGGAGACAATGCTTAGTCTCATGCAATAGGAAAGGCATAGATTAGCCTTGTGCAACTAAGGAGGCTGAGCTTAGCCGCATGCAAGATGGGAGACAATGCTTAGTCTCATGCAATAGGAAAGGCATGATTTAGCCTTGTGCAATTGCAGAGGTAGAGCTTAGCCTCATGCAAAATGGAGAATATGCTTAGTCTCATGCAATAGGAAAGGCATAGCTTAGCCTTGTGCAATTAAGGAGGCAGAGCTTAGCCTTATGCAAAATGGGGACCATGCTTAGTATCATGCAATAGGAAAGTTAGAGCTTAGCCTTGTGCAATTGAGGAGGCAAGGGTTAGCCTCCTGCAAGATGGGAGACAATGCTTAGACTTATGCAATAGGAAAGGCATAGCTTAGCCTTGTGCAATTAAGGAGGAAGAGCTTAGCCTCATGCAAAATGGAGACCATGATTAGTATCATGCAGTAGGAAAGTTAGAGCTTAGCCTTGTGCAATTGAGGAGGCAGGGCTTAGCCTCATGCAAGATGGGAGACAATACTTAGTCTCATGCAATAGGAAAGGCATAGCTTAGCCTTGTGCAATTAAGGAGGAAGAGCTTAGCCTCATGCAAAATGGAGACCATGATTAGTATCATGCAGTAGGAAAGTTAGAGCTTAGCCTTGTGCAATTGAGGAGGCAGGGCTTAGCCTCATGCAAGATGGGAGACAATGCTTAGTCTCATGCAATAGGAAAGGCATAGCTTAGCCTTGTGTAATTAAGGAGGCAGAGCTTAGCCGCATGCAAGATGGGAGACAATGCTTAGTCTCATGCAATAGGAAAGGCATGACTTAGCCTTGTGCAATTAAGGAGGTAGAGCTTTGCCTCATGCAAAATAGAGACAATGCTTAGTCTCATGCAATAGGAAAGGCATAGCTTAGCCTTGTGCAATTAAGGAGGCAGAGCTTAGCCTCATTCAAAATGGAGACCATGCTTAGTATCATGCAATAGGAAAGTTAGAGCTTAGCCTTGTGCAATTAAGGAGGCAGAGCTTAGCCTCATGCAAAATGGAGACCATGCTTAGTATCATGCAATAGGAAAGTTAGAGCTTAGCCTTGTACAATTGAGGAGGCAGGGCTTAGCCTTATGCAAGATGGGAGACAATGCTTAGTCTTATGCAATAGGAAAGTCATAGTTTAGCCTTGTTCAAATAAGGAGGCAGAGCTTGGCCTCATGTAAAATGGAGACAATGCTTAGTCTCATGCAACAGGAAAGGCAGAGCTTAGCCTTGTGCAATTAAGGAGGCAGAGCTTAGCCTCATGCAAAATGGAGACAATGCTTAGTATCATGCAATAGGAAAGGCAGATCTTAGCCTTGTGCAATTGAGGAGGCAAGGATTAGCCTCATGGAAGATGGGAGACAATGCTTAGTCTCATGCAATAGGAAAGGCATAGATTAGCCTTGTGCAACTAAGGAGGCAGAGCTTAGCCGCATGCAAGATGGGAGACAATGCTTAGTCACATGCAATAGGAAAGGCATGACTTAGCCTTGTGCAATTGCGGAGGTAGAGCTTAGCCTCATGCAAAATGGAGACTATGCTTAGTCTCATGCAATAGGAAAGGCATAGCTTAGCCTTGTGCAATTAAGGAGGCAGAGCTTAGCCTTATGGAAAATGGAGACCATGCTTAGTATCATGCAATAGGAAAGTTAGAGCTTAGCCTTGTGCAATTGAGGAGGCAAGGGTTAGCCTCCTGCAAGATGGGAGACAATGCTTAGTCTCATGCAATAGGAAAGGCATAGCTTAGCCTTGTGCAATTAAGGAGGAAGCGCTTAGCCTCATGCAAAATGGAGACCATGATTAGTATCATGCAGTAGGAAAGTTAGAGCTTAGCCTTGTGCAATTGAGGAGGCAGGGCTTAGCCTCATGCAAGATGGGAGACAATGCTTAGTCTCATGCAATAGGAAAGGCATAGCTTAGCCTTGTGTAATTAAGGAGGCAGCGCTTAGCCGCATGCAAGATGGGAGACAATGCTTAGTCTCATGCAATAGGAAAGGCATGACTTAACCTTGTGCAATTAAGGAGGTAGAGCTTAGCCTCATGCAAAATAGAGATAATGCTTAGTCTCATGCAATAGGAAAGGCATAGCTTAGCCTTGTGCAATTAAGGCGGAAGAGCTTAGCCTCATTCAAAATGGAGACCATGCTTAGTATCATGCAATAGGAAAGTTAGAGCTTAGCCTTGTGCAATTAAGGAGGCAGAGCTTAGCCTCATGCAAAATGGAGACCATGCTTAGTATCATGCAATAGGAAAGTTAGAGCTTAGCCTTGTGCAATTGAGGAGGCAGGGCTTAGCCTCATGCAAGATGGGAGACAATGCTGAGTCTTATGCAATAGGAAAGTCATAGCTTAGCCTTGTTCAAATAAGGAGGCAGAGCTTATCCTCATGTAAAATGGAGACAATGCTTAGTCTCATGCAACAGGAAAGGCAGAGCTTAGCCTTGTGCAATTAAGGAGGCAGAGCTTAGCCTCATGCAAAATGGATACAATGCTTAGTATCATGCAATAGGAAAGGCAGAGCTTAGCCTTGTGCAATTGAGGAGGCAAGGATTAGCCTCATGGAAGATGGGAGACAATGCTTAGTCTCATGCAATAGGAAAGGCATAGATTAGCCTTGTGCAACTAAGGAGGCAAAGCTTAGCCGCATGCAAGATGGGAGACAATGCTTAGTCTCATGCAATAGGAAAGGCATGACTTAGCCTTGTGCAATTGCGGAGGTAGAGCTTAGCCTCATGCAAAATGGAGACTATGCTTAGTCTCATGCAATAGGAAAGGCATAGCTTAGCCTTGTGCAATTAAGGAGGCAGAGCTTAGCCTTATGCAAAATGGAGACCATGCTTAGTATCATGCAATAGGAAAGTTAGAGCTTAGCCTTGTGCAATTGAGGAGGCAAGGGTTAGCCTCCTGCAAGATGGGAGACAATGCTTAGTCTCATGCAATAGGAAAGGCATAGCTTAGCCTTGTGCAATTAAGGAGGCAGAGCTTAGCCTCATGCAAAATGGAGACCATGCTTAGTATCATGCAATAGGAAAGTTAGAGCTTAGCCTTGTGCAATTAAGGAGGCAAGGCTTAGCCTCATGCAAGATGGGAGACAATGCTTAGTCTTATGCAATAGGAAAGGCATAGCTTAGCCTTGTGCAAATAATGAGGCAGAGCTTAGCCTCATGCAAAATAGAGACAATGCTTAGTCTCATACAATAGGAAAGGCAGATCTTAGCCTTGTGCAATTAAGGAGGCAGAGCTTAGCCTAATGCAAAATGGAGACAATGCTTAGTATCATGCAATAGGAAAGGCAGAGCTTAGCCATGTGTTATTGAGGAGGAAAGGATTAGCCTCATGGAAGATGGGAGACAATGCTTAGTCTCATGCAATAGGAAAGGCATAGCTTATTCTTGTGCAACTAAGGAGGCAGAGCTTAGCCACATGCAAGATGGGAGACAATGCTTAGTCTCATGCAATAGGAAAGGCATGACTTAGCCTTGTGCAATTAAGGAGGTAGAGCTTAGCCTCATGCAAAATGGAGACAATGCTTTGTCTCGTGCAATAGGAAAGGCACAGCTTAGCCTTATGCAATTAAGGAGTCAGGGCTTAGCCTCATGCAAGATGAGAGCCAATGCTTAGTCGCATGCTATAGGAAAGGCATAGCTTAGCCTTGTGCAATTAAGGAGGCTGAGCTTAGCCTCATGCAAAATGGAGACAATGCTTAGCATCATGCAATAGGAAAGTCAGAGTTTATCCTTGTGCAATTGAGGATGCAAGGATTAGCCTCATGCAAGATGGGAGACAATGCTTAGTCTCATGCAATAGGAAAGATATAACTTAGCCTTGTGCAATTAAGGAGGCGGAGCTTAGCCTCATGCAAAATGGAGACAATGCTTAGTCTCATGCAATAGGAAAGGCATAGCTTAGCCTTGTGAAATTAAGGAGGCAGAGCTTAGCCTCATGCAAAATGGAGACCATGCTTAGTATCATGCAATAGGAAAGTTAGAGCTTAGCCTTGTGCAATTGAGGAGGCAAGGCTTGGCCTAATGCAAGATGGGAGACAATGCTTAGTCTTATGCAATAGGAAAGGCATAGCTTAGCCTTGTGCAAATAATGAGGCAGAGCTTAGCCTCGTGCAAAATAGAGACAATGCTTAGTCTCATACAATAGGAAAGACAGATCTTAGCCTTGTGCAATTAAGGAGGCAGAGCTTAGCCTCATGCAAAATGGAGACAATGCTTAGTATCATGCAATAGGAAAGGCAGAGCTTAGCCTTGTGTTATTGAGGAGGAAAGGATTAGCCTCATGGAAGATGGGAGACAATGCTTAGTCTCATGCAATAGGAAAGGCATAGCTTAGCCTTGTGCAACTAAGGAGGCAGAGCTTAGCCACATGCAAGATGGGAGATAATGCTTAGTCTCATGCAATAGGAAAGGCATGACTTAGCCTTGTGCAATTAAGGAGGTAGAGCTTAGCCTCATGCAAAATGGAGACAATGCTTTGTCTCGTGCAATAGGAAAGGCACAGCTTAGCCTTATGCAATTAAGGAGTCAGGGATTAGCCTCATGCAAGATGAGAGCCAATGCTTAGTCGCATGCTATAGGAAAGGCATAGCTTAGCCTTGTGCAATTGAGGAGGAAAGGATTAGCCTCATGGAAGATGGGAGACAATGCTTAGTCTCATGCAATAGGAAAGGCATAGCTTAGCCTTGTGCAACTAAGGAGGCAGAGCTTAGCCACATGCAAGATGGGAGATAATGCTTAGTCTCATGCAATAGGAAAGGCATGACTTAGCCTTGTGCAATTAAGGAGGTAGAGCTTAGCCTCATGCAAAATGGAGACAATGCTTTGTCTCGTGCAATAGGAAAGGCACAGCTTAGCCTTATGCAATTAAGGAGTCAGGGATTAGCCTCATGCAAGATGAGAGCCAATGCTTAGTCGCATGCTATAGGAAAGGCATAGCTTAGCCTTGTGCAATTAAGGAGGCTGAGCTTAGCCTCATGCAAAATGGAGACAATGCTTAGTATCATGCAATAGGAAAGGCAGAGCTTAGCCATGTGTTATTGAGGAGGAAAGGATTAGCCTCATGGAAGATGGGAGACAATGCTTAGTCTCATGCAATAGGAAAGGCATAGCTTATTCTTGTGCAACTAAGGAGGCAGAGCTTAGCCACATGCAAGATGGGAGACAATGCTTAGTCTCATGCAATAGGAAAGGCATGACTTAGCCTTGTGCAATTAAGGAGGTAGAGCTTAGCCTCATGCAAAATGGAGACAATGCTTTGTCTCGTGCAATAGGAAAGGCACAGCTTAGCCTTATGCAATTAAGGAGTCAGGGCTTAGCCTCATGCAAGATGAGAGCCAATGCTTAGTCGCATGCTATAGGAAAGGCATAGCTTAGCCTTGTGCAATTAAGGAGGCTGAGCTTAGCCTCATGCAAAATGGAGACAATGCTTAGCATCATGCAATAGGAAAGTCAGAGTTTATCCTTGTGCAATTGAGGATGCAAGGATTAGCCTCATGCAAGATGGGAGACAATGCTTAGTCTCATGCAATAGGAAAGACATAACTTAGCCTTGTGCAATTAAGGAGGCGGAGCTTAGCCTCATGCAAAATGGAGACAATGCTTAGTCTCATGCAATAGGAAAGGCATAGCTTAGCCTTGTGAAATTAAGGAGGCAGAGCTTAGCCTCATGCAAAATGGAGACCATGCTTAGTATCATGCAATAGGAAAGTTAGAGCTTAGCCTTGTGCAATTGAGGAGGCAAGGCTTGGCCTAATGCAAGATGGGAGACAATGCTTAGTCTTATGCAATAGGAAAGGCATAGCTTAGCCTTGTGCAAATAATGAGGCAGAGCTTAGCCTCGTGCAAAATAGAGACAATGCTTAGTCTCATACAATAGGAAAGACAGATCTTAGCCTTGTGCAATTAAGGAGGCAGAGCTTAGCCTCATGCAAAATGGAGACAATGCTTAGTATCATGCAATAGGAAAGGCAGAGCTTAGCCTTGTGTTATTGAGGAGGAAAGGATTAGCCTCATGGAAGATGGGAGACAATGCTTAGTCTCATGCAATAGGAAAGGCATAGCTTAGCCTTGTGCAACTAAGGAGGCAGAGCTTAGCCACATGCAAGATGGGAGATAATGCTTAGTCTCATGCAATAGGAAAGGCATGACTTAGCCTTGTGCAATTAAGGAGGTAGAGCTTAGCCTCATGCAAAATGGAGACAATGCTTTGTCTCGTGCAATAGGAAAGGCACAGCTTAGCCTTATGCAATTAAGGAGTCAGGGATTAGCCTCATGCAAGATGAGAGCCAATGCTTAGTCGCATGCTATAGGAAAGGCATAGCTTAGCCTTGTGCAATTAAGGAGGTAGAGCTTAGCCTCATGCAAAATGGAGACAATGCTTAGTCTCATGCAATAGGAAAGGCATAGCTTAGCCTTGTGCAATTAAGGAGGCAGATCTTAGCCTCAGGCAAAATGGAGACCATGCTTAGTATCATGCAATAGGAAAGATAGAGCTTAGCCTTGTGCAATTAAGGAGGCAGAGCTTAGCCTCATGCAAAATGGAGACCATGCTTAGTATCATGCAATAGGAAAGTTAGAGCTTAGCCTTGTGCAATTGAGGAGGCAGGGCTTAGCCTCATGCAAGATGGGAGACAATGCTTAGTCTTATGCAATAGGAAAGGCATAGCTTAGCCTTGTTCAAATAAGGAGGCAGAGCTTAGCCTCATGTAAAATGGAGATAATGCTTAGTCTCATGCAACAGGAAAGGCAGAGCTTAGCCCTGTGGAATTAAGGGGGCAGAGCTTAGCCTCATGCAAAATGGAGACAATGCTTAGTATCATGCAATAGGAAAGGCAGAGCTTAGCCTTGTGCAATTGAGGAGGCAAGGATTAGCCTCATGGAAGATGGGAGACAATGCTTAGTCTCATGCAATAGGAAAGGCATAGCTTAGCCTTGTGCAACTAAGGAGGCAGAGCATAGCCGCATGCAAGATGGGAGACAATGCTTAGTCTCATGCAATAGGAAAGGCATGACTTAGCCTTGTGCAATTAAGGAGGTAGAGCTTAGCCTCATGCAAAATGGAGACAATGCTTTGTCTTATGCAATAGGAAAGGCATAGCTTAGCCTTGTGCAATTAAGGAGGCAGAGCTTAGCCTTATGCAAAATGGAGACCATGCTTAGTATCATGCAATAGGAAAGTTAGAGCTTAGCCTTGTGCAATTGAGGAGGCAAGGGTTAGCCTTCTGCAAGATGGGAGACAATGCTTAGTCTCATGCAATAGGAAAGGCATAGCTTAGCCTTGTGCAATTAAGGAGGCAGAGCTTAGCCTCATGCAAAATGGAGACCATGATTAGTATCATGCCGTAGGAAAGTTAGAGCTTAGCCTTGTGCAATTGAGGAGGCAGGGTTTAGCCTCATGCAAGATGGGAGACAATGCTTAGTCTCATGCAATAGGAAAGGCATAGCTTAGCCTTGTGTAATTAAGGAGGCAGAGCTTAGCCGCATGCAAGATGGGAGACAATGCTTAGTCTCATGCAATAGGAAAGGCATGACTTAGCCTTGTGCAATTAAGGAGGTAGAGCTTAGCCTCATGCAAAATGGAGACAATGCTTAGTCTCATGCAATAGGAAAGGCATAGCTTAGCCTTGTGCAATTAAGGAGGCAGAGCTTAGCCTCATGCAAAATGGAGACCATGCTTTGTATCATGCAATAGGAAATTTAGAGCTTAACCTTGTGCAATTGAGGAGGTAGGGCTTAGCTTCATGCAAGATGGGAGACAATGCTTAGTCTTATGCAATAGGAAAGGCATAGCTTAGCCTTGTTCAAATAAGGAGGCAGAGCTTAGCCTCATGTAAAATGGAGACAATGCTTAGTCTCATGCAACAGGAAAGGCAGAGCTTAGCCTTGTGCAATTAAGGAGGCAGAGCTTAGCCTCATGCAAAATGGAGAGAATGCTTAGTATCATGCAATAGGAAAGGCAGAGCTTAGCCTTGTGCAATTGAGGAGGCAAGGATTAGCCTCATGGAAGATGGGAGACAATGCTTAGTCTCATGCAATAGGAAAGGCATAGCTTAGCCTTGTGCAACTAAGGAGGCAGAGCTTAGCCGCATGCAAGATGGGAGACAATGCTTAGTCTCATGCAGTAGGAAAAGCATGACTTAGCCTTGTGCAATTGCGGAGGTAGAGCTTAGCCTCATGCAAAATGGAGACAAAGCTTAGTCTCATGCAATAGGATAGGCTTAGCTTAGCCTTGTGCAATTAAGGAGGCAGAGCTTAGCCTTATGCAAAATGGAGACCATGCTTAGTATCATGCAATAGGAAAGTTAGAGCTTAGCCTTATGCAATTGAGGAGGCAAGGCTTAGCCTCCTGCAAGATGGGAGACAATGCTTAGTCTCATGCAATACGAAAGGCATAGCTTAGCATTGTGCAATTAAGGAGGCAGAGCTTAGCCTCATGCAAAATGGAGACCATGCTTAGTATCATGCAATAGGAAAGTTAGAGCTTAGCCTTGTGCAATTGAGGAGGCAAGGCTTAGCCTCATGCAAGATGGGAGACAATGCTTAGTCTTATGCAATAGGAAAGGCATAGCTTAGCCTTGTTCAAATAAGGAGGCAGAGCTTAGCCTCATGTAAAATGGAGATAATGCTTAGTCTCATGCAATAGGAAAGGCATGACTTAGCCTTGTGCAATTAAGGAGGAAGAGCTTAGCCTCATGCAAAATGGAGACCATGCTTAGTATCATGCAATAGGAAAGTTAGAGCTTAGCCTTGTGCAATTGAGGAGGCAAGGCTTGGCCTAATGCAAGATGGGAGACAATGCTTAGTCTTATGCAATAGGAAAGGCATAGCTTAGCCTTGTGCAAATAATGAGGCAGAGCTTAGCCTCGTGCAAAATAGAGACAATGCTTAGTCTCATACAATAGGAAAGACAGATCTTAGCCTTGTGCAATTAAGGAGGCAGAGCTTAGCCTCATGCAAAATGGAGACAATGCTTAGTATCATGCAATAGGAAAGGCAGAGCTTAGCCTTGTGTTATTGAGGAGGAAAGGATTAGCCTCATGGAAGATGGGAGACAATGCTTAGTCTCATGCAATAGGAAAGGCATAGCTTAGCCTTGTGCAACTAAGGAGGCAGAGCTTAGCCACATGCAAGATGGGAGATAATGCTTAGTCTCATGCAATAGGAAAGGCATGACTTAGCCTTGTGCAATTAAGGAGGTAGAGCTTAGCCTCATGCAAAATGGAGACAATGCTTTGTCTCGTGCAATAGGAAAGGCACAGCTTAGCCTTATGCAATTAAGGAGTCAGGGATTAGCCTCATGCAAGATGAGAGCCAATGCTTAGTCGCATGCTATAGGAAAGGCATAGCTTAGCCTTGTGCAATTAAGGAGGTAGAGCTTAGCCTCATGCAAAATGGAGACAATGCTTAGTCTCATGCAATAGGAAAGGCATAGCTTAGCCTTGTGCAATTAAGGAGGCAGATCTTAGCCTCAGGCAAAATGGAGACCATGCTTAGTATCATGCAATAGGAAAGATAGAGCTTAGCCTTGTGCAATTAAGGAGGCAGAGCTTAGCCTCATGCAAAATGGAGACCATGCTTAGTATCATGCAATAGGAAAGTTAGAGCTTAGCCTTGTGCAATTGAGGAGGCAGGGCTTAGCCTCATGCAAGATGGGAGACAATGCTTAGTCTTATGCAATAGGAAAGGCATAGCTTAGCCTTGTTCAAATAAGGAGGCAGAGCTTAGCCTCATGTAAAATGGAGATAATGCTTAGTCTCATGCAACAGGAAAGGCAGAGCTTAGCCCTGTGGAATTAAGGGGGCAGAGCTTAGCCTCATGCAAAATGGAGACAATGCTTAGTATCATGCAATAGGAAAGGCAGAGCTTAGCCTTGTGCAATTGAGGAGGCAAGGATTAGCCTCATGGAAGATGGGAGACAATGCTTAGTCTCATGCAATAGGAAAGGCATAGCTTAGCCTTGTGCAACTAAGGAGGCAGAGCATAGCCGCATGCAAGATGGGAGACAATGCTTAGTCTCATGCAATAGGAAAGGCATGACTTAGCCTTGTGCAATTAAGGAGGTAGAGCTTAGCCTCATGCAAAATGGAGACAATGCTTTGTCTTATGCAATAGGAAAGGCATAGCTTAGCCTTGTGCAATTAATGAGGCAGAGCTTAGCCTTATGCAAAATGGAGACCATGCTTAGTATCATGCAATAGGAAAGTTAGAGCTTAGCCTTGTGCAATTGAGGAGGCAAGGGTTAGCCTTCTGCAAGATGGGAGACAATGCTTAGTCTCATGCAATAGGAAAGGCATAGCTTAGCCTTGTGCAATTAAGGAGGCAGAGCTTAGCCTCATGCAAAATGGAGACCATGATTAGTATCATGCCGTAGGAAAGTTAGAGCTTAGCCTTGTGCAATTGAGGAGGCAGGGTTTAGCCTCATGCAAGATGGGAGACAATGCTTAGTCTCATGCAATAGGAAAGGCATAGCTTAGCCTTGTGTAATTAAGGAGGCAGAGCTTAGCCGCATGCAAGATGGGAGACAATGCTTAGTCTCATGCAATAGGAAAGGCATGACTTAGCCTTGTGCAATTAAGGAGGTAGAGCTTAGCCTCATGCAAAATGGAGACAATGCTTAGTCTCATGCAATAGGAAAGGCATAGCTTAGCCTTGTGCAATTAAGGAGGCAGAGCTTAGCCTCATGCAAAATGGAGACCATGCTTTGTATCATGCAATAGGAAATTTAGAGCTTAACCTTGTGCAATTGAGGAGGTAGGGCTTAGCTTCATGCAAGATGGGAGACAATGCTTAGTCTTATGCAATAGGAAAGGCATAGCTTAGCCTTGTTCAAATAAGGAGGCAGAGCTTAGCCTCATGTAAAATGGAGACAATGCTTAGTCTCATGCAACAGGAAAGGCAGAGCTTAGCCTTGTGCAATTAAGGAGGCAGAGCTTAGCCTCATGCAAAATGGAGAGAATGCTTAGTATCATGCAATAGGAAAGGCAGAGCTTAGCCTTGTGCAATTGAGGAGGCAAGGATTAGCCTCATGGAAGATGGGAGACAATGCTTAGTCTCATGCAATAGGAAAGGCATAGCTTAGCCTTGTGCAACTAAGGAGGCAGAGCTTAGCCGCATGCAAGATGGGAGACAATGCTTAGTCTCATGCAGTAGGAAAAGCATGACTTAGCCTTGTGCAATTGCGGAGGTAGAGCTTAGCCTCATGCAAAATGGAGACAAAGCTTAGTCTCATGCAATAGGATAGGCATAGCTTAGCCTTGTGCAATTAAGGAGGCAGAGCTTAGCCTTATGCAAAATGGAGACCATGCTTAGTATCATGCAATAGGAAAGTTAGAGCTTAGCCTTATGCAATTGAGGAGGCAAGGCTTAGCCTCCTGCAAGATGGGAGACAATGCTTAGTCTCATGCAATACGAAAGGCATAGCTTAGCATTGTGCAATTAAGGAGGCAGAGCTTAGCCTCATGCAAAATGGAGACCATGCTTAGTATCATGCAATAGGAAAGTTAGAGCTTAGCCTTGTGCAATTGAGGAGGCAAGGCTTAGCCTCATGCAAGATGGGAGACAATGCTTAGTCTTATGCAATAGGAAAGGCATAGCTTAGCCTTGTTCAAATAAGGAGGCAGAGCTTAGCCTCATGTAAAATGGAGATAATGCTTAGTCTCATGCAATAGGAAAGGCATGACTTAGCCTTGTGCAATTAAGGAGGAAGAGCTTAGCCTCATGCAAAATGGAGACAATGCTTAGTCTCATGCAATAGGAAAGGCATAGCTTAGCCTTGTGCAATTATGGAGGCAGAGCTTAGCCTCATGCAAAATGGAGACCATGCTTAGTATCATGCAATAGGAAAGTTAGAGCTTAGACTTGTGCAATTGAGGAGGCAAGGCTTAGCCTAATGCAAGATGGAAGACAATGCTTAGTCTCATGCAATGGGAAAGGCATAGCTTAGCCTTGTGCAATTAAGGAGGCAGAGCTTAGCCACATGCAAAATGGAGACAATGCTTAGTCTCATGCAATAGGAAAGGGCAGAGCTTAGCCTTGTGCAATTAAGGAGGCAGATCTTAGCCTCATGCAAAATTGAGACAATGCTTAGTCTCATGCAATAGGAAAGGCAAAGCTTAGCCTTGTGCAATTGAGGAGGCAAGGCTTGGCCTAATGCAAGATGGGAGACAATGCTTAGTCTTATGCAATAGGAAAGGCATAGCTTAGCCTTGTGCAAATAATGAGGCAGAGCTTAGCCTCGTGCAAAATAGAGACAATGCTTAGTCTCATACAATAGGAAAGACAGATCTTAGCCTTGTGCAATTAAGGAGGCAGAGCTTAGCCTCATGCAAAATGGAGACAATGCTTAGTATCATGCAATAGGAAAGGCAGAGCTTAGCCTTGTGTTATTGAGGAGGAAAGGATTAGCCTCATGGAAGATGGGAGACAATGCTTAGTCTCATGCAATAGGAAAGGCATAGCTTAGCCTTGTGCAACTAAGGAGGCAGAGCTTAGCCACATGCAAGATGGGAGATAATGCTTAGTCTCATGCAATAGGAAAGGCATGACTTAGCCTTGTGCAATTAAGGAGGTAGAGCTTAGCCTCATGCAAAATGGAGACAATGCTTTGTCTCGTGCAATAGGAAAGGCACAGCTTAGCCTTATGCAATTAAGGAGTCAGGGATTAGCCTCATGCAAGATGAGAGCCATTGCTTAGTCGCATGCTATAGGAAAGGCATAGCTTAGCCTTGTGCAATTTAGGAGGTAGAGCTTAGCCTCATGCAAAATGGAGACAATGCTTAGTCTCATGCAATAGGAAAGGCATAGCTTAGCCTTGTGCAATTAAGGAGGCAGATCTTAGCCTCAGGCAAAATGGAGACCATGCTTAGTATCATGCAATAGGAAAGATAGAGCTTAGCCTTGTGCAATTAAGGAGGCAGAGCTTAGCCTCATGCAAAATGGAGACCATGCTTAGTATCATGCAATAGGAAAGTTAGAGCTTAGCCTTGTGCAATTGAGGAGGCAGGGCTTAGCCTCATGCAAGATGGGAGACAATGCTTAGTCTTATGCAATAGGAAAGGCATAGCTTAGCCTTGTTCAAATAAGGAGGCAGAGCTTAGCCTCATGTAAAATGGAGATAATGCTTAGTCTCATGCAACAGGAAAGGCAGAGCTTAGCCCTGTGGAATTAAGGGGGCAGAGCTTAGCCTCATGCAAAATGGAGACAATGCTTAGTATCATGCAATAGGAAAGGCAGAGCTTAGCCTTGTGCAATTGAGGAGGCAAGGATTAGCCTCATGGAAGATGGGAGACAATGCTTAGTCTCATGCAATAGGAAAGGCATAGCTTAGCCTTGTGCAACTAAGGAGGCAGAGCATAGCCGCATGCAAGATGGGAGACAATGCTTAGTCTCATGCAATAGGAAAGGCATGACTTAGCCTTGTGCAATTAAGGAGGTAGAGCTTAGCCTCATGCAAAATGGAGACAATGCTTTGTCTTATGCAATAGGAAAGGCATAGCTTAGCCTTGTGCAATTAAGGAGGCAGAGCTTAGCCTTATGCAAAAAGGAGACCATGCTTAGTATCATGCAATAGGAAAGTTAGAGCTTAGCCTTGTGCAATTGAGGAGGCAAGGGTTAGCCTTCTGTAAGATGGGAGATAATGCTTAGTCTCATGCAATAGGAAAGGCATAGCTTAGCCTTGTGCAATTAAGGAGGCAGAGCTTAGCCTCATGCAAAATGGAGACCATGATTAGTATCATGCCGTAGGAAAGTTAGAGCTTAGCCTTGTGCAATTGAGGAGGCAGGGTTTAGCCTCATGCAAGATGGGAGACAATGCTTAGTCTCATGCAATAGGAAAGGCATAGCTTAGCCTTGTGTAATTAAGGAGGCAGAGCTTAGCCGCATGCAAGATGGGAGACAATGCTTAGTCTCATGCAATAGGAAAGGCATGACTTAGCCTTGTGCAATTAAGGAGGTAGAGCTTAGCCTCATGCAAAATGGAGACAATGCTTAGTCTCATGCAATAGGAAAGGCATAGCTTAGCCTTGTGCAATTAAGGAGGCAGAGCTTAGCCTCATGCAAAATGGAGACCATGCTTTGTATCATGCAATAGGAAATTTAGAGCTTAACCTTGTGCAATTGAGGAGGTAGGGCTTAGCCTCATGCAAGATGGGAGACAATGCTTAGTCTTATGCAATAGGAAAGGCATAGCTTAGCCTTGTTCAAATAAGGAGGCAGTGCTTAGCCTCATGTAAAATGGAGACAATGCTTAGTCTCATGCAACAGGAAAGGCAGAGCTTAGCCTTGTGCAATTAAGGAGGCAGAGCTTAGCCTCATGCAAAATGGAGAGAATGCTTAGTATCATGCAATAGGAAAGGCAGAGCTTAGCCTTGTGCAATTGAGGAGGCAAGGATTAGCCTCATGGAAGATGGGAGACAATGCTTAGTCTCATGCAATAGGAAAGGCATAGCTTAGCCTTGTGCAACTAAGGAGGCAGAGCTTAGCCGCATGCAAGATGGGAGACAATGCTTAGTCTCATGCAGTAGGAAAGGCATGACTTAGCCTTGTGCAATTGCGGAGGTAGAGCTTAGCCTCATGCAAAATGGAGACAAAGCTTAGTCTCATGCAATAGGATAGGCATAGCTTAGCCTTGTGCAATTAAGGAGGCAGAGCTTAGCCTTATGCAAAATGGAGACCATGCTTAGTATCATGCAATAGGAAAGTTAGAGCTTAGCCTTATGCAATTGAGGAGGCAAGGCTTAGCCTCCTGCAAGATGGGAGACAATGCTTAGTCTCATGCAATACGAAAGGCATAGCTTAGCATTGTGCAATTAAGGAGGCAGAGCTTAGCCTCATGCAAAATGGAGACCATGCTTAGTATCATGCAATAGGAAAGTTAGAGCTTAGCCTTGTGCAATTGAGGAGGCAAGGCTTAGCCTCATGCAAGATGGGAGACAATGCTTAGTCTTATGCAATAGGAAAGGCATAGCTTAGCCTTGTTCAAATAAGGAGGCAGAGCTTAGCCTCATGTAAAATGGAGATAATGCTTAGTCTCATGCAATAGGAAAGGCATGACTTAGCCTTGTGCAATTAAGGAGGAAGAGCTTAGCCTCATGCAAAATGGAGACAATGCTTAGTCTCATGCAATAGGAAAGGCATAGCTTAGCCTTGTGCAATTATGGAGGCAGAGCTTAGCCTCATGCAAAATGGAGACCATGCTTAGTATCATGCAATAGGAAAGTTAGAGCTTAGCCTTGTGCAATTGAGGAGGCAAGGCTTAGCCTAATGCAAGATGGGAGACAATGCTTAGTCTTATGCAATAGGAAAGGCATAGCTTAGCCTTGTGCAATTAAGGAGGCAGAGCTTAGCCTCATGCAAAATGGAGACAATGCTTAGTCTCATGCAATAGGAAAGGCAGAGCTTAGCCTTGTGCAATTAAGGAGGCAGATCTTAGCCTCATGTAAAATGGAGACAATGATTAGTCTCATGCAATAGGAAAGGCAGAGCTTAGCCTTATGCAATTAAGGAGGCAGAGCTTAGCCTCATGCAAAATGGAGACAATCGTTAGTATCATACAATAGGAAAGGCAGAGCTTAGCCTTGTGTAATTGAGGAGGTAGGGATCAACCTCATGCAAGATGGGAGACAATGCTTAGTCTCAAGCAATAGGAAAGGCATAGCTTGGCCTTGTGCAATTAAGGAGGCAGAGCTTAGCCACATGCAAAATGGAGACAATGCTTAGTCTCATGCAATAGGAAAGGGCAGAGCTTAGCCTTGTGCAATTAAGGAGGCAGATCTTAGCCTCATGCAAAATTGAGACAATGCTTAGTCTCATGCAATAGGAAAGGCAAAGCTTAGCCTTGTGCAATTGAGGAGGTAGAGCTTAGCCTCATGCAAAATGGAGACAATGCTTAGTCTCAAGCAATAGGAAAGGGCAGAGCTTGGCCTTGTGCAATTAAGGAGGCCGATCTTAGCCTCATGCAAAATTGAGACAATGCTTAGTCTCAAGCAATAGGAAAGGGCAGAACTTAGCCTTGTGCTATTAAGGAGGCAGATCTTAGCCTCATGCAAAATTGAGAAAATGCTTATTCTCATGCAATAAGAAAGGCAAAGCTTAGCCTTGTGCAATTAAGGAGGCAGAGCTTAGCCTATGGAGACAATTCTTAGTCTCATGCAATAGGAAAGGAAGAGCTTAGCATTGTGCAATTAAGGAGGCAGATCTTAGCCTCATGCAAAATGGAGACAATGATTAGTCCCATGAAATAGGAAAGGCAGAGCTTAACCTTGTGCAATTAAGGAGGCATAGCTTAGCCTCATGCAAAATAGAGACAATGCTTAGTCTCATGCAATAGGAAAGGCAGAGCTTAGCCTTGTGCAATTGAGGAGGTACGGATTAGCCTCATGCAAGATGGGAGACAATGCTTAGTCTCATGCAATAGGAAAGGCATAGCTTAGCCTTGTGCAATTAAGGAGGCAGAGCTTAGCCTCATGCAAAATAGAGACAATGCTTAGTCTCAGGCAATAGGAAAGGGCAGAGCTTAGCCTTGTGTAATTAAGGAGGCAGATCTTAGCCTCATGAAAAATTGACACAATTCTTAGTCTCATGCAATAGGAAAGGCAAAGCTTAGCCTTGTGCAATTAAGGAGGCAGAGCTTAGCCTCATGCAAAATGGAGACAATGCTTTTTCTCATGCAATAGGAACGGCATAGCTTAGCCTTATGCAATTAAGGAGTCAGGGCTTAGCCTCATGCAAGATGAGAGACAATGCTTAGTTGCATGCTATAAGAAAGGCAGAGCTCATCCTTGTGCAATTGAGGAGGCTGGGATGGGAGACAATGCTTAGTCTCATGCAATAGGAAAGGCATAGCTTAGCCTTGTGCAATTAAGGAGGCAGAGCTTAGCCTCATGCAAAATTGAGACAATGCTTAGTCTCGTGCAATAGGAAAGGGTAGAGCTTAGCCTTGTGCAATTAAGTAGGCAGATCTTAGCCTCATGAAAAATTGACACAATTCTTAGTCTCATGCAATAGGAAAGGCAAAGCTTAGCCTTGTGCAATTAAGGAGGCAGAGCTTAGCCTCATGCAAAATGGAGACAATGCTTTGTCTCGTGCAATAGGAAAGGCACAGCTTAGCCTTATGCAATTGAGGAGTCAAGGCTTAGCCTCATGCAAGATGAGAGCCAATGCTTAGTCGCATGCTATAGGAAAGGCATAGCTTAGCCTTGTCCAATTAAGGAGGCAGAGCTTAGCCTCATGCAAAATGGAGACAATGCTAAGTATCATGCAATAGGAAAGGGTAGAGCTTAGCCTTTTGCAATTAAGGAGGCAAGGATTAGCCTCATGGAAGATGGGAGACAATTCTTAGTCTCATGCAATAGGAAAGGCATAGCTTAGCCTTGTGCAATTAAGGAGGCAGATCTTAGCCGCATGCAAAATTGAGACAATGCTTAGTCTCATGCAATAGGAAAGTCAAAGCTTAGCCTTGTGCAATTAAGGAGGCAGAGCTTAGACTCATGCAAAATGGAGACAATGCTTAGTATCATGCAATAGGAAAGGCAGAGCTTAGCCTTGTGCAATTGAGGAGGTAGGGATTAGCCTCATGCAAGATGGGACACAATGCTTAGTCTCATGCAATAGGAAAGGCATAGCTTAGCCTTGTGCAATTAAGGAGGCAGAGGTTAGCCTCATGCAAAATGGAGACAATGCTTAGTCTCATGCAATAGGAAAGAGCAAAGCTTAGCCTTGTGTAATTAATGAGGCAGATCTTAGCCTCATGAAAAATTGACACAATTCTTAGTCTCATGCAATAGGAAAGCCAAAGCTTAGCCTTGTGCAATTAAGGAGGCAGAGCTTAGCCTCATGCAAAATGGAGACAATGCTTTGTCTCATGCAATAGGAAAGGCATAGCTTAGCCTTATGCAATTAAGGAGTCAGGGCTTAGCCTCATGCAAGATGAGAGCCAATGCTTAGTCGCATGCTATAGGAAAGGCAGAGCTCAGCCTTGTGCAATTGAGGAGGCTGGGATGGGAGACAATGCTTAGTCTCATGCAATAGGAAAGGCATAGCTTAGCCTTGTGCAATTAAGGAGGCAGAGCTTAGCCTCATGCAAAATGGAGACGATGCTTAGTCTCATGCAATAGGAAAGGGCAGAGCTTAGCCTTGTGCAATTAAGGAGGCAGATCTTAGCCTCATGAAAAATTGACACAATTCTTATTCTCATGCAATAGGAAAGGCAAAGATTAGCGTTGTGCAATTAAGGAGGCAGAGCTTAGCCTCATGCAAAATGGAGACAATGCTTTGTCTCGTGCAATAGGAAAGGCACAGCTTAGCCTAATGCAATTAAGGAGTCAAGGCTTAGCCTCATGTAAGATGAGAGCCAATGCTTAGTCGCATGCTATAGGAAAGGCATAGCTTAGCCTTGTCCAATTAAGGAGGCAGAGCTTAGCCTCATGCAAAATGGAGACAATGCTTAGTATCATGCAATAGGAAAGGGTAGAGCTTAGCCTTGTGCAATTGAGGAGGCAAGTATTAGCCTCATGGAAGATGGGAGACAATGCTTAGTCTCATGCAATAGGAAAGGCATAGCTTAGCCTTGTGCAATTAAGGAGGCAGATCTTAGCCGCATGCAAAATTGAGACAATACTTAGTCTCATGCAATAGGAAAGGCAGAGCTTAGCCTTGTGCAATTAAGGAGGCAGAGCTTAGCCTCATGCAAAATGGAGACAATGCTTAGTATCATGCAATAGGAAAGGCAGAGCTTAGCCTTGTGCAATTGAAGAGGCAGGGATTAGCCTCATGGAAGATGGGAGACAATGCTTAGTCTCATGCAATAGGAAAGGCATAGGTTAGCCTTGTGCAACTAAGGAGGCAGAGCTTAGCCGCATGCAAGATGGGAGACAATGCTTAGTCTCATGCAATAGGAAAGGCATGACTTAGCCTTGTGCAATTAAGAAGGTAGAGCTTAGCCTCATGCAAAATGGAGACAATGCTTAGTCTCATGCAATAGGAAAGGCAGAGCTTAGCCTCATGCAAAATGGAGACAATGCTTAGTATCATGCAATAGGAAAGGCAGAGCTTAGCCTTGTGCAATTGAGGGGGTAGGGATTAGCCTCATGCAAGATGGGAGACAGTGTTTAGTCTCATGCAATAGGAAAGGCATAGCTTAGCCTTGTGCAATTAAGGAGGCAGAGCTTAGCCTCATGCAAAATGGAGACAATACTTAGTCTCATGCAATAGGAAAGGGCAGAGCTTAGCCTTGTGCAATTAAGGAGGCAGATCTTAGCCTCAAGAAAAATTGACACAATTCTTAGTCTCATGCAATAGGAAAGGCAAAGCTTAGCCTTGTGCAATTAAGGAGGCAGAGCTTAGCCTCATGCAAAATGGAGACATTGCTTTTTCTCGTGCAATTGAAAAGGCACAGCTTAGCCTTATGCAATTAAGGAGTCAAGGCTTATCCTCATGCAAGATGAGAGCCAATGCTTAGTCGCATGCTATAGGAAAGGCAGAGCTTAGCCTTGTGCAATTGAGGAGGCTGGGATGGGAGACAATTCTTAGTCTCATGCAATAGGAAAGGCATAGCTTAGCCTTGTGCAATTAAGGAGGCAGAGCTTAGCCTCATGCAAAATGGAGACAATGCTTAGTCTCATGCAATAGGAAAGGGCAGAGCTTAGCCTTGTATAATTCAGGAGGCAGATCTTAGCCTCATGAAAAATTGACACAATTCTTAGTCTCATACACTAGGAAAGGCAAAGCTTAGCCTTGTGCAATTAAGGAGGCAGAGCTTAGCCTCATGTAAAATGGAGACAATGCTTTGTCTCGTGCAATAGGAAAGGCACAGATTAGCCTTATGCAATTAAGGAGTCAGGGCTTAGCCTCATGCAAGATGAGAGCCAATGCTTAGTCGCATGCTATAGGAAAGGCATAGCTTAGCCTTGTGCAATTTTGGAGGCAGAGCTTAACCTCATGCAAAATGGAGACAATGCTTAGTATCATGCAATAGGAAAGGCAGAGCTTAGCCTTGTGCAATTGAGGAAGTAGGGATTAGCCTCATGCAAGATGGGAGACAATGTTTAGTCTCATGCAGTAGGAAAGGCATAGCTTAGCCTTGTGCAATTAAGGAGGCAGAGCTTAGCCTCATGCAAAATGGAGACAATACTTAGTCTCATGCAATAAGAAAGGGCAGAGCTTAGCCTTGTGCAATTAAGGAGTCAGATCTTAGCCTCATGAAAAATTGACACAATTCTTAGTCTCATGCAATAGGAAAGGCAAAGCTTAGCCATGTGCAATTAAGGAGGCAGAGCTTAGCCTCATGCAAAATGGAGACAATGCTTTGTCTTGTGCAATTGAAAAGGCACAGCTTAGCCTTATGCAATTAAGGAGTCAGGGCTTAGCCTCATGCAAGGAGAGCCAATGCTTAGTCGCATGCTATAGGAAAGGCATAGCTTAGCCTTGTGCAATTAAGGAGGCAGAGCTTAGTCTCATGCAAAATGGAGACTATGCTTAGTATCATGCAATAGGAAAGGCATAGTTTATCCTTGTGTAATTGAGGATGCAAGGATTAGCCTCAGGCAAGATGGGAGACAATGCTTAGTCTCATGCAATAGGAAAGACATAACTTAGCCTTGTGCAATTAAGGAGGCAGAGCTTAGCCTCATGCAAAATGGAGACAATGCTTAGTCTCATGCAATAGGAAAGGCATAGCTTAGCCTTGTACAATTAAGGACACAGAGCTTAGCCTCATGCAAGATGGAGACCATGCTTAGTATCATGCAATATAAAAGTTAGAGCTTAGCCTTGTGCAATTGAGGAGGCAGGATTTAGCCTCATGTAAGATGGGAGACAATGCTTAGTCTTATGCAATAGGAAAGGCATAGCTTAGCCTTGTGCAATTAAGGAGGCAGAGCTTAGCCTCATGCAAAATGGAGACAATGCTTAGTCTAGTGCAATAGGAAAGGCAGAGCTTAGCCTTGTGCAATTAAGGAGGCAGATCTTTGACTCATGCAAAATGGAGACAATGATTAGTCTTATGCAATAGGAAAGGCAGAGCTTAGCCTTGTGCAATTAAGGAGGCAGAGCTTAGCCTCGTGCAAAATGGAGACAATCATTAGTATCATGCAATAGGAAAGGCAGAGTTTAGCCTTGTGTAATTGAGGAGGCAGGGATCAACCTCATGCAAGATGGGAGACAATGCTTAGTCTCATGCAATAGGAAAGGCATATCTTAGCCTTGTGCAATTAAGGAGACAGAGCTTAGCCACATAAAAAATGGAGACAATGCTTAGTCTCATGCAATAGGAAAGGGCAGAGCTTAGCCTTGTGCAATTAAGGAGGCAGAGCTTAGCCTCGGGCAAAATGGAGACAATGCTTAGTGTCATGCAATAGGAAAGGCAGAGCTTAGCCTTGTGCAATTGAAGAGGCAGGGATTAGCCTCATGGAAGATGGGAGACAATGCTTAGTCTCATGCAATAGGAAAGGCATAGGTTAGCCTTGTGCAACTAAGGAGGCAGAGCTTAGCCGCATGCAAGATGGGAGACAATGCTTAGTCTCATGCAATAGGAAAGGCATAGCTTAGCCTTGTGCAATTAAGGAGGCAGAGCATAGCCTTATGCAAAATGGAGACCATGCTTAGTATCATGCAATAGGAAAAGTAGAGCTTAGCCTTGTGCAATTGAGGAGGCAGATCTTAGCCTCATGAAAAATTGACATAATTCTTAGTCTCATGCAATAGGAAAGGCAAAGCTTAGCCTTGTGCAATTAAGGAGGCAGAGCTTAGCCTCATGCAAAATGGAGACAATGCTTTATCTCGTGCAATAGGAAAGGCACAGCTTAGCCTTATGCAATTAAGGAGTCAGGGCTTAGCTTCATTCAAGATAAGAGCCAATGCTTAGTCGCATGCTATAGGAAAGGCATAGCTTAGCCTTGTGCAATTAAAGAGGCAGAACTTAGCCTCATGCAAGATGGAGACAATGCTTAGTATCATGCAATATGAAAGGCATAGTTTATCCCTGTGCAATTCAGGATGCAAGGATTAGCCTCAGGCAAGATGGGAGACAATGCTTAGTATCATGCAATAGGAAAGACATAACTTAGCCTTGTGCAATTAAGGAGGCAGAGCTTAGCCTCGTGCAAAATGGAGACAATGCTTAGTCTCATGCAATAGGAAAGGCATAGCTTAGCCTTGTGCAATTAAGGAGGAAGAGCTTAGCCTCATGCAAAATGGAGACCATGCTTAGTATCATGCAATAGGAAAGTTAGAGCTTAGCCTTGTGCAATTGAGGAGGCAGGGTTTAGCCTCATGTAAGATGGGAGACAATGCTTAGTCTTATGCAATAGGAAAGGCATAGCTTAGCCTTGTGCAATTAAGGAGGCAGAGCTTAGCCTCATGCAAAATGGAGACAATGCTTAGTCTCATACAATAGGAAAGGCAGAGCTTAGCCTTGTGCAATTAAGGAGGTAGATCTTAGCCTCATGCAAAATGGAGACAATGATTGGTCTTATGCAATAGGAACGGCAGAGCTTAGCCTTATGCAATTAAGGAGTCAAGGCTTAGCCTCATGTAAGATGAGAGCCAATGCTTAGTCGCATGCTATAGGAAAGGCATAGCTTAGCCTTGTCCAATTAAGGAGGCAGAGCTTAGCCTCATGCAAAATGGAGACAATGCTTAGTATCATGCAATAGGAAAGGGTAGAGCTTAGCCTTGTGCAATTGAGGAGGCAAGTATTAGCCTCATGGAAGATGGGAGACAATGCTTAGTCTCATGCAATAGGAAAGGCATAGCTTAGCCTTGTGCAATTAAGGAGGCAGATCTTATCCGCATGCAAAATTGAGACAATACTTAGTCTCATGCAATAGGAAAGGCAAAGCTTAGCCTTGTGCAATTAAGGAGGCAGAGCTTAGCCTCATGCAAAATTGAGACAATGCTTAGTCTCAAGCAACAGGAAAGGGCAGAGCTTAGCCTTGTGCAATTAAGGAGGCAGAACTTAGCCTCATGCAAAATTGAGAAAATGCTTATTCTCATGCAATAAGAAAGGCAAAGCTTAGCCTTGTGCAATTGAGGAGACAGAGCTTAGCCTATGGAGACAATTCTTAGTCTCATGCAATAGGAAAGGAAGAGCTTAGCATTGTGCAGTTAAGGAGGCAGATCTTAGCCTCATGCAAAATGGAGACAATGATTAGTCCCATGAAATAGGAAAGGCAGAGCTTAACCTTGTGCAATTAAGGAGGCATAGCTTAGCCTCATGCAAAATAGAGACAATGCTTAGTCTCATACAATAGGAAAGGCAGAGCTTAGCCTTGTGCAATTGAGGAGGTACGGATTAGCCTCATGCAAGATGGGAGACAATGCTTAGTCTCATGCAATAGGAAAGGCATAGCTTAGCCTTGTGCAATTAAGGAGGCAGAGCTTAGCCTCATGCAAAATGGAGACCATGCTTAGTATCATGCAATAGGAAAGTTAGAGCTTAGCCTTGTGCAATTGAGGAGGCAGGGTTTAGCCTCTTGTAAGATGGGAGACAATGCTTAGTCTTATGCAATAGGAAAGGCATAGCTTAGCCTTGTGCAATTAAGGAGGCAGAGCTTAGCCTCATGCAAAATGGAGACAATGCTTAGTCTCATGCAATAGGAAAGGCAGAGCTTAGCCTTGTGCAATTAAGGAGGCAGATCTTAGCCTCATGCAAAATGGAGACAATGATAGGAAAGGCAGAGCTTAGCCTTGTGCAATTAAGGAGTCAAGGCTTAGCCTCATGTAAGATGAGAGCCAATGCTTAGTCGCATGCTATAGGAAAGGCATAGCTTAGCCTTGTCCAATTAAGGAGGCAGAGCTTAGCCTCATGCAAAATGGAGACAATGCTTAGTATCATGCAATAGGAAAGGGTAGAGCTTAGCCTTGTGCAATTGAGGAGGCAAGTATTAGCCTCATGAAAGATGGGAGACAATGCTTAATCTCATGCAATAGGAAAGGCATAGCTTAGCCTTGTGCAATTAAGGAGGCAGATCTTATCCGCATGCAAAATTGAGACAATACTTAGTCTCATGCAATA
Organism: Nicotiana tomentosiformis; assembly: GCF_000390325.3. NCBI lineage: Eukaryota > Viridiplantae > Streptophyta > Magnoliopsida > Solanales > Solanaceae > Nicotiana > Nicotiana tomentosiformis. The sequence continues at coordinate 704,360 of NC_090819.1, read as the reverse complement.
GGAAAGGCAAAGCTTAGCCTTGTGCAATTAAGGAGGCAGAGCTTAGCCTCATGCAAAATTGAGACAATGCTTAGTCTCAAGCAACAGGAAAGGGCAGAGCTTAGCCTTGTGCAATTAAGGAGGCAGAACTTAGCCTCATGCAAAATTGAGAAAATGCTTATTCTCATGCAATAAGAAAGGCAAAGCTTAGCCTTGTGCAATTAAGGAGACAGAGCTTAGCCTATGGAGACAATGCTTAGTCTCATGCAATAGGAAAGGAAGAGCTTAGCATTGTGCAATTAAGGAGGCAGATCTTAGCCTCATGCAAAATGGAGACAATGATTAGTCCCGTGCAATAGGAAAGGCAGAGCTTAACCTTGTGCAATTAAGGAGGCATAGCTTAGCCTAATGCAAAATGGAGACAATGCTTAGTCTCATGCAATAGGAAAGGCAGAGCTTAGCCTTGTGCAATTGAGGAGGTAGGGATTAGCCGCATGCAAGATGGGAGACAATGCTTAGTCTCATGCTATAGGAAAGGCAGAGCTCAGCCTTGTGCAATTGAGGAGGCTGGGATGGGAGACATTGCTTAGTCTCATGCAATAGGAAAGGCATAGCTTAGCCTTGTGCAATTAAGGAGGCAGAGCTTAGCCTCATGCAAAATGGAGACAATGCTTAGTCTCATGCAATAGGAAAGGGCAGAGCTTAGCCTTGTGCAATTAAGGAGGCAGATCTTAGCCTTATGAAAAATTGACACAATTCTTAGTCTCATGCAATAGGAAAGGCAAAGCTTAGCCTTGTGCAATTAAGGAGGCAGAGCTTAGCCTCATGCAAAATGGAGACAATGCTTTGTCTCGTGCAATAGGAAAGGCACAGCTTAGCCTTATGCAATTAATGAGTCAAGGCTTAGCCTCATGCAAGATGAGAGCCAATGCTTAGTCGCATGCTATAGTAAAGGCATAGCTTAGCCTTGTCCAATTAAGGAGGCAGAGCTTAGCCTCATGCGAAATGGAGACAATGTTTAGTATCATGCAATAAGAAAGGGTAGAGCTTAGCCTTGTGCCATTAAGGAGGCAAGGATTAGCCTCATGGAAGAAGGGAGACAATGCTTAGTCTCATGCAATAGGAAAGGCATAGCTTAGCCCTGTGCAATTAAGGAGGCAGATCATAGCCGCATGCAAAATTGAGACAATGCTTAGTCTCATGCAATAGAAAAGGCAAAGCTTAGCCTTGTGCAATTAAGGAGGCAGAGCTTAGACTCATGCAAGATGGGAGACAATGCTTAGTCTTATGCAATAGGAAAGGCATAGCTTAGCCTTGTGCAATTAAGGAGGCAGAGCTTAGCCTCATGCAAGATGGGGACAATGCTTAGTCTTATGCAATAGGAAAGGCAGAACTTAGCCTTGTTCAATAAAGGAGGCAGAGCTTAGCCTCATGCAAAATGGAGACAATGCTTTGTCTCGTGCAATAGGAAAGGCACAGCTTAGCCTTATGCAATTAATGAGTCAAGGCTTAGCCTCATGCAAGATGAGAGCCAATGCTTAGTCGCATGCTATAGTAAAGGCATAGCTTAGCCTTGTCCAATTAAGGAGGCAGAGCTTAGCCTCATGCGAAATGGAGACAATGTTTAGTATCATGCAATAAGAAAGGGTAGAGCTTAGCCTTGTGCCATTAAGGAGGCAAGGATTAGCCTCATGGAAGATGGGAGACAATGCTTAGTCTCATGCAATAGGAAAGGCATAGCTTAGCCCTGTGCAATTAAGGAGGCAGATCATAGCCGCATGCAAAATTGAGACAATGCTTAGTCTCATGCAATAGAAAAGGCAAAGCTTAGCCTTGTGCAATTAAGGAGGCAGAGCTTAGACTCATGCAAGATGGGAGACAATGCTTAGTCTTATGCAATAGGAAAGGCATAGCTTAGCCTTGTGCAATTAAGGAGGCAGAGCTTAGCCTCATGCAAGATGGGGACAATGCTTAGTCTTATGCAATAGGAAAGGTAGAACTTAGCCTTGTTCAATAAAGGAGGCAGAGCTTAGCCTCATGCAAAATGGAGACAATGCTTAGTATCATGCAATTGGAAAGGCAGAGCTTAGCCTTGTACAATTGAGGAGGCAAGGATTAACCTCATGGAAGATGGGAGACAATGCTTAGTCTCATGCATTAGGAAAGGCATAGGTTAGCCTTGTGCAACTAAGGAGGCAGAGCTTAGCCGCATGCAAGATGGGAGACAATGCTTAGTCTCATGCAATAGGAAAGGCATGACTTAGCCTTGTGCAATTAAGGAGGTAGAGCTTAGCCTCATGCAAAATGGAGACAATGCTTAGTCTCATGCAATAGGAAAGGCAAAGCTTAGCCTTTTGCAATTAAAGAGGAAGAGCTTAGCCTCATGCAAAATGGAGACAATGCTTAGTATCATGCAATAGGAAAGGCAGAGCTTAGCCTTGTGCAATTGAGGAGGTAAGGATTAGCCTCATGCAAGATGGGAGACAATGTTTAGTCTCATGCATTAGGAAAGGCATAGCTTAGCCTTGTGCAATTGAGGAGGCAGAGCTTAGCCTCATGCAAAATGGAGACAATACTTAGTCTCATGCAATAGGAAAGGGCAGAGCTTAACCGTGTGCAATTAAGGAGGCAGATCTTAGCCTCATGAAAAATTGACACAATTCTTAGTCTCATGCAATAGGAAAGGCAAAGCTTAGCCTTGTGCAATTAAGGAGGCAGAGCTTAGCCTCATGCAAAATGGAGACAATGCTTTGTCTCGTGCAATTGAAAAGGCACAGCTTAGCCTTATGCAATTAAGGAGTCAAGGCTTATCCTCATGCAAGATGAGAGCCAATGCTTAGTCGCATGCTATAGGAAAGGCAGAGCTTAGCCTTGTGCAATTGAGAAGGCTGGGATGGGAGACAATTCTTAGTCTCATGCAATAGGAAAGGCATAGCTTAGCCTTGTGCAATTAAGGAGGCAGAGCTTAGCCTCATGCAAAACGGAGACAATGCTTAGTCTCATGCAATAGGAAAGGGCAGAGCTTAGCCTTGTACAATTCAGGAGGCAATTCTTAGGCTGATGAAACATTGACACAATTCTTAGTCTCATACAATAGGAAAGGCAAAGCTTAGCCTTGTGCAATTAAGGAGGCAGAGCTTAGCCTCGTGTAAAATGGAGACAATGCTATAGTCTCGTGCAATAGGAAAGGCACAACTTAGCCTTATGCAATTAAGGAGTCAGGGCTTAGCCTCATGCAAGATGAGAGCCAATGCTTAGTCGCATGCTATAGGAAAGGCATAGCTTAGCCTTGTGAAATTAAGGAGGCAGAGCTTAGCCTCATGCAAAATGGAGACAATGCTTAGTATCATGCAATAGGAAAGGCAGAGCTTAGCCTTTTGCAATTAAAGAGGAAGAGCTTAGCCTCATGCAAAATGGAGACAATGCTTAGTATCATGCAATAGGAAAGGCAGAGCTTAGCCTTGTGCAATTGAGGAGGTAGGGATTAGCCTCATGCAAGATGGGAGACAATGTTTAGTCTCATGCAATAGGAAAGGCATAGCTTAGCCTTGTGCAATTAAGGAGGCAGAGCTTAGCCTCATGCAAAATGGAGACAATACTTGGTTTCATACAATAGGAAAGGGCAGAGCCTAGCCTTGTGCAATTAAGGAGGCAGATCTTAGCCTCATGAAAAATTGACACAATTCTTAGTCTCATGCAATAGGAAAGGCAAAGCTTAGCCATGTGCAATTAAGGAGGCAGAGCTTAGCCTCATGCAAAATGGAGACAATGCTTTGTCTCGTGCAATTGGAAAGGCACAGCTTAGCCTTATGCAATTAAGGAGACAAGGCTTATCCTCATGCAAGATGACCAATGCTTAGTCGCATGCTATAGGAAAGGCAGAGCTTAGCCTTGTGCAATTGAGGAGGCTGGGCTTAGCCTCATGCAAGATGGCAGACAATACTTAGTCTTATGCAATAGGAAAGGCATAGCTTAGCCTTGTGCGATTAAGGAGGCAGAGCTTAGCCTCATGCATAATGGAGACAATGCTTAGTCTTATGCAATAGGAAAGGCAGAGCTTAGCCTTGTGCAATTAAGGAGGCAAAGCTTAGCCTCATGCAAAATGGAGACAATGCTTAGTATCATGCAATAGGAAAGGCAAAGCTTAGCCTTGTGCAATTGAGGAGGCAAGGATTAGCCTCATGGAAGATGGGAGACAATGCTTAGTCTCATGCAATAGGAAAGGCATAGGTTAGCCTTGGGCAACTAAGGAGGCAGAGCTTAGCCGCATGCAAGATGGGATACAATGCTTAGTCTCATGCAATAGGAAAGGCATGACTTAGCCTTGTGCAATTAAGGAGGTAGAGCTTAGCCTCATGCAAAATGGAGACAATGCTTAGTCTCATGCAATAGGAAAGGCAGAGCTTAGCCTTTTGCAATTCAAGAGGAAGAGCTTAGCCTCATGCAAAATGGAGACAATGCTTAGTCTCATGCAATAGGAAAGGGCAGAGCTTAGCCTTGTACAATTCAGGAGGCAATTCTTAGGCTGATGAAAAATTGACACAATTCTTAGTCTCATACAATAGGAAAGGCAAAGCTTAGCCTTGTGCAATTAAGGAGGCAGAGCTTAGCCTCGTGTAAAATGGAGACAATGCTATAGTCTCGTGCAATAGGAAAGGCACAACTTAGCCTTATGCAATTAAGGAGTCAGGGCTTAGCCTCATTCAAGATGAGAGCCAATGCTTAGTCGCATGCTATAGGAAAGGCATAGCTTAGCCTTGTGAAATTAAGGAGGCAGAGCTTAGCCTCATGCAAATATAGAAGAAATGACATGGGAATCAGAAAAGGAGATGAAGTCTAAATACCCTTACCTATTCCAGAGTGAGGATAACGAGGATGCCGGGGGAAAGCAAGACGTATTATAAAGTGAAACGGCTCTATGAGGTAAGCAATAGCTTGTGAATACTATTTTTTTAATACAAAATGGTGATATGCAGATAATGTACATATCCATAATGCTTTGTATAGTATTGTAAGGCCATAGGTTGGGTTTAACTTCTTGTAAGGTTGGCTAGTGTCCATTTTATAGGGGAAACTAAGCCGGACATTTCCGTCAGAATCCACGATAAGTTAGACTCTCCATAAACCCTTACATTCGAGGACGAATGTTCCTAAGGGGGGGAGGATGTTACAACCCAAATTTGCGTACCTTAGATCATTCCATAAGTTAGTCGACGTAAATCCAAGAAGAGATTATCTTTGAGATGATAAGAAGTTAATCCTATTGGTCTTAAACGATACAAGGGTGTATAAGAGTGGTTAACAAGTATTAGAAGTGAAACGAATCAAGGATGTTGTAACCCGCATTTTCGGGTAAAACTAGAGGTGATTAATTGTCCCAAGAGGTTATGTTTTAATGTATTTGAATAATATAATATCCATATCATAAGTCTTGAAGTCAAGAGAGTTATGAAACAAAAGTCGATAAAAGTTGTCGCAACTTATGTTTATAATTTTACATAAAATTTAGGTCAAATGTTACTACAGTTTTCTCCCAATGTACATGGAATTATGGGGTGATCTTCCTATCAAATTGAAGATCTATGAGTCTACTTTCCAACGCATTAAACCGTTTGTCGATACGATCTCGGAATAGAGAGATATTCGCGTTTTTGTGAGAGTGCGCCAAGCAGCTCTCTATGGGGCCCACATAGGCGGTTGAGATATATTGATATATATCAGACCCTTTAACCCCGTTTTAACTCATTAATTTTCATTCTCTTCAGACCCTAGACACCTAAAAACACTCTCTCAAGGTTCTCTCATGATCCAAGACCCAAACAAAGGGCAAACAACACAAATCAAGTGTCGGGAATCCCGTGGCGCTAGTAAGTTTCTTGTTCTTCTTGTTGTTGCTGATTTTTGTGTTGTTCCAGCTCGTGTTGGAGGTTGTTTTAAGTGTTTTATGTTCTGTAAATACTCCTTAAAGTTCTTAATATCAACCCTAGGTGATTTCAAGTCTTCTAAAGTAATTCTAGTTCCGAAAAGCCCAAATTGATTGCTAGTTTCGCTTCCTTGTTCTTGTGGCAGAATTTGAGGGATATTTCGTGGAACATTAAGGTCAAATTGGAGTTGTTCTTTCTGTTTAAAGGTAAGGAACCCCTTACTCTATAGATATTTAAGATTATCCAAGTTGCAGCTAAGTCATTGAAGCTAGAACTTGTGAAATATATATCGAAAGGCTTGGTAGTAATGTTGTTGGTTGGTGGACTGTTTTGGAGGCTCAATATGATTATTAATGATGTTGTTTGGGCTGTTTGGTGATTGTATTGACTTGTGTGAAGTCATATAAATAGGGGAGGTGCTGTCCATTTCATCGTAAAATAGGTTGTGGTCGATACATAATAGTTACGACGCTTAAACGAAAATGATAGTGTCATTTGTCTTATTGTAGACTAAGGAGTCGTGACATTTGCATAGCTTGAGGTTGGGCAGTATATACAAGGTATGTGAGGCTATCCCCTTCATTATTTTGCACGACTCCAATTGTACATAATGTAATGAACGAGCTCCCAAAGATACTCTACTCTTAGAAGCTAGCAGTACTTACATTGCTGCCCTTCTTATGAAACGATTAATATTGATGTTACTTCTCTTATTCTTATATTATCAATGTTGTTGGTAGCTCCTTATTCTTATAAGATTCTTGATGAAGGGTTAATCCTAATAACATGTACGAAGGATACCGACCTTACGTCACTCCAAAAGGTTCAAAATGTGATTCCAATGAGTCCAGCATGCATCATATATATGTATCTATTTTACTCTACCGAGCCACGCTATAGTTGGCCGGGTATGGCACCTATTGTGCAACCACTGATCAGTTGGGTTTTACCGAGCTCCACGTGGCCGGGTACGATTCTACCGAGCCCTATGATGGCCGGGTACGTTTTACCGAGCCTATTACGGCCGGGTATGATATGATGATGATGATGCCCACAAAGGCATATGTTTTAAAAGTTTATGTATATATATATGTATGTATCATGTATTTCATGTTAGTAGCCCTCAGAGGTACCCAGATGTCACAGGTTGTATATTCCCTATCACTGTTTACATTATTGTTCTTACTTATGCTATTCTGCCTTACATACTCAGTACTTTATTCGTACTGACGTCCTTTTATTTGTGGACCCTGCATGTCGTGCTGCAGGTCCTGATAGACGGGTAGACGCAGCTCCCCCATCACAGTAGGCTATCCGGTTCAGCGTTATTGGCAAGATCCTTTCTCCGGACTTGCCGTGGTCTTGGTATGCATTTTTGTTATTGACATTATGGGTATGTCGGGGCCCTGTTCCGGCAATGTTGTAGCACTGATGTAACTTTAGAGGCTCATAGACAGGTGTCGACTTATGTATGGTTTAGAATGCCTTGTCGGCTGATTTTTTGTTGTATAGTCTTTCATGGCATCATGTTAGCTCGTACCTTATATATAGTTCTTGACAGTCTTGTCGTCCCATGTTATGTATGTTCATGACATTATCTTTCATTGTTGGATGTTCATGATCCATGTCTACTATTTATATTGATCTTGTCGGCCCTTAAAGATAATAAGGAAGGTTAGATAAAATGTACGTTGGTGCTCGGCAAGTATGGCCCGGGTGCTAGTCATGACCCTCCAGTTGGGTCGTGACAAACTTGGTATCAGAGCAAGTCTGTCCTAGGATTGTCTATGAGCCGTGTCTAGTAGAGTTTTGATTATGGATGTGTAGCGCGCCACATTTATAATCAGGAGGCTACGTGACATCTAGGGTTGTTACCTTCTTCCTAAATCTAGATCGTTCGTAGAGTTGAGTCGTAAATGTTCATATCTAATATTCACATTGATTTCTTTCAGCGATGCCTTCGACTAGGAAGCAAGCGATTAGTAAACGGCTTGATATAGCTGTGGGCGAGGGTAACATTCAGGTGCCTCCAGCCAGAGCAGGCCAAAGTGAGGCTCAGAGTGAGATGCCATCTCATACCTCTCCGTCTCCTCCAGAGGATATTAGGAGGCACCCAGTACATCCAGTTCCACCGTCTGGCACTACAGACCACGATATGCGCAGTGCAGTGCAGTTGTTGACTAGCTTGGTAGCTGCTCAGGCTCAAAGGCAGAATACCGGTGCTGCTGATAAACCAGTTAGTGCGAGAGTTCGTGATTTTATTAGCCTAGACCCTCCAGTGTTTACCGGATCAGACCCCAAGGAGGACCCACAAACATTTATTGATCAGGTTCATCGTACATTGCGGGTTATGCATGCTAGTGATACGGAGGCAGTAGAGTTGGCTTCTTATCGGTTACGGGATTTAGCCATTTTCTGGTATGATAGTTGGGAGAGATCTAGGGGTCCGAACGCTCCTCCAGCCGTGTGGAAGGAATTTTCTGAGGCCTTTCTTCGTCACTACTTGCCAGTTGAGATACGACGAGCTAGAGCTGATAAGTTCTTGAACCTTCGACAGGGTAATATGAGTGTACGAGAGTATAGTATACAGTTTGACTCTTTAGCAAGGTATGCTCCCCATATGGTGTCAGAGATGAGTGATAGGGTGCATCTGTTCGTGAACGGGTTGGGACCACATCTGATAAATGAGTGCACAACAGCCTCCTTGGTAGAGGGCATGGATATTTCCCGTATTCAGGCTTATGCCCAGACCCTAGAGGATCGTAAGCGCCAGCAAAGGGCAGATAGGGAGCAGGATAGGGGCCAGCATAAGAGGGCGAGATTGGCAGGGTATTCTAATGAGTTCAGAGGCAGTATCAGGCCCCAATATTTGAGGAGTTCGACGCCACCTATAGCTAGTGCTCCTCCACAGTTTCAGAGGCCTCGGTATGATCGATTTACCTATTCTGGTTCAGGTCAGAGTTCGAGGGCATCAGGCTCACAATTTCATAGAGATACTAGTCAAACGAGACCCCCAACACCTCGTTGTGATCAGTGCGGCAAGGCCCACTTTGGACTGTGCCGTCGAGGTTCCGATGCGTGCTATTCTTGCGGACAGCATGGCCATATGATGCGGGATTGTCCTAACAGAGGAGGTGGTGGTATGGCTCAGCCGACTGGATCTGTGTCTGGTTCTTCCTTATCAGTTCGACCTCCAACACAAGGTTTTCAACAGTCGACAGGTCGTGGTAGAGGTAGAGGTACAATGCCGAGTTCGAGTGGTGCTCAAAATCGAACCTATGCTCTAGTAGGTCGACAAGATCTCGAGTCATCTCCGGATGTCATTACAGGTATATTGTCTGTGTTTTCTTATGATGTATATGCACTAATTGATCCGGGGTCTACCTTATCATATGTTACACCCTTTGTGGCTAATAAGTTTGGCATTGAACCTAAATTGATAAGTAAACCACTTGCGATATCCACTCCGATAGGAGATTCTGTGATTGCTAGAAGGGTATATAAGGGTTGCACTGTGATGATTTGTAGTCATAAAACCTCGGCAAATTTATTTGAGTTAGAAATGGTTGATTTCGATGTGATAATGGGAATGGACTGGTTGGCCTCATGCTATGCAAATGTTGACTGTCGTACGAAGATGGTTAGGTTTCAGTTTCCTGATGAACCCGCCATTGAATGGAAGGGGAATATTGCAACGCCGAAAGGTAGGTTTATTTCCTATCTTAAGGCAAGGAAGATGATCTCAAAAGGTTACATTTATCATCTTGTTCGCGTGAGGGATGTGGAGGCAAAGCCTCCTACTCTACAATTAATCCCCATGGTCAATGAATTTCCAGATGTTTTCCCGGATGAACTCCCAGGCCTGCCTCCTGAAAGGGAGATTGAGTTTAGCATTGATGCATTGCCTGACACTCAACCGATCTCTATCCCTCCATACAGGATGGCCCCGGCAGAGTTGCGAGAGTTGAAGGTGCAGTTGAAGGACTTGCTGGATAAGGGTTTCATTAGGCCTAGCACTTCACCTTGGGGTGCGCCAGTCTTATTCGTGCGGAAGAAAGATGGGTCGTTAAGGATGTGTATCGATTATCGACAGTTGAATAAGTCTACAATAAAGAACAAGTATCCACTTCCAAGGATTGATGACCTATTTGACCAACTCCAGGGTGCCAAGTATTTCTCCAAGATTGACTTGCGTTCAGGGTATCATCAGGTGAGGGTTAAGGAGAAGGATATTCCAAAGACGGCCTTCCGGACAAGATATGGGCACTTTGAGTTCTTGGTGATGTCGTTCGGGCTAACAAATGCCCCAGCAGCTTTTATGGATCTCATGAATAGTGTATTCAGGCCCTATCTTGATGTGTTCGTGATCGTATTCATTGATGACATTCTGGTGTATTCTCGTTCGGAGGCGGAACATGCGGGCCACTTGCGGATAGTATTACAGACCCTTCAGGATCATAAGTTATATGCTAAGTTCTCTAAATGTGAATTCTGGCTGAACTCAGTAGCATTCCTTGGCCATGTGATATCTGATGAGGGTATTAGTGTCGACACTCAGAAGATCGATGCAGTGAAGAATTGGCCGAGACCTACAACACCATCAGAAGTCCGCAGCTTCCTGGGGCTAGCAGGATATTATAGGCGGTTTGTAGAAGGGTTTTCCTCTATATCAGCACCATTGACTAAGTTAACACAGAAAGCTACCAAGTTCCAGTGGTCTGATTCTTGTGAATATAGTTTTCAGGAGCTAAAGAATCGATTGACATCCGCGCCAGTGCTCACTCTCCCAGAAGGAACAGAAGGTTATGTGGTATATTGTGATGCCTCAGGTATAGGTTTGGGGTGCGTATTGATGCAACGTGGGAAGGTGATTGCTTATGCATCAAGACAATTGAAGAAGCATGAAAAGAATTACCCGACTCATGATTTGGAATTGGCTGCAGTAATATATGCTTTAAAGATATGGCGGCACTACTTATACGGCGTCCATGTTGACATCTACACAGATCATAAAAGTTTACAATACATCTTCAAGCAGAAGGAGTTGAATTTGAGGCAGTGTAGGTGGCTTGAATTACTGAAAGACTATGACGTCGAGATATTGTACCATCCCGGTAAAGCCAATGTTGTGGCAGACGCTCTCAGCCGTAAGTCAATGGGAAGCTTAATACATATTGAGGCAGGTAGACAAGGGTTGACCAAAGAGCTTCACCAGCTGGCCAATATGAGAATCAGATTGTTGGACTCTGATGACGGAGGTGTTACTGTACAGAATACAGCAGAATCATCTTTGGTAGCCGAGGTAAAAGCACGGCAATATGAAGATCCTACCTTAGTAAGATTGAGAGAGGGAATTCAGCAGTGTAAGATTACAGCTTTCAAAATCGGAGGGGATGGGACACTGAGATACCAGGGCCGATTATGTGTGCCTAGTGTGGCAGGGTTGCGAGAGAAGATTATGATTGAGATTCATCAGTCCCGATATTCTATCCATCCCGGTTCGACAAAGATGTATCATGACGTTAAGGAGCAGTATTGGTGGGATAACATGAAGAAGTGTATTGCAGAATTTGTAGCCCAGTGTCCTAATTGTCAACAAGTAAAGATCGAGCATCAGAAACCCAGTGGATTGATTCAGAATATAGAGATTCCGACCTGGAAATGGGAGGTGATTAATATGGACTTCATTATTGGATTACCTCGCTCTTATCATAAGTTTGACTCCATCTGGGTGATAGTCGATCGACTTACAAAATCTGCCCATTTCTGCCAGTTAAGACAACTTACACGGCTGAAGATTATGCGAAGTTGTATATCAAGGAGATTGTTAGGCTTCATGGTGTGCCGGTATCTATTATATCAGACCGAGGAGCTCAATTTACGGCTAACTTTTGGAGGTCTTTTCAGAAGGGTTTAGGCACACAAGTAAATCTCAGCACTGCATTCCATCCGCAGACTGACGGACAGGCTGAACGTACCATTCAGACGCTTGAAGATATGCTACGAGCATGTGTTCTAGATTTCAAGGGGAATTGGGATGACCATCTGGCACTCATTGAATTTGCCTACAATAATAGCTACCATTCCAGTATTAAAATGGCCCCGTATGAGGCACTGTACGGGAGGAGATGTAGATCACCAGTTGGATGGTTCGAAGTCGGTGAGACAGAATTATATGGGCCAGATTTGATTCACCAAGCCATTGAGAAGGTGAAAGTGATACAAGAGCGACTGAGGACGGCACAAAGCAGGCAAAAGTCTTATTCCGATGTCCGACGTCGTGATCTGGAATTTGAGGTTGGTGATTGGGTTTTCCTGAAGATCTCACCGATGAAGGGTGTTATGCGTTTTGGGAGGAAAGGTAAGTTGAGTCCGCGGTATATTGGGCCGTACAAAATTCTTCAACGAATTGGACAGGTTGCTTATAAGTTAGAATTGCCATCCGAATTGGAATTTGTCCACCCGGTATTCCATGTATCTATGTTGAGGAAATGTATTGGAGACCCTTCTCGGGTCGTCCCTATCAAAGATGTACAAGTTACAGAGGATCTATCATATGATGAAGTGCCAGTGGCTATATTAGATCGACAAGTCCGCAAGCTGAGAACAAAGGATGTAGCTTCCGTCAAAGTATTATGGAGGAACAAGAATATAGAAGAAATGACATGGGAATCAGAAAAGGAGATGAAGTCTAAATACCCTTACCTATTCCAGAGTGAGGATAACGAGGATGCCGGGGGAAAGCAAGACGTATTATAAAGTGAAACGGCTCTATGAGGTAAGCAATAGCTTGTGAATACTATTTTTTTAATACAAAATGGTGATATGCAGATAATGTACATATCCATAATGCTTTGTATAGTATTGTAAGGCCATAGGTTGGGTTTAACTTCTTGTAAGGTTGGCTAGTGTCCATTTTATAGGGGAAACTAAGCCGGACATTTCCGTCAGAATCCACGATAAGTTAGACTCTCCATAAACCCTTACATTCGAGGACGAATGTTCCTAAGGGGGGGAGGATGTTACAACCCAAATTTGCGTACCTTAGATCATTCCATAAGTTAGTCGACGTAAATCCAAGAAGAGATTATCTTTGAGATGATAAGAAGTTAATCCTATTGGTCTTAAACGATACAAGGGTGTATAAGAGTGGTTAACAAGTATTAGAAGTGAAACGAATCAAGGATGTTGTAACCCGCATTTTCGGGTAAAACTAGAGGTGATTAATTGTCCCAAGAGGTTATGTTTTAATGTATTTGAATAATATAATATCCATATCATAAGTCTTGAAGTCAAGAGAGTTATGAAACAAAAGTCGATAAAAGTTGTCGCAACTTATGTTTATAATTTTACATAAAATTTAGGTCAAATGTTACTACAGTTTTCTCCCAATGTACATGGAATTATGGGGTGATCTTCCTATCAAATTGAAGATCTATGAGTCTACTTTCCAACGCATTAAACCGTTTGTCGATACGATCTCGGAATAGAGAGATATTCGCGTTTTTGTGAGAGTGCGCCAAGCAGCTCTCTATGGGGCCCACATAGGCGGTTGAGATATATTGATATATATCAGACCCTTTAACCCCGTTTTAACTCATTAATTTTCATTCTCTTCAGACCCTAGACACCTAAAAACACTCTCTCAAGGTTCTCTCATGATCCAAGACCCAAACAAAGGGCAAACAACACAAATCAAGTGTCGGGAATCCCGTGGCGCTAGTAAGTTTCTTGTTCTTCTTGTTGTTGCTGATTTTTGTGTTGTTCCAGCTCGTGTTGGAGGTTGTTTTAAGTGTTTTATGTTCTGTAAATACTCCTTAAAGTTCTTAATATCAACCCTAGGTGATTTCAAGTCTTCTAAAGTAATTCTAGTTCCGAAAAGCCCAAATTGATTGCTAGTTTCGCTTCCTTGTTCTTGTGGCAGAATTTGAGGGATATTTCGTGGAACATTAAGGTCAAATTGGAGTTGTTCTTTCTGTTTAAAGGTAAGGAACCCCTTACTCTATAGATATTTAAGATTATCCAAGTTGCAGCTAAGTCATTGAAGCTAGAACTTGTGAAATATATATCGAAAGGCTTGGTAGTAATGTTGTTGGTTGGTGGACTGTTTTGGAGGCTCAATATGATTATTAATGATGTTGTTTGGGCTGTTTGGTGATTGTATTGACTTGTGTGAAGTCATATAAATAGGGGAGGTGCTGTCCATTTCATCGTAAAATAGGTTGTGGTCGATACATAATAGTTACGACGCTTAAACGAAAATGATAGTGTCATTTGTCTTATTGTAGACTAAGGAGTCGTGACATTTGCATAGCTTGAGGTTGGGCAGTATATACAAGGTATGTGAGGCTATCCCCTTCATTATTTTGCACGACTCCAATTGTACATAATGTAATGAACGAGCTCCCAAAGATACTCTACTCTTAGAAGCTAGCAGTACTTACATTGCTGCCCTTCTTATGAAACGATTAATATTGATGTTACTTCTCTTATTCTTATATTATCAATGTTGTTGGTAGCTCCTTATTCTTATAAGATTCTTGATGAAGGGTTAATCCTAATAACATGTACGAAGGATACCGACCTTACGTCACTCCAAAAGGTTCAAAATGTGATTCCAATGAGTCCAGCATGCATCATATATATGTATCTATTTTACTCTACCGAGCCACGCTATAGTTGGCCGGGTATGGCACCTATTGTGCAACCACTGATCAGTTGGGTTTTACCGAGCTCCACGTGGCCGGGTACGATTCTACCGAGCCCTATGATGGCCGGGTACGTTTTACCGAGCCTATTACGGCCGGGTATGATATGATGATGATGATGCCCACAAAGGCATATGTTTTAAAAGTTTATGTATATATATATGTATGTATCATGTATTTCATGTTAGTAGCCCTCAGAGGTACCCAGATGTCACAGGTTGTATATTCCCTATCACTGTTTACATTATTGTTCTTACTTATGCTATTCTGCCTTACATACTCAGTACTTTATTCGTACTGACGTCCTTTTATTTGTGGACCCTGCATGTCGTGCTGCAGGTCCTGATAGACGGGTAGACGCAGCTCCCCCATCACAGTAGGCTATCCGGTTCAGCGTTATTGGCAAGATCCTTTCTCCGGACTTGCCGTGGTCTTGGTATGCATTTTTGTTATTGACATTATGGGTATGTCGGGGCCCTGTTCCGGCAATGTTGTAGCACTGATGTAACTTTAGAGGCTCATAGACAGGTGTCGACTTATGTATGGTTTAGAATGCCTTGTCGGCTGATTTTTTGTTGTATAGTCTTTCATGGCATCATGTTAGCTCGTACCTTATATATAGTTCTTGACAGTCTTGTCGTCCCATGTTATGTATGTTCATGACATTATCTTTCATTGTTGGATGTTCATGATCCATGTCTACTATTTATA
The DNA here is from genome assembly GCF_000390325.3 of Nicotiana tomentosiformis. Classification (NCBI taxonomy): domain Eukaryota; kingdom Viridiplantae; phylum Streptophyta; class Magnoliopsida; order Solanales; family Solanaceae; genus Nicotiana; species Nicotiana tomentosiformis. The sequence goes on along the minus strand of NC_090819.1, from coordinate 689,038 downwards.
TTGATCTTGTCGGCCCTTAAAGATAATAAGGAAGGTTAGATAAAATGTACGTTGGTGCTCGGCAAGTATGGCCCGGGTGCTAGTCATGACCCTCCAGTTGGGTCGTGACAGAAAGGCAAAGCTTAGCCATGTGCAATTAAGGAGGAAGAGCTTAGCCTCATGCAAAATGGAGACAATGCTTTGTCTCGTGCAATTGGAAAGGCACAGCTTAGCCTTATGCAATTAAGGAGACAAGGCTTATCCTCATGCAAGATGACCAATGCTTAGTCGCATGCTATAGGAAAGGCAGAGCTTAGCCTTGTGCAATTGAGGAGGCTGGGCTTAGCCTCATGCAAGATGGCAGACAATACTTAGTCTTATGCAATAGGAAAGGCATAGCTTAGCCTTGTGCGATTAAGGAGGCAGAGCTTAGCCTCATGCATAATGGAGACAATGCTTAGTCTTATGCAATAGGAAAGGCAGAGCTTAGCCTTGTGCAATTAAGGAGGCAAAGCTTAGCCTCATGCAAAATGGAGACAATGCTTAGTATCATGCAATAGGAAAGGCAAAGCTTAGCCTTGTGCAATTGAGGAGGCAAGGATTAGCCTCATGGAAGATGGGAGACAATGCTTAGTCTCATGCAATAGGAAAGGCATAGGTTAGCCTTGGGCAACTAAGGAGGCAGAGCTTAGCCGCATGCAAGATGGGATACAATGCTTAGTCTCATGCAATAGGAAAGGCATGACTTAGCCTTGTGCAATTAAGGAGGTAGAGCTTAGCCTCATGCAAAATGGAGACAATGCTTAGTCTCATGCAATAGGAAAGGCAGAGCTTAGCCTTTTGCAATTCAAGAGGAAGAGCTTAGCCTCATGCAAAATGGAGACAATGCTTAGTCTCATGCAATAGGAAAGGGCAGAGCTTAGCCTTGTGCAATTAAGGAGGAAAGGATTAGCCTAATGGAATATGGGAGACAATGCTTAGTCTCATGCCATAGGAAAGGCATAGCTTAGCCTTGTGCAATTAAGGAGGCAGATCTTAGCCGCATGCAAAATTGAGACAATGCTTAGTCTCATGCAATAGGAAAGGCAAAGCTTAGCCTTGTGCATTTAAGGAGGCAGAGCTTAGACTCATGCAAAATGGAGACAATGCTTAGTATCATGCAATAGGAAAGGCAGAGCTTAGCCTTGAGCAATTGAGTAGGTAGGGATTAGCCTCATGCAAGATGGAAGACAATTCTTAGTCTCATGCAATAGGAAAGGCATAGCTTAGCCTTGTGCAAATAAGGAGGCAGATCTTAGCCTCATGCAAAATGGAGACAATGCTTAGTCTCATGCAATAGGAAAGGGCAGAGCTTAACCTTGTGCAATTAAGGAGGCAGATCTTAGCCTCATGAAAAATTGACATAATTCTTAGTCTCATGCAATAGGAAAGGCAAAGCTTAGCCTTGTGCAATTAAGGAGGCAGAGCTTAGCCTCATGCAAAATGGAGACAATGCTTTGTCTCGTGCAATAGGAAAGGCACAGCTTAGCCTTATCCAATTAAGGAGTCAGGGCTTAGCTTCATTCAAGATGAGAGCCAATGCTTAGTCGCATGCTATAGGAAAGGCATAGCTTAGCCTTGTGCAATTAAGGAGGTAGAGCTTAGCCTCATGCAAAATGGAGACAATGCTTAGTCTTATGCAATAGGAAAGGCAGAGCTTAGCCTTGTGCAATTAAGGAGGCAGAGCTTAGCCTCATGCAAAATGGAGACAATGCTTAGTATTATGCAATAGGAAAGGCAGAGCTTAGCCTTGTGCAATTGAAGAGGCAAGGATTAGCCTCATGGAAGATGGCAGACAATGCTTAGTCTCATGCAATAGGAAAGGCATAGGTTAGCCTTGTGCAACTAAGGAGGCAGAGCTTAGCCGCATGCAAGATGGGAGACAATGCTTAGTCTCATGCAATAGGAAAGGCATGACTTAGCCTTGTGCAATTAAGGAGGTAGAGCTTAGCCTCATGCAAAATGGAGACAATGCTTAGTCTCATGCAATAGGAAAGGCAGAGCTTAGCCTTTTGCAATTAAAGAGGAAGAGCTTAGCCTCATGCAAAATGGAGACAATGCTTAGTATCATGCAATAGGAAAGGCAGAGCTTAGCCTTGTGCAATTGAGGGGGTAGGGATTAGCCTCATGCAAGATGGGAGACAATGTTTAGTCTCATGCAATAGGAAAGGCATAGCTTAGCCTTGTGCAATTAAGGAGGCAGAGCTTAGCCTCATGCAAAATGGAGACAATTCTTCGTCTCATGCAATTGGAAAGGGCAGAGCTTAGCCTTGTGCAATTAAGGAGGCAGATCTTAGCCTCAAGAAAAATTGACACAATTCTTAGTCTCATGCAATTGGAAAGGCAAAGCTTAGCCTTGTGTAATTAAGGAGGCAGAGCTTAGCCTCATGCAAAATGGAGACAATGCTTTTTCTCGTGCAATTGAAAAGGCACAGCTTAGCCTTATGCAATTAAGGAGTCAAGGCTTATCCTCATGCAAGATGAGAGCCAATGCTTAGTCGCATGCTATAGGAAAGGCAGAGCTTAGCCTTGTGCAATTGAGGAGGCTGGGATGGGAGACAATTCTTAGTCTCATGCAATACGAAAGGCATAGCTTAGCCTTGTGCAATTAAGGAGGCAGAGCTTAGCCTCATGCAAAATGGAGACAATGCTTAGTCTCATGCAATAGGAAAGGGCAGAGCTTAGCCTTGTATAATTCAGGAGGCAGATCTTAGCCTGATGAAAAATTGACACAATTCTTAGTCTCATACAATAGGAAAGGCAAAGCTTAGCCTTGTGCAATTAAGGAGGCAGAGCTTAGCCTCATGTAAAATGGAGACAATGCTTTGTCTCGTGCAATAGGAAAGGCACAGCTTAGCCTTATGCAATTAAGGAGTCAGGGCTTAGCCTCATGCAAGATGAGAGCCAATGCTTAGTCGTATGCTATAGGAAAGGCATAGCTTAACCTTGTGCAATTATGGAAGCAGAGCTTAACCTCATGCAAAATGGAGACAGTGCTTAGTATCATGCAATAGGAAAGGCAGAGCTTAGCCTTGTGCAATTGAGGAGGTTGGGATTAGCCTCATGCAAGATGAGAGACAATGTTTAGTCTCATGCAGTAGGAAAGGCATAGCTTAGCCTTGTGCAATTAAGGAGTCAGATCTTAGCCTCATGAAAAATTGACACAATTCTTAGTCTCATGCAATAGGAAAGGCATAGCTTAGCCTTGTGCAATTAAGGAGGCAGAGCTTAGCCTCATGCAAAATGGAGACAATGCTTTGTCTCGTGCAATAGGAAAGGCACAGCTTAGCCTTATCCAATTAAGGAGTCAGGGCTTAGCCTCATGCAAGATGAGAGCCAATGCTTAGTCGCATGCTATAGGAAAGGCATAACATAGCCTTGTGCAATTAAGGAGGCAGAGCTTAGCCTCATGCAAAATGGAGACAATGCTTAGTATCATGCAATAGGAAAGGGCAGAGCTTAGCCTTGTGCAATTAAGGAGGAAAGGATTAGCCTAATGGAATATGGGAGACAATGCTTAGTCTCATGCCATAGGAAAGGCATAGCTTAGCCTTGTGCAATTAAGGAGGCAGATCTTAGCCGCATGCAAAATTGAGACAATGCTTAGTCTCATGCAATAGGAAAGGCAAAGCTTAGCCTTGTGCAATTAAGGAGGCAGAGCTTAGACTCATGCAAAATGGAGACAATGCTTAGTATCATGCAATAGGAAAGGCAGAGCTTAGCCTTGAGCAATTGAGGAGGTAGGGATTAGCCTCATGCAAGATGGAAGACAATTCTTAGTCTCATGCAATAGGAAAGGCATAGCTTAGCCTTGTGCAAATAAGGAGGCAGATCTTAGCCTCATGCAAAATGGAGACAATGCTTAGTCTCATGCAATAGGAAAGGGCAGAGCTTAACCTTGCGCAATTAAGGAGGCAGATCTTAGCCTCATGAAAAATTGACATAATTCTTAGTCTCATGCAATAGGAAAGGCAAAGCTTAGCCTTGTGCAATTAAGGAGGCAGAGCTTAGCCTCATGCAAAATGGAGACAATGCTTTGTCTCGTGCAATAGGAAAGGCACAGCTTAGCCTTATCCAATTAAGGAGTCAGGGCTTAGCTTCATTCAAGATGAGAGCCAATGCTTAGTCGCATGCTATAGGAAAGGCATAGCTTAGCCTTGTGCAATTAAGGAGGCAGAGCTTAGCCTCATGCAAAATGGAGACTATGCTTAGTATCATGCAATAGGAAAGGCATAGTTTATCCTTGTGCAATTGAGGATGCAAGGATTAGCCTCAGGCAAGATGGGAGATAATGCTTAGTCTCATGCAATAGGAAAGACATAACTTAGCCTTGTGCAATTAAGGAGGCAGAGCTTAGCCTCATGCAAAATGGAGACAATGCTTAGTCTCATGCAATAGGAAAGGCATAGCTTAGCCTTGTACAATTAAGGAGGCAGAGCTTAGCCTCATGCAAGATGGAGACCATGCTTAGTATCATGCAATAGGAAAGTTAGAGCTTAGCCTTGTGCAATTGAGGAGGCAGGGTTTAGCCTCATGTAAGATGGGAGACAATGCTTAGTCTTATGCAATAGGAAAGGCATAGCTTAGCCTTGTGCAATTAAGGAGGCAGAGCTTAGCCTCATGCAAAATGGAGACAATGCTTAGTCTCATGCAATAGGAAAGGCAGAGCTTAGCCTTGTGCAATTAAGGAGGCAGATCTTTGACTCATGCAAAATGGAGACAATGATTAGTCTTATGCAACAGGAAAGGCAGAGCTTAGCCTTGTGCAATACAGAGCTTAGCCTCGTCCAAAATGGAGACAATCATTAGTATCATGCAATAGGAAAGGCAGAGTTTAGCCTTGTGTAATTGAGGAGGCAGGGATCAACCTCATGCAAGATGGGAGACAATGCTTAGTCTCATGCAATAGGAAAGGCATATCTTAGCCTTGTGCAATTAAGGAGACAGAGCTTAGCCACATAAAAAATGGAGACAATGCTTAGTCTCATGCAATAGGAAAGGGCAGAGCTTAGCCTTGTGCAATTAAGGAGGCAGAGCTTAGCCTCGGGCAAAATGGAGACAATGCTTAGTATCATGCAATTGGAAAGGCAGAGCTTAGCCTTGTGCAATTGAGGAGGCAAGGATTAGCCTCATGGAAGACGAGAGACAATGCTTAGTCTCATGCAATAGGAAAGGCATAGCTTGGCCTTGTGCAACTAAGGAGGCAGAGCTTAGCCGCATGCAAGATGGGATATAATGCTTAGTCTCATGAAATAGGAAAGGCATGACTTAGCCTTGTGCAATTAAGGAGGTAGAGCTTTGCCTCATGCAAAATGGAGACAATGCTTAGTCTCATGCAATAGGAAAGGCATAGCTTAGCCTTGTGCAATTAAGGAGGCAGAGCTTAGCCTTATGCAAAATGGAGACCATGCTTAGTATCATGCAATAGGAAAAGTAGAGCTTAGCCATGTGCAATTGAGGAGGCAGATCTTAGCCTCATGAAAAATTGACATAATTCTTAGTCTCATGCAATAGGAAAGGCAAAGCTTAGCCTTGTGCAATTAAGGAGGCAGAGCTTAGCCTCATGCAAAATGGAGACAATGCTTTATCTCGTGCAATAGGAAAGGCACAGCTTAGCCTTATGCAATTAAGGAGTCAGGGCTTAGCCTCATTCAAGATAAGAGCCAATGCTTAGTCGCATGCTATAGGAAAGGCATAGCTTAGCCTTGTGCAATTAAAGAGGCAGAACTTAGCCTCATGCAAGATGGAGACAATGCTTAGTATCATGCAATATGAAAGGCATAGTTTACCCTTGTGCAATTCAGGATGCAAGGATTAGCCTCAGGCAAGATGGGAGACAATGCTTAGTTTCATGCAATAGGAAAGACATAACTTAGCCTTGTGCAATTAAGGAGGCAGAGCTTAGCCTCGTGCAAAATGGAGACAATGCTTAGTCTCATGCAATAGGAAAGGCATAGCTTAGCCTTTTGCAATTAAGGAGGCAGAGCTTAGCCTCATGCAAAATGGAGACCATGCTTAGTATCATGCAATAGGAAAGTTAGAGCTTAGCCTTGTGCAATTGAGGAGGCAGGGTTTTGCCTCATGTAAGATGGGAGACAATGCTTAGTCTTATGCAATAGGAAAGGCATAGCTTAGCCTTGTGCAATTAAGGAGGCAGAGCTTAGCCTCATGCAAAATGGAGACAATGCTTAGTCTCATGCAATAGGAAAGGCAGAGCTTAGCCTTGTGCAATTAAGGAGGCAGATCTTAGCCTCATGCAAAATGGAGACAATGATTGGTCTCATGCAATAGGAAAGGCAGAGCTTAGCCTTGTGCAATTAAGGAGGCAGAGCTTAGACTCATGCAAAATGGAGACAATGCTTAGTATCATGCAATAGGAAAGGCAGAGCTTAGCCTTGTGCAATTGAGGAGGTAGGGATTAGCCTCATGCAAGATGGAAGACAATTCTTAGTCTCATGCAATAGGAAAGGCATAGCTTAGCCTTGTGCAAATAAGGAGGCAGAGCTTAGCCTCATGCAAAATGGAGACAATGCTTAGTCTCATGCAATAGGAAAGGGCAGAGCTTAGCCTTGTGCAATTAAGGAGGCAGATCTTAGCCTCATGAAAAATTGACATAATTCTTAGTGTCATGCAATAGGAAAGGCAAAGCTTAGCCTTGTGCAATTAAGGAGGCAGAGCTTAGCCTCATGCAAAATGGAGACAATGCTTTGTCTCGTGCAATAGGAAAGGCACAGCTTAGCCTTATCCAATTAAGGAGTCAGGGCTTAGCCTCATTCAAGATGAGAGCCAATGCTTAGTCGCATGCTATAGGAAAGGCATAGCTTAGCCTTGTGCAATTAAGGAGGCAGAGCTTAGGCTCATGCAAAATGGAGACAATGCTTAGTATCATGCAATAGGAAAGGCATAGTTTATCCTTGTGCAATTGAGGATGCAAGGATTCGCCTCAGGCAAGATGGGAGACAATGCTTAGTCTCATGCAATAGGAAAGATATAACTTAGCCTTGTGCAATTAAGGAGGCAGAGCTTAGCCTCATGCAAAATGGAGACAATGCTTGGTCTCATGCAATAGGAAAGTCATACCTTAGCCTTGTGCAATTAAGGAGGCAGAGCTTAGCCTCATGCAAGAAGGAGACCATGCTTAGTATCATGCAATAGGAAAGTTAGAGCTTAGCCTTGTACAATTGAGGAGGCAGGGTTTAGCCTCATGTAAGATGGGAGACAATGCTTAGTCTTATGCAATAGGAAAGGCATAGCTTAGCCTTGTGCAATTAAGGAGGCAGAGCTTAGCCTCATGCAAAATGGAGACAATGCTTAGTCTCATGCAATAGGAAAGGCAGAGCTTAGCCTTGTGCAATTAAGGAGGCAGATCTTAGCCTCATGCAAAATGGAGACAATGATTGGTCTCATGCAATAGGAAAGGCAGAGCTTAGCCTTGTGCAATTAAGGAGGCAGAGCTTAGCCTCATGCAAAATGGAGACAATCATTAGTATCATGCAATAGGGAAGGCAGAGTTTAGCCTTGTGTAATTGAGGAGGCAGGGATCAACCTCATGCAAGATGGGAGACAATGCTTAGTCTCATGCAATAGGAAAGGCATATCTTAGCCTTGTGCAATCAAGGAGACAGAGCTTAGCCACATGGAAAATGGAGACAATGCTTAGTCTCATGCAATAGGAAAGGGCAGAGCTTAGCCTTGTGCAATTAAGGAGGCAGAGCTTAGCCTCGGGCAAAATGGAGACAATGCTTAGTATCATGCAATAGGAAAGGCAGAGCTTAGCCTTGTGCAATTGAGGAGGCAAGGATTAGCCTCATGGAAGACGAGAGACAATGCTTAGTCTCATGCAATAGGAAAGGTATAGCTTAGCCTTGTGCAACTAAGGAGGCAGAGCTTAGCCACATGCAAGATGGGAGACAATGCTTAGTCTCATGCAATAGGAAAGGCATGACTTAGCCTTGTGCAATTAAGGAGGTAGAGCTTAGCCTCATGCAAAATGGAGACAATGCTTAGTCTCATGCAATAGGAAAAGTAGAGCTTAGCCTTGTGCAATTGAGGAGGCAAGTCTTAGCCTCATGCAAGATGGGAGACAATGCTTAGTCTCATGCAATAGGAAAGGCATAGCTTAGCCTTGTGCAATTAAGGAGGCAGAGCTTAGCCTCATGCAAACTGGAGACAATGCTTAGTCTCATGCAATAGGAAAGGCATAGCTTAGCCTTTTGCAATTAAGGAGGCAGAGCTTAGCCTCATGCAAAATGGAGACCATGCTTAGTATCATGCAATAGGAAAGTTAGAGCTTAGCCTTGTGCAATTGAGGAGGCAGGGTTTTGCCTCATGTAAGATGGGAGACAATGCTTAGTCTTATGCAATAGGAAAGGCATAGCTTAGCCTTGTGCAATTAAGGAGGCAGAGCTTAGCCTCATGCAAAATGGAGACAATGCTTAGTCTCATGCAATAGGAAAGGCAGAGCTTATCCTTGTGCAATTAAGGAGGCAGATCTTAGCCTCATGCAAAATGGAGACAATGATTGGTCTCATGCAATAGGAAAGGCAGAGCTTAGCCTTGTGCAATTAAGGAGGCAGAGCTTAGACTCATGCAAAATGGAGACAATGCTTAGTATCATGCAATAGGAAAGGCAGAGCTTACCCTTGTGCAATTGAGGAGGTAGGGATTAGCCTCATGCAAGATGGAAGACAATTCTTAGTCTCATGCAATAGGAAAGGCATAGCTTAGCCTTGTGCAAATAAGGAGGCAGAGCTTAGCCTCATGCAAAATGGTGACAATGCTTAGTCTCATGCAATAGGAAAGGGCAGAGCTTAGCCTTGTGCAATTAAGGAGGCAGATCTTAGCCTCATGAAAAATTGACATAATTCTTAGTGTCATGCAATAGGAAAGGCAAAGCTTAGCCTTGTGCAATTAAGGAGGCAGAGCTTAGCCTCATGCAAAATGGAGACAATGCTTTGTCTCGTGCAATAGGAAAGGCACAGCTTAGCCTTATCCAATTAAGGAGTCAGGGCTTAGCCTCATTCAAGATGAGAGCCAATGCTTAGTCGCATGCTATAGGAAAGGCATAGCTTAGCCTTGTGCAATTAAGGAGGCAGAGCTTAGGCTCATGCAAAATGGAGACAATGCTTAGTATCATGCAATAGGAAAGGCATAGTTTATCCTTGTGCAATTGAGGATGCAAGGATTCGCCTCAGGCAAGATGGGAGACAATGCTTAGTCTCATGCAATAGGAAAGATATAACTTAGCCTTGTGCAATTAAGGAGGCAGAGCTTAGCCTCATGCAAAATGGAGACAATGCTTGGTCTCATGCAATAGGAAAGTCATACCTTAGCCTTGTGCAATTAAGGAGGCAGAGCTTAGCCTCATGCAAGATGGAGACCATGCTTAGTATCATGCAATAGGAAAGTTAGAGCTTAGCCTTGTACAATTGAGGAGGCAGGGTTTAGCCTCATGTAAGATGGGAGACAATGCTTAGTCTTATGCAATAGGAAAGGCATAGCTTAGCCTTGTGCAATTAAGGAGGCAGAGCTTAGCCTCATGCAAAATGGAGACAATGCTTAGTCTCATGCAATAGGAAAGGCAGAGCTTAGCCTTGTGCAATTAAGGAGGCAGATCTTAGCCTCATGCAAAATGGAGACAATGATTGGTCTCATGCAATAGGAAAGGCAGAGCTTAGCCTTGTGCAATTAAGGAGGCAGAGCTTAGCCTCATGCAAAATGGAGACAATCATTAGTATCATGCAATAGGGAAGGCAGAGTTTAGCCTTGTGTAATTGAGGAGGCAGGGATCAACCTCATGCAAGATGGGAGACAATGCTTAGTCTCATGCAATAGGAAAGGCATATCTTAGCCTTGTGCAATTAAGGAGACAGAGCTTAGCCACATGGAAAATGGAGACAATGCTTAGTCTCATGCAATAGGAAAGGGCAGAGCTTAGCCTTGTGCAATTAAGGAGGCAGAGCTTAGCCTCGGGCAAAATGGAGACAATGCTTAGTATCATGCAATAGGAAAGGCAGAGCTTAGCCTTGTGCAATTGAGGAGGCAAGGATTAGCCTCATGGAAGACGAGAGACAATGCTTAGTCTCATGCAATAGGAAAGGTATAGCTTAGCCTTGTGCAACTAAGGAGGCAGAGCTTAGCCACATGCAAGATGGGAGACAATGCTTAGTCTCATGCAATAGGAAAGGCATGACTTAGCCTTGTGCAATTAAGGAGGTAGAGCTTAGCCTCATGCAAAATGGAGACAATGCTTAGTCTCATGCAATAGGAAAAGTAGAGCTTAGCCTTGTGCAATTGAGGAGGCAAGTCTTAGCCTCATGCAAGATGGGAGACAATGCTTAGTCTCATGCAATAGGAAAGGCATAGCTTAGCCTTGTGCAATTAAGGAGGCAGAGCTTAGCCTCATGCAAACTGGAGACAATGCTTAGTTTCATGCAATAGGAAAGGCATAGCTTAGCCATGTGCAATTAAGGAGGCAGAGCTTAGCCTTATGCAAAATGGAGACCATGCTTAGTATCATGCAATAGGAAAAGTAGAGCTTAGCCTTGTGCAATTCAGGAGGCAGATCTTAGCCTCATGAAAAATTGATATAATTCTTAGTCTCATGCAATAGGAAAGGCAAAGCTTAGCCTTGTGCAATTAAGGAGGCAGAGCTTAGCCTCATGCAAAATGGAGACAATGCTTTGTCTCGTGCAATAGGAAAGGCACAGCTTAGCCTTATGCAATTAAGGAGTCAGGGCTTAGCCTCATTCAAGATGAGAGCCAATGCTTAGTCGCATGCTATAGGAAAGGCATAGCTTAGCCTTGTGCAATTAAAGAGGCAGAACTCAGCCTCATGCAAGATGGAGACTATGCTTAGTATCATGCAATAGGAAAGGCATAGTTTATCCTTGTGCAATTGAGGATGCAAGGATAAGCCTCAGGCAAGATGGGAGACAATGCTTAGTATCATGCAATAGGAAAGACATAACTTAGCCTTGTGCAATTAAGGAGGCAGAGCTTAGCCTCATGCATAATGGAGACAATGCTTAGTCTCATGCAATAGGAAAGGCATAGCTTAGCCTTGTGCAATTAAGGAGGCAGAGCTTAGCCTCATGCAAAATGGAGACCATGCTTAGTATCATGCAATAGGAAAGTTAGAGCTTAGCCTGGTGCAATTGAGGAGGCAGGGTTTAGCCTCATGTAATATGGGAGACATTGCTTAATCTTATGCAATAGGAAAGGCATAGCTTAGCCTTGTGCAATTAAGGAGGCAGAGCTTAGCCTCATGCAAAATGGAGACAATGCTTAGTCTCATGCAATAGGAAAGGCAGAGCTTAGCCTTGTGCAATTAAGGAGGCAGATCTTAGCCTCATGCAAAATGGAGACAATGATTGGTCTCATGCAATAGGAAAGGCAGAGCTTAGCCTTGTGCAATTAAGGAGGCAGAGCTTAGCCTCATGCAAAATTGAGACAATCATTAGTATCATGCAATAGGAAAGGCAGAGCTTAGCCTTGTGTAATTGAGGAGGCAGGGATCAACCTCATGCAAGATGGGAGACAATGCTTAGTCTCATGCAATAGGAAAGGCATATCTTAGCCTTGTGCAATTAAGGAGGCAGAGCTTATCCACATGAAAAATGGAAACAATGCTTAGTCTCATGCAATAGGAAAGGGCAGAGCTTAGCCTTGTACAATTAAGGAGGCAGAGCTTAGCCTCGCGCAAAATGGAGACAATGCTTAGTATCATGCAATAGGAAAGCCAGAGCTTAGCCTTGTGCAATTGAGGAGGAGAGGATTAGCCTCATGGAAGACGAGAGACAATGCTTAGTATCATGCAATAGGAAAGGTATAGCTTAGCCTTGTGCAACTAAGGAGGCAGAGCTTAGCCACATGAAAGATGGGAGACAATGCTCAGTCTCATGCAATAGGAAAGGCATGACTTAGCCTTGTGCAATTAAGGAGGTAGAGCTTAGCCTCATGCAAAATGGAGACAATGCTTAGTCTCATGCAATAGGAAAAGTAGAGCTTAGCCTTGTGCAATTGAGGAGGCAAGTCTTAGCCTCATGCAAGATGGGAGACAATGCTTAGTCTCATGCAATAGGAAAGGCATAGCTTAGCCTTGTGCAATTAAGGAGGCAGAGCTTAGCCTCATGCAAACTGGAGACCATGCTTAGTATCATGTAGTAGGAAAGTTAGAGCTTAGCCTTGTGCAATTGAGGAGGCAGGGCTTAGCCTCATGCAAGATGGGAGACAATGCTTAGTCTCATGCAAAAGGAAATACATAGCTTAGCCTTGTGCAATTAAGGAGGCAGAGCTTAGCCTCATGCAAGATGGAGACAATGCTTAGTATCATGCAATAGGAAAGGCATAGTTTATCCTTGTGCAATTGAGGATGCAAGGATTAGCCTCAGGCAAGATGGGAGACAATGCTTAGTATCATGCATTAGGAAAGACATAACTAAGCCTTGTGCAATTAAGGAGGCAGAGCTTAGCCTCATGCAAAATGGAGACAATGCTTAGTCTCATACAATAGGAAAGGCATAGCTTAGCCTCGTGCAATTAAGGAGGCAGAGCTTAGCCTCATGCAAAATGGAGACCATGCTTAGTATCGTGCAATAGGAAAGTTAGAGCTTAGCCTTGTGCAATTGAGGAGGCAGGGTTTAGCCTCATGTAAGATGGGAGACAATGCTTAGTCTTATGCAATAGGAAAGGCATAGCTTAGCCTTGTGCAATTAAGGAGGCAGAGCTTTGCCTCATGAAAAATGGAGACAATGCTTAGTCTCATTCAATAGGAAAGGTAGAGCTTAGCCTTGTGCAATTAAGGAGGCAGATCTTAGCCTCATGCAAAATGGAGACAATGATTGGTCTCATGCAATAGGAAAGGCAGAGCTTAGCGTTGTGCAATTATGGAGGCAGAGCTTAGCCTCATGCAAAATGGAGACAATCATTAGTATCATGCAATAGGAAAGGCAGAGCTTAGCCTTGTGTAATTGAGGAGGCAGGGATCAACCTCATGCAAGATGGAAGACAATGCTTAGTCTCATGCAATAGGAAAGGCATATCTTAGCCTTGTGCAATTAAGAAGGCCGAGCTTAGCCACATGGAAAATGGAGACAATGCTTAGTCTCATGCAATAGGAAAGGGCAGAGCTTAGCCTTGTGCAATTAAGAAGGCAGAGCTTAGCCTCATGCAAAATGGAGACAATGCTTATTCTCATGCAATAGGAAAGGCATAGCTTAGCCTTGTGTAATTAAGGAGGCAGAGCTTAGCCTCATGCAAAATGGAGACCATGCTTAGTATCATGCAATAGGAAAGTTAGAGCTTAGCCTTGTGCAATTGAGGAGGCAGGGTTTAGCCTCATGTAAGATGGGAGACAATGCTTAGTCTTATGCAATAGGAAAGGCATAGGTTAGCCTTGTGCAATTGAGGAGGCAATGATTAGCCGCATGGAATATGAGAGACAATGCTTAGTCTCATGCAATAGGAAAGGCATAGCTTAGCCTTGTGCAATTAAGGAGGCAGAGCTTAGCCTCTTGCAAGATGGAGACAATGCTTAGTATCATGCAATAGGAAAGGCATAGTTTATCCTTGTGCAATTGAGGATGCAAGGATTAGCCTCTGGCAAGATGGGAGACAATGCTTAGTCTCATGCAATAGGAAAGGCATATCTTAGCCTTGTGCAATTAAGGAGGCAGAGCTTAGCCACATGGAAAATGGAGACACTGCTTAGTCTCATGCAATAGGAAAGGGCATAGCTTAGCCTTGTACAATTAAGGAGGCAGAGCTTTGCCTCATGCAAAATGGAGACAATGCTTAGTCTCATGCAATAGGAAAGGCATAGCTTAGCCTTGTGCAATTAAGGAGGCAGAGCTTAGCCTCATGCAAAATGGAGACCATGCTTAGTATCATGTAATAGGAAAGTTAGAGCTTAGCCTTGTGCAATTAAGGAGGCAGAGCTTAGCCTCATGCAAAATGGTGACAATGCTTAGTCTCATGCAATAGGAAAGGTCAGAGCTTAGCCTTGTGCAATTGAGGAGGCAGATCTTAGCCTCATGAAAAATTGACACAATTCTTAGTATCATGCAATAGGAAAGGCAAAGCTTAGCCTTGTGCAATTAAGGAGGCAGAGCTTAGCCTCATGCAAAATGGAGAAAATGCTTTGCATCGTGCAATAGAAAAGGCACAGCTTAGCCTTATGAAATTAAGGAGTCAGGGCTTAGCCTCATGCAAGATGAGAGCCAATGCTTAGTCGCATGCTATAGTAAAGGCATAGCTTAGCCTTGTGCAATTAAGGAGGCAGAGCTTAGCCTCATGCAAAATGGAGACAATGCTTAGTATCATGCAATAGGAAAGGCATAGTTTATCCTTGTGCAATTGAGGATGCAAAGATAAGCTTCATGCAAGATGGGAGACAATGCTTAGTCTCATGCAATAGGAAAGACATAACTTAGCCTTTTGCAATTAAGGAGGCAGAGCTTAGCCTCATGCAAAATGGAGACAATGCTTAGTCTCATGCAATCGAAAAGGAATAGCTTAGCCTTGTTCAATTAAGGAGGCAGAGCTTAGCCTCATGCAAAATGGAGACCATGCTTAGTATCATGCAATAGGAAAGTTAGAGCTTAGCCTTGTGCAATTGAGGAGGCTGGGCTTTGCCTCATGCAAGATGGGAGACAGTTCTTAGTCTTATGCAATAGAAAAGGCATAGCTTAGCCTTGTGCAATTAAGGAGGCAGAGCTTAGCCTCACGCAAAATCGAGACAATGCTTAGTCTCATGCAATAGGTAAGGCAGAGCTTAGCCTTGTTCAATTAAGGAGGCAGAGCTTAGCCTCATGCAAAATGGAGACAATGCTTAGTATAATGCAATAGGAAAGGCAGAGCTTAGCCTTGTGCAATTGAGGAGGCAAGTATTAGCCTCATGGAAGATGGGAGACAATGCTTAGTCTCATGCAATAGGAAAGGCATAGCTTAGCCTTGTGCAACTAAGGAGGCAGAGCTTAGCTGCATGCAAGATGGGAGACAATCCTTAGTCTCATGCAATAGGAAAGGCATGACTTAGCCTTGTGCAATTAAGGAGGCAGAGCTTAGCCTCATGCAAAATGGAGACCATGCTTAGAATCATGCAATAGGAAAGTTAGAGCTTAGCCTTGTGCAATTAAAGAGGCAGAGTTTAGCCTCATGCAAAATGGAGACAATGATTAGTCTCATGCAATAGGAAAGGCAGAGCTTAACCTTGTGCAATTAAGGAGGGAGAGCTTAGCCTCATGCAAAAGGGAGACAATGCTTAGTCTCATGCAATAGGAACGGCATTGCTTAGCCTTTTGCAATTAAGGAGGCAAAGCTTAGCCACATGCAAAATGGAGACAATGCTTAGTCTCATGCAATAGGAAAGGGCAGAGCTTAGCCTTGTGCAATTAAGGAGGCAGATCTTAGCCTCATGCAAAATTGAGACAATGCTTAGTCTCATGCAATAGGAAAGGCAAAGCTTATCCTTGTGCAATTAAGGAGGCAGATCTTAGCCTCATGCAAAATGGAGACAATGCTTTGTCTCGTGCAATAGGATAGGCACAGCTTAGCCTTGTGCAATTAAGGAGTCAGGGCTTAGCCTCATGCAAGATGAGAGCCAACGCTTAGTCGGATGCTATAGGAAAGGAAGAGCTTAGCCTTGTGCAATTGAGGAGGCAGGGATTAGCCTCATGCAAAATGGGAGACAATGCTTAGTCTCATGCAACAGTAAAGGCATAGCTTAGACTTGTGCAATTAAGGAGGTAGAGCTTAGCCACATGCAAAATGGAGACAATGCTTAGTCTCAAGCAATAGGAAATGGCGGAGCTTAGCCTTGTGCAATTAAGGAGGCAGATCTTTACCTCATGCAAAATTGAGACAATGCCTAGTCTCATGCAATAGGAAAGGCAAAGCTTAGCCTTGTGCAATTAAGGAAGCAGAGCTTAGCGGCTTCCAAGATGGCAGACAATGCTTAGTCTCATGCAATAGGAAAGGCATGACTTAGCCTTGTGCAATTAAGGAGGTAGAGCTTAGCCTCATGCAAAATGGAGACAATGCTTAGTCTCATGCAATAGGAAAGGCATAGCTTAGACTTCTGCAATTAAGGAGGCAGAGCTTAGCCTCATGCAAAATGGAGACCATGCTTAGTATCATGCAATAGGAAAGTTAGAGCTTAGCCTTGTGCAATTGAAGAGGCAGGGCTTAGCCTCATGCAAGATGGGAGACAATGCTTAGTATTATGCAATAGGAAAGGCATAGCTTAGCCTTGTGCAATTAAGGAGGCAAAGCTTAGCCTCATGCAAAATGGAGACAATGCTTAGTCTCATGCAATAGGAAAGGCAGAGATTAGCCTTATGCAATTAAGGAGGCATAGCTTAGCCTCATGCAAAATGGAGACAATGCTTAGTATCATGCAATAGGAAAGGCAGAGCTTAGCCTTGTGCAATTGAGGAGGCAAGTATTAGCCTTATGGAAGATGGGAGACAATGCTTAGTCTCATGCAATAGGAAAGGCATAGCTTAGCCTTGTGCAACTAAGGAGGCAGAGCTTAGCCGCATGCAAGATGGGAGACAATGCTTAGTCTCATGCAATAGGAGAGGCATGACTTAGCCTTGTGCAACTAAGGAGGCAGAGCTTAGCCACATGCAAGATGGGAGACAATGCTTAGTCTCATGTAATAGGAAAGGCATGACTTAGCCTTGTGCAATTAAGGAGGCAGAGCTTAGTATCATGCAAAATGGAGACAATGCTTAGTCTCATGCAATAGGAAAGGCAGAGCTTAGCTTTGTGCAATTAAGGAGGCAGAGCTTAGCCTCATGCAAAATGGAGACAATTCTTAGCATCATGCAATAGGAAAGGCAGAGCTTAGCCTTGTGCAATTGAGGAGGCAAGGATTAGCCTGGGAGACAATGCTTAGTATCATGCAATAGGAAAGGCATAGCTTAGCCTTGTGCAATTAAGGAGGCAGAGTTTAGCGGCATGCAAGATGGCAGACAATGGTTAGTCTAATGCAATGGGAAAGGCATGACTTAGCCTTGTGCAATTAAGGAGGTAGAGCTTAGCCTCATGCAAAATGGAGACAATGCTTAGTCTCATGCAATAGGAAAGGCATAGCTTAGCCTTGTGCAACTAAGGAGGCAGAGCTTAGCCTCATGCAAAATAGAGACCATGCTTAGTATCATGCAATAGGAAAGTTAGAGCTTAGCCTTGTGCAATTGAGGAGGCAAGGCTTAGCCTCATGCAAGATGGGAGACAATGCTTAGTGTCATGCAATAGGAAAAGCATAGCTTAGCCTTGTGCAATTTAGGAGGCAGAGTTTAGCCTCATGCAAAATGGAGACAATGCTTAGTCTCATGCAATAGGAAAGGCAGAGCTTAGCCTTGTGCAAATAAGGAGGCAGATCTTAGCCTCATGCAAAATGGAGACAATGATTAGTCTCATGCAATAGGAAAGGCAGAGCTTAGCCTTGTGCAATTAAGGATGCAGGGCTTAGCCTCATGCAAAATGGAGACAATCCTTAGTATCATGCAATAGGAAAGGTAGAGCTTAGCCTTGTGCAATTGAGGAGGCAGGGATCAACCTCATGCAAGATGGGAGACAATTCTTAGTCTCATGCAATAGGAAAGGCATAGCTTGGCCTTGTGCAATTAAGGAGGCAGAGCTTGGCCACATGCAAAATGGAGACAATGCTAAGTCTCAAGCAATAGGAAAGGGCAGAGCTTAGCCTTGTGCAATTAAGGAGGCAGATCTTAGTCTCATGCAAAATTGAGACAGTGCTTAGTCTCATGCAATAGGAAAGGAAAAGCTTAGCCTTGTGCAATTAAGGAGCCAGAGCTTAGCCTATGGAGACAATGCTTAGTCTCATGCAATAGGAAAGGCAGAGCTTAGCATTGTGCAATTAAGGAGGCAGATCTTAGCCTCATGCAAAATGGAGACAATGATTAGTCTCATACAATAGGAAAGGCATAGCTTAAACTTGTGCAATTAAGGAGGCAGAGCTTAGCCTCATGCAAAATTGAGACAATGCTTAGTCTCGTGCAATAGGAAAGGCAAAGCTTAGCCTTGTGCAATTAAGGAGGCAGAGCTTAGCCTCATGCAAAATGGAGACAATGATTTGTCTCATGCAATAGGAAAGGGCAGAGCTTAGCCTTGTGCTATTAAGGAGGAAAGGATTAGCCTCATGGAATATGGGAGACAATGCTTAGTCTCATGCCATAGGAAAGGCATAGCTTAGCCTTGTGCAATTAAGGAGGCATATCTTAGCCTCATGCAAAATTGAGACAATGCTTAGTCGCATGCTATAGGAAAGGAAGAGCTTAGCCTTGTGCAATTAAGGAGGCAGAGCTTAGCCTCATACAAAATGGAGACAACGCTTAGTATCATGCAATAGGAAAGGCAGAGTTTAACATTGTGCAATTGAGGATGCAAGGATTAGCCTCATGCAAAATGGGAGACAATGCTTAGTCTCAAGCAATAGGAAAGGCATAACTTAGCCTTGTGCAATTAAGGAGGCAGAGCTTAGCCTCGTGCAAAATGGAGACAATGCTTAGTCTCATGTAATAGGAAAGGCATAGCATATCCTTGTGCAATTAAGGAGGCAGAGCTTAGCCTCATGAAAAATGGAGACAATGCTTAGCATCATGCAATAGGAAAGGCAGAGCTTAGCCTTGTGCAATTGAGGAGGCAAGGATTAGCCTCATGTAAGATGGAAGACAATGCTTAGTCTCATGCAATAGGAAAGGCATAGCTTAGCCTTGTGCAATTAAGGAAGCAGAGCTTAGCGGCATGCAAAATGGAGACAATGCTTAGTATCATGAAATAGGAAAGGTAGAGCTTAGCCTTGTGCAATTGAGGAGGCAAGTATTAGCCTCATGGAAGATGGGAGACAATGCTTAATCTCATGCAATAGGAAAGGCATAGCTTAGCCTTGTGCAACTAAGGAGGCAGAGCTTAGCCGCATGCAAGATGGGAGACAATGCTTAGTCTCATGCAATAGGAAAGGCATGACTTAGCCTTGTGCAATTAAGGAGGTAGAGCTAAGCCTCATGCAAAATGGAGACAATGCTTGGTCTCATGCAATAGGAAAGGCATAGCTTAGCCTTGTGCAACTAAGGAGGAAGAGCTTAGCCGCATGCAAGATGGGAGACAATGCTTAGTCTCATCTAATAGGAAAGGCATGACTTAGCCTTGTGCAATTAAGGAGGCAGAGCTTAGCATCATGCAAGATGGGAGACAATGCTTAGTCTCATCTAATAGGAAAGGCAGAGCTTTGCCTTGTGCAATTGAGGAGGCAGAGCTTAGCCTCATGCAAAATGGAGACAATGCTTAGTCTCATGCTATAGAAAAGGCATAGCTTATCCTTGTGCAATTGAGGAGGTAGAGCTTAGCCAAATGCAAAATGGAGACAATGCTTAGTCTCATGCAATAGGAAAGGCAGAGCTTAGCCTTGTGCAATTAAGGAGGCAGATCTTAGCCTCATGCAAAATGGAGACAATGATTAGTCTCATGCAATAGGAAAGGCAGAGCTTAGCCTTGTGCAATTAAGGATGCAGGGCTTAGCCTCATGCAAAATGGAGACAATCCTTAGTATCATGCAATAGGAAAGGTAGAGCTTAGCCTTGTGCAATTGAGGAGGCAGGGATCAACCTCATGCAAGATGGGAGACAATGCTTAGTCTCATGCAATAGGAAAGGCATAGCTTGGCCTTGTGCAATTAAGGAGGCAGAGCTTAGCCACATGCAAAATGGAAACAATGCTTAGTCTCAATCAATAGGAAAGAGCTGAGCTTAGCCTTGTGCAATTTAGGAGGCAGATCTTAGCCTCATGCAAAATTGAGACAATGCTTAGTCTCATGCAATAGGAAAGGCAAAGCTTAGCCTTGTGCAATTAAGGAGGTAGAGCTTAGCCTCATGCAAAATGGAGACAATGCTTAGTATCATGCAATAGGAAAGGCAGAGCTTAGCCTTGTGCAATTGAGGAGGCAGGGATTAGCCTCATGCAAGATGGGAGACAATGCTTAGTCTCGTGCAACAGTAAAGGCATAGCTTAGCCTTGTGCAATTAAGGAGGCAGACTTAGCCACATGCAAAATGGAGACAATGCTAAGTCTCAAGCAATAGGAAAGGGCAGAGCTTAGCCTTGTGCAATTAAGGAGGCAGATCTTAGCCTCATGCAAAATTGAGACAATGCTTAGTCTCATGCAATAGGAATGGCAAAGCATAGCCTTGTGCAATTAAGGAGCCAGAGCTTAGCCTATGGAGACAATGCTTAGTCTCATGCAATAGGAAAGGCAGAGCTTAGCATTGTGCAATTAAGGAGGCAGATCTTAGCCTCATGCAAAATGGAGACAATGATTAGTCTCATACAATAGGAAAGGTAGAGCTTAAACTTGTGCAATTAAGGAGGCAGAGCTTAGCCTCATGCAAAATGGAGACAATGCTTAGTCTCGTGCTATAGAAAAGGCATAGCTTAGCCTTGTGCAATTAAGGAGGTAGAGCTTGGCCAAATGCAAAATGGAGACAATGCTTAGTCTCATGCAATAGGAAAGGGCAGAGCTTAGCCTTGTGCAATTAAGGAGGCAGATCTTAGCCTCATGCAAAATTGAGACAATGCTTAGTCTCGTGCAATAGGAAAGGCAAAGCTTAGCCTTGTGCAATTAAGGAGGCAGAGCTTAGCCTCATGCAAAATGGAGACAATGCTTTGTCTCATGCAATAGGAAAGGGCAGAGCTTAGCCTTGTGCTATTAAGGAGGAAAGGATTAGCCTCATGGAATATGGGAGACAATGCTTAGTCTCATGCCATAGGAAAGGCATAGCTTAGCCTTGTGCAATTAAGGAGGCATATCTTAGCCTCATGCAAAAATTGAGACAATGCTTAGTCGCATGCTATAGGAAAGGAAGAGCTTAGCCTTGTGCAATTAAGGAGGCAGAGCTTAGCCTCATACAAAATGGAGACAACGCTTAGTATCATGCAATAGGAAAGGCAGAGTTTAACATTGTGCAATTGAGGATGCAAGGATTAGCCTCATGCAAAATGGGAGACAATGCTTAGTCTCAAGCAATAGGAAAGGCATAACTTAGCCTTGTGCAATTAAGGAGGCAGAGCTTAGCCTCGTGCAAAATGGAGACAATGCTTAGTCTCATGTAATAGGAAAGGCATAGCATATCCTTGTGCAATTAAGGAGGCAGAGCTTAGCCTCATGAAAAATGGAGACAATGCTTAGCATCATGCAATAGGAAAGGCAGAGCTTAGCCTTGTGCAATTGAGGAGGCAAGGATTAGCCTCATGTAAGATGGGAGACAATGCTTAGTCTCATGCAATAGGAAAGGCATAACTTAGCCTTGTGCAATTAAGGAAGCAGAGCTTAGCGGCATGCAAAATGGAGACAATGCTTAGTCTCATGCAATAGGAAAGGCATGACTTAGCCTTGTGCAATTAAGGAGGTAGAGCTAAGCCTCATGCAAAATGGAGACAATGCTTGGTCTCATGCAATAGGAAAGGCATAGCTTAGCCTTGTGCAACTAAGGAGGAAGAGCTTAGCCGCATGCAAGATGGGAGACAATGCTTAGTCTCATCTAATAGGAAAGGCATGACTTAGCCTTGTGCAATTAAGGAGGCAGAGCTTAGCATCATGCAAAATGGAGACAATTCTTAGCATCATGCAATAGGAAAGGTAGAGCTTAGCCTTGTGCAATTGAGGAGGCACGGATTAGCCTCATGTAAGATGGGAGACAATGCTTAGTCTCATGCAATAGGAAAGGCATAGCTTAGCCTTGTGCAATTAAGGAAGCAGAGCTTAGCGGCATGCAAGATGGCAGAAATTGCTTAGTCTCATGCAATAGGAAAGGCATGACTTAGCCTTGTGCAATTAAGGAGGTAGAGCTTATCCTCATGCAAAATGGAGACAATGCTTAGTCTCATGCAATAGGAAAGGCATAGCTTAGACTTGTGCAATTAAAGAGGCAGAGCTTAGCCTCATGCAAAATGGAGACCATGCGTAGTATCATGCAATAGGAAAGTTAGAGCTTAGCCTTGTGCAATTGAGGAGGCAGGGCTTAGCCTCATGCAAGATGGGAGACAATGTTTAGTCTTATGCAATAGGAAAGGCATAGCTTAGCATTGTGCAATTAAGGAGGCAGAGCTTAGCCTCATGCAAAATAGAGACAATGCTTAGTCTCATGCAATAGGAAAGGCATAGCTTAGCCTTCTGCAATTAAGGAGGCAGAGCTTAGCCACATGCAAAATAGAGACAATGCTTAGTCTCATGCAATAGGAAAGGGCTGAGCTTAGCCTTGTGCAATTAAGGAGGCAGAGCTTAGACTCATGCAAATTGGAGACATGCTTAGTATCATGCAATAGGAAAGTTAGAGCTTAGCCTTGTGCAATTGAGGAGGCAAGGCTTAGCCTCATGCAAGATGGGAGACAATGCTTAGTGTCATGCAATAGGAAAGGAATTGCTTTGCCTTGTGCAATTAAGGAGGCAGAGTTTAGCCGCATGCAAAATGGAGACAATGCTTAGTATCATGAAATAGGAAAGGCAGAGCTTAGCCTTGTGCAATTGAGGAGGCAAGTATTAGCCTCATGGAAGATGGGAGACAATGCTTAGTCTCATGCAATAGGAAAGGCATAGCTTAGCCTTGTGCAACTAAGGAGGCAGAGCTTAGCCGCATGCAAGATGGGAGACAATGCTTAGTTTCATGCAATAGGAAAGGCATGACTTAGCCTTGTGCAATTAAGGAGGTAGAGCTAAGCCTCATGCAAAATGGAGACAATGCTTAGTCTCATGCAATAGGAAAGGCATAGCTTAGCCTTGTGCAACTAAGGAGGAAGACCTTAGCCGCATGCAAGATGGGAGACAATGCTTAGTCTCATGTAATAGGAAAGGCATGACTTAGCCTTGTGCAATTAAGGAGGAAGAGCTTAGCAGCATGCAAAATTGAGACAATTCTTAGCATCATGCAATAGGAAAGGTAGAGCATAGCCTTGTGCAATTGAGGAGGCAAGGATTAGCCTCATGTAAGATGGGAGACAATGCTTAGTCTCATGCAATAGGAAAGGCATAGCTTAGCCTTGTGTAATTAAGGAAGCAGAGCTTAGCGGCATGCAAGATGGCAGACAATGCTTAGTCTCATGCAATAGGAAAGGCATGACTTAGCCTTGTGCAATTAAGGAGGTAGAGCTTATCCTCATGCAAAATGGAGACAATGCTTAGTCTCATGCAATAGGAAAGGCATAGCTTAGACATGTACAATTAAGGAGGCAGAACTTAGCCTCATGCAAAATGGAGACCATGCGTAGTATCATGCAATAGGAAAGTTAGAGCTTAGCCTTGTGCAATTGAGGAGGCAGGCTTAGCCTCATGCAAGATGGGAGACAATGTTTAGTCTTATGCAATAGGAAAGGCATAGCTTAGCCTTGTGCAATTAAGGAGGCAGAGCTTAGCCTCATGCAAAATGGAGACAATGCTTAGTCTCATGCAATAGGAAAGTTAGAGCTTAGCCTTGTGCAATTAAGGAGGCAAGGCTTAGCCTCATGCAAGATGGGAGACAATGCTTAGTCTCATGCAATAAGAAAGGCATAGCTTAGCCTTCTGCAATTAAGGAGGCAGAGCTTAGCCACATGCAAAATAGAGACAATGCTTAGTCTCATGCAATAGGAAAGGGCTGAGCTTAGCCTTGTGCAATTAAGGAGGCAGAGCTTAGACTCATGCAAAATGGAGACATGCTTAGTATCATGCAATAGGAAAGTTAGAGCTTAGCCTTGTGCAATTGAGGAGGCAAGGCTTAGCCTCATGCAAGATGGGAGACAATGCTTAGTGTCATGCAATAGGAAAGGAATTGCTTTGCCTTGTGCAATTAAGGAGGCAGAGTTTAGCCGCATGCAAAATGGAGACAATGCTTAGTCTCATGCATTAGGAAAGGCAGAGCTTAGCCTTGTGCAATTAAGGAGGCAGATCTTAGCCTCATGCAAAATGGAGACAATGATTAGTCTCATGCAATAGGAAAGGCAGAGCTTAGCCTTGTGCAATTAAGGAGGCAGAGCTTAGCCTCGTGCAAAATGGAGACAATCCTTAGTATCATGCAATAGGAAAGGCAGAGCTTAGCCTTATGCAATTGAGGAGGCAGGGATCAACCTTATGAAAGATGGGAGACAATGCTTAGTCTCATGTAATAGGAAAGGCATAGCTTAGCCTTGTACAATTAAGGAGGCAGAGCTTAGCCACATGCAAAATGGAGATAATGCTTAGTCTCATGCAATAGGAAAGGCATAGCTTAGCCTTGTGCAATTAAGGAGGCAGATCTTAGCCTCATGCAAAATTGAGGCAATGCTTAGTCTCATGCAATTGGAAAGGCAAAGCTTAGCCTTGTGCAATTAATGAGGTAGAGCTTAGCCTCATGCAAAATGGAGACAATGCTTAGTATCATGCAATAGGAAAGGCAGAGCTTAGCCTTATGCAATTGAGGAGGTATGGATTAGCCTCATGTAAGATGGGAGACAATGCTTAGTCTCATGCAACAGTAAAGGCATAGCTTAGCCTTGTGCAATTAAGGAGGCAGAGCTTAGCCATATGCAAAATGGAGACAATGCTTAGTCTCAAGCAATAGGAAAGGGCAGAGCTTAGCCTTGTGCAATTAAGGAGGCAGATCTTAACCTCATGCAAAATTGAGACAATGCTTAGTCTCATGCAATAGGAAAGGCAAAGCTTAGCCTTGTGCAATTAAGGAGGCAGAGCTTAGCCTATGGAGACAATTCTTAGTCTCATGCAATAGGAAAGGCAGAGCTTAGCATTGTGCAATTAAGGAGGCAGATCTTAGCCTCATGCAAAATGGAGACAATGATTAGTCTCATGCAATAGGAAAGGCAGAGCTTAACCTTGTACAATTAAGGAGGCAGAGCTTAGCCTCATGCAAAATGGAGACAATGCTTAGTCTCATGCAATAGGAAATGCATAGCTTAGCCTTGTGCAATTAAGGAGGTAGAGCTTAGCCAAATGCAAAATAGAGACAATGCTTAGTCTCATGCAATAGGAAAGGGCAGAGATTAGCCTTGTGCAATTAAGGAGGCAGATATTAGCCTCATGCAAAATAGAGACAATGCTTAGTCTCATGCAATAGGAAAGGCAAAGCTTAGCCTTGTGCAATTAAGGAGGCAGAGCTTAGCCTCATGCAAAATGGAGACAATGCTTTGTCTCGTGCAATAGGATAGGCACAGCTTAGCCTTATGCAATTAAGGAGTCAAGGCTTAGCCTCATGCGAGATGGGAGACAATGCTTAGTCGCATGCTATAGGAAAGGAAGAGCTTAGCCTTGTGCAATTAAGGAGGCAGAGCTTAGCCTCATGCAAAATGGAGACCATGCGTAGTATCATGCAATAGGAAAGTTAGAGCTTAGCCTTGTGCAATTGAGGAGGCAGGGCTTAGCCTCATGCAAGATGGGAGACAATGTTTAGTCTTATGCAATAGGAAAGGCATAGCTTAGCCTTGTGCAATTAAAGAGGCAGAGCTTAGCCTCATGCAAAATGGAGACAACGCTTAGTCTCATGCAATAGGAAAGTTAGAGCTTAGCCTTATGCAATTGAGGAGGCAAGGCTTAGCCTCATGCAAGATGGGAGACAATGCTTAGTGTCATGCAATAGGAAAGGCATAGCTTAGCCTTGTGCAATTAAGGAGGCAGAGTTTAGCCGCATGCAAAATGGAGACAATGCTTAGTCTCATGCATTAGGAAAGGCAGAGCTTAGCCTTGTGCAATTAAGGAGGCAGATCTTAGCCTCATGCAAAATGGAGACAATGATTAGTCTCATGCAATAGGAAAGGCAGAGCTTAGCCTTGTGCAATTAAGGAGGCAGAGCTTAGCCTCATGCAAAATGGAGACAATCCTTAGTATCATGCATTAGGAAAGGCAGAGCTTAGCCTTGTTCAATTGAGGAGGCAGGGATCAACCTCATGCAAGATGGGAGACAATGCTTAGTCTCATGTAATAGGAAAGGCATAGCTTAGCCTTGTACAATTAAGGAGGCAGAGCTTAGCCACATGCAAAATGGAGACAATGCTTAGTCTCATGCAATAGGAAAGGGCTGAGCTTAGCCTTGTGCAATTAAGGAGGCAGATCTTAGCCTCATGCAAAATTGAGACAATGCTTAGTCTCATGCAATAGGAAAGGCAAAGCTTAGCCTTGTGCAATTAATGAGGTGGAGCTTAGACTCATGCAAAATGGAGACAATGCTTAGTATCATGCAATAGGAAAGGCAGAGCTTAGCCTTATGCAATTGAGGAGGTAGGGATTAGCCTCATGTAAGATGGGAGACAATGCTTAGTCTCATGCAACAATAAAGGCATAGCTTAGCCTTGTGCAATTAAGGAGGCAGAGCTTAGCCATATGCAAAATGGAGACAATGCTTAGTCTCAAGCAATAGGAAAGGGCAGAGCTTAGCCTTGTGCAATTAAGGAGGCAGATCTTAACCTCATGCAAAATTGAGACAATGCTTAGTCTCATGCAATAGGAAAGGCAATGCTTAGCCTTGTGCAATTAAGGAGGCAGAGCTTAGCCTATGGAGACAATGCTTAGTCTCATGCAATAGGAAAGGCAGAGCTTAGCATTGTGCAATTAAGGAGGCAGATCTTAGCCTCATGCAAAATGGAGACAATGATTAGTCTCATGCAATAGGAAAGGCAGAGCTTAACCTTGTGCAATTAAGGAGGCAGAGCTTAGCCTCATGCAAAATGGAGACAATGCTTAGTCTCATGCAATAGGAAATGCATAGCTTAGCCTTGTGCAATTAAGGAGGTAGAGCTTAGCAAAATGCAAAATAGAGACAATGCTTAGTCTCATGCAACAGGAAAGGGCAGAGCTTAGCCTTGTGCAATTAAGGAGGCAGATCATAGCCACATGCAAAATTGAGACAATGCTTAGTCTCATGCAATAGGAAAGGCAAAGCTTAGCCTTGTGCAATTAAGGAGGCAGAGCTTAGCCTCATGCAAAATGGAGACAATGCTTTGTCTCGTGCAATAAGATAGGCACAGCTTAGCCTTATGCAATTAAGGAGTCAAGGCTTAGCCTCATGCAAGATGGGAGACAATGCTTAGTCGCATGCTATAGGAAAGGAAGAGCTTAGCCTTGTGCAATTAAGGAGGCAGAGCTTAGCCTCATGCAAAATGTATACAACGCTTAGTATCATGCAATAGGAAATGCAGAGCTTAGCCTTGTGCAATTGAGGAGGCAGGGATCAACCTCATGCAAGATGGGAGACAATGCTTAGTCTCATGCAATAGGAAAGGCATAGCTTAGCCTTCTGCAATTAAGGAGGCAGAGCTTAGCCACATGCAAAATGGAGACAATGCTTAGTCTCATGCAATAGGAAAGGGCTGAGCTTAGCCTTGTGCAATTAAGGAGGCAGATCTTAGCCTCAAGCAAAATTGAGACAATGCTTAGTCTCATGAAATAGGAAAGGCAAAGTTTAGCCTTGTGCAATTAATGAGGCAGATCTTAACCTTATGTAAAATTGAGACATTGCTTAGTCTCATGCAATAGGAAAGGCAAAGCTTAGCCTTGTGCAATTAAGGAGGCAGAGCTTAGCCTATG
Organism: Nicotiana tomentosiformis; assembly: GCF_000390325.3. Classification (NCBI taxonomy): domain Eukaryota; kingdom Viridiplantae; phylum Streptophyta; class Magnoliopsida; order Solanales; family Solanaceae; genus Nicotiana; species Nicotiana tomentosiformis. The sequence goes on along the minus strand of NC_090819.1, from coordinate 661,462 downwards.
GAGACAATGCTTTATCTCATGCAATAGGAAAGGCAGAGCTTAGCATTGTGCAATTAAGGATGCAGATCCTAGCCTCATGCAAAATGGAGATAATGATTAGTCTCATGCAATAGGAAAGGCAGAGGTTAACCTTGTGCAATTAAGGAGGCAGAGCTTAGCCTCATGCAAAATGGAGACAATGCTTTGTCTCGTGCAATAGGATAGGCACAGCTTAGCCTTATGCAATTAAGGAGTCAAGGCTTAGCCTCATGCAAGATGAGAGACAATGCTTAGTCGCATGCTATAGGAAAGGAAGAGCTTAGCCTTGTGCAATTAAGGAGGCAAAGCTTAGCCTCATGCAAAATGGAGACAATGCTTAGTATCATGCAATAGGAAGGCAGAGTTTAACATTGTGCAATTGAGGATGCAAGGATTAGCCTCATGCAAGATGGGAGACAATGCTTAGTCTCATGCAATAGGAAAGGCATAACTTAGCCTTGTGTAATTAAGGAGGCAGAGCTTAGCCTCGTGCAAAATGGAGACAATGCTTAGTCACATGTAATAGGAAAGGCATAGCTTATCCTTGTGCAATTAAGGAGGCAGAGCTTAGCCTCATGCAAAATGGAGACAATGCTTAGCATCATGCAATAGGAAAGGCAGAGCTTAGCCTTTTGCAATTGAGGAGGCAAGGATTAGCCTCATGTAAGATGGGAGACAATGCTTAGTCACATGCAATAGGAAAGGCATAGCTTAGCCTTGTGCAATTAAGGAGGCAAAGCTTAGCGGCATGCAAGATGGCAGACAATGCTTAGTCTCATGCAATAGGAAAGGCATGACTTAGCCTTGTGCAATTAAGGAGGTAGAGCTTAGCCTCATGCAAAATGGAGACAAGGCTTAGTCTCATGCAATAGGAAAGGCATAGCTTAGCCTTGTGCAATTGAGGAAGCAAGGATTATCCTCATGTTAGATGGGAGACAATGCTTAGTCTCATGCAATAGGAAAGGCATAGCTTAGCCTTGTGCAATTAAGGAGGCAGAACTTAGCCGCATGCAAGATGGCAGACAATGCTTAGTCTCATGCAATAGGAAAGGCATGACTTAGCGTTGTGCAATTATGGAGGTAGAGCTTAGCCTCATGCAAAACGGAGACAATGCTTAGTCTCATGCAATAGGAAAGGCATAGCTTAGCCTTGTGCAATTAAGGGGGCAGAGCTTAGCCTCATGCAAAATGGAGACCATGCTTAGTATCATACAATAGGAAAGTTAGAGCTAGCCATGTGCAATTGAGGAGGCAAGGCTTATCCTCATGCAAGATGGGAGACAATTCTTAGTCTCATGCAATAGGAAAGGCATAGCTTAGCCCTGTGCAATTAAGGAGGCAGAGCTTAGCCTCATGCAAAATGGAGATATGCTTAGTCTCAGGCAATAGGATAGGCAGAGCTTAGCCTTGTGCAATTAAGGAGGCAGATCTTAGCCTCATGCAAAATGGAGACAATGATTAGTCTCATGCAATAGGAAAGGCAGTGCTTAGCCTTGTGCAATTAAGGAGGCTGAGCTTAGCCTCATGCAAAATGGAGACAATGCTTAGTATCATGCAATAGTAAGGTTGAGCATAGCCTTGTGCAATTGAGGAGGCAGGGATTAGCCTCATGAAAAATAGAGACAATGCTTTGTCTCGTGCAATAGGAAAGGCACAGCTTAGCCTTATGCAATTAAGGAGTCAGGGCTTAGCCTCATGAAAGATGAGAGCCAATGCTTAGTCGCATGCAATAGGAAAGGCATAGCTTAGCCTTGTGCAATTAAGGAGGCAGAGCTTAGCCTCATGCAAAATGGAGACAATGCTTAGTATCATGCAATAGGAAAGGGTAGAGCATAGCCTTGTGCAATTAAGGAGGTAGAACATAGCCTCATGCAAAATTGAGACAATGCTTAGCCTCATGCAAAATGGAGACAATGCTTAGTCTCATGCAATAGGAAAGTTAGAGCTTAGCCTTGTGCAATTAAGGAGGCAAGGCTTAGCCTCATGCAAGATGGGAGACAATGCTTAGTCTCATGCAATAAGAAAGGCATAGCTTAGCCTTCTGCAATTAAGGAGGCAGAGCTTAGCCACATGCAAAATGGAGATAATGCTTAGTCTCATGCAATAGGAAAGGGCTGAGCTTAGCCTTGTGCAATTAAGGAGGCAGAGCTTAGACTCATGCAAAATTGAGGCAATGCTTAGTCTCATGCAATTGGAAAGGCAAAGCTTAGCCTTGTGCAATTAATGAGGTAGAGCTTAGCCTCATGCAAAATGGAGACAATGCTTAGTATCATGCAATAGGAAAGGCAGAGCTTAGCCTTATGCAATTGAGGAGGTATGGATTAGCCTCATGTAAGATGGGAGACAATGCTTAGTCTCATGCAACAGTAAAGGCATAGCTTAGCCTTGTGCAATTAAGGAGGCAGAGCTTAGCCATATGCAAAATGGAGACAATGCTTAGTCTCAAGCAATAGGAAAGGGCAGAGCTTAGCCTTGTGCAATTAAGGAGGCAGATCTTAACCTCATGCAAAATTGAGACAATGCTTAGTCTCATGCAATAGGAAAGGCAAAGCTTAGCCTTGTGCAATTAAGGAGGCAGAGCTTAGCCTATGGAGACAATTCTTAGTCTCATGCAATAGGAAAGGCAGAGCTTAGCATTGTGCAATTAAGGAGGCAGATCTTAGCCTCATGCAAAATGGAGACAATGATTAGTCTCATGCAATAGGAAAGGCAGAGCTTAACCTTGTACAATTAAGGAGGCAGAGCTTAGCCTCATGCAAAATGGAGACAATGCTTAGTCTCATGCAATAGGAAATGCATAGCTTAGCCTTGTGCAATTAAGGAGGTAGAGCTTAGCCAAATGCAAAATAGAGACAATGCTTAGTCTCATGCAATAGGAAAGGGCAGAGCTTAGCCTTGTGCAATTAAGGAGGCAGATATTAGCCTCATGCAAAATAGAGACAATGCTTAGTCTCATGCAATAGGAAAGGCAAAGCTTAGCCTTGTGCAATTAAGGAGGCAGAGCTTAGCCTCATGCAAAATGGAGACAATGCTTTGTCTCGTGCAATAGGATAGGCACAGCTTAGCCTTATGCAATTAAGGAGTCAAGGCTTAGCCTCATGCGAGATGGGAGACAATGCTTAGTCGCATGCTATAGGAAAGGAAGAGCTTAGCCTTGTGCAATTAAGGAGGCAGAGCTTAGCCTCATGCAAAATGGAGACCATGCGTAGTATCATGCAATAGGAAAGTTAGAGCTTAGCCTTGTGCAATTGAGGAGGCAGGGCTTAGCCTCATGCAAGATGGGAGACAATGTTTAGTCTTATGCAATAGGAAAGGCATAGCTTAGCCTTGTGCAATTAAAGAGGCAGAGCTTAGCCTCATGCAAAATGGAGACAACGCTTAGTCTCATGCAATAGGAAAGTTAGAGCTTAGCCTTATGCAATTGAGGAGGCAAGGCTTAGCCTCATGCAAGATGGGAGACAATGCTTAGTGTCATGCAATAGGAAAGGCATAGCTTAGCCTTGTGCAATTAAGGAGGCAGAGTTTAGCCGCATGCAAAATGGAGACAATGCTTAGTCTCATGCATTAGGAAAGGCAGAGCTTAGCCTTGTGCAATTAAGGAGGCAGATCTTAGCCTCATGCAAAATGGAGACAATGATTAGTCTCATGCAATAGGAAAGGCAGAGCTTAGCCTTGTGCAATTAAGGAGGCAGAGCTTAGCCTCATGCAAAATGGAGACAATCCTTAGTATCATGCAATAGGAAAGGCAGAGCTTAGCCTTGTTCAATTGAGGAGGCAGGGATCAACCTCATGCAAGATGGGAGACAATGCTTAGTCTCATGTAATAGGAAAGGCATAGCTTAGCCTTGTACAATTAAGGAGGCAGAGCTTAGCCACATGCAAAATGGAGACAATGCTTAGTCTCATGCAATAGGAAAGGGCTGAGCTTAGCCTTGTGCAATTAAGGAGGCAGATCTTAGCCTCATGCAAAATTGAGACAATGCTTAGTCTCATGCAATAGGAAAGGCAAAGCTTAGCCTTTTGCAATTAATGAGGTGGAGCTTAGACTCATGCAAAATGGAGACAATGCTTAGTATCATGCAATAGGAAAGGCAGAGCTTAGCCTTATGCAATTGAGGAGGTAGGGATTAGCCTCATGTAAGATGGGAGACAATGCTTAGTCTCATGCAACAATAAAGGCATAGCTTAGCCTTGTGCAATTAAGGAGGCAGAGCTTAGCCATATGCAAAATGGAGACAATGCTTAGTCTCAAGCAATAGGAAAGGGCAGAGCTTAGCCTTGTGCAATTAAGGAGGCAGATCTTAACCTCATGCAAAATTGAGACAATGCTTAGTCTCATGCAATAGGAAAGGCAATGCTTAGCCTTGTGCAATTAAGGAGGCAGAGCTTAGCCTATGGAGACAATGCTTAGTCTCATGCAATAGGAAAGGCAGAGCTTAGCATTGTGCAATTAAGGAGGCAGATCTTAGCCTCATGCAAAATGGAGACAATGATTAGTCTCATGCAATAGGAAAGGCAGAGCTTAACCTTGTGCAATTAAGGAGGCAGAGCTTAGCCTCATGCAAAATGGAGACAATGCTTAGTCTCATGCAATAGGAAATGCATAGCTTAGCCTTGTGCAATTAAGGAGGTAGAGCTTAGCAAAATGCAAAATAGAGACAATGCTTAGTCTCATGCAACAGGAAAGGGCAGAGCTTAGCCTTGTGCAATTAAGGAGGCAGATCATAGCCACATGCAAAATTGAGACAATGCTTAGTCTCATGCAATAGGAAAGGCAAAGCTTAGCCTTGTGCAATTAAGGAGGCAGAGCTTAGCCTCATGCAAAATGGAGACAATGCTTTGTCTCGTGCAATAAGATAGGCACAGCTTAGCCTTATGCAATTAAGGAGTCAAGGCTTAGCCTCATGCAAGATGGGAGACAATGCTTAGTCGCATGCTATAGGAAAGGAAGAGCTTAGCCTTGTGCAATTAAGGAGGCAGAGCTTAGCCTCATGCAAAATGTATACAACGCTTAGTATCATGCAATAGGAAAGGCAGAGCTTAGCCTTGTGCAATTGAGGAGGCAGGGATCAACCTCATGCAAGATGGGAGACAATGCTTAGTCTCATGCAATAGGAAAGGCATAGCTTAGCCTTCTGCAATTAAGGAGGCAGAGCTTAGCCACATGCAAAATGGAGACAATGCTTAGTCTCATGCAATAGGAAAGGGCTGAGCTTAGCCTTGTGCAATTAAGGAGGCAGATCTTAGCCTCAAGCAAAATTGAGACAATGCTTAGTCTCATGAAATAGGAAAGGCAAAGTTTAGCCTTGTGCAATTAATGAGGCAGATCTTAACCTTATGTAAAATTGAGACATTGCTTAGTCTCATGCAATAGGAAAGGCAAAGCTTAGCCTTGTGCAATTAAGGAGGCAGAGCTTAGCCTATGGAGACAATGCTTTATCTCATGCAATAGGAAAGGCAGAGCTTAGCATTGTGCAATTAAGGATGCAGATCCTAGCCTTATGCAAAATGGAGACAATGATTAGTCTCATGCAATAGGAAAGGCAGAGGTTAACCTTGTGCAATTAAGGAGGCAGAGCTTAGCCTCATGCAAAATGGAGACAATGCTTTGTCTCGTGCAATAGGATAGGCACAGCTTAGCCTTATGCAATTAAGGAGTCAAGGCTTAGCCTCAAGCAAGATGAGAGCCAATGCTTAGTCACATGCTATAGGAAAGGAAGAGCTTAGCCTTGTGCAATTAAGGAGGCAAAGCTTAGCCTCATGCAAAATGGAGACAATGCTTAGTATCATGCAATAGGAAGGCAGAGTTTAACATTGTGCAATTGAGGATGCAAGGATTAGCCTCATGCAAGATGGGAGACAATGCTTAGTCTCATGCAATAGGAAAGGCATAACTTAGCCTTGTTTAATTAAGGAGGCAGAGCTTAGCCTCGTGCAAAATGGAGACAATGCTTAGTCACATGTAATAGGAAAGGCATAGCTTATCCTTGTGCAATTAAGGAGGCAGAGCTTAGCCTCATGCAAAATGGAGACAATGCTTAGCATCATGCAATAGGAAAGGCAGAGCTTAGCCTTTTGCAATTGAGGAGGCAAGGATTAGCCTCATGTAAGATGGGAGACAATGCTTAGTCACATGCAATAGGAAAGGCATAGCTTAGCCTTGTGCAATTAAGGAGGCAAAGCTTAGCGGCATGCAAGATGGCAGACAATGCTTAGTCTCATGCAATAGGAAAGGCATGACTTAGCCTTGTGCAATTAAGGAGGTAGAGCTTAGCCTCATGCAAAATGGAGACAAGGCTTAGTCTCATGCAATAGGAAAGGCATAGCTTAGCCTTGTGCAATTGAGGAAGCAAGGATTATCCTCATGTTAGATGGGAGACAATGCTTAGTCTCATGCAATAGGAAAGGCATAGCTTAGCCTTGTGCAATTAAGGAGGCAGAACTTAGCCGCATGCAAGATGGCAGACAATGCTTAGTCTCATGCAATAGGAAAGGCATGACTTAGCGTTGTGCAATTATGGAGGTAGAGCTTAGCCTCATGCAAAACGGAGACAATGCTTAGTCTCATGCAATAGGAAAGGCATAGCTTAGCCTTGTGCAATTAAGGGGGCAGAGCTTAGCCTCATGCAAAATGGAGACCATGCTTAGTATCATACAATAGGAAAGTTAGAGCTAGCCATGTGCAATTGAGGAGGCAAGGCTTATCCTCATGCAAGATGGGAGACAATTCTTAGTCTCATGCAATAGGAAAGGCATAGCTTAGCCCTGTGCAATTAAGGAGGCAGAGCTTAGCCTCATGCAAAATGGAGATATGCTTAGTCTCAGGCAATAGGATAGGCAGAGCTTAGCCTTGTGCAATTAAGGAGGCAGATCTTAGCCTCATGCAAAATGGAGACAATGATTAGTCTCATGCAATAGGAAAGGCAGTGCTTAGCCTTGTGCAATTAAGGAGGCTGAGCTTAGCCTCATGCAAAATGGAGACAATGCTTAGTATCATGCAATAGGTAAGGTTGAGCATAGCCTTGTGCAATTGAGGAGGCAGGGATTAGCCTCATGAAAAATAGAGACAATGCTTTGTCTCGTGCAATAGGAAAGGCACAGCTTAGCCTTATGCAATTAAGGAGTCAGGGCTTAGCCTCATGAAAGATGAGAGCCAATGCTTAGTCGCATGCAATAGGAAAGGCATAGCTTAGCCTTGTGCAATTAAGGAGGCAGAGCTTAGCCTCATGCAAAATGGAGACAATGCTTAGTATCATGCAATAGGAAAGGGTAGAGCATAGCCTTGTGCAATTAAGGAGGTAGAACATAGCCTCATGCAAAATTGAGACAATGCTTAGTCTCATGCAATAGGAAAGTCAAAGCTTAGCCTTGTGAAATTAAGGAGGCAGGGCTTAGCCTCATGCAAAATGGAGACAATGCTTTGTCTCGTGCAATAGGAAAGGCACAGCTTAGCCTTATGCAATTAAGGAGTCAGGGCTTAGCCTCATGCTAGATGAGAGCCAATGCTTAGTCGCATGCTATAGGAAAGGCATAGCTTAGCCTTGTGCAATTAAAAAGGTAGAGCTTTGCCTCATGGAAGATGGGAGACAATGCTTAGTCTTATGCAATAGGAAAGGAATAACTTAGCCTTGTGCAATTAAGGAGGCAGAGCTTAGCCTCATGCAAAATGGAGACAATGCTTAGGCTCATGCAATAGGAAAGGCATAGCTTAGACTTGTGTAATTAAGGAGGCAGAGCATAGCCTCATGCAAAATGGAGACAACGCTTAGTATCATGCGATAGGAAATATAGAGCTTAGCCTTGTGCAATTGAGGAGGCAGGGCTTAGCCTCATGCAAGATGGGAGACAATGCTTAGTCTCATGCAATAGGAAAGGCATAGATTAGCCTTGTGCAATTAAGGAGGCAGAGCTTAACCTCATGCAAAATGGAGACAATGCTTAGTATCATGCAATAGGAAAGGCAGAGCTTAGCCTTGTGCAATTGAGGAGGCAAGGATTATCCTCATGTTAGATGGGAAACAATGCTTAGTCTCATGCAATAGGAAAGGCATAGCTTAGCCTTGTGCAATTAAGAAGGCAGAACATAGCCGCATGCAAGATGGCAGAAAATGCTTAGTCTCATGCAATACGAAAGGCATGACTTAGCCTTGTGCAATTATGGAGGTAGAGCTTAGCCTCATGCAAAACGGAGACAATGCTTAGTCTCATGCAATAGGAAAGGCATAGCTTAGCCTTGTGCAATTAAGGGGGCAGAGCTTAGCCTCATGCAAAATGGAGACCATGCTTAGTTTCATACAATAGGAAAGTTAGAGCTAGCCATGTGCAATTGAGGAGGCAAGGCTTATCCTCATGCAAGATGGGAGACAATTCTTAGTCTCATGCAATAGGAAAGGCATAGCTTAGCCCTGTGCAATTAAGGAGGCAAAGCTTAGCCTCATGCAAAATGGAGACAATGCTTAGTCTTATGCAATAGGAAAGGCAGAGCTTAGCCTTGTGCAATTAAGGAGGCAGATCTTAGCCTCATGCAAAATGGAGACAATGATTAGTCTCATGCAATAGGAAAGGCAGAGCTTAGCCTTGTGCAATTAAGGAGGCAGAGCTTAGCCTCATGCAAAATGGAGACAATGCTTAGTATCATGTAATAGGTAAGGTAGAGCATAGCCTTGTGCAATTGAGGAGGCAGGGATTAGCCTCATGCAAAATAGAGACAATGCTTTGTCTCGTGCAATAGGAAAGGCACAGCTTAGCCTTATGCAATTAAGGAGTCAGGGCTTAGCCTCAAGCAAGATGAGAGCCAATGCTTAGTCGCATGCAATAGGAAAGGCATAGCTTAGCCTTGTGCAATTAAGGAGGCAGAGCTTAACCTCATGCAAAATGGAGACAATGCTTAGTATCATGCAATAGGAAAGGCAGAGCTTAGCCTTGTGCAATTGAGGAGGCAAGGATTATCCTCATGTTAGATGGGAAACAATGCTTAGTCTCATGCAATAGGAAAGGCATAGCTTAGCCTTGTGCAATTAAGGAGGCAGAACATAGCCGCATGCAAGATGGCAGAAAATGCTTAGTCTCATGCAATAGGAAAGGCATGACTTAGCCTTGTGCAATTATGGAGGTAGAGCTTAGCCTCATGCAAAACGGAGACAATGCTTAGTCTCATGCAATAGGAAAGGCATAGCTTAGCCTTGTGCAATTAAGGGGGCAGAGCTTAGCCTCATGCAAAATGGAGACCATGCTTAGTATCATACAATAGGAAAGTTAGAGCTAGCCATGTGCAATTGAGGAGGCAAGGCTTATCCTCATGCAAGATGGGAGACAATTCTTAGTCTCATGCAATAGGAAAGGCATAGCTTAGCCCTGTGCAATTAAGGAGGCAAAGCTTAGCCTCATGCAAAATGGAGACAATGCTTAGTCTTATGCAATAGGAAAGGCAGAGCTTAGCCTTGTGCAATTAAGGAGGCAGATCTTAGCCTCATGCAAAATGGAGACAATGATTAGTCTCATGCAATAGGAAAGGCAGAGCTTAGCCTTGTGCAATTAAGGAGGCAGAGCTTAGCCTCATGCAAAATGGAGACAATGCTTAGTATCATGTAATAGGTAAGGTAGAGCATAGCCTTGTGCAATTGAGGAGGCAGGGATTAGCCTCATGCAAAATAGAGACAATGCTTTGTCTCGTGCAATAGGAAAGGCACAGCTTAGCCTTATGCAATTAAGGAGTCAGGGCTTAGCCTCAAGCAAGATGAGAGCCAATGCTTAGTCGCATGCAATAGGAAAGGCATAGCTTAGCCTTGTGCAATTAAGGAGGCAGAGCTTAACCTCATGCAAAATGGAGACAATGCTTAGTATCATGCAATAGGAAAGGCAGAGCTTAGCCTTGTGCAATTGAGGAGGCAAGGATTATCCTCATGTTAGATGGGAAACAATTCTTAGTCTCATGCAATAGGAAAGGCATAGCTTAGCCTTGTGCAATTAAGGAGGCAGAACATAGCCGCATGCAAGATGGCAGACAATGCTTAGTCTCATGCAATAGGAAAGGCATGACTTAGCCTTGTGCAATTATGGAGGTAGAGCTTAGCCTCATGCAAAACGGAGACAATGCTTAGTCTCATGCAATAGGAAAGGCATAGCTTAGCCTTGTGCAATTAAGGGGGCAGAGCTTAGCCTCATGCAAAATGGAGACTATGCTTAGTATCATACAATAGGAAAGTTAGAGCTAGCCATGTGCAATTGAGGAGGCAAGGCTTATCCTCATGCAAGATGGGAGACAATTCTTAGTCTCATGCAATAGGAAAGGCATAGCTTAGCCCGGTGCAATTAAGGAGGCAGAGCTTAGCCTCATGCAAAATGGAGACAATGCTTAGTCTCATGCAATAGGAAAGGCAGAGCTTAGGCTTGTGCAATTAAGGAGGCAGATCTTAGCCTCATGCAAAATGGAGACAATGATTAGTCTCATGCAATAGGAAAGGCAGAGCTTAGCCTTGTGCAATTAAGGAGGCAGAGCTTAGCCTCATGCAAAATGGAGACAATGCTTAGTATCATGCAATAGGTAAGGTAGAGCATAGCCTTGTGCAATTGAGGAGGCAGGGATTAGCCTCATGCAAAATAGAGACAATGCTTTGTCTCGTGCAATAGGAAAGGCACAGCTTAGCCTTATGCAATTAAGGAGTCAGGGCTTAGCCTCATGCAAGATGAGAGCCAATGCTTAGTCGCATGCAATAGGAAAGGCATAGCTTAGCCTTGTGCAATTAAGGAGGCAGAGCTTAGCCTCATGCGAAATGGAGACAATGCTTAGTATCATGCAATAGGAAAGGGTAGAGCATAGCCTTGTGCAATTAAGAAGGTAGAACATAGCCTCATGCAAAATTGAGACAATGCTTAGTCTCATGCAATAGGAAAGTCAAAGCTTAGCCTTGTGCAATTAAGGAGGCAGGGCTTAGCCTCATGCCAAATGGAGACAATGCTTTGTCTCGTGCAATAGGAAAGACACAGCTTAGCCTTATGCAATTAATGAGTCAGGGCTTAGCCTCATGCAAGATGAGAGCCAATGCTTAGTCGCATGCTATAGGAAAGGCAGAGCTTAGCCTTGTGCAATTGAGGAGGCTAGGATGGGAGACAATGCTTAGTCTCATGCAATAGGAAAGGCATAGCTTAGCCTTGTGCAATTAAAAAGGCAGAGCTTTGCCTCATGGAAGATGGGAGACAATGCTTAGTCTTATGCAATAGGAAAGGAATAACTTAGCCTTGTGCAATTAAGGAGGCAGAGCTTAGCCTAATGCAAAATGGAGACAATGCTTAGGCTCATGCAATAGGAAAGGCATAGCTTAGACTTGTGTAATTAAGGAGGCAGAGCATAGCCTCATGCAAAATGGAGATAATGCTTAGTATCATGCGATAGGAAATATAGAGCTTAGCCTTGTGCAATTGAGGAGGCAGGGCTTAGCCTCATGCAATATGGGAGACAATGCTTAGTCTCATGGAATAGGAAAGGCATATCTTAGCCTTGTGCAATTAAGGAGGCAGAGCTTAGCCTCGTGCAAAATGGAGACAATGCTTAGTCTCATGCAATAGGAAAGGCATAGCTTAGCATTGTGCAATTAAGGAGGCAGAGCTTAGCCTCATGCAAAATGGAGACAATGCTTAGTATCATGCAATAGGAAAGGGCAAAGCTTAGCCTTGTACAATTAAGGAGGCAGATCTTAGCCTCATGCAAAATTGAGAAAATGCTTAGAATCATGCAATAGGAAAGGCAGAGTTTAGCCTTGTGCAATTAAGGAGGTAGGGCTTAGCCTCATCCAATATGGAGACAATGCTTTGTCTCGTGCAATAGGAAAGGCACAACTTAGCCTTATGCAATTAAGGAGTCAGGGCTTAGCCTCATGCAAGATGAGAGCCAATGCTTAGTCGCATGATATAGAAAAGGCAGAGCTTAGCCTTGTGCAATTAAGGAGGCAGAGCTTAGCCGCATTCAAGATGGGAGACAATGCTTAGTCTCATGCAATAGGAAATGCATAACTTAGCCTTGTGCAATTAAAGAGGTAGAGCTTAGCCTCATGCAAAATGGAGACAATGCTTAGTCTCATGCAATAGGAAAGGCATAGCTTAGCCTTGTGCAATTAAGGAGGCAGAGCTTAGCCGCATGCAAGATGGGAGACAATGCTTAGTCTCATGCAATAGGAAAGGCATAACTTAGCCTTGTGCAATTAAAGAGGTAGAGCTTAGCCTCATGCAAAATAGAGAAAATGCTTAGTCTCATGCAATAGGAAAGGCATAGCTTAGCCTTGTGCAATTGAGGAGGCTGGGATGGGAGACAATGCTTAGTCTCATGCAATAGGAAAGGCATAGCTTAGCTTGTGCAATTAAGGAGGCAGAGCTTAGCCGCATGCAAGATGGGAGACAATGCTTAGTCTCATGCAATAGGAAAGGCATAACTTAGCCTTATGCAATTAAAGAGGTAGAGCTTAGCCTCATGCAAAATGGAGACAATGCTTAGTCTCATGCAATAGGAAAGGCATAGCTTAGCCTTGTGCAATTAAGGAGGCAGAGCTTAGCCTCATGCAAAATGGAGACAAGGTGTTACAACCCAAATTCGCATACCATAAATCACGCCGTAAGTTAGTCGATGTAAATCCAAGAAGAGATTATCTTTGAGATGATAAGAAGTTAATCCTAATGGTCTTAAACGATACAAGGGTGTATAAGAGTGGTTAACAAATATTAGAAGTTAAACGAATCAAGGATGTTGTAACCCGTATTTTTGGGTAACACTAGAGGTGATTAATTGTCCCAAGAGGTCTTGTTTTAATGTATTTGAATCATATAATATCCGCATCATAAGTCTTGAATTCAAGCGAGTTATGAAACAAAAGTCGATAAACATTGTCGCAACTTAGGTTTATAATTTTACTTAAACTTTAGGTCAAATGTTACTGCATTTTTCTCCCAATGTGCTTGGAATTATGGGGTGATCTACGTATCAAATTGAAGATCTATGAGTCTAGTTTCCAACGCATTAAACCGTTCATCGATACGATCTCGGAATAGAGAGATATTCGCGTTTTCGCGGGAGTACGCCAAGCTGCTCTCTATGGGGCCCACAAAGGCTGTTTAAGACATATGGACATATATAAGATATCTCAACCCCGTTTTAAGTCATTATGTTTCAGTATATTCAGACCTTATAACCTTAAAAACAGTCTCTCAAGGTTCTCTCATGATCCAAGACCCAAACAAAGGGCAAACAACACAAATCAAATGTCGGGAATCCCGTGGCGCTAGTAAGTTTCTTGTTCTTCTTGTTGTTGCTGATTTTTGTGTTGTTCCAGCTCGTGTGGGAGGTTGTTTTAAGTGTTTTATGTCCTGTAAATACACCTTCATGTTTTTAATATCAACCCTAGGTGATTTCAAGTCTTCTAAAGTAATTCTAGTACCGAAAAACCCGAATTAATTGCTAGTTTTGCTTCCTTGTTCTTGTGGCAGAATTGAAGGGATATTTCGTGAAAAATTAAGGTCAAATTGGAGTTGTTCTTTCTGTTTAAATGTAAGGAACCTCTTACTCTATATATATTTAAGATTATCCAAGTTGCAGCTAAGTCGTTGAAGCTAGAACTTGTGAAATATATATCAAAAGGCTTGGTAGTAATGTTGTTGGTTGGTGGACTACTTTGGAGGCTCAATATGATTATTAATGATGTTGTTTGGGATGTTTGGTGATTGTATTGACTTGTGGGAAGTCATATAAATAGGGGAGGTGCTGTCCGTTTCATCGTAAAATAGGTTGTGGTCAATACATAATAGTTACGACGCTTAAACGATAATGATAGTGTCATTTGTCTTATTGTAGACTAAGGAGTAGTGACATTTGCATAGCTTGAGGTTGGGCAGTATATACAAGGTATGTGAGGCTATCCCCTTCATTCTTTTGCACGACTTCGATTGTACATAATGTAATGAACGAGCTCCCAAAGATACTCTACTCTTAGAAGCTAGCAGTACTTACATTGCTGCCCTTCTTATGAAACGATTGATATTGATGTTACTTCTCTTATTCTTATATTATCAATGTTGTTGGTAGTTCCTTATTCTTATAAGATTCTTGATGAAGAGTTAATCCTAATAACGTGTACGAAGGATACCAACCTTATGTCATTCCGAAAGGTTCAAAATGTGATTCCAATGAGTCCAGCATGCATCATATATATGTATCTATTTTACTCTACCGAGCCACGCTATAGTCGGCCGGGTACGGCACCTATTGTGCAACCACTGATCAGTTGGGTTTTACCGAGCTCCACGTGGCCGGGTACGATTCTACCGAGCCCTATGATGGCCGGGTACGTTTTACCGAGCCTATTATGGCCGGGTATGATATGATGATGGTGATGCCCACAAAGGCGTATGTTTTAAAAGTGTATGTATATATATGTATGTATCATGTATTTCATGTCAGTAGCCCTCAGAGGTACCCCAGATGTCACAGGTTGTATATTCTCTATCCCTGTTTACATTACTGTTATTACTTATGCTTTCTTGCCTCACATACTCAGTACTTTATTCGTACTGACGTCCTTTTTATTTGTGGACGCTGCATGTCGTGCTGCAGGTCCTGATAGACAAGTAGACGTAGCTTCCCCACCACAGTAGGCTGTCCAATTCTGCAGTTATTGGCGAGATCCCTTCTCCTGACTTGCCGTGGTCTTGGTATGCATTTTTGTCATAGACATTATGGGTATGTCGGGGCCCTGTTCCGGCAATGTTGTAGAACTTATGTTCCTTTAGAGGCTCATAGACAGGTGTCGACTTATGTATGGTTTAGAATGCCTTTTCGGCTGATTTTTGTTGTATAGTCTTTCATGGCATCATGATAGCTCGTACCTTATATATAGTTTCTTGACAGTCTTGTCGTCCTATGTTATGTATGTTCATGACATTATCTTTTATTGTTGGATGTTCATGATCCATGTCTACTATTTATATTAATCTTGTCGGCCCTTAAAGATAATAAGGAAGGTTAGATAAAATGTACATTGGTGCTCGACAAGTATGGCCCGGGTGCTAGTCATGACCCTCCAGTTGGGTCGTGACAAACTTGGTATCAGAGCAAGTCTGTCCTAGGGGATGTCTATGAGCCGTGTCTAGTAGAGTTTTGATTATGGATGTGTAGCACGCCACATTTATAATCAGGAGGCTACGTGACATCTAGGGTTGTTACCTTCTTCCTGAATCTAGATCGTGCGTAGAGTTGAGTAGTAAGTGTTCATATCTAATATTCACCTTGTTTTCTTTCAGCGATGCCTTCGACTAGGAAGCAAGCAATTAGTAAACGGCTTGATACAGCTGTGGGAGAGGGTAACATTCAGGTGCCTCCAGCCAGAGCAGTCCAAAGTAAGGCTCAGAGTGAGATGCCGTCTCATACCTCTCTGTCTCCTCCAGAGGATATTAGGAGGCACCCAGTACATCCAGTTCCTCCGTCTAGCACTACAGACCACGATATGCGTAGTGCGGTGTAATTGTTGACTAGCTTGGTAGCTGCTCAGGCTCAGAGGCAGAATACCGGTGCTGCTGATAAACCGGTTAGTGCGAGAGTTCGTGATTTTATTAATCTAGACCCTCCAGTGTTTACCGGATCAGATCCCAAGGAGGACCCACAAACATTTATTGATCAGATTCATCGTACATTGCGGGTTATGCATGCTAGTGATACGGAGGCAGTAGAGTTGGCTTCTTATCGGTTACAGGATTTAGCGATTTTCTGGTATGATAGTTGGGAGAGATCTAGGGGTCCGAACGTTCCTCCAGCCGTGTGGAAGGAATTTTCTGAGGCCTTTCTTCGTCACTACTTGCCAGTTGAGACACGACGAGCTAGAGCTGATAAGTTCTTGAACCTTCGATAGGGTAATATGAGTGTACGAGAGTATAGTATATAGTTTGATTCTTTAGCAAGGTTTGCTCCCCATATGGTGGCCGAGATGAGTGATAGGGTGCATCTATTCGTGAACGGGTTGGGACCACATCTGATAAATGAGTGCACAACAGCCTCCTTGGTAGAGGGCATGGATATTTCCCATATTCAGGCTTATGCCCAGACCCTAGAGGATCGTAAGCGCCAGCAAAGGGCAGATAGGGAGCAGGATAGGGGCCAGCATAAGAGGGCAAGATTTATAGGGTATTCTGATGAGTTCAGAGGCAGTATCAGGCCCCAATCTTCGAGGAGTTCGGCGCCACCTGTAGCTAGTGCTCCTCCAAAGTTTCAGAGGCCTCGGTATGATCAATTTACCTATTCTGGTTCAGGTCAGAGTTTGAGGGCATCAGGCTCATAATTTTATAGAGATACTAGTCAGACGAGACCCCCAACACCTTGTTGTGATCAGTGCGGCAAGGCCCACTTTGGATTGTGTCGTCGAGGTTCCGATGCGTGCTATTCTTGCGGACAGCATGGCCATATGATGCGGGATTGTCCTAACAGAGGAGGTGGTGGTATGGCTCAACCGACTGGATCTGTGTCTGGTTCTTCCTCATCAGTTCGACCTCCAGCACAAGGTTTTCAACAGGCGACAGTTCGTGGTAGAGGTAGAGGTTCAGTGCCGAGTTCGAATGGTGCTCAAAATTGAACCTATGCTCTAATAGGTCGACAAGATCTCGAGTCATCTCCGGATGTTGTTACAGGTATATTGTCTGTGTTTTCTTATGATGTATATGCGCTAATTGATCCAGGATCTACCTTATCATATGTTACACCCTTTGTGGCTAATAAGTTTGGCATTGAACCTGAATTGATAAGTAAACCACTTGCGGTATCCACTCCGATAGGAGATTCTGTGATTGCTAGAAGGGTATATAAAGGTTGCACTGTGATGATTTGTAGTCATCAAACCTCGGCAAATTTATTTGAGTTAGAAATGGTTGATTTCGATGTGATAATGGGAATGGACTGGTTGGCCTCATGCTATGCAAATGTTGACTGTCGTACGAAGATGGTTAGGTTTCAGTTTCCTTGTGAACCCGCCATTGAATGGAAGGGGAACATTGCTACGCCGAAAGGTAGGTTTATTTCCTATCTTAAGGCAAGGAAGATGATCTCAAAAGGTTACATTTATCATCTTGTTCGCGTTAGGGATGCGGAGGCGAAGCCGCCTACTCTACAATTAATCCCCGTGGTCAATGAATTTCCAGATGTTTTCCCAGATGAACTCCCAGGCCTTCCTCCTGAAAGGGAGATTGAGTTTAGCATTGATGCATTGCCTGACACTCAACCGATCTCTATCCCTCCATACAGGATGGCCCCGGCAGAGTTGCGAGAGTTGAAGGCACAGTTGAAGGACTTGCTGGATAAGGGTTTCATTAGGCCTAGCACTTCACCTTGGGGTGCGCCAGTCTTGTTCGTGCGGAAGAAAGATGGGTCGTTAAGGATGTGTATCGATTATCGACAGTTGAATAAGTTTACAATAAAGAACAAGTATCCACTTCCAAGAATTGATGACCTGTTTGACCAACTCCAGGGTGCCAAGTATTTCTCCAAGATTGACTTGCGTTCAGGGTATCATCAGGTGAGGGTTAAGGAGAAGGATATTCCAAAGATGGCCTTCCAGACAAGATATGGGCATTTTGAGTTCTTGGTGATGTCGTTCGGGCTAACAAATGCCCCATTAGCTTTTATGGATCTCATGAATAGTGTATTCAGGCCCTATCTTGATGTGTTCGTGATCGTATTCATTGATGACATTCTGGTGTATTCTCGTTCGGAGGCGGAACATGCGGGCCACTTGCGGATAGTATTACAGACCCTTCAGGATCATAAGTTATATGCTAAGCTCTCTAAATGTGAATTCTGGCTGAACTCAGTAGCATTCCTTGGCCATGTGATATCTGATGAGGGTATTAGTGTCGACACTCAGAAGATCGATGCAGTGAAGAATTGGCCGAGACCTACAACACCGTCAGAAGTCCGCAGCTTCCTGGGGCTAGCAGGATATTATAGGCGGTTTGTAGAAGGGTTTTCCTCTATATCAGCACCATTGACTAAGTTAACACAGAAAGCTACCAAGTTCCAGTGGTCTAATGCTTGTGAATATAGTTTTCAGGAGCTAAAGAATCGATTGACATCCGCGCCAGTGCTCACTCTCCCAGAAGGAACAAAAGGTTATGTGGTATATTGTGATGCCTCAGGTATAGGTTTGGGGTGCGTATTGATGCAACGTGGGAAGGTGATTGCTTATGCATCAAGACAATTGAAGAAGCATGAAAAGAATTACCCGACTCATGATTTGGAATTGGCTGCAGTAATATATGCTTTGAAGATATGGAGGCACTACTTATACGGCATCCATGTTGACATCTACACAGATCACAAGAGTTTACAATACATCTTCAAGCAGAAGGAGTTGAATTTGAGGCAGCGTAGGTGGCTTGAATTACTGAAAGACTATGACGTCGAGATATTGTACCATCCCGGTAAAGCCAATGTTGTGGCAGACGCTCTCAGCCGTAAGTCAATGGGAAGCTTAATACATATTGAGGCAGGTAGACAAGGGTTGACCAAAGAGCTTCACCAGCTGGCCAATATGAGAATCAGATTGTTGGACTCTGATGACGGAGGTGTTACTGTACAGAATACAGCAGAATCATCTTTGGTAGCCGAGGTAAAAGCACGGCAATATGAAGATCCTACCTTAGTAAGATTGAGAGAGGGAATTCAGTAGTGTAAGATTACAGCTTTCAAGATCGGAGGAGATGGGACACTGAGATACCAGGGCCGATTATGTGTGCCTAGTGTGGCAGGGTTGCGAGAGAAGATTATGATTGAGATTCATCAGTCCCGATATTCTATCCATCCTGGCTCGACAAAGATGTATCATGACGTTAAGGAGCAGTATTGGTGGGATAACATGAAGAAGTCTATTGCAGAATTTGTAGCCCAGTGTCCTAATTGTCAACAAGTAAAGATCGAGCATCAGAAACCCAGTGGATTGATTCAGAATATAGAGATTCCGACCTGGAAATGGGAGGTGATTAATATGGACTTCATTATTGGATTACCTCGCTCTTATCATAAGTTTGACTCCATTTGGGTGATAGTTGATCGACTTACAAAATCTGCCCATTTTCTACCAGTTAAGACAACTTACAACGGCTGAAGATTATGCGAAGTTATATATCAAGGAGATTGTTAGGCTTCATGGTGTGCCGGTATCTATTATATCAGACCGAGGAGCTCAATTTACGGCTAACTTTTGGAGGTCTTTTCAGAAGGGTTTAGGTACACAAGTAAATCTCAGCACTGCATTCCATCCGCAGACTGACGGACAGGCTGAACGTACCATCCATACGCTTGAAGATATGCTACGAGCATGTGTTCTAGATTTCAAGGGGAATTGGGATGACCATCTGGCACTTATAGAATTTGCCTACAATAATAGCTACCATTCCAGTATTAAAATGGTCCCGTATGAGGCACTGTACGGGAGGAGATGTAGATCACCAGTTGGATGGTTCAAAGTCGGTGAGACAGAATTATATGGGCCAGATTTGATTCATCAAGCCATTGAGAAGGTGAAAGTGATACAAGAGCGACTGAGGACGGCACAAAGCAGGCAAAAGTCTTATTCCGACGTCCGACGTCGTGATCTGGAATTTGAGGTTGGTGATTGGGTTTTCCTGAAGATCTCGCCGATGAAGGGTGTTATGCGTTTTGGGAAGAAGGGTAAGTTGAGTCCGCGGTATATTGGGCCGTACAAAATTCTTCGACGAATTGGACAGGTTGCTTACGAGTTAGAATTGCCATCTGAATTGGAATTTGTCCACCCGGTATTCCATGTATCTATGTTGAGGAAATGTATTGGAGACCCTTCTCGGGTCGTCCCTATCAAAGATGTACAAGTTACAAAGGATCTATCATATGATGAAGTGCCAGTGGCTATATTAGATCGACAAGTCCGCAAGCTGAGAACAAAGGATGTAGCTTCCGTGAAAGTATTATGGAGGAACAAGAATATAGAAGAAATGACATGGGAAGCAGAAGAGGAGATGAAGTCTAAATACCCTTACCTATTCCAGAGTGAAGATAACGAGGATGCCGGGGGAAAGAAGGACGCATTATAAGGTGAAACGGCTCTATGAGGTAAGCAATAGCTTGTGAATACTCTTTTTTTTAATACAAAATGGTGATATGCAGATAATGTACATATCCATAATGCTTTGTATAGTCTTGTAAGGCCATAGGTTGGGTTTAACTGCTTGCAAGTTTGGCTAGGTCGCAATAATTACGAGGTTGGAAGGATTCAGACCAAAAGTCATGGTGTCAGAAGAGGCCTAAAGGGGGGAATGCCCTGGCCTATGGATTTATTCATAGAACAATTGCCTAGATGGAAAGGCCAGAAATAAAGTATTTATGAGAGCAATAGGTTATGAGACTGATAAGTGCACCAGTCAACATTCGAGGACGAATGTTCCAAAGGGGGGAATGATGTTACAACCCATGTTTTCGTACGTATGAGTCGTCATAAGTCAATTGATGTAAGCTCAGAAGTGAAATCATATTTGAAAAGTTTGCAAAGTAAGTTAATCATATTACCTCGGAGGTTACAAATATTAAAGATCATTAACAACAAGTACAAAGATGGTTGGAAGTTTCACAAGCTAAAGGAATTGAAAACAAATAATGTTTCGTCGAAAGTCGACAAATTGGGAATGTTATAACATGTACTTTTGGAGTGAGACCAGGGTGTTTAAATTGATAAGTAGGTTATGTTATGATTTATATTAGTCATATTACATCCGTGTGTTATGTTTTTAAGTCAAGCGAGTTGTGGAACAAAAGTCGATGAAAGTCATCACAAGTTACATTCATAAGTTTTACTGAAACTTTGGGTCAAATGTAACTGCAATTTTATCCCAATATACTTAGAGTTATGGTGTGTTCCACCTATCAAATTAAAGCTCTATGAGTCTAGTTTCCAACGCATTAAACCATTTGTCAATACGACATCGGAGTAGAGAGATATGTGCATTTTTGCGATACTGCGCAAGCTGCTAGGTGACAAGTAGGTGTGTCACCTACTTGCTTAAATGAAAGCCCAAAAATGGGCCATTTCGGGTCGTCCAAAGAGGCCTTTTAAGGGCCTATTTTCTTCATATATTATACTTAAAATAGAGCATAATAACCAGACATAAGCTCTGCAAAGAATCCTCCCAAAAATTTCCCACAAACCCTAATTGATTTTCTCTCCCTTTCAAGTTCTAATTGGAGGTAAAACCTAGAGTTTGAAGAACCAAGATAGGAGCTGAGTTATCCAAAAAATAAGGTGAGTTTACTGCTCTCTTTCATTCATTTTGTCTGCTGTAAATTCATGGTAAGTCGTTCTATACTTGTAAGAACTCACGGGACGGTGATCGGAAGCCGTGAGTTCGAGTTATTCACTTGTAGCGGACTGTTTTGTGGACTGTTTTGTTGTGCTGTTGGGCAGCATCTTTTACTACTGTTTTGTGAGAGTTTTGGAGGAGGAAGGGTGTGGAGAAACACCACATAAATGCAGGATGTTGGGCTGGTCGTTCATCGTAACAATTTCGGGTTGTTGACACTACTACGGTGGTCGTTTTGTGTATGAAGCGATTGGGGTGTGTTGGGCTGTTTTGTAGTATTGTATGGTATGCATAAGGTTGGAAACTAATGTATATATGTTCTTATTGTTGTTTTTGGTGTTGTGGTGTTATCTTGAATTTGGAAGAAGTAAGGATTATAGGGGAGATGCTGTCCGTTTTAATACAAAATAAGCTTGTCGTTCGTTGTGCGTTAGTTGTACCTTTCGTAACTTAATGATAGTATTATTATCGTTGTTGTAGATTAAGGTGAGAAGAGGTGAGTTCAAGTTGGTGATTGGAAATATTGTGATAAGGTATGTTAAGGCTAAACCTTTCTTCATTTTGGCATGATCCCGTAACTACATGAGTTTGATAACGAGGCATAAAGAGAAGTTCGTATTCCTGAATTTATTCACATTATCCTAATCTCCGAAGTTACAGTATTCTCCCTTATCGAGACTTCATATTCAGTTTAGTATTGTCTTATTTCATCTAAGAGAGCAGAGAGTATATATATATATATATATATATATATATATATATATATATACAATGTTACAGTATGTTTACCACCATCGAGCTATAATCGATGGGCAGGCCCCTATTGGGCAACCACTGATCAGATGGTAAGTATATACCGAGCCTACTGTGGCCGAGCGCCTATGAGCGAGCCCAGAATGGCCGAGATACAGAGCCTAGTATGGCCGAGCGCCTATGAGCGAGCCTACTACGGCAGGGCAGTTACACATACCGAGCCTTATAGGGCCGGACAACTTTTTTACATACTATATGGAGAGAGTTGAGTCAGTATCAGCAGGTAAGCATATATTCAGATTATTTTTGACTCCCAGTTACATTTCGTTATTATATCATCAATTCAGTTTCAGCTTTCAGTTATTTTGTTGCCTTACATACTCAGTACATTATTTGTACTGACGTCCCTTTGTTGGGGACGCTGCATTTCATGCCTGCAGGTCCTGATAGACAGCTGGATAGACCTTCCCAGTAGACAGAGCCAAATATCAGCTTGGTTGGTAAGCTCCACTTCCCCGGAGTTACCAGGTCTAGACCTTGGAGTCTGTTATATATATACAGGTTTGATGGGTAGGTCGAGGCCCTGTCCCGACCATGATACAGTTCAACTATCTCTAGAGGCTTGTAGACAAGTCCTGTATAGTTTGTATAACAGTAGATGTTCACGGCGGCCTCCTCAGTCTGTACATTTATATATATATATATATATGAGTTTTTGGGTATGTTTACCCCTTAGATGAGACAGACGATATTTTTAGATGATTCAGAATATGGTCTCATCGGCGTAGGTTGAGGGTTATTCCTCTAGAGTTCACAGTTACAGAGTGGTACGCTCGGGCCGAGTATGGTACCGGGTGCCGGCCACGTCCCTTCAGGTTTGGGGCGTGACAAACTTGGTATCAGAGCAGTTCTATCCTAGGGAGTCTACAAGCCGTGTCTAGTAGAGTCTTGTTTATGGGTGTGTTGTGCACCACACTTATAAGCAGGAGGCTACAAGGCATTTAGGAGTCTGCTACCCTTCATTCAAATCCAAATCGTGCTATAGAGCTGAGTCATAAGAGTTCGAGCCAAAGCTTATGTTTGCTAATGATATAGCGATGCTTTCAATTAGAAAAATTATAACTAGTTAAAGGGCTAATACAACAGCATATAAAAGCATTAGTAGAGAGAGAATTTTTGATTACGTTGGCCCTGTTTGAGACCCTATTAGATCGTGCTTACCATATGTGCAAATTTCCCATTTACCCTAAGACGGGAATATCCAACATACCCCGTGAATAACAGGCCATGGGAGTATCAAAAGGTAAAAGTATAAGATTCAACAGGTAACAGAAGCAAGGTGAAGAAGGGTACGAGGTACCTAGTTAATGAAGATTGTCCGAATTTCCACGTCAGGCAGAGAATTAAAAGGATTCTAAGTTACCTTCAACAGAAATAGAGGTATGTACAATTAGTCACACCCATCTCAGTTATGCCCTATGGGAGCTAACATATATATTTAAAAGAAGGATGGGATATCAAGATCCAGTTTGGGTTAGAGTAACCCGAAATGGTGGATTGAGCCAGGGGAGCTAAAAGTGAAACAATGTTTTGTTGAAGTTTTCAGAATAATGCGAGTATTGGCAGGAGAATAAGAAGAGAGTAAATGAAATATTATGAGTAAGATGTGATAAATGGGTGATAACAGTAAATCAAAATATGATATGATGATAGAGTCTATAGTCAAGTGAAGGAAAAACATAAGAGGTGACAGGTCTTGAGACAATAAAAGAGTATAGGCCAAAAGTCATATCCTCATTTCGAGAAATGAGTTGGTGCGTCCAACATGATTACCAAGACAAAACAATTTAGACCCCCAGAGTAATAGAAATTAGCATGGGCTAGTGAACAAGATAAACTGAACATCAATTAGGGATCAAATGAGGTGATAATAGTTGACATCAAGAGAATTTCAAATATTACATTCCAGCAATAATACAATCGACAACAGAAGAATAACCTGTAAAGGTCCCTCAGGAAGATGCTTCCCTAAAGCAAGAACTTTGAGCAAAGTCAATCATAAGGGATTAAGTGTTCCAGTTACACTAGGTATCTGATACCGTCGTGTGTAAGATATTCAATCATCCTTGATACATTAGGAGCCAGTGCAAAAGTTAAGTTAAGTTAGAAGACATAACCCAAGAGTGGTTACCCAGAAGGTAAATATGAGCATGGACTGATGAGTAGTTAGAAGTTCATTCAGGAATTCAGTAAGAGCCTAGTCATGGATAGACAAGAGGTCTTAGATAAATCAGTAGACCATGCAAGATAAATGAAGTGAAACCCAACATAGGAAATTTGATCTCGTAGATACAACATCGTAATCCTTGAGGAATATTCTGATAGGAGTTGGGCAGTAAAAGGTACCGTATAAGTGTTATGGAAATAAAAGAGAGAGTGCCACTGAGGAGATAATAAAAATTCGAGTGCAGAAGTAACCCTACGAGCATAAGGGCATAGAGATAAGTAACTAAGGATAATTATTGGCGAGTCAGTATATCAAATCTTTCATCGGGTATACGATGTAAAAAGCTCACAGCTCTACTAGAGTCAGAGGGTCTTCCCTAAGTGCTACAACGAAAGACTAGCTGAGGAAATAAGGAAGAAGGCTTCAACATAAGCATAATGACCTAAAGAAGAAATGATGTTGTAACAACAGTCTCACTACAATATTATATACACTCCTTAAGAAAGTGGCACCTATCGTGGCTAATGAACGGGAAGTAAAAAAAAAAAAAAAAGTAATATTTGAGATCATATGAGTTGCACAAAATTCAAACAGGTGTGGGCACTAGGATAAGCCAAGTATTCATGCAATAAGTGGCAGAACGACCAGGAGAAGTAATTGCACACTTTTAAAGAAAACTGAGAAGGCACGAAAGGAATTATTAAATCAATGACCCAAAGTTAGTTATGTTATGACCGCACTTAACATTTCAGAGTATTATCCATGTAGCATATATGTTGACATTCCTACAACTATAAGAGACGCTGATATAAATTTAAAAGAAAGAATTGAGTCCACCTCACAGACAAAGGCTTGAATTGTTAGAAGATTATATTATGGATGTTCTATGGCGTCCACAAAAGGTGAAAGTAATAATACCCCGAGCAACAGATCGGAAGATAGCTTAAGCCTACTTAAAGGCTGGGAGAGAAGAGGAAACTAACGAGTTACATCAGGTAAGTGAATTAGGAGTCTGAACATTGCAAAATCACTCTTAACATTAGAGGTACAAGAAAGATAGTACAACAGCCATATTCTATAATGGCTCTACAATAAATCTAGAAAAAAAAAGTACCAGTCTCATAAGGAGTAAGTATGAAGCTCCCACCGGATTGTGTACGCACTAGAGGTGCAAGTTTATAGTAGAGCTTCAAGAAGTGGAAGTGAATTCTACCTATGTGGAAGGGAGGTTATTAAAGAGAGAGAAGATACAATGCGAGATTAAAAGCTAAGTAAGGTAAAGGTTAAGAAGGTACGAAATGCTCAAATGTAGAAGGTTGTGAATAGTCCATACATCAGTATAGCCTGAACGAACTCAGAGGAGTCTAAGACTATGAGAAATTTGAAGAGATAAAATGTTGCCCTGGTAGTAGAATAATGGTGTAATTGTGATATATAAGAGGATAACGTTAAGGCTATTGATTGGTTAATGATTCAAAGAGGAGGGAAACTCATGAATTGCATGAGATTAGAATACCCCTTATAAGATGAATCACGTTGGGATGCGATGAAATACACTTATTGAAGTATAGTATCATCCCTAGATGGATCAAGAAAATAACTTCAGATGTTTCCTAATGAGACGTGATCCCTAAGGACAATGTATTATGTAAGAGGTTTCAAGTTATCAATGGTAGATTATAGATCCACATTAAGGTGAATCAACAATAGGCAGATACAAGTTCCAAAGTATGAGATGATATCAGGCCTTCATTTTTAAGATGAACAGTAATGAGGAAGAACTAAAGGACTTAGATTTATACATATAGGATAAGAAGCGAGAGGTAACATGGAGTTGGGTAGCAAACCTCGGCAATAATAAACGGAAGCAAGTGTGATAGTGTAGTATGACCTACCTAGATGTAGTAAATCAATAAGGATATATTTACAAGGCTACGAAACAAGATATCGCAACAGTCGTAAGTTTGACAAATTACCGAGCGAAGAACTTTACTACACCTATATACACTGGGAGGAACAACTTGTCATAGTTCTATATATGTTCCCAAAGTGAGGCCTAGAGATTGGCTAAAAGCTGGAGGAAAAGGAACAGAAGAGTCGCATAGGCACACATATAAGGATAAAGTCGTACAAGATGAATGACAGAAGGTCGCAATAATTACGAGGTTGGAAGGATTCAGACCAAAAGTCATGGTGTCAGAAGAGGCCTAAAGGGGGGAATGCCCTGGCCTATGGATTTATTCATAGAACAATTGCCTAGATGGAAAGGCCAGAAATAAAGTATTTATGAGAGCAATAGGTTATGAGACTGATAAGTGCACCAGTCAACATTCGAGGACGAATGTTCCAAAGGGGGGAATGATGTTACAACCCATGTTTTCGTACGTATGAGTCGTCATAAGTCAATTGATGTAAGCTCAGAAGTGAAATCATATTTGAAAAGTTTGCAAAGTAAGTTAATCATATTACCTCGGAGGTTACAAATATTAAAGATCATTAACAACAAGTACAAAGATGGTTGGAAGTTTCACAAGCTAAAGGAATTGAAAACAAATAATGTTTCGTCGAAAGTCGACAAATTGGGAATGTTATAACATGTACTTTTGGAGTGAGACCAGGGTGTTTAAATTGATAAGTAGGTTATGTTATGATTTATATTAGTCATATTACATCCGTGTGTTATGTTTTTAAGTCAAGCGAGTTGTGGAACAAAAGTCGATGAAAGTCATCACAAGTTACATTCATACGTTTTACTGAAACTTTGGGTCAAATGTAACTGCAATTTTCTCCCAATATACTTAGAGTTATGGTGTGTTCCACCTATCAAATTAAATCTCTATGAGTCTAGTTTCCAATGCATTAAACCATTTGTCAATACGACATCGGAGTAGAGAGATATGTGCATTTTTGCGATACTGCGCAAGCTGCTAGGTGACAAGTAGGTGTGTCACCTACTTGCTTAAATGAAAGCCCAAAAATGGGCCATTTCGGGTCGTCCAAAGAGGCCTTTTAAGGGCCTATTTTCTTCATATATTATACTTAAAATAGAGCATAATAACCAGACATAAGCTCTGCAAAGAATCCTCCCAAAAATTTCCCACAAACCCTAATTGATTTTCTCTCCCTTTCAAGTTCTAATTGGAGGTAAAACCTAGAGTTTGAAGAACCAAGATAGGAGCTGAGTTATCCAACAAATAAGGTGAGTTTACTGCTCTCTTTCATCCATTTTGTCTGCTGTAAATTCATGGTAAGTCGTTCTATACTTGTAAGAACTCACGGGACGGTGATCGGAAGCCGTGAGTTCGAGTTATTCACTTGTAGCGGACTGTTTTGTGGACTGTTTTGTTGTGCTGTTGGGCAGCATCTTTTACTACTGTTTTGTGAGAGTTTTGGAGGAGGAAGGGTGTGGAGAAACACCACATAAATGCAGGATGTTGGGCTGGTCGTTCATCGTAACAATTTCGGGTTGTTGACACTACTACGGTGGTCGTTTTGTGTATGAAGCGATTGGGGTGTGTTGGGCTGTTTTGTAGTATTGTATGGTATGCATAAGGTTGGAAACTAATGTATATATGTTCTTATTGTTGTTTTTGGTGTTGTGGTGTTATCTTGAATTTGGAAGAAGTAAGGATTATAGGGGAGATGCTGTCCGTTTTAATACAAAATAAGCTTGTCGTTCGTTGTGCGTTAGTTGTACCTTTCGTAACTTAATGATAGTATTATTATCGTTGTTGTAGATTAAGGTGAGAAGAGGTGAGTTCAAGTTGGTGATTGGAAATATTGTGATAAGGTATGTTAAGGCTAAACCTTTCTTCATTTTGGCATGATCCCGTAACTACATGAGTTTGATAACGAGGCATAAAGAGAAGTTCGTATTCCTGAATTTATTCACATTATCCTAATCTCCGAAGTTACAGTATTCTCCCTTATCGAGACTTCATATTCAGTTTAGTATTGTCTTATTTCATCTAAGAGAGCAGAGAGTATATATATATATATATATATATATATATATATATATATATACAATGTTACAGTATGTTTACCACCATCGAGCTATAATCGATGGGCAGGCCCCTATTGGGCAACCACTGATCAGATGGTAAGTATATACCGAGCCTACTGTGGCCGAGCGCCTATGAGCGAGCCCAGAATGGCCGAGATACAGAGCCTAGTATGGCCGAGCGCCTATGAGCGAGCCTACTACGGCAGGGCAGTTACACATACCGAGCCTTATAGGGCCGGACAACTTTTTTACATACTATATGGAGAGAGTTGAGTCAGTATCAGCAGGTAAGCATATATTCAGATTATTTTTGACTCCCAGTTACATTTCGTTATTATATCATCAATTCAGTTTCAGCTTTCAGTTATTTTGTTGCCTTACATACTCAGTACATTATTTGTACTGACGTCCCTTTGTTGGGGACGCTGCATTTCATGCCTGCAGGTCCTGATAGACAGCTGGATAGACCTTCCCAGTAGACAGAGCCAAATATCAGCTTGGTTGGTAAGCTCCACTTCCCCGGAGTTACCAGGTCTAGACCTTGGAGTCTGTTATATATATACAGGTTTGATGGGTAGGTCGAGGCCCTGTCCCGACCATGATACAGTTCAACTATCTCTAGAGGCTTGTAGACAAGTCCTGTATAGTTTGTATAACAGTAGATGTTCACGGCGGCCTCCTCAGTCTGTACATTTATATATATATATATATATGAGTTTTTGGGTATGTTTACCCCTTAGATGAGACAGACGATATTTTTAGATGATTCAGAATATGGTCTCATCGGCGTAGGTTGAGGGTTATTCCTCTAGAGTTCACAGTTACAGAGTGGTACGCTCGGGCCGAGTATGGTACCGGGTGCCGGCCACGTCCCTTCAGGTTTGGGGCGTGACAGTATAAGAGTGGTTAACAAATATTAGAAGTTAAACGAATCAAGGATGTTGTAACCCGTATTTTCGGGTAACACTAGAGGTGATTAATTGTCCCAAGAGGTCTTGTTTTAATGTATTTGAATCATATAATATCCGCATCATAAGTCTTGAAGTCAAGCGAGTTATGAAACAAAAGTCGATAAAAGTTGTCGCAACTTAGGTTTATAATTTTACTTAAACTTTAGGTCAAATGTTACTGCATTTTTCTCCCAATGTGCTTGGAATTATGGGGTGATCTACCTATCAAATTGAATATCTATGAGTCTAGTTTCCAACGCATAAAACCGTTCGTCGATACGATTGCGAAATAGAGAGATTCGCATTTTCGCGGGAGTGCGCCAAGCTGCTCTCTATGGGGCCCACAAAGGAGGTTTAAGACATATGGACATATATAAGATACCTCAACCCCGTTTTAAGTCATTATTTTTCAGTATGTTCAGACCTTATAACCCTAAAAACAGTCTCTCAAGGTTCTCTCATGATCCAAGACCCAAACAAAGGGCAAACAACACAAATCAAATGTCAGGAATCCCGTGGCGCTAGTAAGTTTCTTGTTCTTCTTGTTGTTGCTGATTTTTGTGTTGTTCCAGCTCGTGTGGGAGGTTATTTTAAGTTTTTTTATGTCCTGTAAATACACCTTCAAGTTTTTAATATCAACCCTAGGTGATTTCAGGTCTTCTAAAGTAATTCTAGTGCCGAAAAACCCGAATTAATTGCTAGTTTCGCTTCCTTGTTCTTGTGGCAGAATTGAAGGGATATTTCGTGGAAAATTAAGGTCAAATTGGAGTTGTTCTTTCTGTTTAAAGGTAACGAACCTCTTACTCTATATATATTTAAGATTATCCAAGTTGCAGCTAAGTCGTTGAAGCTAGAACTTGTGAAATATATATCGAAAGGCTTGGTAGTAATGTTGTTGGTTGGTGGACTGTTTTGGAGGCTCAATATGATTATTAATGATGTTGTTTGGGCTGTTTGGTGATTGTATTGACTTGTGGGAAGTCATATAAATAGGGGAGGTGCTGTCCGTTTCATCGTAAAATAGGTTGTGGTCGATACATAATAGTTACGACGCTTAAACGATAATGATAGTGTCATTTGTCTTATTGTAGACTAAGGAGTCGTGACATTTGCATAGCTTGAGGTTGGGCAGTATATACAAGGTATGTGAGGCTATCCCCTTCATTCTTTTGCACGACTCCGATTGTACATAATGTAATGAACGAGCTCCCAAAGATACTCTACTCTTAGAAGCTAGCAGTACTTACATTGCTGCCCTTCTTATGAAATGATTGATATTGATGTTACTTCTCTTATTCTTATATTATCAATGTTGTTGGTAGTTCCTGATTCTTATAAGATTCTTGATGAAGAGTTAATCCTAATAACGTGTACGAAGGATACCAACCTTATGTCACTCCGAAAGGTTCAAAATGTGATTCCAATGAGTCCAGCATGCATCATATATATGTATCTATTTTACTCTACCGAGCCACGCTATAGTCGGCCGGGTACGGCACCTATTGTGCAACCACTGATCAGTTGGGTTTTACCGAGCTCCACGTGGCCGGGTACGATTCTACCGAGCCCTATGATGGCCGGGTACGTTTTACCGAGCCTATTATGGCCGGGTACGATATGATGATGGTGATGCCCACAAAGGCGTATGTTTTAAAAGTTTATGTATATATATGTATGTATCATGTATTTCATGTCAGTAGCCCTCAGAGGTACCCAGATGTCACAGGTTGTATATTCTCTATCCCTGTTTACATTACTGTTCTTACTTATGCTTTCTTGCCTCACATACTCAGTACTTTATTTGTACTGACATCCTTTTTATTTGTGGACGTTGCATGTCGTGCTGAAAGTCCTGATAGATAGGTAGACGTAGCTCCCCCACCACAGTAGGCTGTCCAATTCAGCGGTTATTGGCGAGATCCCTTCTCCGGACTTGCCGTGGTCTTGGTATGCATTTTTGTTATAGACATTATGGGTATGTCGGGGCCCTGTTCCAGCAATGTTGTAGCACTTATGTTCCTTTAGAGGCTCATAGATAGGTGTCGACTTATGTATGGTTTAGAATGCCTTTTCAGCTGATTTTTGTTGTATAGTCTTTCATGGCATCATGATAGCTCGTACCTTATATATAGTTTCTTGACAGTCTTGTCGTCCTATGTTATGTATGTTCATGACATTATCTTTCATTGTTGGATGTTCATGATCCATGTCTACTATTTATATTGATCTTGTCGGCCCTTAAAGATAATAAGGAAGGTTAGATAAAATGTACATTGGTGCTCGGCAAGTATGGCCCGGGTGCTAGTCATGACCCTCCAGTTGGGTCGTGACACAATGCTTAGTCTCATGCAATAGGAAAGGGTAGAGCTTAGCCTTGTGCAATTAAGGAGGCAGAACTTATCCTCATGCAAAATTGAGACAATGGTTAGTCTCATGCAATAGGAAAGGCAAAGCTTAGCCTTGTGCAATTAAGGAGGCAGGGCTTAGCCTCATCCAATATGGAGACAATGCTTTGTCTCGTGCAATAGGAAAGGCACAGCTTAGCCTTATGCAATTAAGGAGTCAGGGCTTCGCCTCATGCAAGATGAGAGCCAATGCTTAGTCCCATGTTATAGGAAAGGCAGAGCTTAGCCTTGTGCAATTGAGGAGGCTGGGATGGGAGACAATGCTTAGTATCAAGCAATAGGAAAGGCATAGCTTAGACTTGTGCAATTAAGGAGGCAGAGCTTAGCCTCATGGAAGATGGGAGACAATGCTTAGTCTTATGCAATAGGAAAGGCATAACTTAGCCTTGTGCAATTAAGGAGGCAGAGCTTAGTCTCATGCAAAATGGAGACAATGCTTAGTATCATGCGATAGGAAATATAGAGCTTATCCTTGAGCAATTGAGGAGGCAAGGCTTAGCCTCATGCAAGATGGGAGACAATGCTTAGTCTCATGCAATAGGAAAGGCATAGCATATCCTTGTGCAATTAAGGAGGCAGAGCTTAGCCTCATGCAAAATGGAGACAATGCTTAGATATCATGCAATAGGAAAGGCAGAGCTTAGCCTTTTGCAATTGAGGAGGCAAGGACTAGCCTCATGCAAAATGGAGATAATGCTTAGTATCATGCAATAGGAAAGGGCAGAGCTTAGCCTTTTGCAATTAAGGAGGCAGAACTTATCCTCATGCAAAATTGAGACAATGGTTAGTCTCATTCAATAGGAAAGGCAAAGCTTAGCCTTGTGCAATTAAGGAGGCAGGGCTTAGCCTCATCCAATATGGAGACAATGCTTTATCTCGTGCAATAGGAAAGGCACAGCTTAGCCTTATGCAATTAAGGAGTCAGGGCTTCGCCTCATGCAAGATGAGAGCCAATTCTTAGTCCCATGCTATAGGAAAGGCAGAGCTTAGCCTTGTGCAATTGAGGAGGCTGGGATGGGAGACAATGCTTAGTATCATGCAATAGGAAAGGCATAGCTTAGACTTGTGCAATTAAGGAGGCAGAGCTTAGCCTTATGGAAGATGGGAGACAATGCTTAGTCTTATGCAATAGGAAAGGCATAACTTAGCCTTATGTAATTAAGGAGGCAGAGCTTAGTCTCATGCAAAATGGAGACAATGCTTTGTATCATGCGATAGGAAATATAGAGCTTAGCCTTGTGCAATTGAGGAGGCAAGGCTTAGCCTCATGCAAGATGGGAGACAATGCTTAGTCTCATGCAATAGGAAAGGGTAGAGCTTAGCCTTGTGCAATTAAGGAGGCAGAACTTATCCTCATGCAAAATTGAGACAATGGTTAGTCTCATGCAATAGGAAAGGCAAAGCTTAGCCTTGTGCAATTAAGGAGGCAGGGCTTAGCCTCATCCAATATGGAGACAATGCTTTGTCTCGTGCAATAGGAAAGGCACAGCTTAGCCTTATGCAATTAAGGAGTCAGGGCTTCGCCTCATGTAAGATGAGAGCCAATGCTTAGTCCCATGCTATAGGAAAGGCAGAGCTTAGCCTTGTGCAATTGAGGAGGCTGGGATGGGAGACAATGCTTAGTATCATGCAATAGGAAAGGCATAGCTTAGACTTGTGCAATTAAGGAGGTAGAGCTTAGCCTCATGGAAGATGGGAGACAATGCTTAGTCTTATGCAATAGGAAAGGCATAACTTAGCCTTATGTAATTAAGGAGGCAGAGCTTAGTCTCATGCAAAATGGAGACAATGCTTTGTATCATGCGATAGGAAATATAGAGCTTAGCCTTGTGCAATTGAGGAGGCAAGGCTTAGCCTCATGCAAGATGGGAGACAATGCTTAGTCTCATGCAATAGGAAAGGGTAGAGCTTAGCCTTGAGCAATTAAGGAGGCAGAACTTATCCTCATGCAAAATTGAGACAATGGTTAGTCTCATTCAATAGGAAAGGCAAAGCTTAGCCTTGTGCAATTAAGGAGGCAGGGCTTAGCCTCATCCAATATGGAGACAATGCTTTGTCTCGTGCAATAGGAAAGGCACAGCTTAGCCTTATGCAATTAAGGAGTCAGGGCTTCGCCTCATGCAAGATGAGAGCCAATGCTTAGTCCCATGCTATAGGAAAGGCAGAGCTTAGCCTTGTGCAATTGAGGAGGCTGGGATGGGAGACAATGCTTAGTATCATGCAATAGGAAAGGCATAGCTTAGACTTGTGCAATTAAGGAGGCAGAGCTTAGCCTCATGGAAGATGGGAGACAATGCTTAGTCTTATGCAATAGGAAAGGCATAACTTAGCCTTATGTAATTAAGGAGGCAGAGCTTAGTCTCATGCAAAATGGAGACAATGCTTAGTATCATGCGATAGGAAATATAGAGCTTAGCCTTGTGCAATTGAGGAGGCAAGGCTTAGCCTCATGCAAGATGGGAGACAATGCTTAGTCTCATGCAATAGGAAAGGCATAGCATAGCCTTGTGCAATTAAGGAGGCAAAGCTTAGCCTCATGCAAAATGGAGACAATGCTTAGTCTCATGCAATAGGAAAGGCATAGCTTAGCCTTGTGCAATTAAGGAGGAAGAGCTTAGCCTCATGCAAAATGGAGATAATGCTTAGTATCATGCAATAGGAAAGGGCAGAGCTTAGCCTTTTGCAATTAAGGAGGCAGATCTTAGCCTCATGCAAAATTGAGACAATGCTTAGTATCATGCAATAGGAAAGGCAGAGCTTAGCCTTGTGCAATTAAATAGGCAGAGCTTAGCCTCATGCAAAATGGAGATAATGTTTTGTTTCGTGCAATAGGAAAGGCAGAGCTTAGCCTTATACAATTAAGGAGTCAGGGCTTAACCTAATGCAATATGAGAGCCAATGCGTAGTCGCATGCTATAGGAAAGGCAGAGCTTAGCCTTGTGCAATTGAGGAGGCTGGGATGGGAGACAATGCTTAGTCTCATGCAATAGGAAAGGCATAGCTTAGCCTTGTGCAATTAAGGAGGAAGAGCTTAGCTGCATGCAAGATGGGAGACAATGCTTAGTCTCATGCAATAGGAAAGGCATAACTTAGCCTTGTGCAATAAAGGAGGCAGAGCTTAGCCGCATGCAATATGGGAGAGAATGCTTTGTCTCGTGCAATAGGAAAGGCAGAGCTTAGCCTTATGCAATTAAGGAGTCGGGGCTTAGCCTAATGCAAGATGAGAGCAGTCGCATGCTATAGGAAAGGCAGACCTTAGCCTTGTGCAATTGAGGAGGCTGGGAAGCGAGACAATGCTTAGTCTCATGCAATTGAAAAGGCATAGCTTAGCCTTGTTCAATTAAGGAGGCAGAGCTTAGCCGCATGCAAGATGGGAGACAATGCTTAGTCTCATGCAATAGGAAAGGCATAACTTAGCCTTGTGCAATTAAAAAGGTAGAGCTTAGCCTCATGCAAAATAGAGACAATGCTTAGTCTCATGCAATAGGAAAGGCATAGCTTAGCCTTGTGCAATTAAGGAGGCAGAGCTTAGCCTCATGCAAAATGGAGACAATGCTTAGTCTCATGCAATAGGAAAGGCATAGCTTAGCCTTGTGCAATTAAGGAGGAAGAGCTTAGCCTCATGCAAAATGGAGACAATGCTTAGTATCATGCAATAGGAAAGTTAGAGCTTAGCCTTGTGCAATTAAGGAGGCAGATCTTAGCCTCATGAAAAATTGAGACAATGCTTAGTCTCATGCAATAGGAAAGGCATAGCTTAGCCTTGTGCAATTAAGGAGGCAGAGCTTATCCTCATGAAAAATGGAGACAATGCATAATCTCATGCAATAGGAAAGGCAGAGCTTAGCCATGTGCAATTAAGGAGACAGAGCGTAGCCGCATGCAAGATGGGAGACAGTGCTTTGTCTCGTGCAATAGGAAAGGCATAGCTTAGCCCTGTGCAATTAAGGAGGCAGAGCTTAGCCTCATGCAAAATGGAGACAATGCTTAGTATCATGCAATAGGAAAGGGCAGAGCTTAGCCTTGTGCAATTAAAGAGGCAGATCTTAGCCTCATGCAAAATTGAGACAATGCTTAGTATCATGTAGTAGGAAAGGCAGAGCTTAGCCTTGTGCAACTAAATAGACAGAGCTTAACCTCATGCAAAATGGAGACAATGCTTTGTCTCATGCAATAGGAAAGGCAGAGCTTAGCCTTATGCAATTAAGGAGTCAGGGCTTAGCCTAATGCAAGATGAGAGCCAATGCTTAGTCGCATGCTATAGGAAAGGCAAGGCATAGCCTTGTGCAATTGAGGAGGCTGGGATGGGAGACAATGCATAGTCTCATGCAATAGGAAAGCCATAGCTTAGCCTCATGCAATATGGGAGACAATGCTTAGTCTCATGCAATAGGAATGGCATAGCTTAGCCTTGTGGAATTAAGGAGGCAGAGCTTAGCCTCATTCAAAATGGAGACAATGCTTAGTATCATGCAATAGGAAAGGCAGAGCATAGCCTTGTGCAATTGAGGAGGCAAGGATTAGCCTCATGCAAAAGGGAGACAATGCTTTGTCTCATACAATAGGAAAGGCACAACTTAGCCTTATGCAATTAAGGATTCAGGGCTTAACCTCATGCAAGATGAGAGCAAATGCTTAGTCGCATGCAATAGGAAAGGCATAGCTTAGCCTTGTGCAATTAAGGAGGCAGAGCTTAGGCTCAAGCAAAATGGAGACAATTCTTAGTCTCATGCAATAGGAAAGGCAGATCTTAGACTTGTGCAATTAAGGAGGTAGATCTTAGCCTCATGCAAAATGGAGACATTGATTAGTCTCATGCGATAGGAAAGGCATAGCTTAGCCTTGTGCAATTAAGGAGGCAGAGCTTAGCCGCATGCAAGATGGGAGACAATGCTTAGTCTCATGCAATAGGAAAGGCATAACTTAGCCTTGTGCAATTAAAGAGGTAGAGCTTAGCCTCATGCAAAATGGAGACAATGCTTAGTCTCATGCAATAGGAAAGGCATAGCTTAGCCTTGTGCAATTAAGGAGGCAGAGCTTAGCCTCATGCAAAATGGAGACAATGCTTAGTCTCATGCAATAGGAAAGGCATAGCTTAGCCTTGTGCAACTAAGGAGGAAGAGCTTAGCCTCATGCAAAATTGAGACAATGCTTAGTATCATGCAATAGGAAAGTTAGAGCTTAGCCTTGTGCAATTAAGGAGGCAAATCTTAGCCTCATGAAAAATTGAGACAATGCTTAGTCTCATGCAATAGGAAAGGCATAGCTTAGCCTTGTGCAATTAAGGAGGCAGAGCTTATCCTCATGCAAAATGGAGACAATGCTTAATCTCATGCAATAGGAAAGGCAGAGCTTAGCCTTGTGCAATTAAGGAGGCCGAGCGTAGCCGCATGCAAGATGGGAGACAATGCTTTGTCTCGTGCAATAGGAAAGGCATAGCTTAGCCTTGTGCAATTAAGGAGGCAGAGCTTAGCCTCATGAAAAATGGAGACAATGCTTAGTATCATGCAATAGGAAAGGGTAGAGCTTAGCCTTGTGCAATTAAGGAGGCAGATCTTAGCCTCATGCAAAATTGAGACAATGCTTAGTATCATGTAATAGGAAAGGCAGAGCTTAGCCTTGTGCAACTAAATAGACAGAGCTTAGCCTCATGCAAAATGGAGACAATGCTTAGTCTCATGCAATAGGAAAGGCATAGCTTAGCCTCATGCAATATGGGAGACAATGCTTAGTCTCATGCAATAGGAAAGGCATAGCATAGCCTTGTGCAATTAAGGAGGCAGAGCTTAGCCTCATGCAAAATGGAGACAATGCTTAGTATCATGCAATAAGAAAGGCATAGCATAGCCTTGTGCAATTGAGGAGGCAGGGATTAGCCTCATGCAAAAGGGAGACAATGCTTTGTCTCGTGCAATAGGAAAGGCACAGCTTAGACTTATGCAATTAAGGAGTCAGGGCTTAGCCTCATGCAAAATGGAGATAATGCTTAGTATCATGCAATAGGAAAGGGCAGAGCTTAGCCTTTTGCAATTAAGGAGGCAGATCTTAGCCTCATGCAAAATTGAGACAATGCTTAGTATCATGCAATAGGAAAGGCAGATCTTAGCCTTGTGCAATTAAGGAGCTAGATCTTAGCCTCATGCACAATGGAGACATTGATTAGTCTCATGCAATAGGAAAGGCAGAGCT
This sequence comes from Nicotiana tomentosiformis, assembly GCF_000390325.3. Taxonomy (NCBI): domain Eukaryota; kingdom Viridiplantae; phylum Streptophyta; class Magnoliopsida; order Solanales; family Solanaceae; genus Nicotiana; species Nicotiana tomentosiformis. The sequence continues at coordinate 623,563 of NC_090819.1, read as the reverse complement.
TAACCTTGTGCAATTATGGAGGCAGAGCTTAGCCTCATGCAAAATGGAGACAATGCTTAGTATCATGCAATAGGAAAGGCAGAGCATAGCCTTGTGCAATTGAGGAGGCAGGGATTAGCCTCATGCAAAATGGAGACAATGCTTTGTCTTGTGCAATAGGAAAGGCACAGCTTAACCTTATGCAATTAAGGAGTCAGGGCTTAGCCTCATACAAGATGAGAGCCAATGCTTAGTCACATGCAATAGGAAATGCATAGCTTAGCCTCGTTCAATTAAGGAGGCAGAGCTTAGCCTCATGCAAAATGGAGAGAATGCTTAGTCTCATGCAATAGGAAAGGGTAGAGCTTAGCCTTGTGCAATTAAGGAGGCAGAACTTAGCCTCATGCAAAAGTGAGACAATCCTTAGTCTCATGCAATAGGAAAGGCAAAGCTTAGCCTTGTGCAATTAAGGAGGCAGGGCTTAGCCTCATGCAAAATGGAGACAATGCTTTGTCTCGTGCAATAGGAAAGGCACAGCTTAACCTTATGCAATTAAGGAGTCAGGGCTTAGCCTCATGCAAGATGAGAGCCAATGCTTAGTCGCATGCTATAGGAAAGGCAGAGCTTAGCCTTGTGCAATTGAGGAGGTTGGGATGGGAGACAATGCTTAGTCTCATACAATAGGAAAGTCATAGCTTAGCCTTGTGCAATTAAGGAGGCAGAGCTTAGCCTCATGGAAGATGGGAGACAATGCTTAGTCTTATGCAATAGGAAAGACATAACTTAGCCTTTTGCAATTAAGGAGGCAGTGCTTATCCTCATGCAAAATGGAGACCATGCTTAGGCTCATGCAATAGGAAAGGCATAGCTTAGCCTTGTGTAATTAAGGAGGCAGAGCTTAGCCTCATGCAAAATGGAGACAATGCTTAGTATCATGCGATAGGAAATATAGAGCTTAGCCTTGTGAAGTTGAGGAGGTAGGGCTTAGCCTCATGCAAGATGGGAGACAATGCTTAGTCTCATGCAATAGGAAAGGCATAGCTTAGACTTGTACAATTAAGGAGGCGGAGCTTAGCCTCATGCAAAATGGAGACAATGCTTAGTCTCATGCAATAGGAAAGGCATAGCTTAGCCTTGTGCAATTAAGGAGGTAGAGCTTAGCCTCATGCAAAATGGAGACAATGCTTAGTATCATGCAATAGGGAAGGGCAGAGCTTAGCCTTGTGCAATTAAGGAGGCAGTTCTTAGCCTCATGAAAAATTGAGACAATGCTTAGTATCATGCAATAGGAAAGGCAGAGCTTAGCGTTGTGCAATTAAATAGGCAGAGCTTAGCCTAGTGCAAAATGGAGACAATGCTTTGTCTCGTGCAATAGGAAAGCCAGAGCTTTGCCTTCAGGGCTTAGCCTAATGCAAGATGAGAGCCAATGCTTAGTCTCATGCTATAGGAAAGGCAGAGCTTAACCTTGTGCAATTGAGGAGGCTGGGATGGGAGACAATGCTTAGTCTCATGCAATAGGAAAGGCATAGCTTAGCCTTGAGCAATTAAGGAGGCAGAGCTTAGCCGCATGCAAGATAGGAGACAATGCTTAGTCTCATGCAATACGAAAGGCATAACTTAGCCTTGTGCAATTAAAGAGGTAGATCTTAGCCTCATGCAAAATGGAAACAATGCTTAGTCTCATGCAATAGGAAAGGCATAGCTTAGCCTTGTGCAATTAAGGAGGCAGAGCTTAGCCTCGTGCAAAATGGAAACAATGCTTAGTCTCATGCAATAGGAAAGGCATAGCTTAGCCCTGTGAAATTAAGGAGGCAGAGCTTAGCCTCATGCAATTAAGGAGGCAGATCTTAGCCTCATGAAAAATTGAGACATTGCTTAGTCTCATGCAATTGGAAAGGCATAGCTTAGCCTTGTGCAATTAAGGAGGCATAGCTGATCCTCATGCAAAATGGAGACCATGCTTAATCTCATGCAACAGGAAAGGCAGAGCTTAGCCTTGTGCAATTAAGGAGGCAGATCTTAGCCTCATGCAAAATGGAGACAATGCTTAGTCTCATGCATTAGGAAAGGCATAGCTTAGCCTTATGCAATTAAGGAGGCAGAGCTTAGCCTCATGCAAAATTGAGACAATGCTTAGTATCATGCAATAGGAAAGGGCGGAGCTTAGCCTTGTGCAATTAAGGAGGGAGATCTTAGCCTCATGAAAAATTGAGAAAATGCTTAGTATCATGCAATAGGAAAGGCAGAGCTTAGCCTTGTGCAATGAAATAGGCTGAGCTTAGCCTCATGCAAAATGGAGACAATGCTTAGTATCATGCGATAGGAAATATAGAGCTTAGCCTTGTGCAATTGAGGAGACAGGGCTTAGCCTCATGCAAGATGGGAGACAATGCTTAGTCACATGCAATAGGAAACGCATAGCTTAGCCTTGTTCAATTAAGGAGGCAGAGCTTAGCCTCATGCAAAATGGAGACAATGCTTAGTCTCATGCAATAGGAAAGGCATAGCTTAGCCTTGTGCAATTAAGGAGGCAGAGCTTAGCCTCATGCAAAATGGAGACAATGCTTAGTATCATGCAATAGGAAAGGGCAGAGCTTAGCCTTGTGCAATTAAGGAGGCAGATCTTAGCCTCATGAAAAATTGAGACAATGCTTAGTATCATGCAATAGGAAAGGCAGAGCTTAGCGTTGTGCAATTAAATAGGCAGAGCTTAGCCTATTGCAAAATGGAGACAATGCTTTGTCTCGTGCAATAGGAAAGGTAGAGCTTAGCCTTGTGCAATTGAGGAGGCTGGGATGGGAGACAATGCTTAGTCTCATGCAATAGGAAAGTCATAGCTTAGCCTTGTGCAATTAAGGAGGTAGAGCTTAGCCTCATGGAAGATGGGAGACAATGCTTAGTCTTATGAAATAGGAAAGGCATAACTTAGCCTTGTGCAATTAAGGAGGCAGTGCTTATCCTTATGCAAAATGGAGACAATGCTTAGGCTCATGCAATAGGAAAGGCATAGCTTAGCCTTGTGTAATTAAGGAGGCAGACCTTAGCCTCATGCAAAATGGAGACAATGCTTAGTATCATGCGATAGGAAATATAGAGCTTAGCCTTGTGCAATTGAGGAAGTAGGGCTTAGCTTCATGCAAGATGGGAGACAATCCTTAGTCTCATGCAATAGGAAAGGCATAGCTTAGCCTTGTGCAATTAAGGAGGCAGAGCTTAGCCTCATGCAAAATGGAGACAATGCTTAGTCTCATGCAATAGGAAAGGCATAGCTTAGCCTTGTGCAATTAAGGAGGCAGAGCTTACCCTCATGCAAAATGGAGACAATGCTTAGTATCATGAAATAGGAAAGGGCAGAGCCTAACCTTGTGCAATTAAGGAGGCAGATCTTAGCCTCATGCAAAATTGAGACAATGCTTAGTATCATGCAATAGGAAAGGCAGAGCTTAGCGTTGTGCAATTAAATAGGCAGAGCTTAGCCTCATGCAAAATGGAGACAATGCTTTGTCTCGTGCAATAGGAAAGGCACAGCTTAACCTTTTGCAATTAAGGTGTCAGGGCTTAGCCTCATGCAAGATGAGAGCCAATGCTTAGTCGCATGCTATAGGAAAGGCAAAGCTTAGCCTTGTGCAATTTAGGAGGTTGGGATGGGAGACAATGCTTAGTCTCATGCAATAGGAAAGTCATAGCTTAGCCTTGTGCAATTAAGGAGGCAGAGCTTAGCCTCATGGAAGATGGGAGACAATGCTTAGTCTTATGCAATAAGAAAGGCATAACTTAGCCTTGTGCAATTAAGGAGGCAGTGCTTATCCTCATGCAAAATGGAGACAATGCTTAGGCTCATGTAATAGGAAAGGCATAGCTTAGCCTTGTGTAATTAAGGAGGCTGAGCTTAGCCTCATGCAAAATGGAGACAATGCTTAGTATCATGCGATAGGAAATATAGAGCTTAGCCTTGTGCAATTGAGGAGGTAGGGCTTAGCCTCATGCAAGATGGGAGACAATGCTTAGTCTCATGCAATAGGAAAGGCATAGCTTAGCCTTGTGCAATTAAGGAGGCGGAGCTTAGCCTCATGGAAGATGGGAAACAATGCTTAGTCTTATGCAATAGGAAAGGCATAACTTAGCCTTGTGCAATTAAGGAGGCAGTGCTTATCCTTATGCAAAATGGAGACAATGCTTAGGCTCATGCAATAGGAAAGGCATAGCTTAGCCTTGTGTAATTAAGGAGGCAGAGCTTAGCCTCATGCAAAATGGAGACAATGCTTAGTCTCATGCAATAGGAAAGGCATAGCTTAGCCTTGTGCAATTAAGGAGGCAGAGCTTACCCTCATGCAAAATGGAGACAATGCTTAGTATCATGAAATAGGAAAGGGCAGAGCCTAGCCTTGTGCAATTAAGGAGGCAGATCATAGCCTCATGCAAAATGTAGACAGTGCTTAGTATCATGCAATAGGAAAGGCAGAGCTTAGCGTTGTGCAATTAAATAGGCAGAGCTTAGCCTCATGCAAAATGGAGACAATGCTTTGTCTCGTGCAATAGGAAAGGCACAGCTTAACCTTTTGCAATTAAGGTGTCAGGGCTTAGCCTCATGCAAGATGAGAGCCAATGCTTAGTTGCATGCTATAGGAAAGGCAAAGCTTAGCCTTGTGCAATTGAGGAGGTTGGGATGGGAGACAATGCTTAGTCTCATGCAATAGGAAAGTCATAGCTTAGCCTTGTGCAATTAAGGAGGCAGAGCTTAGCCTCATGGAAGATGGGAGACAATGCTTAGTCTTATGCAATTAGAAAGGCATAACTTAGCCTTGTGCAATTAAGGAGGCAGTGCTTATCCTCATGCAAAATGGAGACAATGCTTAGGCTCATGTAATAGGAAAGGCATAGCTTAGCCTTGTGTAATTAAGGAGGCAGAGCTTAGCTTCATGCAAAATGGAGACAATGCTTAGTATCATGCGATAGGAAATATAGAGCTTAGCCTTATGCAATTGAGGAGGTAGGGCTTAGCCTCATGCAAGATGGGAGACAATGCTTAGTCTCATGCAATAGGGAAGGCATAGCTTAGCCTTGTGCAATTAAGGAGGCGGAGCTTAGCCTCATGGAAGATGGGAGACAATGCTTAGTCTTATGCAATAGGAAAGGCATAACTTAGCCTTGTGCAATTAAGGAGGCAGTGCTTATCCTTATGCAAAATGGAGACAATGCTTAGGCTCATGCAATAGGAAAGGCAGAGCTTAGCCTTGTTTAATTAAGGAGGCAGAGCTTAGCCTCATGCAAAATGGAGACAATGCTTAGTATCATGCGGTAGGAAATATAGAGCTTAGCCTTGTGCAATTGAGGAAGTAGGGCTTTGTCTCATGCGAGATGGGAGACAATCCTTAGTCTCATGCAATAGGAAAGGCATAGCTTAGCCTTGTGGAATTAAGGAGGCAGAGCTTAGCCTCATGCAAAATGGAGACAATGCTTAGTCTCATGCAATAGGAAAGGCATAGCTTAGCCTTGTGCAATTAAGGAGGCAGAGCTTACCCTCATGCAAAATGGAGACAATGCTTAGTATCATGAAATAGGAAAGGGCAGAGCCTAGCCTTGTGCAATTAAGGAGGCAGATCTTAGCCTCATGCAAAATTGAGACAATGCTTAGTATCATGCAATAGGAAAGGCAGAGCTTAGCGTTGTGCAATTAAATAGGCAGAGCTTAGCCTCATGCAAAATGGAGACAATGCTTTGTCTCGTGCAATAGGAAAGGCACAGCTTAACCTTTTGCAATTAAGGTGTCAGGGGCTTAGCCTCATGCAAGATGAGAGCCAATGCTTAGTTGCATGCTATAGGAAAGGCAAAGCTTAGCCTTGTGCAATTGAGGAGGTTGGGATGGGAGACAATGCTTAGTCTCATGCAATAGGAAAGTCACAGCTTAGCCTTGTGCAATTAAGGAGGCAGAGCTTAGCCTCATGGAAGATGGGAGACAATGCTTAGTCTTATGGAATTAGAAAGGCATAACTTAGCCTTGTGCAATTAAGGAGGCAGTGCTTATCCTCATGCAAAATGGAGACAATTCTTAGGCTCATGTAATAGGAAAGGCATAGCTTAGCCTTGTGTAATTAAGGAGGCAGAGCTTAGCCTCATGCAAAATGGAGACAATGCTTAGTATCATGCGATAGGAAATATAGAGCTTAGCCTTGTGCAATTGAGGAGGTAGGGCTTAGCCTCATGCAAGATGGGAGACAATGCTTAGTCTCATGCAATAGGAAAGGCATAGCTTAGCCTTGTGCAATTAAGGAGGCGGAGCTTAGCCTCATGGAAGATGGGAAACAATGCTTAGTCTTATGCAATAGGAAAGGCATAACTTAGCCTTGTGCAATTAAGGAGGCAGTGCTTATCCTTATGCAAAATGGAGACAATGCTTAGGCTCATGCAATAGGAAAGGCATAGCTTAGCCTTGTGTAATTAAGGAGGCAGAGCTTAGCCTCATGCAAAATGGAGACAATGCTTAGTCTCATGCAATAGGAAAGGCATAGCTTAGCCTTGTGCAATTAAGGAGGCAGAGCTTACCCTCATGCAAAATGGAGACAATGCTTAGTATCATGAAATAGGAAAGGGCAGAGCCTAGCCTTGTGCAATTAAGGAGGCAGATCTTAGCCTTATGCAAAATTGAGACAGTGTTTAGTATCATGCAATAGGAAAGGCAGAGCTTAGCGTTGTGCAATTAAATAGGCAAGCTTAGCCTCATGCAAAATGGAGACAATGCTTTGTCTCGTGCAATAGGAAAGGCACAGCTTAACCTTTTGCAATTAAGGTGTCAGGGCTTAGCCTCATGCAAGATGAGAGCCAATGCTTAGTTGCATGCTATAGGAAAGGCAAAGCTTAGCCTTGTGCAATTGAGGAGGTTGGGATGGGAGACAATGCTTAGTCTCATGCAATAGGAAAGTCATAGCTTAGCCTTGTGCAATTAAGGAGGCAGAGCTTAGCCTCATGGAAGATGGGAGACAATGCTTAGTCTTATGCAATTAGAAAGGCATAACTTAGCCTTGTGCAATTAAGGAGGCAGTGCTTATCCTCATGCAAAATGGAGACAATGCTTAGGCTCATGTAATAGGAAAGGCATAGCTTAGCCTTGTGTAATTAAAGAGGCAGAGCTTAGCTTCATGCAAAATGGAGACAATGCTTAGTATCATGCGATAGGAAATATAGAGCTTAGCCTTATGCAATTGAGGAGGTGGGGCTTAGCCTCATGCAAGATGGGAGACAATGCTTAGTCTCATGCAATAGGGAAGGCATAGCTTAGCCTTGTGCAATTAAGGAGGCGGAGCTTAGCCTCATGGAAGATGGGAAACAATGCTTAGTCTTATGCAATAGGAAAGGCATAACTTAGCCTTGTGCAATTAAGGAGGCAGTGCTTATCCTAATGCAAAATGGAGACAATGCTTAGGCTCATGCAATAGGAAAGGCATAGCTTAGCCTTGTGTAATTAAGGAGGCAGAGCTTAGCCTCATGCAAAATGGAGACAATGCTTAGTATCATGCGGTAGGAAATATAGAGCTTAGCCTTGTGCAATTGAGGAAGTAGGGCTTAGTCTCATGCAAGATGGGAGACAATCCTTAGTCTCATGCAATAGGAAAGGCATAGCTTAGCCTTGTGGAATTAAGGAGGCAGAGCTTAGCCTCATGCAAAATGGAGACAATGCTTAGTCTCATGCAATAGGAAAGGCATAGCTTAGCCTTGTGCAATTAAGGAGGCAGAGCTTACCCTCATGCAAAATGGAGACAATGCTTAGTATCATGAAATAGGAAAGGGCAGAGCCTAGCCTTGTGCAATTAAGGAGGCAGATCTTAGCCTCATGCAAAATTGAGACAATGCTTAGTATCATGCAATAGGAAAGGCAGAGCTTAGCGTTGTGCAATTAAATAGGCAGAGCTTAGCCTCATGCAAAATGGAGACAATGCTTTGTCTCGTGCAATAGGAAAGGCAAAGCTTAACCTTTTGCAATTAAGGTGTCAGGGCTTAGCCACATGCAAGATGAGAGCCAATGCTTAGTCGCATGCTATAGGAAAGGCAAAGCTTAGCCTTGTGCAATTGAGGAGGTTGGGATGGGAGACAATGCTTAGTCTCATGCAATAGGAAAGTCATAGCTTAGCCTTGTGCAATTAAGGAGGCAGAGCTTAGCCTCATGGAAGATGGGAGACAATGCTTAGTCTTATGCAATTAGAAAGGCATAACTTAGCCTTGTGCAATTAAGGAGGCAGTGCTTATCCTCATGCAAAATGGAGACAATGCTTAGGCTCATGTAATAGGAAAGGCATAGCTTAGCCTTGTGTAATTAAGGAGGCAGAGCTTAGCTTCATGCAAAATGGAGACAATGCTTAGTATCATGCGATAGGAAATATAGAGCTTAGCCTTATGCAATTGAGGAGGTGGGGCTTAGCCTCATGCAAGATGGGAGACAATGCTTAGTCTCATGCAATAGGGAAGGCATAGCTTAGCCTTGTGCAATTAAGGAGGCGGAGCTTAGCCTCATGGAAGATGGGAAACAATGCTTAGTCTTATGCAATAGGAAAGGCATAACTTAGCCTTGTGCAATTAAGGAGGCAGTGCTTATCCTTATGCAAAATGGAGACAATGCTTAGGCTCATGCAATAGGAAAGGCATAGCTTAGCCTTGTGTAATTAAGGAGGCAGAGCTTAGCCTCATGCAAAATGGAGACAATGCTTAGTATCATGCGGTAGGAAATATAGAGCTTAGCCTTGTGCAATTCAAGAGGTAGATCTTAGCCTCATGCAAAATGGAAACAATGCTTAGTCTCATGCAAGAGGAAAGGCATAGCTTAGCCTTGTGCAATTAAGGAGGCAGAGCTTAGCCTCATGCAAAATGGAGACAATGCTTAGTCTCATGCAATAGGAAAGGCATAGCTTAGCCTTGTGCAATTAAGGAGGCAGAGCTTAGCCTCATGCAAAATGGAGACAATGCTTAGTATCATGCAATAGGAAAGGGCAGAGCCTAGCCTTGTGCAATTAAGGAGGCAGATCTTAGCCTCATGCAAAATTGAGACAATGCTTAGTATCATGCAATAGGAAAGGCAGAGCTTAGCGTTGTGCAGTTAAATAGGCAGAGCTTAGCCTCATGCAAAATGGAGACATAGCTTTGTCTCGTGCAATAGGAAAGGCACAGCTTAACCTTTTGCAATTAAGAAGTCAGGGCTTAGCCTCATGCAAGATGAGAGCCAATGCTTAGTCGCATGCTATAGGAAAGGCAAAGCTTAGCCTTGTGCAATTGAGGAGGTTGGGATGGGAGACAATGCTTAGTCTCATGCAATAGGAAAGTCACAGCTTAGCCTTGTGCAATTAAGGAGGCAGAGCTTAGCCTCATGGAAGATGGGAGACAATGCTTAGTCTTATGCAATTAAAAAGGCATAACTTAGCCTTGTGCAATTAAGGAGGCAGTGCTTATCCTCATGCAAAACGGAGATAATGCTTAGGCTCCTGCAATAGGAAAGGCATAGCTTAGCCTTGTGTAATTAAGGAGGCAGAGCTTAGCCTCATGCAAAATGGAGACGATGCTTAGTATCATGCGATAGGAAATATAGAGCTTAGCCTTGTGCAATTGAGGAGGTAGGGCTTAGCCTCATGCAAGATGGGAGACAATGCTTAGTCTCATGCAATAGGAAAGGCATAGCTTAGCCTTGTGCAATTACGGAGGCGGAGCTTAGCCTCATGCAAAATGGAGACAATGCTTAGTCTCATGCAATAGGAAAGGCATAGCTTAGCCTTGTGCAATTAAGGAGGCAGAGCTTAGCCTTATGCAAAATGGAGACAATGCTTAGTATCATGCAATAGGAAAGGGCAGAGCTTAGCCTTGTGTAATTAAGGAGGCAGATCTTAGCCTCATGAAAAATTGAGACAATGCTTAGTATCATGTAATAGGAAAGGCAGAGCTTAGCGTTGTGCAATTAAATAGGCAGAGCTTAGCCTCGTGCAAAATGGAGACAATGCTTTGTCTCGTGCAATAGGAAAGGCAGAGCTTAGCCTTCAGGGCTTAGCCTAATGCAAGATGAGAGCCATTGCTTAGTCTCATGCTATAGGAAAGGCAGAGCTTAACCTTGTGCAATTGAGGAGGCTGGGATGGGAGACAATGCTTAGTCTCATGCAATAGGAAAGGCATAGCTTAGCCTTGAGCAATTAAGGAGGCAGAGCTTAGCCGCATGCAAGATGGGAGACAATGCTTAGTCTCATGCAATACGAAAGGCATAACTTAGCCTTGTGCGATTAAAGAGGTAGATCATAGCCTCATGAAAAATGGAAACAATTCTTAGTCTCATGCAATAGGAAAGGCATAGCTTAGCCTTGTGCAATTAAGGAGGCAGAGCTTAGCCTCATGCAAAATGGAGACAGTGCTTAGTCTCATGCAATAGGAAAAGCATAGCTTAGCCCTGTGCAATTAAGGAGGCAGAGCTTAGCCTCATGCAAAATGGAGACAATGCTTAGTATCATGCAATAGGAAAGTTAGAGCTTAGCCTTGTGCAATTAACGAGGCAGATCTTAGCCTCATGAAAAATTGAGACAATGCTTAGTCTCATGCAATTGGAAAGGCATAGCTTAGCCTTGTGCAATTAAGGAGGCAGAGCTTATCCTCATGCAAAATGGAGACAATGCTTAATCTCATGCAATAGGAAAGGCAGAGCTTAGCCTTGTGCAATTAAGGAGGCAGATCTTAGCCTCATGCAAAATGGAGACAATGCTTAGTATCATGCGATAGGAAATATAGATCTTAGCCTTATGCAATTGAGGAGGTAGGGCTTAGCCTCATGCAAGATGGGAGACAATGCTTAGTCTCATGCAATAGGGAAGGCATAGCTTAGCCTTGTGCAATTAAGGAGGCGGAGCTTAGCCTCATGGAAGATGGGAGACAATGCTTAGGCTCATGCAATAGGAAAGGCATAGCTTAGCCTTCAGGGCTTAGCCTAATGCAAGATGAGACCCAATGCTTAGTCTCATGCTATAAGAAAGGCAGAGCTTAGCCTTGTGCAATTGAGGAGGCTGGGATGGGAGACAATGCTTAGTCTCATGCAATAGGAAAGGCATAGCTTAGCCTTGAGCAATTAAGGAGGCAGAGCTTAGCCGCATGCAAGATGGGAGACAATGCTTAGTCTCATGCAATACGAAAGGCATAACTTAGCCTTGTGCAATTAAAGAGGTAGATCTTAGCCTCATGCAAAATGGAAACAATGCTTAGTCTCATGCAAGAGGAAAGGCATAGCTTAGCCTTGTGCAATTAAGGAGGCAGAGCTTAGCCTCATGCAAAATGGAGACAATGCTTAGTATCATGCAATAGGAAAGGGCAGAGCTTAGCCTTGTGCAATTAAGGAGGCAGATCTTAGCCTCATGCAAAATTGAGACAATGCTTAGTATCATGCAATAGGAAAGGCAGAGCTTAGCGTTGTGCCATTAAATAGGCAGAGCTTAGCCTCATGCAAAATGGAGACAATGCTTTGTCTCGTGCAATAGGAAAGGTGTAGCTTAGCCTTCAGGGCTTAGCCTAATGCAAGATGAGAGCCAATGCTTAGTCTCATGCCATAAGAAAGGCAGAGCTTAGCCTTGTGCAATTGAGGAGGCTGGGTTGGGAGACAATGCTTAGTCTCATGCAATAGGAAAGGCATAGCTTAGCCTTGACCAATTAAGGAGGCAGAGCTTAGCCGCATGCAAGATGGGAGACAATGCTTAGTCTCATGCAATACGAAAGGCATAACTTAGCCTTGTGCAATTAAAGAGGTAGATCTTAGCCTCATGCAAAATGGAAACAATGCTTAGTCTCATGCAAGAGGAAAGGCATAGCTTAGCCTTGTGCAATTAAGGAGGCAGAGCTTAGCCTCATGCAAAATGGAGACAATGCTTAGTCTCATGCAATAGGAAAGGCATAGCTTAGCCTTGTGCAATTAAGGAGGCAGAGCTTAGCCTCATGCAAAATGGAGACAATGCTTAGTATCATGCAATAGGAAAGGGCAGAGCCTAGCCTTGTGCAATTAAGGAGGCAGATCTTAGCCTCATGCAAAATTGAGACAATGCTTAGTATCATGCAATAGGAAAGGCAGAGCTTAGCGTTGTGCAGTTAAATAGGCAGAGCTTAGCCTCATGCAAAATGGAGACATAGCTTTGTCTCGTGCAATAGGAAAGGCACAGCTTAACCTTTTGCAATTAAGAAGTCAGGGCTTAGCCTCATGCAAGATGAGAGCCAATGCTTAGTCAAATGCTATAGGAAAGGCAGAGCTTAGCCTTGTGCAATTGAGGAGGTTGGGATGGGAGACAATGCCTAGTCTCATGTAATAGGCAAGTCATAGCATAGCCTTGTGCAATTAAGGAGGCAGAGCTTAGCCTCATGGAAGATGGGAGACAATGCTTAGTCTTATGCAATAGGAAAGGCATAACTTAGCCTTGTGCAATTAAGGAGGCAGTGCTTATCCTCATGCAAAATGGAGACAATGCTTAGGCTCATGCAATAGGAAAGGCATAGCTTAGCCTTGTGTAATTAACGAGGCAGAGCTTAGCCTCATGCAAAATGGATACAATGCTTAGTATCATGCGATAGGAAATATAGAGCTTAGCCTTGTGCAATTGAGGAGGTGGGGCGTAGCCTCATTCAAGATGGGAGACAATGCTTAGTCTCACGCAATAGGAAAGGCATAGCTTAGCCTTGTGCAATTAAGGAGGCGGAGCTTAGCCTCATGCAAAATGGAGACAATGCTTAGTCTCATGCAATAGGAAAGGCATAGCTTAGCCTCATGCAAAATGGAGACAATGCTTAGTATCATGCAATAGGAAAGGACAGAGCTTAGCCTTGTGCAATTAAGGAGGCAGATCTTAGCCTCATGAAAAATTGAGACAATGCTTAGTATCATGCAATAGGAAAGGCCGAGCTTAGCGTTGTGCAATTAAATAGGCAGAGCTTAGCCTCGTGCAAAATAGAGACAATGCTTTGTCTCGTGCAATAGGAAAGGCAGAGCTTAGACTTCAGGGCTTAGCCTAATGCAAGATGAGAGCCAATGCTTAGTCTCATGCTATAAGAAAGGCAGAGCTTAGCCTTGTGCAATTGAGGAGGCTGGGATGGGAGACAATGCTTAGTCTCATTCAATAGGAAAGGCATAGCTTAGCCTTGAGCAATTAAGGAGGCAGAGCTTAGCCGCATGCAAGATGGGAGACAATGCTTAGTCTCATGCAATACGAAAGGCATAACTTAGCCTTGTGCAATTAAAGAGGTAGATATTAGCCTCATGCAAAATGGAAACAATGCATAGTCTCATGCAATAGGAAAGGCATAGCTTAGCCTAGTGCAATTAAGGAGGCAGAGCTTAGCCTCACACAAAATGGAGACAATGCTTAGTCTCATGCAATAGGAAAGGCATAGCTTAGCCCTGTGCAATTAAGGAGGCAGAGCTTAGCCTCACGCAAAATGGAGACAATGCTTAGTATCATGCAATAGGAAAGTTAGAGCTTAGCCTTGTGCAATTAAGGAGGCAGATCTTAGCCTCATGAAAAATTGAGACAATGCTTAGTCTCATGCAATTGGAAAGGCATAGCTTAGCCTTGTGCAATTAAGGAGGCAGAGCTTATCCTCATGCAAAATAGAGACAATGCTTAATCTCATGCAATAGGAAAGGCAGAGCTTAACCTTGTGCAATTAAGGAGGCAGATCTTAGCCTCATGCAAAATGGAGACAATGCTTAGTCTCATGCAATAGGAAAGGCATAGCTTAGCCTTGTGCAATTAATGAGGCAGAGCTTAGCCTCATGCAAAATGGAGACAATGCTTAGTATCATGCAATAGGAAAGGGCAGAGCTTAGCCTTTTGCAATTAAGGAGGCAGATCTTAGCCTCATACAAAATTGAGACAATGCTTAGTATCATGCAATAGGAAAGGCCGAGCTTAGCGTTGTGCAATTTAATAGGCAGAGCTTAGCCTCATGCAAAATGGAGACAATGCTTTGTCTCGTGCAATAGGAAAGGCAGAGCTTAGCCTTCAGGGCTTAGCATAATGCAAGATGAGAGCCAATGCTTAGTCTCATGCTATAAGAAAGGCAGAGCTTAGCCTTGTGCAATTGAGGAGGCTGGGATGGGAGACAATGCTTAGTCTCATGCAATAGGAAAGGCATAGCTTAGCCTTGAGCAATTAAGGAGGCAGAGCTTAGCCGCATGCAAGATGGGAGACAATGCTTAGTCTCATGCAATACGAAAGGCATAACTTAGCCTTGTGCAATTAAAGAGGTAGATCGTAGCCTCATGCAAAATGAAAACAATGCTTGGTCTCATGCAAGAGGAAAGGCATAGTTTAGCCTTGTGCAATTAAGGAGGCAGAGCTTAGCCTCATGCAAAATGGAGACAATGCTTAGTCTCATGCAATAGGAAAGGCAAAGCTTAGCCCTGTGCAATTAAGGAGGAAGAGCTTAGCCTCATGCAAAATGAAGATAATGCTTAGTATCATGCAATAGGAAAGTTAGAGCTTAGCCTTGTGCAATTAAGGAGGCAGATCTTAGCCTCATGAAAAACTGAGACAATGCTTAGTCTCATGCAATTGGAAAGGCATAGCTTAGCCTTGTGCAATTAAGGAGGCAGAGCTTATCCTCATGCAAAATGGAGACAATGCTTAATCTCATGCAATAGGAAAGGCAGAGCCTAGCCTTGTGCAATTAAGGAGGCAGATCTTAGCCTCATGCAAAATTGAGACAATGCTTAGTATCATGCAATAGGAAAGGCAGAGCTTAGCGTTGTGCAGTTAAATAGGCAGAGCTTAGCCTCATGCAAAATGGAGACAATGCTTTGTCTCGTGCAATAGCAATGGCACAGCTTAGCCTTCAGGGCTTAGCATAATGCAAGATGAGAGCCAATGCTTAGTCTCATGCTATAAGAAAGGCAGAGCTTAGCCTTGTGCAATTGAGGAGGCTGGGAGGGGAGACAATGCTTAGTCTCATGCAATAGGAAAGGCATAGCTTAGCCTTGAGCAATTAAGGAGGCAGAGCTTAGCCGCATGCAAGATGGGAGACAATGATTAGTCTCATGCAATACGAAAGGCATAACTTAGCCTTGTGCAATTAAAGAGG
The DNA here is from genome assembly GCF_000390325.3 of Nicotiana tomentosiformis. NCBI lineage: Eukaryota > Viridiplantae > Streptophyta > Magnoliopsida > Solanales > Solanaceae > Nicotiana > Nicotiana tomentosiformis. The sequence continues at coordinate 608,512 of NC_090819.1, read as the reverse complement.
TAGATATTAGCCTCATGCAAAATGGAAACAATGCATAGTCTCATGCAATAGGAAAGGCATAGCTTAGCCTAGTGCAATTAAGGAGGCAGAGCTTAGCCTCACACAAAATGGAGACAATGCTTAGTCTCATGCAATAGGAAAGGCATAGCTTAGCCCTGTGCAATTAAGGAGGCAGAGCTTAGCCTCACGCAAAATGGAGACAATGCTTAGTATCATGCAATAGGAAAGTTAGAGCTTAGCCTTGTGCAATTAAGGAGGCAGATCTTAGCCTCATGAAAAATTGAGACAATGCTTAGTCTTGCAAAATAGAGACAATTCTTAATCTCATGCAATAGGAAAGGCAGAGCTTAACCTTGTGCAATTAAGAAGGAAGATCTTAGCCTCATGCAAAATGGAGACAATGCTTAGTCTCATGCAATAGGAAAGGCATAGCTTAGCCTTGTGCAATTAATGAGGCAGAGCTTAGCCTCATGCAAAATGGAGACAATGCTTAGTATCATGCAATAGGAAAGGGCAGAGCTTAGCCTTTTGCAATTAAGGAGGTAGATCTTAGCCTCATGCAAAATTGAGACAATGCTTAGTATCATGCAATAGGAAAGGCCGAGCTTAGCGTTGTGCAATTTAATAGGCAGAGCGTAGCCTCATGCAAAATGGAGACAATGCTTTGTCTCGTGCAATAGGAAAGGCAGAGCTTAGCCTTCAGGGCTTAGCATAATGCAAGATGAGAGCCAATGCTTAGTCTCATGCTATAAGAAAGGCAGAGCTTAGCCTTGTGCAATTGAGTAGGCTGGGATGGGAGACAATGCTTAGTCTCATGCAATAGGAAAGGCATAGCTTAGCCTTGAGCAATTAAGGAGGCAGAGCTTAGCCGCATGCAAGATGGGAGACAATGCTTAGTCTCATGCAATACGAAAGGCTTAACTTAGCCTTGTGCAATTAAAGAGGTAGATCGTAGCCTCATGCAAAATGAAAACAATGCTTAGTCTCATGCAATTGGAAAAGCATAGCTTAGCCTTGTGCAATTAAGGAGGCAGAACTTACCCTCATGCAAAATGGAGACAATGCTTAGTATCATGAAATAGGAAAGGGCAGAGCCTAGCCTTGTGCAATTAAGGAGGCAGATCTTAGCCTCATGCAAAATTGAGACAATGCTTAGTATCATGCAATAGGAAAGGCAGAGCTTAGCGTTGTGCAGTTAAATAGGCAGAGCTTAGCCTCATGCAAAATGGATACAATGCTTTGTCTCGTGCAATAGGAAAGGCACAGTTTAGCCTTCAGGGCTTAGCATAATGCAAGATGAGAGCCAATGCTTAGTCTCATGCTATAAGAAAGGCAGAGCTTAGCCTTGTGCAATTAAGGAGGCTGGGATGGGAGACAATGCTTAGTCGCATGCAATAGGAAAGGCATAGCTTAGCCTTGAGCAATTAAGGAGGCAGAGCTTAGCCGCATGCAAGATGGGAGTCAATGCTTAGTCTCATGCAATACGAAAGGCATAACTTAGCCTTGTGCAATTAAAGAGGTAGATCGTAGCCTCATGCAAAATGGAAACAATGCTTAGTCTCATGCAAGAGGAAAGGCATAGTTTAGCCTTGTGCAATTAAGGAGGCAGAGCTTAGCCTCATGCAAAATGGAGACAATGCTTAGTCTCATGCAATAGGAAAGGCATAGCTTAGCCCTGTGCAATTAAGGAGGTAGAGCTTAGCCTCATGCAAAATGAAGATAATGCTTAGTATCATGCAATAGGAAAGTTAGAGCTTAGCCTTGTGCAATTAAGGAGGCAGATCTTAGCCTCATGAAAAATTGAGACAATGCTTAGTCTCATGCAATTGGAAAGGCATAGCTTAGCCTTGTGCAATTAAGGAGGCAGAGCTTATCCTCATGCAAAATAGAGACAATGCTTAATCTCATGCAATAGGAAAGGCAGAGCTTAGCCTTGTGCAATTAAGGAGGCAGATCTTAGCCTCATGCAAAATGGAGACAATGCTTAGTCTCATGCAATAGGAAAGGCACAGCTTAGCCTTGTGCAACTAAGGAGGCAGAGCTTAGCCTCATGCAAAATGGAGACAATGCTTAGTATCATGCAATAGGAAAGGGCAGAGCTTAGCCTTGTGCAATTAAGGAGGGAGATCTTAGCCTCATGCAAAATTGAGACAATGCTTAGTATCATGCAATAGGAAAGGCAGAGCTTAGCCTTGTGCAATGAAATAGGCAGAGCTTAGCCTCATGCAAAATGGAGACAATGCTTAGTATCATGCGATAGGAAATATAGAGCTTAGCCTTATGCAATTGAGGAGGCAGGGCTTAGCCTCATGCAAGATGGGAGACAATGCTTAGTCACATGAAATAGGAAATGCATAGCTTAGCCTTGTTCAATTTAGGAGGCAGAGCTTAGCCTCATGCAAAATGGAGACAATGCTTAGTCTCATGCAATAAGAAAGGGTAGAGCTTAGCCTTGTGCAATTAAGGAGGCAGAACTTAGCCTCATGCAAAATTGAGACAATGCTTAGTCTCATGCAATAGGAAAGGCAAAGCTTAGCCTTGTGCAATTAAGGAGGCAGGGCTTAGCCTCATGCAAAATGGAGACAATGATTTGTCTCGTGCAATAGGAAAGGCAGAGCTTAACCTTATGCAATTAAGGAGTCGGGGCTTAGCCTCATGCAAGATGAGAGCCAATGCTTAGTCGTATGCTATAGGAAAGGCAGAGTTTAGCCTTGTCCAATTGAGGAGGCAGATCTTAGCCTCATGCAAAATAGAGACTATGGTTAGTATCATGCAATAGGAAAGGCAGAGCATAGCCTTGTGCAATTGAGGAGGCAGGGATTAGCCTCATGTAAAATGGAGACAATGCTTTGTCTCGTGCAATAGGAAAGGCACATCTTAGCCTTATGCAATTAAGGAGTCAGGGCTTAGCCTCATGCAAGATGAGAGCCAATGCTTAGTCACATGCAATAGGAAACGCATAGCTTAACCTTGTTCAATTAAGAAGGCAGAGCTTAGCCTCATGCAAAATAGAGACAATGCTTAATCTCATGCAATAGGAAAGGCAGAGCTTAGCCTTGTGCAATTAAGGAGGCAGATCTTAGCCTCATGCAAAATGGAGACAATGCTTAGTCTCATGCAATAGGAAAGGCATAGCTTAGCCTTGTGCAATTAAGGAGGCAGAGCTTAGCCTCATGCAAAATGGAGACAATGCTTAGTATCATGCAATAGGAAAGGGCAGAGCTTAGCCTTTTGCAATTAAGGAGGCAGATCTTAGCCTCATGCAAAATTGAGAAAATGCTTAGTATCATGCAATAGGAAAGGCAGAGCTTAGCATTGTGCAATTAAATAGGCAGAGCTTAGCCTCATGCAAAATGGAGACAATGCTTTGTCTCGTGCAATAGGAAAGGCAGAGCTTAGCCTTCAGGGCTTAGCCTAATGCAAGATGAGAGCCAATGCTTAGTCTCATGCTATAAGAAAGGCAGAGCTTAGCCTTGTGCAATTGAGGAGGCTGGAATGGGAGACAATGCTTAGTCTCTTGCAATAGGAAAGGCATAGCTTAGCCTTGAGCAATTAAGGAGGCAGAGCTTAGCCGCATGCAAGATGGGAGACAATGCTTAGTCTCATGCAATACGAAAGGCATAACTTAGCCTTGTGCAATTAATGAGGTAGATCTTAGCCTCATGCAAAATGGAAACAATGCTTAGTCTCATGCAAGAGGAAAGGCATAGTTTAGCCTTGTGCAATTAAGGAGGCAGAGCTTAGCCTCATGCAAAATGGAGACAATGCTTAGTCTCATGCAATAGGAAAGGCATAGCTTAGCCCTGTGCAATTAAGGAGGCAGAGCTTAGCCTCATGCAAAATGGAGACAATGCTTAGTCTCATGCAATAGGAAAGGCATAGCTTAGCCTTGTGCAACTATGGAGGAAGAGCTTAGCCTCATGCAAAATTGAGACAATGCTTAGTATCATGCAATAGGAAAGGCAGAGCTTAGCGTTGTGCAATTAAATAGGTAGAGCTTAGCCTCATGCAAAATGGAGACAATGCTTTGTCTCGTACAATAGGAAAGGCAGAGCTTAGCCTTGTGCAATAAAATAGGCAGAGCTTAGCCTCATGCAAAATGGAGACAATGCTTAGTATCATGCGATAGGAAATATAGAGCTTAGCCTTCTGCAATTGGGGAGGCAGGGCTTAGCCTCATGCAAGATGGGAGACAATGCTTAGTCACATGAAATAGGAAACGCATAGCTTAGCCTTGTTCAATTAAGGAGGCAGAGCTTAGCCTCATGCAAAATGGAGACAATGCTTAGTCTCATGCAATAGGAAAGGGTAGAGCTTAGCCTTGTGCAATTAAGGAGGCAGAACTTAGCCTTATGCAAAATTGAGACAATGCTTAGTCTCATGCAATAGGAAAGGCAAAGCTTAGCCTTGTGCAATTAAGGAGGCAGGGCTTAGCCTCATGCAAAATGGAGACAATGATTTGTCTCGTGCAATAGGAAAGGCAGAGCTTAACCTTATGCAATTAAGGAGTCGGGGCTTAGCCTCATGCAAGATGAGAGCCAATGCTTAGTATCATGCGATAGGAAATATAGAGCTTAGCCTTGTGCAATTGAGGAGGCAGAGCTTAGCCTAATGCAAAATAGAGACTATGGTTAGTATCATGCAATAGGAAAGGCATAGCTTAGCCTTGTGGAATTAAGGAGGCAGAGCTTAGCCTCATGCAAAATGGAGACAATGCTTAGTCTCATGCAATAGGAAAGGCATAGCTTAGCCTTGTGCAATTAAGGAGGCAGAGCTTACCCTCATGCAAAATGGAGACAATGCTTAGTATCATGAAATAGGAAAGGGCAGAGCCTAGCCTTGTGCAATTAAGGAGGCAGAGCTTAGCCTCGTGCAAAATGGAGACAATGCTTAGTCTCATGCAATAGGAAAGGGTAGAGCTTAGCCTTGTGCAATTAAGGAGGCAGAACTTAGCCTCATGCAAAATTGAGACAATGTTTAGTCTCATGCAATAGGAAAGGCAAAGCTTAGCCTTGTACAATTAAGGAGGCAGGGCTTAGCCTCATGCAAAATGGAGACAATGATTTGTCTCGTGCAATAGGAAAGGCAGAGCTTAACCTTATGCAATTAAGGAGTCGGGGCTTAGCCTCATGCAAGATGAGAGCCAATGCTTAGTCGTAGGCTATAGGAAAGGCAGAGCTTAGCCTTGTGCAATTGAGGAGGCAGAGCTTAGCCTCATGCAAAATGGAGACTATGGTTAGTATCATGCAATAGGAAAGGCAGAGCATAGCCTTGTGCAATTGAGGAGGCAGGGATTAGCCTCATGCAAAATGGAGACAATGCTTTGTCTCGTGCAATAGGAAAGGCACATCTTAGCCTTATGCAATTAAGGAGTCAGGGCTTAGCCTCATGCAAGATGAGAGCCAATGCTTAGTCACATGCAATAGGAAACGCATAGCTTAGCCTTGTTCAATTAAGGAGGCAGAGCTTAGCCTCGTGCAAAATGGAGACAATGCTTTGTCTCATGCAATAGGAAAGGGTAGAGCTTAGCCTTGTGCAATTAAGGAGGCAGAACTTAGCCTCATGTAAAATTGAGACAATGCTTAGTCTCATGCAACAGGAAAGGCAAAGCTTAGCCTTGTACAATTAAGGAGGCAGGGCTTAGCCTCATGCAAAATGGAAACAATTCTTTGTCTCGTGCAATAGGAAAGGCACAGCTTAATCTTATGCAATTAAGTAGTCAGGGTTTAGCCTCATGCAAGATGAGAGCCAATGCTTAGTCGCATGCTATAGGAAAGGCAGAGCTTAGCCTTGTGCAATTGAGGAGGCTGGGAATGGAGACAATGCTTAGTCTCATGCAATAGGAAAGTCATAGCTTAGCCTTGTGCAGTTAAGGAGGCAGAGCTTAGCCTCATGGAAGATGGGAGACAATGCTTAGTCTTATGCAATAGGAAAGGCATAACTTAGCCTTGTGCAATTAAGGAGGCAGAGCTTATCCTCATGCAAAATGGAGACAATGCTTAGGATCATGCAATAGGAAAGGCATAGCTTAGCCTAGTGTAATTAAGGAGGCAGAGCTTAGCCTCATGCGAAATTGAGACAATGCTTAGTATCATGCAATAGGAAGGGTAGAGCTTAGCCTTGTGCAATTAAGGAGGCAGATCTTAGCCTCATGCAAAATTGAGACAATGCTTAGTATCATGCAATAGGAAAGGCAGAGCTTAGCCTTGTGCAATGAAGGAGGAAGAGCTTAGCCGCATGCAAGATGGGAGATAATGCTTAGTCTCATGCAATAGGAATGGCATAACTTAGCCTTGTGCAATTAAAGAGGTAGAGCTTAGCCTTATGCAAAATGGAGACAATGCTTAGTCTCATGCAATAGGAAAGGCATAGCTTAGCCTTGTGCAATTAAGGAGGCAGAGCTTAGCCTCATGCAAAATGGAGACAATGCTTAGTCTCATGCAATAGGAAAGGGTAGAGCTTAGCATTGTGCAATTAAGGAGGCAGAACTTAGCCTCATGCAAAATTGAGACAATGTTTAGTCTCATGCAATAGGAAAGGCAAAGCTTAGCCTTGTACAATTAAGGAGGCAGGGCTTAGCCTCATGCAAAATGGAGACAATGATTTGTCTCGTGCAATAGGAAAGGCAGAGCTTAACCTTATGCAATTAAGGAGTCGGGGCTTAGCCTCATGCAAGATGAGAGCCAATGCTTAGTCGTATGCTATAGGAAAGGCAGAGCTTAGCCTTGTGCAATTGAGGAGGCAGAGCTTAGCCTCATGCAAAATGGAGACTATGGTTAGTATCATGCAATAGGAAAGGCAGAGCATAGCCTTGTGCAATTGAGGAGGCAGGGATTAGCCTCATGCAAAATGGAAACAATTCTTTGTCTCATGCAATAGGAAAGGGTAGAGCTTAGCCTTGTGCAATTAAGGAGGCAGAACTTAGCCTCATGCAAAATTGAGACAATGTTTAGTCTCATGCAATAGGAAAGGCAAAGCTTAGCCTTGTACAATTAAGGAGGCAGGGCTTAGCCTCATGCAAAATGGAGACAATGATTTGTCTCGTGCAATAGGAAAGGCAGAGCTTAACCTTATGCAATTAAGGAGTCGGGGCTTAGCCTCATGCAAGATGAGAGCCAATGCTTAGTCGTAGGCTATAGGAAAGGCAGAGCTTAGCCTTGTGCAATTGAGGAGGCAGAGCTTAGCCTCATGCAAAATGGAGACTATGGTTAGTATCATGCAATAGGAAAGGCAGAGCATAGCCTTGTGCAATTGAGGAGGCAGGGATTAGCCTCATGCAAAATGGAGACAATGCTTTGTCTCGTGCAATAGGAAAGGCACATCTTAGCCTTATGCAATTAAGGAGTCAGGGCTTAGCCTCATGCAAGATGAGAGCCAATGCTTAGTCACATGCAATAGGAAACGCATAGCTTAGCCTTGTTCAATTAAGGAGGCAGAGCTTAGCCTCGTGCAAAATGGAGACAATGCTTTGTCTCATGCAATAGGAAAGGGTAGAGCTTAGCCTTGTGCAATTAAGGAGGCAGAACTTAGCCTCATGTAAAATTGAGACAATGCTTAGTCTCATGCAACAGGAAAGGCAAAGCTTAGCCTTGTACAATTAAGGAGGCAGGGCTTAGCCTCATGCAAAATGGAAACAATTCTTTGTCTCGTGCAATAGGAAAGGCACAGCTTAATCTTATGCAATTAAGTAGTCAGGGTTTAGCCTCATGCAAGATGAGAGCCAATGCTTAGTCGCATGCTATAGGAAAGGCAGAGCTTAGCCTTGTGCAATTGAGGAGGCTGGGAATGGAGACAATGCTTAGTCTCATGCAATAGGAAAGTCATAGCTTAGCCTTGTGCAGTTAAGGAGGCAGAGCTTAGCCTCATGGAAGATGGGAGACAATGCTTAGTCTTATGCAATAGGAAAGGCATAACTTAGCCTTGTGCAATTAAGGAGGCAGAGCTTATCCTCATGCAAAATGGAGACAATGCTTAGGATCATGCAATAGGAAAGGCATAGCTTAGCCTAGTGTAATTAAGGAGGCAGAGCTTAGCCTCATGCGAAATTGACACAATGCTTAGTATCATGCAATAGGAAGGGTAGAGCTTAGCCTTGTGCAATTAAGGAGGCAGATCTTAGCCTCATGCAAAATTGAGACAATGCTTAGTATCATGCAATAGGAAAGGCAGAGCTTAGCCTTGTGCAATGAAGGAGGAAGAGCTTAGCCGCATGCAAGATGGGAGATAATGCTTAGTCTCATGCAATAGGAATGGCATAACTTAGCCTTGTGCAATTAAAGAGGTAGAGCTTAGCCTTATGCAAAATGGAGACAATGCTTAGTCTCATGCAATAGGAAAGGCATAGCTTAGCCTTGTGCAATTACGGAGGCAGAGCTTAGCCTCATGCAAAATGGAGACAATGCTTAGTCTCATGCAATAGGAAAGGGTAGAGCTTAGCATTGTGCAATTAAGGAGGCAGAACTTAGCCTCATGCAAAATTGAGACAATGTTTAGTCTCATGCAATAGGAAAGGCAAAGCTTAGCCTTGTACAATTAAGGAGGCAGGGCTTAGCCTCATGCAAAATGGAGACAATGATTTGTCTCGTGCAATAGGAAAGGCAGAGCTTAACCTTATGCAATTAAGGAGTCGGGGCTTAGCCTCATGCAAGATGAGAGCCAATGCTTAGTCGTATGCTATAGGAAAGGCAGAGCTTAGCCTTGTGCAATTGAGGAGGCAGAGCTTAGCCTCATGCAAAATGGAGACTATGGTTAGTATCATGCAATAGGAAAGGCAGAGCATAGCCTTGTGCAATTGAGGAGGCAGGGATTAGCCTCATGCAAAATGGAGACAATGCTTTGTCTCGTGCAATAGGAAAGGCACATCTTAGCCTTATGCAATTAAGGAGTCAGGGCTTAGCCTCATGCAAGATGAGAGCCAATGCTTAGTCACATGCAATAGGAAACGCATAGCTTAGCCTTGTTCAATTAAGGAGGCAGAGCTTAGCCTCGTGCAAAATGGAGACAATGCTTTGTCTCATGCAATAGGAAAGGGTAGAGCTTAGCCTTGTGCAATTAAGGAGGCAGAACTTAGCCTCATGCAAAATTGAGACAATGCTTAGTCTCATGCAACAGGAAAGGCAAAGCTTAGCCTTGTACAATTAAGGAGGAAGGGCTTAGCCTCATGCAAAATGGAAACAATTCTTTGTCTCGTGCAATAGGAAAGGCACAGCTTAATCTTATGCAATTAAGTAGTCAGGGTTTAGCCTCATGCAAGATGAGAGCCAATGCTTAGTCGCATGCTATAGGAAAGGCAGAGCTTAGCCTTGTGCAATTGAGGAGGCTGGGAATGGAGACAATGCTTAGTCTCATGCAATAGGAAAGTCATAGCTTAGCCTTGTGCAGTTAAGGAGGCAGAGCTTAGCCTCATGGAAGATGGGAGACAATGCTTAGTCTTATGCAATAGGAAAGGCATAACTTAGCCTTGTGCAATTAAGGAGGCAGAGCTTATCCTCATGCAAAATGGAGACAATGCTTAGGATCATGCAATAGGAAAGGCATAGCTTAGCCTAGTGTAATTAAGGAGGCAGAGCTTAGCCTCATGCGAAATTGAGACAATGCTTAGTATCATGCAATAGGAAGGGTAGAGCTTAGCCTTGTGCAATTAAGGAGGCAGATCTTAGCCTCATGCAAAATTGAGACAATGCTTAGTATCATGCAATAGGAAAGGCAGAGCTTAGCCTTGTGCAATGAAATAGGCAGAGCTTAGCCTCATGCAAAATGGAGACAATTCTTAGTATCATGCGATAGGAAATATAGAGCTTAGCCTTGTGCAATTGAGGAGGCAGGTCTTAGCCTCATGCAAGATGGGAGACAATTCTTAGTCTCATGCAATAGGAAAGGCATAGCTTAGCCTTGTGCAATTAAGGAGGCAGAGCTTAGCCTCATGCAAAATGGAGACAATGCTTAGTCTCATGCAATAGGAAAGGCATAGCCTAGCCTTGAGCAATTAAGGAGGCAGAGCTTAGCCTCATGCAAAATGGAGACAATGCTTAGTATCATGCAATAGGAAGGGTAGAGCTTAGCCTTGTGCAATTAAGGAGGCAGATCTTAGCCTCATGCAAAATTGAGACAATGCTTAGTATCATGCAATAGGAAAGGCAGAGCTTAGCCTTGTGCAATGAAATAGGCAGAGCTTAGCCTCATGCAAAATGGAGACAATGCTTAGTATCATGCGATAGGAAATATAGAGCTTAGCCTTGTGCAATTGAGGAGGCAGGGCTTAGCCTCATGCAAGATGGGAGACAATGCTTAGTCACATGAAATAGGAAACGCATAGCTTAGCCTTGTTCAATTAAGGAGGCAGAGCTTAGCCTCATGCAAAATGGAGACAATGCTTAGTCTCATGCAATAGGAAAGTGTAGAGCTTAGCCTTGTGCAATTAAGGAGGCAGAACTTAGCCTCATGCAAAATTGAGACAATGCTTAGTCTCATGCAATAGGAAAGGCAAAGCTTAGCCTTGTGCAATTAAGGAGGCAGGGCTTAGCCTCATGCAAAATGGAGACAATGATTTGTCTCGTGCAATAGGAAAGGCAGAGCTTAACCTTATGCAATTAAGGAGTCGGGGCTTAGCCTCATGCAAGATGAGAGCCAATGCTTAGTCGTATGCTATAGGAAAGGCAGAGCTTAGCCTTGTGCAATTGAGAAGGCAGAGCTTAACCTCATGCAAAATGGAGACTATGGTTAGTATCATGCAATAGGAAAGGCAGAGCATAGCCTTGTGCAATTGAGGAGGCAGGGATTAGCCTCATGCAAAATGGAAACAATGCTTTGTCTCGTGCAATAGGAAAGGCACATCTTAGCCTTATGCAATTAAGGAGTCCGGGCTTAGCCTCATGCAAGATGAGAGCCAATGCTTAGTCACATGCAATAGGAAACGCATAGCTTAGCCTTGTGCAATTAAGGAGGCAGATCTTAGCTTCATGCAAAATAGAGACAATGCTTAGTCTCATGCAATAGGAAAGGCAAAGATTAGCCTTGTGCAATTAAGGAGGCAGAACTTAGCCTCATGCAAAATTGAGACAATGCTTAGTCTCATGCAACAGGAAAGGCAAAGCTTAGCCTTGTACAATTAAGGAGGCAGGGCTTAGCCTCATGCAAAATGGAAACAATGCTTTGTCTCGTGCAATAGGAAAGGCACAGCTTAACCTTATGCAATTAAGAAGTCAGGGCTTAGCCTCATGCAAGATGAGAGCCAATACTTAGTCGCATGCTATAGGAAAGGCAGAGCTTAGCCTTGTGCAATTGAGGAGGCTGGGATGGGAGACAATGCTTAGTCTCATGCAATAGGAAAGTCATAGCTTAGCCTTGAGCAGTTAAGAAGGCAGAGCTTAGCCTCATGGAAGATGGGAGACAATGCTTAGTCTTATGCAATAGGAAAGGCATAACTTAGCCTTGTGCAATTAAGGAGGCAGAGCTTATCCTCATGCAAAATGGAGACAATGCTTAGGATCATGCAATAGGAAAGGCATAGCTTAGCCTAGTGTAATTAAGGAGGCAGAGCTTAGCCTCATGCAAAATTGAGACAATGCTTAGTATCATGCGATAGGAAATATAGAGCTTAGCCTTGTGCAATTGAGGAGGCAGGGCTTAGCCTCATGCAAGACGGGAGACAATTCTTAGTCTCATGCAATAGGAAAGGCATAGCTTAGCCTTGTGCAATTAAGGAGGCAGAGCTTAGCCTCATGTAAAATGGAGACAATGCTTAGTGTCATGCAATAGGAAAGGCATAGCTTAGCCTTGAGCAATTAAGGAGGCAGAGCTTAGCCTCATGCAAAATGGAGACAATGCTTAGTATCATGCAATAGGAAGGGTAGAGCTTAGCCTTGTGCAATTAAGGAGGCAGATCTTAGCCTCATGCAAAATTAAGACAATGCTTAGTATCATGCAATAGGAAAGGCAGAGCTTAGCCTTGTGCAATGAAATAGGCAGAGCTTAGCCTCATGCAAAATGGAGACAATGCTTAGTATCATGCGATAGGAAATATAGAGCTTAGCCTTGGGCAATTGAGGAGGCAGGGCTTAGCCTCATGCAAGATGGGAGACAACGCTTAGTCACATGAAATAGGAAACGCATAGCTTAGCCTTGTTCAATTAAGGAGGCAGAGCTTAGCCTCATGCAAAATGGAGACAATGCTTAGTCTCATGCAATAGGAAAGGGTAGAGCTTAGCCTTGTGCAATTAAGGAGGCAGAACTTAGCCTCATGCAAAATTGAGATAATGCTTAGTCTCATGCAATAGGAAAGGAAAAGCTTAGCCTTGTGCAATTAAGGAGGCAGGTCTTAGCCTCATACAAAATGGAGACAATGATTTGTCTCGTGCAATAGGAAAGTCAGAGCGTAACCTTATGCAATTAAGGAGTCGGGGCTTAGCCTCATGTAAGATGAGAGCCAATGCTTAGTCGTATGCTATAGGAAAGGCAGAGCTTAGCCTTGTGCAATTGAGAAGGCAGAGCTTAGCCTCATGCAAAATGGAGACTATGGTTAGTATCATGCAATAGGAAAGGCAGAGCATAGCCTTGTGCAATTGAGGAGGCAGGGATTAGCCTCATGCAAAATGGAAACAATGCTTTGTCTCGTGCAATAGGAAAGGCACATCTTAGCCTTATGCAATTAAGGAGTCCGGGCTTGGCCTCATGCAAGATGAGAGCCAATGCTTAGTCACATGCAATAGGAAACGCATAGCTTAGCCTTGTTCAATTAAGGAGGCAGAGCTTAGCCTCATGCAAAATGGAGACAATGCTTAGTCCCATGCAATAGGAAAGGGTAGAGCTTAGCCTTGTGCAATTAAGGAGGCAGAACTTAGCCTCATGCAAAATTGAGACAATGCTTAGTCTCATGCAACAGGAAAGGCAAAGCTTAGCCTTGTACAATTAAGGAGGCAGGGCTTAGCCTCATGCAAAATGGAAACAATGCTTTGTCTCGTGCAATAGGAAAGGCACAGCTTAACCTTATGCAATTAAGAAGTCAGGGCTTAGCCTCATGCAAGATGAGAGCCAATGCTTAGTCGCATGCTATAGGAAAGGCAGAGCTTAGCCTTGTGCAATTGAGGAGGCTGGGATGGGAGACAATGCTTAGTCTCATGCAATAGGAAAGTCATAGCTTAGCCTTGTGCAGTTAAGGAGGCAGAGCTTAGCCTCATGGAAGATGGGAGACAATGCTTAGTCTTATGCAATAGGAAAGGCATAACTTAGCCTTGTGCAATTAAGGAGGCAGAGCTTATCCTCATGCAAAATGGAGACAATGCTTAGGCACATGCAATAGGAAAGGCATAGCTTAGCCTAGTGTAATTAAGGAGGCAGAGCTTAGCCTCATGCGAAATTGAGACAATGCTTAGTATCATGCGATAGGAAATATAGAGCTTAGCCTTGTGCAATTGAGGAGGCAGGGCTTAGCCACATGCAAGATGGGAGACAATTCTTAGTCTCATGCAATAGGAAAGGCATAGCTAAGCCTTGTGCAATTAAGGAGGCAGAGCTTAGCCTCATGCAAAATGGAGACAATGCTTAGTCTCATGCAATAGAAAAGGCATAGCTTAGACTTGAGCAATTAAGGAGGCAGAGCTTAGCCTCATGCAAAATGGAGACAATGCTTAGTATCATGCAATAGGAAGGGCAGAGCTTAGCCTTGTGCAATTAAGGAGGCAGATCTTAGCCTCATGCAAAATGGAAACAATGCTTAGTATCATGCAATATGAAAGGCAGTGCTTAGCCTTGTGCAATTAAATAGGCAGAGCTTAGCCTCATGCAAAATGGAGACAATGCTTTGTCTCGTGCAATAGGAAAGGCAGAGCTTAGCCTTATGCAATTAAGGAGTCAGGGCTTAGCCTAATGCAAGATGAGAGCCAATGCTTAGTCGCATGCTATAGGAAAGGCAGAGCTTAGCCTTGTGCAATTGAGGAGGCAGAGCTTAGCCTCATGCAAAATGGAGACAATGCTTAGTCTCATGCAATAGGAAAGGGTAGAGCTTAGCCTTGTGCAATTAAGGAGGCAGAACTTAGCCTCATGCAAAATTGAGACAATGCTTAGTCTCATGCAATAGGAAAGGCAAAGCTTAGCCTTGTGCAATTAAGGAGGCAGGGCTTAGCCTCATGCAAAATGGAGACAATGATTTGTCTCGTGCAATAGGAAAGGCAGAGCTTAACCTTATGCAATTAAGGAGTCGGGGCTTAGCCTCATGCAAGATGAGAGCCAATGCTTAGTCGTATGCTATAGGAAAGGCAGAGCTTAGCCTTGTGCAATTGAGAAGGCAGAGCTTAGCCTCATGCAAAATGGAGACTATGGTTAGTATCATGCAATAGGAAAGGCAGAGCATAGCCTTGTGCAATTGAGGAGGCAGGGATTAGCCTCATGCAAAATGGAAACAATGCTTTGTCTCGTGCAATAGGAAAGGCACATCTTAGCCTTATGCAATTAAGGAGTCATGCAATACGAAAGGCATAACTTAGCCTTGTGCAATTAAAGAGGTAGATCTTAGCCTCATGCAAAATGGAAACAATGCTTAGTCTCATGCAATAGGAAAGGCATAGCTTAGCCTTGTGCAATTAAGGAGGCAGAGCTTAGCCTCGTGCAAAATGGAAACAATGCTTAGTCTCATGCAATAGGAAAGGCATAGCTTAGCCCTGTGCAATTAAGGAGGCAGAGATTAGCCTCATGCAAAATGGAGACAATGCTTAGTATCATGCAATAGGAAAGTTAGAGCTTAGCCTTGTGCAATTAAGGAGGCAGATCTTAGCCTCATGAAAAATTGAGACAATGCTTAGTCTCATGCAATAGGAAAGGCATAGCTTAGCCATGTGCAATTAAGGAGGCAGAGCTTAACCTCATGCAAAATGGAGACAATGCTTAGTCTCATGCAATAGGAAAGGCATAGATTAGCCTTGTGAAATTAAGGAGGAAGAGCTTAGCCTCATGCAAAATGGAGACAATTCTTAGTATCATGCAATAGGAAAGGGCAGAGCTTAGCCTTGTGCAATAAAGGAGGCAGATCTTAGCATCATCCAAAATTGAGACAATGCTTAGTATCATGCAATAGGAAAGGTAGAGCTTAGCCTTGTGCAATTAAATAGGCAGAGCTTAGCCTCATGCAAAATGGAGACAATGCTTTGTCTCGTGCAATAGGAAAGGCAGAGCTTAGCCTGATTTAATTAAGGAGTTAGGGCTTAGCCTAATGCAAGATGAGAGCCAATGCTTAGTCGCATGATATAGGAAAGGTAGAACTTAGCCTTGTGCAATTGAGGAGGCAGAGCTTAGCTACATGCAAGATGGGAGACAATGCTTAGTCTCATGCAATAGGAAAGGCATAACTTAGCCTTGTGCAATTAAAGAGGTAGAGCCTAGCCTCATGCAAAATGGATACAATGCTTAGTCTCATGCAATAGGAAAGGCATAGCTTAGCCTTGTGCAATTAAGGAGGCAGAGCTTAGCCTCATGCAAAATGGAGACAATGCTTAGTCTCATGCAATAGGAAAGGCATAGCTTAGCCCTGCGCAATTAAGGAGGCAGAGCTTAGCCTCATGCAAAATGGAGACAATGCTTAGTCTCATGCAATAGGAAAATTAGAGCTTAGCCTTGTGCAATTAAGGAGGCAGATCTTTGCCTCGTGAAGAATTGAGACAATGCTTAGTCTCATGCAATAGGAAAGGCATAGCTTAGCCTTGTGCAATTAAGGAGGCAGAGCTTATCCTCATGCAAAATGGAGACAATTCTTAGGATCATGCAATAGGAAAGGCATAGCTTAGCCTAGTGTAATTAAGGAGGCAGAGCTTAGCCTCATACGAAATTGAGACAATGCTTAGTATCATGCGATAGGAAATATAGAGCTTAGCCTTGTGCAAT
This sequence comes from Nicotiana tomentosiformis, assembly GCF_000390325.3. Lineage (NCBI taxonomy): Eukaryota > Viridiplantae > Streptophyta > Magnoliopsida > Solanales > Solanaceae > Nicotiana > Nicotiana tomentosiformis. The sequence continues at coordinate 592,642 of NC_090819.1, read as the reverse complement.
TGAGGAGGCAGGGCTTAGCCTCATGCAAGATGGGAGACAATTCTTAGTCTCATGCAATAGGAAAGGCATAGCTTAGCCTTGTGCAATTAAGGAGGCAGAGCTTAGCCTCATGCAAAATGGAGACAATGCTTAGTCTCATGCAATAGGAAAGGCATAGCTTAGCCTTGAGCAATTAAGGAGGCAGAGCTTAGCCTCATGCAAAATGGAGATAATGCTTAGTATCATGCAATAGGAAGGGCAGAGCTTAGCCTTGTGCAATTAAGGAGGCAGATCTTAGCCTCATGCAAAATGGAGACAATGCTTAGTATCATGCAATATGAAAGGCAGTGGTTAGCCTTGTGCAATTAAATAGGCAGAGCTTAGCCTCATGCAAAATGGAGACAATGCTTTGTCTCGTGCAATAGGAAAGGCAGAGCTTAGCCTTATGCAATTAAGGAGTCAGGGCTTAGCCTAATGCAAGATGAGAGCCAATGCTTAGTCGCATGCTATAGGAAAGGCAGAGCTTAGCCTTGTGCAATTGAGGAGGCTGGGATGGGAGACAATGCTTAGTCTCATGCAATAGGAAAGGCATAGCTTAGCCTTGTGCAATGAAGGAGGAAGAGCTTAGCCGCATGCAAGATGGGAGATAATGCTTAGTCTCATGCAATAGGAATGGCATAACTTAGCCTTGTGCAATTAAAGAGGTAGAGCTTAACCTTATGCAAAATGGAGACAATGCTTAGTCTCATGCAATAGGAAAGGCATAGCTTAGCCTTGTGCAATTAAGGAGGCAGAGCTTAGCCTCATGCAAAATGGAGACAATGCTTAGTCTCATGCAATAGGAAAGGCATAGCTTAGCCCTGTGCAATTGAGGAGGCAGAGATTAGCCTCATTCAAAATGGAGACAATGCTTAGTATCATGCAATAGGAAAGTTAGAGTTTAGCCTTGTGCAATTAAGGAGGCAGATCTTAGCCTCATGAAAAATTGAGACAATACTTAGTGTCATGCAATAGGAAAGGCATAGCTTAGCCGTGTGCAATTAAGGAGGCAGAGCTTAACCTCATGCAAAATGGAGACAATGCTTAGTCTCATGCAATAGGAAAGGCATAGATTAGCCTTGTGAAATTAAGGAGGAAGAGCTTAGCCTCATGCAAAATGGAGACAATGCTTAGTATCATGCAATAGGAAAGGGTAGAGCTTAGCCTTGTGCAATTAAGGAGGCAGATCTTAGCATCATGCAAAATTAAGACAATGCTTAGTATCATGCAATAGGAAAGGCAGAGCTTAGCCTTGTGCAATTAAATAGGCAGAGCTTAGCCTCATGCAAAATGGAGACAATGCTTTCTCTCGTGCAATAGGAAAGGCAGAGCTTAGCCTGATGCAATTAAGGAGTTAGGGCTTAGCCTAATGCAAGATGAGAGCCAATGCTTAGTCGCATGATATAGGAAAGGTAGAACTTAGCCTTGTGCAATTGAGGAGGCAGAGCTTAGCTACATGCAAGATGGGAGACAATGCTTAGTCTCATGCTATAGGAAAGGCATAACTTAGCCTTGTGCAATTAAAGAGGTAGAGCTTAGCCTCATGCAAAATGGATACAATGCTTAGTCTCATGCAATAGGAAAGGCATAGCTTAGCCTTGTGCAATTAAGGAGGCAGAGCTTAGCCTCATGCAAAATGGAGACAATGCTTAGTCTCATGCAATAGGAAAGGCATAGCCTAGCCTTGTGCAATTAAGGAGGCAGAGCTTAGCCTCATGCAAAATGGAGACAATTCTTTGTCTCGTGCAATAGGAAAGGCACAGCTTAGCCTTATGCAATTAAGGAGTCAAGGCTTAGAATCATTAAAGATGAGAGCCAATTCTTAGTCGCATGCTATAGGAAAGGCAGTGCTTTGCCTTGTGCAATTGAGAAGGCTGGGATGGGAGACAATGCTTAGTCTCATGCAATAGGAAAGGCATAGCTTAGCCTTGTGCAATTAAGGAGGCAGAGCTTAGCCTCATGCAAGATAGGAGACAATGCTTAGTCTCATGCAATAGGAAAGGCATAGCTTAGCCTTGTGCAATTAAGGAGGCAGAGCTTAGCCTCATGCAAAATGGAGACAATGCTTAGTCTCACGCAATAGGAAAGACTTAGCTTAGCCTTGTGCAATTAAGGAGGCAGAGCTTAGCCTCATGCAAAATGGATACAATGCTTAGTATCATGCAATAGGAAAGTTAGAGCTTAGCCTTGTGCAATTAAGGAGGCAGAGCTTATCCTCATGCAAAATGGAGACAATGTTTAATCTCATGCAATAGGAAAGGCAGAGCTTAGCCTTGTGCAATTAAGGAGGCAGATCTTAGCCTCATGCAAAATGGAGACCATGCTTACTCTCATGCAATAGGAAAGGGCAGAGCTTAGCCTTGTGCAATTAAGGAGGCAGATCTTAGCCTCATGCAAAATTGAGACAATGCTTAGTCTTATGCAATAGGAAAGGCAAAGATTAGCCTTGTGCAATTAAGGAGGCAGAGCTTAGCCTCATGCAAAATGAAGACAATGCTTTGTCTCGTGCAATAGGAAAGGCACAGCTTAGCCTTATGCAATTAAGCAGTCAAGGCTTAGAATCATTAAAGATGAGAGCCAATTCTTAGTCGCATGCTATAGGAAAGGCAGAGCTTTGCCTTGTGCAATTGAGAAGGCTGGGATGGGAGACAATGCTTAGTCTAATGCAATAGGAAAGGCATAGCTTAGCCTTGTGCAATTAAGGAGGCAGAGCTTAGCCTCATGTAAGATGGGAGACAATGCTTAGTCTCATGCAATGGGAAAGGGCAGAGCTTAGCCTTGTGCAATTAAGGAGGCAGATCTTAGCTTCATGCAAAATAGAGACAATGCTTAGTCTCATGCAATAGGAAAGGCAAAGATTAGCCTTGTGCAATTAAGGAGGCAGAGCTTAGCCTCATGCAAAATGGAGACAATGCTTTGCCTTGTGCAATAGGAAAGGCACAGCATAGCCTTATGCAATTAAGGAGTCAAGGCTTAGAATCATTAAAGATCAGAGCCAATTCTTAGTAGCATGCTATAGGAAAGGCAGAGCTTTGCCTTGTGCAATTGAGAAGGCTGGGATGGGAGACAATGCTTAGTCTCATGCAATAGGAAAGGCATAGCTTAGCCTTGTGCAATTAAGGAGGCAGAGCTTAGCCTCATGTAAGATGGGAGACAATGGTTAGTCTCATGCAATAGGAAAGGCATAGCTTAGCCTTGTATAATTAAGGAGGAAGAGCTTAGCCTCATGCAAGATGGGAGACAATGCTTAGTCTCATGCAATAGGAAAGGCATAACTTAGCCTTGTGCAATTAAGGAGGCAGAGCTTAGCCTCATGCAAAATGGAGACAATGCTTAGTCTCACGCAATAGGAAAGGCAAAGATTAGCCTAGTGCAATTAAGGAGGCAGAGCTTAGCCTCATGCAAAATGGAGACAATTCTTTGTCTCGTGCAATAGGAAAGGCACAGCTTAGCCTTATGCAATTAAGGAGTCAAGGCTTAGAATCATTAAAGATGAGAGCCAATTCTTAGTCGCATGCTATAGGAAAGGCAGAGCTTTGCCTTGTGCAATTGAGAAGGCTGGGATGGGAGAAAATGCTTAGTCTCATGCAATAGGAAAGGCATAGCTTAGCCTTGTGCAATTAAGGAGGCCGAGCTTAGCCTCATGTAAGATGGGAGACAATGCTTAGTCTTATGCAATAGGAAAGGGCAGAGCTTAGCCTTGTGCAATTAAGGAGGCAGATCTTAGCCTCATGCAAAATTGAGACAATGCTTAGTCTCATGCAATAGGAAAGGCAGAGCTTAGCCTTGTGCAATTAAGGAGTCAGAGCTTAGCCTCATGTAAAATGAAGACAATGCTTTGTCTCGTGCAATAGGAAAGGCACAGCTTAGCCTTATGCAATTAAGGAGTCAAGGCTTAGAATCATTCAAGATGAGAGCCAATTCTTAGTCGCATGCTATAGGAAAGGCAGAGCTTAGCCTTGTGCAATTGAGAAGGCTGGGATGGGAGACAATTCTTACTCTCATGAAATAGGAAAGGCATAGCTTAGCCTTGTGCAATTAAGGAGGCAGAGCTTAGCCTCATCTAAGATGGGAGACAATGCTTAGTCTCATGCAATAGGAAAGGCAGAGCTTAGCCTTGTGCAATTAAGGAGTCAAAGCTTAGCCTCATGCAAGATAGGAGACAATACTTAGTCTCATGCAATAGGAAAGGCATAACTTAGCCTTGTGCAATTAAGGAGGCAGAGCTAAGACTCATGCAAAATGGAGACAATGCTTAGTCTCACGCAATATGAAAGGCTTAGCTTAGCCTTGTGCAATTAAGGAGGCAGAGCTTAGCCTCATGCAAAATGGATACAATGCTTAGTATCATACAATAGGAAAGTTAGAGCTTAGCCTTGTGCAATTAAGGCTGCATATCGTAGCCTCATGAAAGATTGAGACAATGCTTAGTCTCAAGCAATAGGAAAGGCATAGCTTAGCCTTGTGCAATTAAGGAGGCAGAGCTTAGCCTCATGTAAGATGGGAGACAATGCTTAGTCTCATGCAATAGGAAAGGGCAGAGCTTAGCCTTGTGCAATTATGGAGGCAGATCTTAGCCTCATGCAAAATTGAGACAATGCTTAGTCTCATGCAATAGTAAAGGCAAAGATTAGCCTTGTGCAATTAAGGAGTCAGAGCTTAGCCTCATGCAAGATAGGAGACAATGCTTAGTCTCATGCAATAGGAAAGGCATAACTTAGCCTTGTGCAATTAAGGAGGCAGAGCTTAGACTCATGCAAAATGGAGACAATGCTTAGTCTCACGCAATAGGAAAGGCTTAGCTTAGCCTTGTGCAATTAAGGAGGCAGAGCTTAGCCTCATGCAAAATGGATACAATGCTTAGTATCATGCAATAGGAAAGTTAGAGCTTAGCCTTGTGCAATTAAGGCTGCAGATCGTAGCCTCATGAAAAATTGAGACAATGCTTAGTCTCAAGCAATAGGAAAGGCATAGCTTAGCCTTGTGCAATTAAGGAGGCAGAGCTTAGCCTCATGTAAGATGGGAGACAATGCTTAGTCTCATGCAATAGGAAAGGGTAGAGCGTAGCCTTGTGCAATTAAGGAGGCATATCTTAGCCTCATGCAAAATTGAGACAATGCTTAGTCTCATGCAATAGGAAAGGCAAAGATTAGCCTTGTGCAATTAAGGAGGCAGAGCTTAGCCTCATGCAAAATGGAGACAATGCATTGTCTCGGGCAATAGGAAAGGCACAGCTTAGCCTTATGCAATTAAGGAGTCAAGTCTTAGAATCATTAAAGATGAGAGCCAATTCTTAGTTGCATGCTATAGGAAAGGCAGTGCTTTGCCTTGTGCAATTGAGAAGGCTGGGATGGGAGACAATGCTTAGTCTCATACAATAGGAAAGGCATAGCATAGCCTTGTGCAATTAAGGAGGCAGAGCTTAGCCTCATGTAAGATGGGAGACAATGCTTAGTCTCATGCAATAGGAAAGGCATAGCTTAGCCTTGTGCAATTAAGGAGGCAGAGCTTAGCCTCATGCAAAATTGAGACAATGCTTAGTCTCATGCAATAGGAAAGGCAAAGATTAGCCTTGTGCAATTAAGGAAGAAGAGCTTAGCCTCATGCAAAATGGAGACAATGCTTAGTCTCACGCAATAGGAAAGGCAAAGATTAGCCTAGTGCAATTAAGGAGGCAGAGCTTAGCCTCATGCAAAATGGAGACAATTTTTTGTCTCGTGCAATAGGAAAGGCACAGCTTAGCCTTATGCAATTAAGGAGTCAAGGCTTAGAATCATTAAAGATGAGAGCCAATTCTTAGTCGCATGCTATAGGAAAGGCAGAGCTTTGCCGTGTGCAATTGAGAAGGCTGGGATGGGAGACAATGCTTAGCCTCATGCAAGATGGGAGACAATGCTTAGTCTCAAGCAATAGGAAAGGCATAGCTTAGCCTTGTGCAATTAAGGAGGCAGAGCTTAGCCTCATGTAAGATGGGAGACAATGCTTAGTCTCATGCAATAGGAAAGGGCAGAGCTTAGCCTTGTGTAATTAAGGAGGCAGATCTTAGCCTCATGCAAAATTGAGACAATGCTTAGTCTCATGCAATAGGAAAGGCAAAGATTAGCCTTGTGCAATTAAGGAGGCAGAGATTAGCCTCATGTAAAATGAAGACAATGCTTTGTCTCGTGCAATAGGAAAGGCACAGCTTAGCCTTATGCAATTAAGGAGTCAAGGCTTAGAATCATTCAAGATGAGAGCCAATTCTTAGTCGCATGCTATAGGAAAGGCAGAGCTTAGCCTTGTGCAATTGAGAAGGCTGGGATGGGAGACAATTCTTACTCTCATGAAATAGGAAAGGCATAGCTTAGCCTTGTGCAATTAAGGAGGCAGAGCTTAGCCTCATCTAAGATGGGAGACAATGCTTAGTCTCATGCAATAGGAAAGGCAGAGCTTAGCCTTGTGCAATTAAGGAGTCAGAGCTTAGCCTCATGCAAGATAGGAGACAATGCTTAGTCTCATGCAATAGGAAAGGCATAACTTAGCCTTGTGCAATTAAGGAGGCAGAGCTTAGACTCATGCAAAATGGAGACAACGCTTAGTCTCACGCAATATGAAAGGCTTAGCTTAGCCTTGTGCAATTAAGGAGGCAGAGCTTAGCCTCATGCAAAATGGATACAATGCTTAGTATCATGCAATAGGAAAGTTAGAGCTTAGCCTTGTGCAATTAAGGCTGAAGATCGTAGCCTCATGAAAAATTGAGACAATGCTTAGTCTCAAGCAATAGGAAAGGCATAGCTTAGCCTTGTGCAATTAAGGAGGCAGAGCTTAGCCTCATGTAAGATGGGAGACAATGCTTAGTCTCATGCAATAGGAAAGGGCATAACTTAGCCTTGTGCAATTAAGGAGGCAGATCTTAGCCTCATGCAAAATTGAGACAATGCTTAGTCTCATGCAATAGGAAAGGCAAAGATTAGCCTTGTGCAATTGAGGAGTCAGAGCTTAGCCTCATGCAAGATAGGAGACAATGCTTAGTCTCATGCAATAGGAAAGGCATAACTTAGCCTTGTGCAATTAAGGAGGCAGAGCTTAGACTCATGCAAAATGGAGACAATGCTTAGTCTCACGCAATAGGAAAGGCTTAGCTTAGCCTTGTGCAATTAAGGAGGCAGAGCTTAGCCTCATGCAAAATGGATACAATGCTTAGTATCATGCAATAGGAAAGTTAGAGCGAGCTTAGCCTCATGCAAAATGGAGACAATGCTTAGTCGCATGCAATAGGAAAGGCATAGCTTAGCCTTATGCAATTAAGGACGCAGAGCTTAGCCTCATGCAAAGTGGAGACAATGCTTAGTATCATGCAATAGGAAAGTTAGAGCTTAGCCTTGTGCAATTAAGGAGGTAGAGCTTATCCTCATGCAAAATGGAGACAATGTTTAATCTCGTGCAATAGGAAAGGCACAGCTTAGCCTTATGCAATTAAGGAGTCAAGGCTTAGAATCATTAAAGATGAGAGCCAATTCTTAGTCGCATGCTATAGGAAAGGCAGAGCTTTGCCGTGTGCAATTGAGAAGGCTGGGATGGGAGACAATGCTTTGCCGTGTACAATGCTTAGTATCATGCAATAGGAAAGGCATAGCTTAGCCTTGTGCAATTAAGAATGCAGAGCTTAGCCTCATGCGAGATGGGAGACAATGCATAGTCTCATGCAATAGGAAAGGCATAACTTAGCCTTGTGCAATTAAGAAGGCAGATCTTAGCCTCATGCAAAATGGAAACAATGCTTAGTATCATGCAATTTTAAAGGGCAGAGCTTAGGCTTGCGCAATTAAGGAGGCAGATCTTAGTCTCATGCAAAATTGAGACAATGCTTAGTCTGATGCAATAGGAAAGGCAGAGCTTAGCCTTGTGCAATTAAGGAGGCAGATCGTAGCCTCATGCAAAATGGAGACAATGATTAGTCTCATGCAATAGGAAAGGCAGAGCTTAGCCATGTGCAATTAAGGAGGCAGAGCTTAGCCTCATGCAAAATGGAGACAATGATTAGTCTCATGCAATAAGAAAGGGCAGAGCTTAGCCTTGTGCAATTAAGGGGGCAGATCGTAGCCTCATGCAAAATTGAGACAATGCTTAGTCTCATGAAATAGGAAAGGAAAAGCTTAGCCTTGTGCAATTAAGGAGGCAGAGCTTAGCCTCATGCAAAATGGAGACAATGCTTTGTCTTGTGCAATAGGAAAGGCACAGCTTAGCCTTATGCAATTAAGGAGTCAGGGCTTAGCCTCATGCAAGATGAGAGCGAATGCTTAGTCGCATGCTATAGGAAAGGTAGAGCTTAGCCTTGTGCAATTGAGGAGGCTGGGATGGGAGACAATGCTTAGTATCATACAATAGGAACGACATAGCTTAGCCTTGTGCAATTAAGGATGTAGAGCTTAGCCTCATGCGAGATGGGAGACAATGCTTAGTCTCATGCAATAGGAAAGGCATAACTTAGCCTTGTGCAATTAAGGAGGCAGATCTTAGCCTCATGCAAAATGGAAACAATGCTTAGTCTCATGCAATAGGAAAGGCATAGCTTGGCCTTGTGCAATTAAGGAGGCAGAGCATAGCCTCATGCAAAATTGAGACAATGCTTAGTCTCATGCAATAGGAAAGGCAAAGATTAGCCTTGTGCAATTAAGGAGGCAGAGCTTAGCCTCATGCAAAATGGAGACAATGCTTTGTCTCGTGCAATAGGAAAGGCACAGCTTAGCCTTATGCAATTAAGGAGTCAGGGCTTAGCCTCATGCAAGATGAGAGCCAATGCTTAGTCGCATGCTATAGGAAAGGCAGAGCTTAGCCTTGTTTAATTGAGAAGGTTGGGATGGGAGACAATGCTTAGTATCATGCAATAGGAATGGCATAGCTTAGCCTTGTGCAATTAAGGATGCAGAGCTTAGCCTCATGCGAGATGGGAGACAATGCTTAGTCTCATGTAATAGGAAAGGCATAACTTAGCCTTGTGCAATTAAGGAGACAGATCTTAGCCTCATGCAAAATGGAAACAATGCTTAGTATCATGCAATATTAAAGGGCAGAGCTTAGGCTTGCGCAATTAAGGAGGCAGATCTTAGCCTCATGCAAAGTTGAGACAATGCTTAGTCTCATGCAATAGGAAAGGCAGAGCTTAGCCTTGTGCAATTAAGGAGGCAGATCTTAGCCTCATGCAAAATTGAGACAATGCTTAGTCTCATACAATAGGAAAGGCAAAGCTTAGCCTTGTGCAATTAAGGAGGCAGAGCTTAGCCTCATGCAAAATGGAGACAATGCTTTGTCTCGTGCAATAGGAAAGGCACAGCTTAGCCTTATGCAATTAAGGAGTCAGGGCTTAGCCTAATGCAAGATGAGAGCCAATGCTTGGTCGCATGCTATAGGAAAGGCAGAGCTTAGCCTTGTGCAATTGAGGAGGCTGGAATGGGAAACAACGCTTAGTCTCATGCAATAGGAAAGGCATAGCTTAGCCTTGTGCAATTAAGGAGGTAGAGCTTAGTATCATTCAAAATGGAGACAATGCTTAGTATCATGCAATAGGAAAGGCATAGCTTAGCCTTGTGCAATTAAGAATGCAGAGCTTAGCCTCATGCGAGATGGGAGACAATGCATAGTCTCATGCAATAGGAAAGGCATAACTTAGCCTTGTGCAATTAAGGAGGCAGATCTCAGCCTCATGCAAAATTGAAACAATGCTTAGTATCATGCAATTTTAAAGGGCAGAGCTTAGGCTTGCGCAATTAAGGAGGCAGATCTTAGTCTCATGCAAAATTGAGACAATGCTTAGTCTCATACAATAGGAAAGGCAGAGCTTGGCCTTGTGCAATTAAGGAGGCAGATCGTAGCCTCATGCAAAATGGAGACAATGATTAGTCTCATGCAATAGGAAAGGCAGAGCTTAGCCATGTGCAATTAACGAGGCAGAGCTTAGCCTCATGCAAAATGGAGACAATGATTAGTCTCATGCAATAAGAAAGGGCAGAGCTTAGCCTTGTGCAATTAAGGAGGCAGATCGTATCCTCATGCAAAATTGAGGCAATGCTTAGTCTCATGAAATAGGAAAGGAAAAGCTTAGCCTTGTGCAATTAAGGAGGCAGAGCTTAGCCTCATGCAAAATGGAGACAATGCTTTGTCTTGTGCAATAGGAAAGGCACAGCTTAGCCTTATTCAATTAAGGAGTCAGGGTTAGCCTCATGCAAGATGAGAGCCAATGCTTAGTCGCATGCTATAGGAAAGGCAGAGCTTAGCCTTGTGCAATTGAGAAGGTTGGGATGGGAGACAATGCTTAGTATCATGCAATAGGAATGGCATAGCTTAGCCTTGTGCAATTAAGGATGCAGAGCTTAGCCTCATGCGAGATGGGAGACAATGCTTAGTCTCATGTAATAGGAAAGGCATAACTTAGCCTTGTGCAATTAAGGAGACAGATCTTAGCCTCATGCAAAATGGAAACAATGCTTAGTATCATGCAATATTAAAGGGCAGAGCTTAGGCTTGCGCAATTAAGGAGGCAGATCTTAGCCTCATGCAAAGTTGAGACAATGCTTAGTCTCATGCAATAGGAAAGGCAGAGCTTAGCCTTGTGCAATTAAGGAGGCAGATCTTAGCCTCATGCAAAATTGAGACAATGCTTAGTCTCATACAATAGGAAAGGCAAAGCTTAGCCTTGTGCAATTAAGGAGGCAGAGCTTAGCCTCATGCAAAATGGAGACAATGCTTTGTCTCGTGCAATAGGAAAGGCACAGCTTAGCCTTATGCAATTAAGGAGTCAAGGCTTAGCCTAATGCAAGATGAGAGCGAGTGCTTAGTCGCATGCTATAGGAAAGGCAGAGCTTAGCCTTGTGCAATTGAGGAGGCTGGGATGGGAAATAATGCTTAGTCTCATGCAAAAGGAAAGGCATAGCTTAGCCTTGTGCAATTAAGGAGGCAGAGCTTAGCCGCATGCAAGATGGGAGACAATGCTTAGTCTCATGCAATAGGAAAGGCATAACTTAGCCTTGTGCAATTAAGGAAGTAGAGCTTAGCCTCATGCAAAATGGAGACAATGCTTAGTCTCATGCAATAGGAAAGGCATAGCATAGCCTTGTGCAATTAAGGAGGCAGAGCTTAGTAACATGCAAAATGGAGACAATGCTTAGTATCATGCAATAGGAAAGGCATAGCTTAGCCTTGTGCAATTAAGGATGCAGAGCTTAGCCTCATGTGAGATGGGAGAGAATGCATAGTCTCATGCAATAGGAAACGCATAACTTAGCCTTGTGCAATTAAGGAGGCAGATCTTAGCCTCATGCAAAATGGAAACAATGCTTAGTATCATGCAATATTAAAGGGCAGAGCTTAAGCTTGCGCAATTAAGGAGGCAGATCTTAGACTCATGCAAAATTGAGACAATGCTTAGTCTCATGCAATAGGAAAGGCAGAGCTAACAGATCTTAGCCTCATGCAAAATGGAGACAATGATTAGTCTCATGCAATAGGAAAGGCAGAGCTTAGCCTTGTGCAATTAAGGAGGCAGAGCTTGGCCTCATGCAAAATGGAGACAATGCTTAGTAACGTGCAATAGGAAAGGCAGAGCTTAGCCTTGTGCAATTGAGGAGGAAGGGATTAGCCTCATGCAAGATGGGAGACAATGCTTAGTATTATGCAATAGGAAAGGCATAGTGTAGCCTTGTGTAATTAAGGAGGCAGAGCTTAGCCTCATGCAAAATGGAAACAATGCTTAGTATCATGCAATATTAAAGGGCAGAGCTTAAGCTTGCGCAATTAAGGAGGCAGACCTTAGACTCATGCAAAATTGAGACAATGCTTAGTCTCATGCAATAGGAAAGGCAGAGCTTAGCCTTATGCAATTAAGGAGGCAGATCTTAGCCTCATGCAAAATGGAGACAATGATTAGTCTCATGCAATAGGAAAGGCAGAGCTTAGCCTTGTGCAATTAAGGAGGGAGAGCTTGGCCTCATGCAAAATGGAGACAATGCTTAGTATCATGCAATAGGAAAGGCAGAGCTTAGCCTTGTGCAATCGAGGAGGCAGGGATTAGCCTCATGCAAGATGGGAGACAATGCTTAGTATTATGCAATAGGAAAGGCATAGTGTAGCCTTGTGTAATTAAGGAGGCAGAGCTTAGCCTCATGCAAAATGGAGACAATGCTTAGTCTCATGCAATAGGAAAGGGCAGAGCTTAGCCTTGTACAATTAAGGAGGCAGATCTTAGCCTCATGCAAAATTGAGACAATGCTTAGTCTCATGCAATAGGAAAGGCAAAGATTAGTCTTTTGCAATTAAGGAGGCAGAGCTTAGCCTCATGCAAAATGGAGACAATGCTTTGTCTCGTGCAATAGGAAAGGCACAGCTTAGCCTTATGCAATTAAGGAGTCAAGGCTTAGCCTCATGCAAGATGAGAGCCAATTCTTAGTTGCATTCTATAGGAAAGGCAGAGCTTAGCCTTGTGCAATTGAGGAGGCTGGGATGGGAGACAATGCTTAGCCTCATGCAATAGGAAAGGCATAGCTTAGTCTTGTGCAATTAAGGAGGCAGAGCTTAGCCTCATGCAAGATGGGAGACAATGCTTAGCCTCATGCAATAGGAAAGGCATAACTTAGCCTTGTGCAATTAAGAAGGCAGATCTTAGCCTCATGCAAAATGGAAACAATGCTTAGTATCATGCAATATTGAAGGGCAGAGCTTAGGCTTGCGCAATTAAGGAGGCAGATCTTAGACTCATGCAAAATTGAGACAATGCTTAGTCTCATGCAATAGGAAAGGCAGAACTTAGCCTTGTGCAATTAAGGAGGCAGTTCTTAGCCTTATGCCAAATGGAGACAATGATTAGTCTCATGCAATAGGAAAGGCAGAGCTTAGCCTTGTGCAATTAAGGAGGCAGATCTTAGCCTCATGCAAAATGGAGACAATGCTTAGTATCATGCAATAGGAAAGGCAGAGATTAGCCTTGTACAATTGAGGACGTAGGGATTAGCCTCATGCAAGATGGGAGACAGTGCTTAGTATTATGCAATAGGAAAGGCATAGTTTAGCCTTGTGTAATTAAGGAGGCAGAGCTTAGCCTCATGCAAAATGGAGACAATGCTTAGTCTCATGCAATAGGAAAGGGCAGAGCTTATCCTTGTACAATTAAGGAGGCAGATCTTAGCCTCATGCAAAATTGGGACAATGCTTAGTCTCATGCAATAGGAAAGGCAAAGATTAGTCTTTTGCAATTAAGGAGGCAGAGCTTAGCCTCATGCAAAATGGAGACAATGCTTTTTCTCGTGCAATAGGAAAGGCACAGCTTAGCCTTATGCAATTAAGGAGTCAAGGCTTAGCCTCATGCAAGATGAGAGCCAATTCTTAGTTGCATGCTATAGGAAAGGCAGAGCTTAGCCTTGTGCAATTGAGGAGGCTGGGATGGGAGACAATGCTTAGTCTCGAGCAATAGGAAAGGCATAGCTTAGCCTTGTGCAATTAAGGAGGCAGATCTTAGCCTCATGCAAAATGGAGACAATTATTAGTCTCATGCAATAGGAAAGGCAGAGCTTAGCCTTGTGCAATTAAGGAGGCAGAGCTTAGTCTCATGCAAAATGGAGACAATGCTTAGTATCATGCAATAGGAAAGGCAGAGCTTAGCCTTGTGCAATTGAGGAGGCAGGGATTAGCCTCATGCAAGATGGGAGACAATGCTTAGTATTATGCAATAGGAAAGGCATAGTTTAGCCTTGTGTAATTAAGGAGGCAGAGTTTAGCCTCATGCAAAATGGAGACAATGCTTAGTCTCATGCAATAGGAAAGGGCAGAGCTTAGCCTTGTACAATTAAGGAGGCAGATCTTAGCCTCATGCAAGATGAGAGCCAATTCTTAGTCGCAAGCTATAGGAAAGGCAGGGCTTAGCCTTGTGCAATTGAGGAGGCTGGGATGGGAGACAATGCTTAGTCTCATGCAATAGGAAAGGCATAGCTTAGCGTTGTGCAATTAAGGAGGCAAAGCTTAGCCTCATGCAAGATGGGAGACAATGCTTAGTCTCATGCAATAGGAAAGGCATAACTTAGCCTTGTGCAATTAAGGAGGCAGAGCTTAGCCTCATGCAAAATGGAGACAATGCTTAGTATCATGCAATAGGAAATATAGAGCTTAGCCTTGTGCAATTGAGGAGGCAGGGCTTAGCCTCATGCAAGATGGGAGACAATGCTTAGTGTCATGCAATAGGAAAGGCATAGCTTAGCCTTGTGCAATTAAGGAGGCAGAGCTTAGCCTCATGCAAAATGGAGACAATGCTTAGTCTCATGCAATAGGAAAGGCAGAGCTTAGCCTTGTGCAATTAAGGAGTCAGAACTTAGCCTCATGCAAGATGGGAGACAATGCTTAGTCTCATGCAATAGGAAAGGCATAACTTAGCCTTGTGCAATTAAGGAGGCAGAGCTTAGCCTCATGCAAAATGGAGACAATGCTTAGTCTCACGCAATAGGAAAGGCATAGCTTAGCCTTGTGCAATTAAGGAGGCAGAGCTTAGCCTCATGCAAAATGGAGACCATGCTTAGTAGCATGCAATAGGAAAGTTATAGCTTAGCCTTGTGCAATTAAGGAGGTAGATCTTAGCCTCATGAAAAATTGAGACAATGCTTAGTCTCATGCAATAGGAAAGGCATAACTTAGCCTTGTGCAATTAAGGAGGCAGAGCTTAGCCTCATACAAAATGGAGACAATGTTTAGTCTCATGTAATAGGAAAGGCAGAGCTTAGCCTTTTGCAATTAAGGCGGCAGATCTTAGCCTCATGCAAAATGGAGACAATGATTAGTCTCATGCAATAGGAAAGGCAAAGCTTAGTCTTGTGCAATTAAGGAGGCAGAGCTTAGCCTCATGCAAAATGGAGACAATGCTTAGTATCATGCAATAGGAAATCAAGATTGACATCAATAGGAAATGGCCCTTGTGAAAAGAGCTTCTAGAAGTTGAAATCAAGATTGACTACAACACCGATGTTGACCCTACCAGAAGGTATATATAGGTTTGTGGTATATTGTGATGCTTCAAGAATCGGACTAGGGTATGTATTGATGCAACATGGCAAGATGATCGCTTACACTTCTAGGCAGCTCAAAAATCATGAGAAGAACTATCTAACACATGACTTAGAACTCGCGACGGTGCTTTTTGCAGTGAAGATTTGGCGTCATTATTTGTATGGGGTCCATGTGAATATATTCAAGGACTATAAGAGCCTTCAATGTATTTTCAAACAAAAGGAATAGAATCTAAGGCAAAGAAGATGGCTTGAATTACTCAAGGACTACGACACCAATATTCTATATCATCCGGGGAAGGCTAATGTCGGGGCGGATACACTTAGCCAAAAGTCCATAGGTAGTTTGGCACACTTAGGGACACATCAAAGGCCGTTGGCCAAGGAAGTTCACCGGCTGGCTAGTTTTGGAGTTCGTCTTGCAGACTCTAGTGAAGGAGGAGTAATTGTGCAAAATATAGCAGAATCACCGCTTGTTGTGGAAGTCAAGGGGAAGTAGTAGGACGATCCGTTATTGGTACAGTTGAAGGAGGGAATTCATAAACATAAGACCATGGCTTTTTCTCTTAGCATGGATGATTTTATGCTAAGGTACCATAGGTTTCTAGGTGCTTTACAGTCTTTAGCTATATGTCCTAATTTTCCACAGTTATAACAAGTACATTCTGTTGGTTTCTTTTTTGGTCTAAATGATCTTTTAGTCTGATAATCTTTTATATAGTATCTTTTTCTTGGTTTTTTATTTTTATATTTTGATCTATATTTATTATATTTCTTCTTTTTCCATTTTTTATTATTATATTTATCTGTACATCCAAATTGTGGTGCTGTTTTATTTTTACAACATTTTAAGTTTTTTATTAATGTTTTTTCTATTTTTGTTTCTTCTTTATATTTTTCACATAATTGTGCAAACCATTGTTGTAGAAATTTTATCCTAGCTCCTAAAGTATCTGTTACTCCTGCTTCATTCCAATCTTTTATTATTTTAGAATTAAAAGGTTATGGTAATTTTGTGAAATATAATTTTCTTATTTCTTTGCCTTCTTCTGTATTATATGTTCCTTTATAATAATATTCTTTAAATGCACAAGTATATTCATCTATATAGCACATATTACATATTGCTAATTTTGTTATTAGGTTTCTATTTACTTATTTTTCCTTATTTTGTTCTTCAATTTCTGTAGTCATACTACTAAATTCGTTTCTTATGGCTATTTCATATTTGTATAATATTTCTATATTTGTTGTTGCTAATTCACCATTGAATTTTTTATTACTTCTTAAGGTATCTATACTTTCTTTTGTTAAATTGTGCAACCATAATTTTACTGTTCCTATGAGTGTTCTTTCTATATATCCTGGTGTTTCTGCCATTCCTATTTTATTATCTACCAATTGTTTAGATATATATCCTATCCATAGTTGGATTATTTTATTTATATCTGCTACGCAATCTAAATCTAAAAAATTATATTGTTCTGATATTGGTTTTGGTGTCCATTTTCTATTTAATCTACTATCCCATAGCGTATTATTTCTATCAAATTGTTCATAGTTAACCGTATAATAATTTGGGTTTATTCCTTTTGGGTTTTTTACACCTGATGTACTAGGTTTTTCTTCCATATTTACATCTCCTGTATTTATTTCTATATTTTTTATTTTTTCTATATTTTCTAAAAGTTCTGTATATGTTTCACTTATTTCACTTGGTTCTGACTTTTGGTCGTCTATATTGTTATCTATTTCTTCAATTCTGGGAATTTCTTCTGGTTGTAATATTTGTTTAAATTTATTTATCTCATCTGTTAATTCTATTTCTTTATTCTTTTCTCTTTGCTTATTTTCATATAGTGTTTTTAACATGTTTAATTCTTTTTCTAATGCTATAATTTTTGTGTTTTTAGTTTCTTCTAATTGTTGTATTTCCCTGTTTGCTTGATTTTTGATATTTTCAATTTCTTTTTTCTTATCAATTTCTTCATTTTCTTTACTTATTCTTGTCATGGCTGTCAAGCTATCTTCTAATCTTGCTGTTTCTTTTTCTATCATTAGGTATAATTGGTCTCCTATTTTTTTATATCTTCTGCCTAAATTTGAAAATATTATTTTTATTTTCAGTCCATCTTGGTTTTCATATGTCTTTTCATTTATAGCAAATTCTTCTTTGTTCATTTTTAATCTATAGCTCTGATACCATTTATTGAGGATCTTAGAAATTTCATTTATAATTTAGTCAAATATAAAAGCTTTTTCATAATATTCTTTTTGTAGTGGAATTAATCTAATTATTTTTTTTAAGCTTTCTAGTATATATTCTATATATTCTATATCTTGGGTTCTTTGATATTCTTCTATATTAGTTTTTACTAAATTTGTCAGTAGTTCTATGCTGTCGGTAGTTTGTTGCCAATATTGTAGATATATATTATTCATTATGTGTTATCAGAATATAGATCTAATTCATATAAGTCTATTTCTGGTATAATTAATTCTGTCCAATTTTGATCCATTATTTCTATTATTTCAAAAGTAAGTAATTTCTCATAGATTATTCTTCTTATATCATTATCAATATTTTTTAGTATATATAATATAAGTATTTTATATGTTATATTAGAAAATATAAGTAAAAATACAACTACCCAATTAGAAATTATCATATTTACAATAGACAAAGTAAAAATAATCCAGAATGAATTAGAAAAATTATATAATGATAACCCTCTAAAAGGATGGAATAAACATAAGACAAAAATAAAAATAGAATTAATAGAAGAAAATAGTATAATAACACAAAAACCCTTAAAATATAACTTTGATGATTTAGCAGAATTTAAAATGCATATAAAAGAATTATTAGATAACAAGTATATACAAGAAAGTAATAGTAAACATACAAGTCCAGCATTTATAGTAAATAAACATAGTGAACAAAAAAGAGAAAAAAGCAGAATGGTTATAGATTACCGAAATTTAAATGCAAAAACTAAAACATATAATTACCCAATACCTAACAAGATATTAAAAATAAGATAAATCCAAGGATATAATTACTTTAGTAAATTCGACTGTAAATCAGGATTTTACCATCTAAAACTAGAAGATGAATCTAAAAAACTAACAGCATTTACAGTACCACAAGGATTTTATGAATGGAATGTTTTATCATTTGGATATAAAAATGCATCAGGAAGATACCAACATTTTATGGATAATTATTTTAACCAACTAGAGAATTGTATAGTATATATAGATGATATATTACTATATTCAAGAACACAAGATGAACATATAAAATTATTAGAAAAATTCATACATATTATAGAAAACTCTGGTATAAGCTTAAGCAAAACCAAAGCAGAAATTATGAAGAATCAGATAGAATTTTTAGGAATACAAATAGATAAAAATGGAATAAAAATGCAAACACACATAGTACAAAAAATAATCAATCTTGATGAAAACATAGATACAAAAAAGAAATTACAATCATTTTTAGGATTAGTAAACCAAGTAAGAGAATATATACCCAAATTAGCAGAAAACTTAAAACCTTTACAGAAAAAACTAAAAAAGGATGTAGAATATGAGTTCGATGAAAAAGATAAGGAACAAATAAGGAAGATTAAAATATTGTGTAAGAAACTACCAAAATTATACTTCCCAGATGAAAATAAGAAATTTACTTATATTGTAGAAACAGATTCAAGTAATCATAGTTATGGAGGAGTTCTTAAATATAAATATGATAAAGAAAAAATAGAACATCATTGCAGATATTATTCAGGATCTTATACTGAACCACAAGAAAGATGGTAAATAAATAGAAAAGAATTATTTGCATTATATAAATGTTTATTAGCATTTGAACCATATATAGTTTACAACAGATTTATTGTAAGAACAGATAATACCCAAGTAAAATGAATTTGCTATAGATGAAAAGACATATGAAAACCAAGATGGACTGAAAATAAAAATAATATTTTCAAATTTAGGCAGAAGATATAAAAAAATAGGAAACCAATTATTCCTAATGATAGAAAAAGAAATAGCAAGATTAGAAGATAGCTTGACAGCCATGACAAGAATAAGTAAAGAAAATGAAGAAATTGATAAGAAAAAAGAAATTGAAAATATCAAAAATCAAGCAAACAGGGAAATACAACAATTAGAAGAAACTAAAAATACAAAAATTATAGCATTAGAAAAAGAATTAAACATGTTAAAAACACTATATGAAAATAAGCAAAGAGAAAAGAATAAAAAAATAGAATTAACAGATGAGATAAATAAATTTAAACAAATATATTAAACTTTACATTTACAATTGAAATAATCACTACTAACAAGAATGTTGTTGCAGATTACTTGTCAAGACAAAGCTACCCAAACTGACCCAGATAATACAATGGAAAATCTACTCTTAGCCATGACTACACTTTGTAATAAAGTGGAAAGTATGGAAGAAGAGATACAGATAATAAGAAAAACAGCTACTAGTAGTCAGCAGCATGACTCAAAAAATACGGAGATAAGACGATCGGAAGTCTCTAAAATTCCAGAGCTAGAAGGTGACGTTGAGAAACACCTAAAAACTCATAACAGTTTGTTAAATACAGTTGCAGGAAGCAGCACAGCTAGCAGTTCATCTGCAAAGAAGAAGGAAGAAATTAAACCTAGATACACAAACATAAATATGAACAATTTATTTTCAAAACCATTCGTACAGAAAAATATCCAAAATACCCAGAACGAAATATTCCTACCACCACAGATAAATACCTACAAAGAAAGTCTGAACCAAGCCATGAAGACATATAACCATATAACCCGTATATATATAGACAATATACACAAAATACAAAACTTTTTAAACAAAAACCCAAGATCCCAAACTACCCAGAATCCAAATGAAGATTATATTACTCATTATCTAACAGGATACAATAAATTAATAGCACTACCAAATACAAGTGCAAAACTAATAGCCACCTGCTACAATTATGGATTACTAGATACTGTATATACACAAACAGGACAGGAGATAGCTACCATACCTGAGTTACACAGAGCATTTATGCAATACAGAAGAATAACTAAAGGAACGTTATTCTATATACGATTTTATTCAGCTACAGCAGAGATATTATATGAAGAAATAAAGCCTATCATACAAGTTATCAAGATCGGACTTACAAGAGAAATGCTCATACCAGAAAGAATAGAAGAACAAGAAGAGATAGAAAAAATAGATATTCCAGATTTTTATGCAAATAAAAGGATTATTGGAATATCCACTATACTAAATGAACTAGCAAACAACTACCTAAACCAGAATGCGATTTGGAGTTATTATTCAAGAGAACAAACAATGATATATTCAAATTGCAGAGAAATACGATTTCAGTTTCTGTTACTAATTCTCTTGTAATATAGTTTTCTTCTTGTCCTATATTTATTAATATTTGATATTTTCTTTGTTCCATGATTCCAGTTATATAATAGTGGGATGTATTTATTTTTTCTTTTGTGTTTCTATTTAAATTTTTTGGGATTATATACTCTCTTCTTGATGTACTTATCCTTGATGATGTTGGTGTTTCATAAGTTAATTGGTTTGGTATACTTGATGTACTTAATCTTTCTTTTACTATTTCTAAATCTTCTTCCATGTCAATTTCTTTATAGCTATATTCATTATTGTCAATAACTGTAACTATTCTTTCAAACGGGTTTTCTATTTTGATTTTATTAGTTTTATTTTTTGCTACTATTTTATGTTTTGTTGTTAAGACGTATAAGTTTTTACATCTAGCTGTAAATATTTTACTTCCAGGTGTTAATTCTATTTCTGACATTTTCCAGTATAATACTAATGATTTATCTATATTCTTATCGTTTATTGCTATTGAATAATTGGCACTTATTATAAATTTAAATTTTTGATATATGAGATTTCCTTTTATTGCACTTATTATGCTTTTTTCTATAGGTTGTATTATTCTATCATCTGCTAAATATATTTCTATAGGGGTATCTATTCCTTCCCTAAAACATACTTTTATTAGTATTTCAGTTCCTCCTAGGTGTACATATTTAATTGGGTTTTTTGCTTTTATATCTTGTATTTCTTTGTTTATTATTCTTTTGTTTATTATTGGTATTTTGGCCTTTCCTTTTGTATATTTACAGTCAATTATATGTTCTTTTTGGCTAACTACGTAGTATTCTTCTTTTTGTCTTTTAAACCAATTTTTTTATTGTAGGTACTTCAAATATTTTTTCGACACTGAGGTCTAATTCTTTTCCTTTTATTTGTTCAAATATATTATTATCAAATATAATTTTTTGTTCTGAGGATTCTTCATCTTTATATTCTTCACGTGTTATTACTTCTATTTCTTTTTCAGTCATTGGATTTCATTATCTTCTTTAGTTATCTCATTTTCTATTTCTTCTTCTGTATCTGATATTTCGTATATACTATCTTCACTGTCTATTTCATAATCTATATATTCCATTTGCATATATTCTTCATCATCAATTATGATTTCGGTTATTTGCTTTTTCTTTAGGTTTCTAGGTGCTTTACAGTCTTTAGCTATATGTCCTAATTTTCCACAGTTATAACAAGTACATTCTGTTGGTTTCTTTTTTGGTCTAAATGATCTTTTAGTCTGATAATCTTTTATATAGTATCTTTTTCTTGGTTTTTTATTTTTATATTTTGATCTATATTTATTATATTTCTTCTTTTTCCATTTTTTATTATTATATTTATCTGTACATCCAAATTGTGGTGCTGTTTTATTTTTACAACATTTTAAGTTTTTTATTAATGTTTTTTCTATTTTTGTTTCTTCTTTATATTTTTCACATAATTGTGCAAACCATTGTTGTAGAAATTTTATCCTAGCTCCTAAAGTATCTGTTACTCCTGCTTCATTCCAATCTTTTATTATTTTAGAATTAAAAGGTTCTGGTAATTTTGTGAAATATAATTTTCTTATTTCTTTGCCTTCTTCTGTATTATATGTTCCTTTATAATAATATTCTTTAAATGCACAAGTATATTCATCTATATAGCACATATTACATATTGCTAATTTTGTTATTAGGTTTCTATTTACTTGTTTTTCCTTATTTTGTTCTTCAATTTCTGTAGTCATACTACTAAATTCGTTTCTTATGGCTATTTCATATTTGTATAATATTTCTATATTTGTTGTTGCTAATTCACCATTGAATTTTTTATTACTTCTTAAGGTATCTATACTTTCTTTTGTTAAATTGTGCAACCATAATTTTACTGTTCCTATGAGTGTTCTTTCTATATATCCTGGTGTTTCTGCCATTCCTATTTTATTATCTACCAATTGTTTAGATATATATCCTATCCATAGTTGGATTGTTTTATTTATATCTGCTACGCAATCTAAATCTAAAAAATTACATTGTTCTGATATTGGTTTCGGTGTCCATTTTCTATTTAATCTACTATCCCATAGCGTATTATTTCTATCAAATTATTCATAGTTAACCGTATAATAATTTGGATTTATTCCTTTTGGGTTTTTTACACCTGATGTACTAGGTTTTTCTTCCATATTTACATCTCCTGTATTTATTTCTATATTTTTTATTTTTTCTATATTTTCTAAAAGTTCTGTATATGTTTCACTTATTTCACTTGGTTCTGACTTTTGGTCGTCTATATTGTTATCTATTTCTTCAATTCTGGGAATTTCTTCTGGTTGTAATATTTGTTTAAATTTATTTATCTCATCTGTTAATTCTATTTCTTTATTCTTTTCTCTTTGCTTATTTTCATATAGTGTTTTTAACATGTTTAATTCTTTTTCTAATGCTATAATTTTTGTGTTTTTAGTTTTTTCTAATTGTTGTATTTCCCTGTTTGCTTGATTTTTGATATTTTCAATTTCTTTTTTCTTATCAATTTCTTTATTTTCTTTACTTATTCTTGTCATGGCTGTCAAGCTATCTTCTAATCTTGCTGTTTCTTTTTCTATCATTAGGTATAATTGGTCTCCTATTTTTTTATATCTTCTGCCTAAATTTGAAAATATTATTTTTATTTTCAGTCCATCTTGGTTTTCATATGTCTTTTCATCTATAGCAAATTCTTCTTTGTTCATTTTTAATCTATAGCACTGATACCATTTTCAAATCTATAGCTCTGATACCATTTATTGATGATCTTAGAAATTTCATTTATAATTTAGTCAAATGTAAAAGCTTTTTCATAATATTCTTTTTGTAGTGGAATTAATCTAATTATTTCTTTTAAGCTTTCTAGTATATATTCTATATATTCTATATCTTGGGTTCTTTGGTATTCTTCTATATTAGTTTTTACTAAATTTGTCAGTAGTTCTATGCTGTCGGTAGTTTGTTGCCAATATTGTAGATATATATTATTCATTATGTGTTATCAGAATATAGATCTAATTTATATAAGTCTATTTCTGCTATAATTAATTCTGTCCAATTTTGATCCATTATTTCTATTATTTTAAAAGTAAGTAATTTCTCATAGATTATTCTTCTTACATCATTATCAATATTTTTTAGTATATATAATATAAGTATTTTATAGCTAAGATTATCATTTATTAAGTAAGTGTTCATTTTATCATATGATTTGCTAAACATATTCCTTTTAATCTCTATGTCTATTATCCTTATTCATCATATTATAATAAGTTATTTTGATCATCTTTTCTGGTCACTACCATGATTTTCTGCTTCAATCAGTTACCCTAACAGCGCTTCAACTTTGTTTACTCCCCTAAACGGCCTCTCTGCCTACCGGTTTCAACCTTAGGATGCATAGTCTGGGCTTACCTACTCTTAGCATATTTTCATGGCAAACTTTCTCAAGATGATTTCTATAACAGTACTATTATATGATGGATAATTATAATTTACATATTAGTGATTATCAGGAATATAATAATTTAGCTACTCATAATTATAATATGACATACCTGTTTTTGTAGGTTCTTGATATCTCCTTGTTGATTCATAGCTTTCATATCTTCTTGTTGGTCCATAGCTTTCCTGTATTTTTATCTTTTAGTATA
Organism: Nicotiana tomentosiformis; assembly: GCF_000390325.3. Classification (NCBI taxonomy): domain Eukaryota; kingdom Viridiplantae; phylum Streptophyta; class Magnoliopsida; order Solanales; family Solanaceae; genus Nicotiana; species Nicotiana tomentosiformis. Next base: position 568,488 of record NC_090819.1, on the reverse strand, counting down.
TCTAGAGAGTAAGAGAAGAGAGAAGTCTTTGGATGCCTGAATATGCAGCCTGTCTTTTATTCATAATCGAAGGGCTATTTAAAGATTACAAAATGACTCTTACTATTCATGAACGACCTTTACTGTTCATGAAACTGACTCTTACTATTCATGAACGACCTTTACTGTTCATGAAACTGACTCTTACTATTCATGAACGACCTTTACTGTTCATGAAACTGACTCTTACTTTTTGTAAAGTAAGGAACTATTTACTTTACGACTTTTACAAAAAATAAAATAACATTAAAGAAAAGAAAAGAATCTAATAAATCTTTTACTTTATCTTGTCTGCCATAGTTTTTGTCATTTTAGCTTGTCGTCTTCTTCTCGATTATTCCAGTTGTACGTCTGGAACAATGTTATCTTCTCCTTTGCATTTTGAGCATATGTGGTCTGGGTTTATAGTTTGCAATATCTTGTTAACAGTTCTGGAGAGATGAAATTCGTCCTTATAGCTCTTGTGATTGTAGGTTGTTCTGGTTTTAAAAGACTTAAGACCCATTATCTTAATTCCTCCATATCTGCTTCTCGTATTTCTCTGCAATTTGAATATATCATTGTTTGTTTAGGTAGTTGTTTGCTAGTTCATTTAGTATAGTGGATATTCCAATAATCCTTTTATTTGCATAAAAGTCTGGAATATCTATTTTTTCTATCTCTTCTTGTTCTTCTATTCTTTCTGGTATGAGCATTTCTCTTGTAAGTCCGATCTTGATAACTTGTATGATAGGCTTTATTTCTTCATATAATATCTCTGTTGTAGCTGAATAAAATCGTATATAGAATAACGTTCCTTTAGTTATTCTTCTGTATTGCATAAATGCTCTGTGTAACTCAGGTATGGTAGCTATCTCCTGTCCTGTTTGTGTATATACAGTATCTAGTAATCCATAATTGTAGCAGGTGGCTATTAGTTTTGCACTTGTATTTGGTAGTGCTATTAATTTATTGTATCCTGTTAGATAATGGGTAATATAATCTTCATTTGGATTCTGGGTAGTTTGGGATCTTGGGTTTTTGTTTAAAAAGTTTTGTATTTTGTGTATATTGTCTATATATGTATGGGTTATATGGTTATATGTCTTCTTGGCTTGGTTCAGACTTTCTTTGTAGGTATTTATCTGTGGTGGTAGGAATATTTCGTTCTGGGTATTTTGGATTTTCTGTACGAATGGTTTTGAAAATAAATTGTTCATATTTATGTTTGTATATCTAGGTTTAATTTCTTCCTTCTTCTTTGCAGATGAACTGCTAGCTGTGCTGGTTCCTGCAACTGTATTTAACAAACTGTTATGAGTTTTTAGGTGTTTCTCAATATCACCTTCTAGCTCTGAAATTTTAGAGACTTCCGATCGTCTTATCTCCGCATTTTTTGAGTCATGCTGCTGACTACTAGTAGCTGTTTTTCTTATTATCTGTATCTCTTCTTCCATACTTTCTACTTTATTACAAAGTGTAGTCATGGCTAAGAGTAGATTTTCCATTATATTATCTGGGTCAGTTTGGGTAGATTTGTCTTGACAAGTAATCTGCAACAACATTCTTGTTAGTAGTGATTATTTCAATTGTAAATGTAAAGTTTAATATATTTAATACCAGTCTGCGTATTTCTTTTGTTGTAACTGAGTCTTGTACCTTTCCGGTTATCCACCATTTTACTTGGGTATTATCTGTTCTTACAATAAATCTATTGTAAACTATATATGGTTCAAATGCTAATAAATATTTATATAGTGCAAATAATTCTTTTCTATTTATTTCCCATTTTTCTTGTGGTTCAGTATAAGATCCTGAATAATACCTGCAATGATGTTCTATTTTTTCTTTATCATATTTATATTTAAGAACTCCTCCATAACTATGATTACTCGAATCTGTTTCTACAATATAAGTAAATTTCTTATTTTCATCTGGGAAGTATAGTTTTGGTAGTTTCTTACACAATATTTTAATCTTCCTTATTTGTTCCTTATTTTTTTCATCGACCTCATATTCTACATCCTTTTTTAGTTTCTTTTGTAAAGGTTTTAGGTTTTCTGCTAATTTAGGTATATATTCTCTTACCTGGTTTACTAATCCTAAAAATTATTTGAATTTCTTTTTTGTATCTATGTTTTCATCAAGATTGATTATTTTTTGTACTATGTGTGTTTGCATTTTTATTCCATTTTTATCTATTTGTATTCCTAAAAATTCTATCTGATTTTTCATAATTTCTGCTTTGGTTTTGCTTAAGCTTATACCAGAGTTTTCTATAATATGTATGAATTTTTCTAATAATTTTATATGTTCATCTTGTGTTCTTGAATATAGTAATATATCATCTATATATACTATACAATTCTCTAGTTGGTTAAAATAATTATCCATAAAATGTTGGTATCTTCCTGGTGCATTTTTATATCCAAATGGTAAAACATTCCATTCATAAAATCCTTGTGGTACTGTAAATGCTGTTAGTTTTTTAGATTCATCTTCTAGTTTTAGATGGTAAAATCCTGATTTACAGTCGAATTTACTAAAGTAATTATATCCTTGGATTTGTCTTATTTTTAATATCTTGTTAGGTATTGGGTAATTATATGTTTTAGTTTTTGCATTTAAATTTTGGTAATCTATAACCATTCTGCTTTTTCCTCTTTTTTGTTCACTATGTTTATTTACTATAAATGCTGGACTTGTATGTTTACTATTACTTTCTTGTATATACTTGTTATCTAATAATTCTTTTATATGCATTTTAAATTCTGCTAAATCATCAAAGTTATATTTTAAGGGTTTTTGTGTTATTATACTATTTTCTTCTATTAATTCTATTTTTATTTTTGTCTTATGTTTATTCCATCCTTTTAGAGGGTTATCATTATATAATTTTTCTAATTCATTCTGGATTATTTTTACTTTGTCTATTGTAAATATGATAATTTCTAATTGGGTAGTTGTATTTTTACTTATATTTTCTAATTTTTGTGTGATTTTTTCATTTCCTCGTATCCATTCTGTAGTTTTTCGTTGTTTATTGTTTACCCTTTTTGCTCCCACTTTATTTTTACATGGTGTGGTAAACCACCAGTGTGTTTTTGTTATTATGTGTGGGTATAATTTTTCTAAAAATGGCATTCCTAGTAACATATCTTTCGTAGTAAATTCAAAGTTATATATTTCTTCTATAATTAATATTTTATCCCATATTTGTATTTTTACATTCTTGGCTTTATAGTTAATCATACTTCCTTCATTATTAAATCCTGTTACTACCATAGGTGTTTTTAATTTTTTCCATTTATCCGTTGGTAAACAATTATATTTATATATATTAGCTTCTGCCCCTGTATCTATCATTGGTGTATAGTATCTATTATAATATCCTTCTACTATGATTTTTGCGAGTATATATATTTTCATTCTTCTGTCCTTTTTATTATTATTTTCTTATCTTTGTATGTTATGGTTAATTGCTTATCTCCTAGACTGTATGGTTTTACCTTTTCTAACCATTTTATTCCTAGTGTAATATTTTCATTTTCGTTTTCTTGGTATATTTTAAATTGTATTATTAGAGGTATTCCTCCAATAATTATTTCTTTTTCTGTTATTTCTTCATTTATTATTAATTCTTTAGGTAATTTAGGGCATAATTGTTCAGTAAATATTATTTCAGTTTCTGTTACTAATTCTCTTGTAATATAGTTTTCTTCTTGTCCTGTATTTATTAATATTTGATATTTTCTTTGTTCCATGATTCCAGTTATATAATAGTGGTATGTATTTATTTTTTCTTTTGTGTTTCTATTTAAATTTTTTGGGATTATATACTCTCTTCTTGATGTACTTATCCTTGATGATGTTGGTGTTTCATAAGTTAATTGGTTTGGTATACTTGATGTACTTAATCTTTCTTTTACTATTTCTAAATCTTCTTCCATGTCAATTTCTTTATAGCTATATTCATTATTGTCAATAACTGTAACTATTCTTTCAAACGGGTTTTCTATTTTGATTTTATTAATTTTATTTTTTGCTGCTATTTTATGTTTTGTTGTTAAGACGTATAAGTTTTTACATCTAGCTGTAAATATTTTACTTTCAGGTGTTAATTCTATTCCTGACATTTTCCAGTATAATACTAATGATTTATCTATATTCTTATCGTTTATTGCTATTGAATAATTGGCACTTATTATAAATTTAAATTTTTGATATATGAGATTTCCTTTTATTGCACTTATTATGCTTTTTTCTATAGGTTGTATTATTCTATCATCTGCTAAATATATTTCTATAGGGGTATCTATTCCTTCCCTAAAACATGCTTTTATTAGTATTTCAGTTCCTCCTAAGTGTACATATTTAATTGGGTTTTTTGCTTTTATATCTTGTATTTCTTTGTTTATTATTCTTTTGTTTATTATTGGTATTTTGGCTTTTCCTTTTGTATATTTACAGTCAATTATATGTTCTTTTTGGCTAACTACGTAGTATTCTTCTTTTTGTCTTTTGAACCAATTTTTTATTGTAGGTACTTCAAATATTTTTTCGACACTGAGGTCTAATTCTTTTCCTTTTATTTGTTCAAATATATTATTATCAAATATAATTTTTTGTTCTGAGGATTCTTCATCTTTATATTCTTCACGTGTTATTACTTCTATTTCTTTTTCAGTCATTGGATTTCATTATCTTCTTTAGTTATCTCATTTTCTATTTCTTCTTCTGTATCTGATATTTCGTATATACTATCTTCACTGTCTATTTCATAATCTATATAATCCATTTGCATATATTCTTCATCATCAATTATGATTTCGGTTATTTGCTTTTTCTTTAGGTTTCTAGGTGCTTTACAGTCTTTAGCTATATGTCCTAATTTTCCACAGTTATAACAAGTACATTCTGTTGGTTTCTTTTTTGGTCTAAATGATCTTTTAGTCTGATAATCTTTTATATAGTATCTTTTTCTTGGTTTTTTATTTTTATATTTTGATCTATATTTATTATATTTCTTCTTTTTCCATTTTTTATTATTATATTTATCTGTACATCCAAATTGTGGTGCTGTTTTATTTTTACAACATTTTAAGTTTTTTATTAATGTTTTTTCTATTTTTGTTTCTTCTTTATATTTTTCACATAATTGTGCAAACCATTGTTGTAGAAATTTTATCCTAGCTCCTAAAGTATATGGTACTCCTGCTTCATTCCAATCTTTTATTATTTTAGAATTAAAAGGTTCTGGTAATTTTGTGAAATATAATTTTCTTATTTCTTTGCCTTCTTCTGTATTATATGTTCCTTTATAATAATATTCTTTAAATGCACAAGTATATTCATCTATATAGCACATATTACATATTGCTAATTTTGTTATTAGGTTTCTATTTACTTGTTTTTCCTTATTATGTTCTTCAATTTCTGTAGTCATACTACTAAATTCGTTTCTTATGGCTATTTCATATTTGTATAATATTTCTATATTTGTTGTTGCTAATTCACCATTGAATTTTTTATTACTTCTTAAGGTATCTATACTTTCTTTTGTTAAATTGTGCAACCATAATTTTACTGTTCCTATGAGTGTTCTTTCTATATATCCTGGTGTTTCTGCCATTCCTATTTTATTATCTACCAATTATTTAGATATATATCCTATCCATAGTTGGATTGTTTTATTTATATCTGCTACGCAATCTAAATCTAAAAAATTACATTGTTCTGATATTGGTTTTGGTGTCCATTTTCTATTTAATCTACTATCCCATAGCGTATTATTTCTATCAAATTGTTCATAGTTAACCGTATAATAATTTGGGTTTATTCCTTTTGGGTTTTTTACACCTGATGTACTAGGTTTTTCTTCCATATTTACATCTCCTGTATTTATTTCTACATTTTTTATTTTTTCTATATTTTCTAAAAGTTCTGTATATGTTTCACTTATTTCACTTGGTTCTGACTTTTGGTCGTCTATATTGTTATCTATTTCTTCAATTCTGGGAATTTCTTCTGGTTGTAATATTTGTTTAAATTTATTTATCTCATCTGTTAATTCTATTTCTTTATTCTTTTCTCTTTGCTTATTTTCATATAGTGTTTTTAACATGTTTAATTCTTTTTCTAATGCTATAATTTTTGTGTTTTTCGTTTCTTCTAATTGTTGTATTTCCGTGTTTGCTTGATTTTTGATATTTTCAATTTCTTTTTTCTTATCAATTTCTTTATTTTCTTTACTTATTCTAGTCATGGCTGTCAAGCTATCTTCTAATCTTGCTGTTTCTTTTTCTATCATTAGGTATAATTGGTCTCCTATTTTTTTATATCTTCTGCCTAAATTTGAAAATATTATTTTTATTTTCAGTCCATCTTGGTTTTCATATGTCTTTTCATCTATAGCAAATTCTTCTTTGTTCATTTTTAATCTATAGCTCTGATACCATTTAACAAACTGTTATAGAATAAATGGCACCTTACGACGCTACTTGCACGAGGCCTCGCCATTCCATTGCCAAAAGCCATCAGCCGCCATGAGCGACACCAGACACAACTCACAACAACCGATGGCAATCGACACGTACTAAGTTTAGCCCCATGCGCACGGCACCTTGCGGCGCTACTTGCACGAGACCTCGCCGTTCCGTTGCAAAAAGCTATCAGCCGCCACACCGATGTCGACTCCCGATGTTGCCCGCAACAACTGATGGCAGTCGGCATGTACTGAGCTTAGCCCAATGCGCACGGCACCTTGCGGCGCTACTTGCACGACGCTTCGCCGTTCCGTTGCCAAACACCATCAGCCGCTACGAGCAATGTCGCCTCCCAATGTTGCCCGCAACAATCGATGGAATTCAGAACGTACTGAGTTTAGCCCCATGCGCATGGCACCTTGCGGCGCTACTTGCACGAGGCCTCGCCATTCCGTTTCCAAAAGCTATCAGCCGCCACACCGATGTTGCCTCCCGATGTTGCCCCCAACAACCGATGGCAGTCGGCACATACTGAGTTTAGCCTCATGCGCACGGCACCTTGCGGCGCTACTTGCACGAGACCTCGCTGTTCCGTTTCCAAAAACTATCAGCCGCCACACCGATGTTGCCCGCAACAACCTATAGCAGTCGACACGTACTGAGCTTAGCCCCATGTGCACGACACCTTGCGGCGCTACTTGCACGACGCTTTGCCGTTCCGTTGCCAAAAGCCATCAGCCACCACGAGCGATGTCGCCTCCCGATGTTGCCCACTACAACCGATGGCATTTGGAAAGTACTGTGTATAGCCCCATGCGCACGGCACCTTACGACCCTACTTGCACGAGGCCTCGCCATTCCATTGCCAAAAGCCATCAGCCACCACGAGCGACACCAGACACAACTCACAACAACCGATGGCAATCGACACGTACTAAGTTTAGCCCCATGCGCACGGCACCTTGCGACGCTACTTGCACGAGACCTCGCCGTTCCGTTGCCAAAAGCTATCAGCCGCCACACCGATGTCGACTCCCGATGTTGCCCCCAACAACTGATGGCAGTCGGCATGTACTGAGCTTAGCCCAATGCGCACGGCACCTTGCGGCACTACTTGCACGACGCTTCGCCGTTCCGTTGCCAAACACCATCAGCCGCTACGAGCGATGTCGCCTCCCAATGTTGCCCGCAACAATCGATGGAATTCAGAACGTACTGAGTTTAGCCCCATGCGCATGGCACCTTGCGACGCTACTTGCACGAGGCCTCGCCATTCCGTTTCTAAAAGCTATCAGCCGCCACACCGATGTTGCCTCCCGATGTTGCCCCCAACAACCGATGGCAGTCGGCACATACTGAGTTTAGCCCCATGCGCACGGCACCTTGCGGCGCTACTTGCACGAGACCTCGCCGTTCCGTTTCCAAAAACTATCAGCCGCCACACCGATGTCACCTCCCGATGTTGCCCGCAACAACCTATAGCAGTCGGCATGTACTGAGCTTAGCCCCATGTACACGACACCTTGCGGCGCTACTTGCACGATGCTTTGCCATTCCGTTGCCAAAAGCCATCAGCCGCCACGAGCGATGTCGCCTCCCGATGTTGCCCACTACAACCGATGGCATTTGGAAAGTACTGTGTATAGCCTCATGTGCACGGCACCTTACGACGCTACTTGCACGAGGCCTCGCCATTCTATTGCCAAAAGCCATCAGCTGCCACGAGCGACACCAGACACAACTCACAACAACCGATGGCAATCGACACGTACTAAGTTTAGCCCCATGCGCACGGCACCTTGCGGCGCTACTTGCACGAGACCTCGCCGTTCCGTTGCCAAAAGCTATCAGCCGCCACACCGATGTCGACTCCCGATGTTGCCCCCAACAACTGATGGCAGTCGGCATGTACTGAGCTTAGCCCAATGCGCACGGCACCTTGCGGCACTACTTGCACGACGCTTCGCCGTTCCGTTGCCAAACACCATCAGCCGCTACGAGCGATGTCGCCTCCCAATGTTGCCCGCAACAATCGATGGAATTCAGAACGTACTGAGTTTAGCCCCATGCGCATGGCACCTTGCGACGCTACTTGCACGAGGCCTCGCCATTCCGTTTCCAAAAGCTATCAGCCGCCACACCGATGTTGCCTCCCGATGTTGCCCCCAACAACCGATGGCAGTCGGCACATACTGAGTTTAGCCCCATGCGCACGGCACCTTGCGGCGCTACTTGCACGAGACCTCGCCGTTCCGTTTCCAAAAACTATCAGCCGCCACACCGATGTCACCTCCCGATGTTGCCCGCAACAACCTATAGCAGTCGGCACGTACTGAGCTTAGCCCCATGTACAAGACACCTTGCGGCGCTACTTGCACGATGCTTTGCCGTTCCGTTGCCAAAAGCCATCAGCTGCCACGAGCGATATCGCCTCCCGATGTTGCCCACTACAACCGATGGCATTTGGAAAGTACTGTGTATAGCCTCATGCGCACGGCACCTTACGACGCTACTTGCACGAGGCCTCGCCATTCCATTGCCAAAAGCCATCAGCCGCCACGAGCGACACCAGACACAACTCACAACAACCGATGGCAATCGACACGTACTAAGTTTAGCCCCATGCGCACGGCACCTTGCGGCGCTACTTGTACGAGACCTCGCCGTTCCGTTGCCAAAAGCTATTAGCCGCCACACCGATGTCGACTCCCGATGTTGCCCCCAACAACTGATGGCAGTCGGCATGTACTGAGCTTAGCCCAATGCGCACGGCACCTTACGGCGCTACTTGCACGACGCTTTGCCGTTCCGTTGCCAAACACCATCAGCCGCTACGAGCGATGTCGCCTCCCAATGTTGCCCGCAACAACCGATGGAATTCAGAACGTACTGAGTTTAGCCCCATGCGCATGGCACCTTGCGGCGCTACTTGCACGAGGCCTCGCCATTCCGTTTCCAAAAGCTATCAGCCGCCACACCGATGTTGCCTCCCGATGTTGCCCCCAACAACCGATGGCAGTCGGCACATACTGAGTTTAGCCCCATGCGCACGGCACCTTGCGGAGCTACTTGTACGAGACCTCGCCGTTTCGTTTCCAAAAACTATCAGCCGCCACACCGATGTCACCTCCCGATGTTGCCCGCAACAACCTATAGTAGTCGGCACGTACTGAGCTTAGCCCCATGTGCACGACACCTTGCGGCGCTACTTGCACGATGCTTTGCCGTTCCGTTGCCAAAAGCCATCAGCCGCCACGAGCGATGTCGCCTCCCGATGTTGCCCACTACAACCGATGGCATTTGGAAAGTACTGTGTATAGCCTCATGCGCACGGCACCTTACGACGCTACTTGCACGAGGCCTCGCCATTCCATTGCCAAAAGCCATCAGCCGCCACGAGCGACACTAGACACAACTCACAACAACCGATGGCAATCGACACATACTAAGTTTAGCCCCATGCGTACGGCACCTTGCGGCGCTACTTGCACGAGACCTCGCCGTTTCGTTGCCAAAAGCTATCAGCCGCCACACCGATGTCGACTCCCAATGTTGCCCCCAACAACTGATGGCAGTCGGCATGTACTGAGCTTAGCCCAATGCGCACGGCACCTTGCGGCACTACTTGCACGACGCTTCGCCGTTCCGTTGCCAAACACCATCAGCCGCTACGAGCGATGTCGCCTCCCAATGTTGCCCGGAATAATCGATGGAATTCAGAACGTACTGAGTTTAGCCCCATGTGCATGGCACCTTGCGGCGCTACTTGCACGAGGCCTCGCCATTCCCTTTCCAAAAGCTATCAGCCGCCACACCGATGTTGCCTCCCGATGTTTCCCCCAACAACCGATGGCAGTCGGCACATACTGAGTTTAGCCCCATGCTCACGGCACCTTGAGGCGCTACTTGCACGAGACCTCGCCGTTCCGTTTCCAAAAACTATCAGCCGCCACACCGATGTCACCTCCCGATGTTGCCAGCAACAACCTATAGCAGTCGGCATGTACTGAGCTTAGCCCCATGTACACGACACCTTGCGGCGCTACTTGCACGATGCTTTGCCGTTCCGTTGCCAAAATCCATCAGCCGCCACGAGCGATGTCGCCTCCCGATGTTGCCCACTACAACCGATGGCATTTGGAAAGTACTGTGTATAGCCTCATGCGCACGGCACCTTACGACGCTACTTGCACGAGGCCTCGCCATTCCATTGCCAAAAGCCATCAGCCGCCACGAGCGACACCAGACACAACTCACAACAACCGATGGCAATCGACACGTACTAAGTTTAGCCCCATGCGCACGGCACCTTGCGGCGCTACTTGCACGAGACCTCGCCGTTCCGTTGCCAAAAGCTATCAGCCGCCACACCTATGTCGACTCCCGATGTTGCCCCCAAAAACTGATGGCAGTCGGCATGTACTGAGCTTAGCCCAATGCGCACGGCACCTTGCGGCACTACTTGCATGACGCTTCGCAGTTCCGTTGCAAAACACCATCAGCCTCTACGAGCGATGTCGCCTCCCAATGTTGCCCGCTACAACCGATGGAATTCAGAACGTACTGAGTTTAGCCCCATGCGCATGGCACCTTGCGGCGCTACTTGCACGAGGCCTCGCCATTTCATTGCCAAAAGCTATCAGCTGCCACACCGATGTTGCCTCCCGATGTTGCCCCCAACAACCGATGGCACTCGGCACATACTGAGTTTAGCCCCATGCGGACGGCACCTTGCGGCGCTACTTGCACGAGACCTCGCCGTTCCGTTTCCAAAAACTATCAACCGCCACACCGATGTCGCCTCCCGATGTTGCCCCCAACAACTGATGGCAGTTGGCATGAACTGAGCTTAGCCCAATGCGCACGGCACCTTGCGGCGCTACTTGCACGACGCTTCGCCATTCCGTTGCCAAACACCATCAGCCGCTACGAGCGATGTCACCTCCCGATGTTGCCCACTACAACCGATGGCATTTGGAAAGCACAACTCACAATAACCGATGGCAATCGACACGTACTAAGTTTAGCCCCATGCGCACGGCACCTTGCGGTGCTACTTGCACGAGACCTCGCCGTTCCGTTGCCAAAAGCTATCAGCCGCCACACCGATGTTGCCCCCAACAACTGATGGCAGTCGGCATGTACTGAGCTTAGCCCAATGCGCACGGCACCTTGCGGCGCTACTTGCTCGACGCTTCGCCGTTCCGTTGCCAAACACCATCAGCCGCTACGAGCGATGTCGCCTCCCAATGTTGCCCGCAACAACCGATGGAATTCGGAACGTACTGAGTTTAGCCCCATGCGCATGGCACCTTGCAGCGCTACTTGCACGTGGCCTCGCCATTCCGTTGCCAAAAGCTATCAGCCGCCACACCGATGTTGCCTCCCGATGTTGCCCCCAACAACCGATGGCACTCGGCACATACTGAGTTTAGCCCCATGCGGACGGCACCTTGCGGCGTTACTTGCACGAGACCTCGCCGTTCCGTTTCCAAAAACTATCAGCCGCCACACCGATGTCGCCTCCCGATGTTGCCCCCAACAACTGATGGCAGTCGGCATGTACTGAGCTTAGCCCCATGCACACGGCACCTTGCGGCGCTACTTGCATGACGCTTCGCCGTTCCGTTGCCAAACACCATCAGCCGCTACGAGCAATGTAGCCTCCCGATGTTGCCCACAACAACGGATGGCATTCGGAACGTAATGAGTTTAGCCCCATGCGCATGGCACCTTGCAGCGCTATTTGCATAAGGCCTCGCCGTTCCGTTGCCAAAAGCTATCAGCCACCAAACCGATGTCACCTCCCGATGTTGCCCACACCAACCGATGGCAATCGGCACGTACTGAGCTTAGCCCCATACGCACGGCACCTTGCGGCGCTACTTGCATGACGCTTCGTTTTTCTGTTGCCAAAAGCCATCAGCCGCCATGAGCGATGTCGCCTCCCAATGTTGCCCACAACAACTGATGGCATTCAGCACGTACTGAGTTTAGCCCCATGCGCATGGCACCTTGCGGTGCTACTTGCACGAGGCCTCGCCGTTCCTTTGCCAAAAGCTATCAGCCGCCACACTGATGTCACCTCCCGATGTTGCCCGCGACAATCGATAGCAGTCGCCACGTACTGAGCTTAGCCCCATGCGCACGACACCTTGCGGCGCTACTTGCACGACGCTTTGCTGTTCCGTTGCTAAAAGCCATCAGCCGCCACGAGCGATGTTGCCTCCCGATGTTGCCGACAACAACCAATAGCATATGGAACGTACTATGTTTAGCCAGATGCGCACGGCACCTTACGGCGCTACTTAAACGAGGCCTCACCATTCCATTGCAAAAAGCCATCAGCCACCATGAGCGACGCCAGACACAACTCACAACAACCGATGGCAATCGACACGTACTGAGTTTAGCCCCATGCGCACGGCACCTTGCGGCGCTACTTGCACAATGCTTCGTCGTTCCGTTGCCAAAAGCCATCAGCCGCCACAAGTGATGTCGCCTCCCGGTGTTTTCCACAACAAGCGATGGCATTCGGAACGTACTGAGTTTAGCCTCATGCGCACGGCACCTTGCGGTGCTACTTGCACGAGGCCTCGTAGTTACGTTGCCAAAACCCATCAGCCGCCACGAGCGACACCAGACACAACTCACAACAACCGATGGGAATCAGCACGTACTGAGTTTATCCCCATGCTCACGGCACCTTGCGGTGCTACTTGCACGAGGTCGCGCCGTTTCGTTGCCAAAAGCCATCAGCCGCCATGAGCAATGTTGCCTCCTGATGTTGCCCACACCAACCGATGGCAATCGGCACGTACTGAGCTTAGCCCCATACGCACGGCACCTTGCGGCACTACTTGCACGACGCTTCGCTGTTCCGTTGCCAAAAGCCATCAGCCACCACGAGCAATGTAGCCTCCCGCCCCATGGGCATGGCACCTTGCGGCGCTACTTGCACGAGGCCTCGCCGTTCCGTTGCCAAAAGCCATCAGCCGCCACAGCGATGTCACCTCCCGATGTTGCCCGCAATAATCGATAGCAGTCGGCACATACTGAGCTTAGCCCCATGCGCACGACACCTTGCGGCGCTACTTGCACGACGCTTTGCCGTTCCGTTGCCAAAAGCCATCAGCTGCCACGAGCGATGTCGCCTCCCGATGTTGCCGACAACAACCAATGGCATTCGGAACGTACTGTGTTTAGCCCCATGCGCACGGTACCTTACGGCGCTACTTGCACGAGGCTTCGCTGTTCCGTTGACAAAAGCTATCAGCCGCCACACCTATGTCACCTCCCGATGTTGCCCACAACAACTGATAGCAGTCGGTACGTACTGAGCTTAGCCCCATGCACAGACACCTTGCGACACTACTTGCACGATGCTTCGTCGTTCCGTTGCCAAAAGCCATCAGCCGCCACGAGCGATGTTGCCTCCCAATGTTGCCCACTATAACCGATGGCATTTGGAAAGTACTGTGAATAGCCCCATGCGCACGGGACCTTACGGCGCTACTAGCACGAGACCTCGCTGTTCCGTTGCCAAAAACTATCAGCCGCCACACCGATGTCGCCTCCCGATGTTTCCCCAGACAACTGATGGCAGTCGGCATGTACTGAGCTTAGCCCCATGCGCACGGCACCTTGCGGCACTACTTGCACGACGCTTCGCCGTTCCGTTGCCAAACACCATCAGCCGGTACGAGCGATGTCGCCTCCCAATATTGCCCACAACAACCGATGGCAGTCGGCACGTACTAAGCTTAGCCCCATGCGCACAGCACCTTGCGGCACTACTTACTCAAGGCCTCGCCGTTCCGTTGCCAAAAGCCATCAACCACCACGAGCGATGTCGCCTCCCAATGTTGCCCACAACAATCGATGGCATTCGGAACGTACAGAGTTTAGCCCCATGCGCACGGCACCTTGCGGCGCTACTTGCACGAGACCTCGCCGTTCCATTGCCAAAAGCTATTAGCCACCACACCGATATCGCCTCCCGATGTTGCCCCCAACAACTGATGGCAGTCGGCATGTACTGAGCTTAGCCCCCCAAAGAACCCAAGATATAGAATATATAGAATATATACTAGAAAGCTTAAAAGAAATAATTAGATTAATTCCACTACAAAAAGAATATTATGAAAAAGCTTTTACATTTAACTAAATTATAAATGAAATTTCTAAGATCCTCAATAAATGGTATCAGAGCTATAGATTAAAAATGAACAAAGAAGAATTTGCTATAGATGAAAAGACATATGAAAACCAAGATGGATTGAAAATAAAAATAATATTTTCAAATTTAGGCAGAAGATATAAAAAAATAGGAGACCAATTATACCTAATGATAGAAAAAGAAACAGCAAGATTAGAAGATAGCTTGACAGCCATGACAAGAATAAGTAAAGAAAATGAAGAAATTGATAAGAAAAAAGAAATTGATTATATCAAAAATCAAGCAAACAGGGAAATACAACAATTAGAAGAAACTAAAAACACAAAAATTATAGCATTAGAAAAAGAATTAAACATGTTAAAAACACTATATGAAAATAAGCAAAGAGAAAAGAATAAAAAAATAGAATTAACAGATGAGATAAATAAATTTAAACAAATATTACAACCAGAAGAAATTCCCAGAATTGAAGAAATAGATAACAATATAGATGACCAAAAGTCAGAATCAAGTGAAATAAGTGAAACATATACAGAACTTTTAGAAAATATAGAAAAAATAAAAAATGTAGAAATAAATACAGGAGATGTAAATATGGAAGAAAAACCTAGTACATCAGGTGTAAAAAACCCAAAAGGAATAAACCCAAATTATTATACGGTTAACTATGAACAATTTGATAGAAATAATACGCTATGGGATAGTAGATTAAATAGAAAATGGACACCAAAACCAATATCAGAACAATATAATTTTTTAGATTTAGATTGCGTAGCAGATATAAATAAAACAATCCAACTATGGATAGGATATGTATCTAAACAATTGGTAGATAATAAAATAGGAATGGCAGAAACACCAGGATATATAGAAAGAACACTCATAGGAACAGTAAAATTATGGTTACACAATTTAACAAAAGAAAGTATAGATACCTTAAGAAGTAATAAAAAATTTAATGGTGAAATAGCAACAACAAATATAGAAATATTATACAAATATGAAATAGCCATAAGAAACGAATTTAGTAGTATGACTACAGAAATTGAAGAACAAAATAAGGAAAAACAAACAAATAGAAATCTAATAACAAAATTAGCAATATGTAATATGTGCTATATAGACGAATATACTTGTGCATTTAGAGAATATTATTATAAAGGAACATATAATACAGAAGAAGGCAAAGAAATAAGGAAATTATATTTCACAAAATTACCAGAACCTTTTAATTCTAAAATAATAAAAGATTGGAATGAAGCAGGATTAACAGATACTTTAGGAGCTAGGATAAAATTTCTACAACAATGGTTTGCACAATTATGTGAAAAATATAAAGAAGAAACAAAAATAGAAAAAATATTAATAAAAAACTTAAGATGTTGTAAAAATAAAACAGCACCACAATTTGGATGTACAGATACATATAATAAAAAATGGAAAACAAAGAAATATAATAAATATAGAACAAAATATAAAAGTAAAAAACCAAGAAAAAGATATTATGTAAAAAATTACCAGACTAAAAGATCATTTAGACCAAAAAAGAAACTAACAGAATGTACTTGTTATAACTGTGGAAAATTAGGACATATAGCTAAAGACTGTAAAGCACCTAGAAACCTAAAGAAAAAGCAAATAACAGAAATCATAATTGATGATGAAGAATATATGCAGATAGAATATATAGATTATGAACTAGATAGTGAAGATAGTATATATGAAATATCAGATACAGAAGATGAAATAGATAATGAAATAACTAAAGAGGATGATGAAATCCAATGACTGAAAAAGAAATAGAAGTAATAACACGTGAAGAATATAAAGATGAAGAATCCTCAGAACAAAAAATTATATTTGATAATAATATATTTGAACAAATAAAAGGAAAAGAATTAGACCTCAGTGTCGAAAAAATATTTGAAGTACCTACAATAAAAAATTGGTTCAAAAGACAAAAAGAAGAATACTACGTAGTTAGCCAAAAAGAACATATAATTGACTGTAAATATACAAAAGGAAAAGCCAAAATACCAATAATAAATAAAAGAATAATAAACAAAGAAATACAAGATATAAAAGCAAAAAACCCAATTAAATATGTACACCTAGGAGGAACTGAAATACTAATAAAAGTATATTTTAGGGAAGGAATAGATACCCCTATAGAAATATATTTAGCAGATGATAGAATAATACAACCTATAGAAAAAAGCATAATAAGTGCAATAAAAGGAAATCTCATATATCAAAAATTTAAATTTATAATAAGTGCCAATTATTCAATAGCAATAAACGATAAGAATATAGATAAATCATTAGTATTATACTGGAAAATGTCAGGAATAGAATTAACACCTGGAAGTAAAATATTTACAGCTAGATGTAAAAACTTATACGTCTTAACAACAAAACATAAAATAGCAGCAAAAAATAAAATTAATAAAATCAAAATAGAAAACCCGTTTGAAAGAATAGTTACAGTTATTGACAATAATGAATATAGCTATAAAGAAATTGACATGGAAGAAGATTTAGAATAGTAAAAGAAAGATTAAGTACATCAAGGATACCAAACCAATTAACTTATGAAACACTAACATCATCAAGGATAAGTACATCAAGAAGAGAATATATAATCCCAAAAAATTTAATAAAAAACACAAAAGAAAAAATAAATACATACCACTACTATATAACTGGAATCATGGAACAAAGAAAATATCAAATATTAATAAATACAGGACAAGAAGAAAACTATATTACAAGAGAATTAGTAACAGAAGCTGAAATAATAACTACTGAACAATTATGCCCTGAATTACCTAAAGAATTAATAATAAATGAAGAAATAACAGAAAAAGAAATAATTATTGGAGGAATACCTCTAATAATACAATTTAAAATATATCAAGAAAACGAAAATGAAAATATTACACTAGGAATAAAATGGTTAGAAAAGGTAAAACCATACAGTCTAGGAGATAAGCAATTAACCATAACATACAAAGATAAGAAAATAATAATAAAAAGAACAGAAGAATGAAAATATATATACTCGCAAAAATCATAGTAGAAGGATATTATAATAGATACTATACACCAATGATAGATACAGGGGCAGAAGCTAATATATGTAAATATAATTGTTTACCAACGGATAAATGGGAAAAATTAAAAACACCTATGGTAGTAACAGGATTTAATAATGAAGGAAGTATGATTAACTACAAAGCCAAGAATGTAAAAATACAAATATGGGATAAAATATTAATTATAGAAGAAATATATAACTTTGAATTCACTACGAAAGATATGCTACTAGGAATGCCATTTCTAGAGAAACTATACCCACATATAATAACAAAAACACACTGGTGGTTTACCACACCATGTAAAAATAAAGTAGGAGCAAAAAGGGTAAATAATAAACAACGAAAAACTACAGAATGGATACGAGGAAATGAAAAAATCACACAAAAATTAGAAAATATAAGTAAAAATACAACTACCCAATTAGAAATTATCATATTTACAATAGACAAAGTAAAAATAATCCAGAATGAATTAGAAAAATTATATAATGATAACCCTCTAAAAGGATGGAATAAACATAAGACAAAAATAAAAATAGAATTAATAGAAGAAAATAGTATAATAACACAAAAACCCTTAAAATATAACTTTGATGACTTAACAGAATTTAAAATGCATATAAAAGAATTATTAGATAACAAGTATATACAAGAAAGTAATAGTAAACATACAAGTCCAGCATTTATAGTAAATAAACATAGTGAACAAAAAAGAGGAAAAAGCAGAATGGTTATAGATTACCGAAATTTAAATGCAAAAACTAAAACATATAATTACCCAATACCTAACAAGATATTAAAAATAAGACAAATCCAAGGATATAATTACTTTAGTAAATTCGACTGTAAATCAGGATTTTACCATCTAAAACTAGAAGATGAATCTAAAAAACTAACAGCATTTACAGTACCACAAGGATTTTATGAATGGAATGTTTTACCATTTGGATATAAAAATGCACCAGGAAGATACCAACATTTTATGGATAATTATTTTAACCAACTAGAAAATTGTATAGTATATATAGATGATATATTACTATATTCAAGAACACAAGATGAACATATAAAATTATTAGAAAAATTCATACATATTATAGAAAACTCTGGTATAAGCTTAAGTAAAACCAAAGCAGAAATTATGAAGAATCAGATAGAATTTTTAGGAATACAAATAGATAAAAATGGAATAAAAATGCAAACACATATAGTACAAAAAATAATCAATCTTGATGAAAACATAGATACAAAAAAGAAATTACAATCATTCTTAGGATTAGTAAACCAAGTAAGAGAATATATACCTAAATTAGCAGAAAAACTAAAAAAGGATGTAGAATATGGGTTCGATGAAAAAGATAAGGAACAAATAAGGAAGATTAAAATATTGTATAAGAAACTACCAAAATTATACTTCCCAGATGAAAATAAGAAATTTACTTATATTGTAGAAACAGATTCGAGTAATCATAGTTATGGAGGAGTTCTTAAATATAAATATGATAAAGAAAAAATAGAACATCATTGCAGGTATTATTCAGGATCTTATACTGAACCACAAGAAAAATGGGAAATAAATAGAAAAGAATTATTTGCATTATATAAATGTTTATTAGCATTTGAACCATATATAGTTTACAACAGATTTATTGTAAGAACAGATAATACCCAAGTAAAATGGTGGATAACCAGAAAAGTACAAGATTCAGTTACAACAAAAGAAATACGCAGACTGGTATTAAATATATTAAACTTTACATTTACAATTGAAATAATCACTACTAACAAGAATGTTGTTGCAGATTACTTGTCAAGACAAAGCTACCCAAACTGACCCAGATAATACAATGGAAAATCTACTCTTAGCCATGACTACACTTTGTAAGAAAGTGGAAAGTATGGATGAAGAGATACAGATAATAAGAAAAACAGCAGCTAGTAGTCAGCAGCATGACTCAAAAAATGCGGAGATAAGACGATCGGAAGTCTCTAAAATTCCAGAGCTAGAAGGTGACGTTGAGAAACACCTAAAAACTCATAACAGTTTGTTAAATACAGTTGCAGGAAGCAGCACAGCTAGCAGTTCATCTGCAAAGAAGAAGGAAGAAATTAAACCTAGATATACAAACATAAATATGAACAATTTATTTTCAAAACCATTCGTACAGAAAAATATCCAAAATACCCAGAACGAAATATTCCTACCACCACAGATAAATACCTACAAAGAAAGTCTGAACCAAGCCAAAAAGACATACAACCATATAACCCGTACATATATAGACAACATACACAAAATACAAAACTTTTTAAACAAAAACCCAAGATCCCAAACTACCCAGAATCCAAATGAAGATTATATTACCCATTATCTAACAGGATACAATAAATTAATAGCACTACCAAATACAAGTGCAAAACTAATAGCCACCTGCTACAATTATGGATTACTAGATACTGTATATACACAAACAGGACAGGAGATAGCTACCATACCTGAGTTACACAGAGCATTTATGCAATACAGAAGAATAACTAAAGGAACGTTATTCTATATACGATTTTATTCAGCTACAGCAGAGATATTATATGAAGAAATAAAGCCTATCATACAAGTTATCAAGATCGGACTTACAAGAGAAATGCTCATACCAGAAAGAATAGAAGAACAAGAAGAGATAGAAAAAATAAATATTCCAGACTTTTATGCAAATAAAAGGATTATTGGAATATCCACTATACTAAATGAACTAGCAAACAACTACCTAAATCAGAATGCGATTTGGAGTTATTATTCAAGAGAACAAACAATGATATATTCAAATTGCAGAGAGATACGAGAAGCAGATATGGAAGAATTAAGACAATGGGTCTTAAGTCTTTTAAAACCAGAACAACCTACAATCACAAGAGCTATAAGGACGAATTTCATCTCTCCAGAACTGTTAACAAGATATTGCAAGCTAATCAGTCACAAATACCCAGACCACATATGCTCAAAATGCAAAGGAGAAGATAACATTGTTCCAGACGTACAACTGGAATAATCGAGAAGAAGACGACAAACTAAACGACAAAAACTATGGCAGACAAGATAAAGTAAAAGATTTATTAGATTCTTTTCTTTTCTTTAATGTTATTTTGTTTTTTGTAAAAGTCGTAAAGTAAATAGTTCTTTACTTTACAAAAGTAAGAGTCAGTCTCATGAACAGTAAAGGTCGTTCATGAACAGTAAGAGTCATTTTTGTAATCTTTAAATAGCCTTTCGATTATGAATAAAAAACAGGCTGCATCTTCAGGCATCCAAAAATTCCTCTCTTCTCTCTAAAGATACTTTTTGCACTTGTATTTGGTAGTGCTATTAATTTATTGTATCCTGTTAGATAATGGGTAATATAATCTTCATTTGGATTCTGGGTAGTTTGGGATCTTGGATTTTTGTTTAAAAAGTTTTGTATTTTGTGTATGTTGTCTATATATGTACGGGTTATATGGTTGTATGTCTTTTTGGCTTGGTTCAGACTTTCTTTGTAGGTATTTATCTGTGGTGGTAGGAATATTTCGTTCTGGGTATTTTGGATATTTTTCTGTACGAATGGTTTTGAAAATAAATTGTTCATATTTATGTTTGTGTATCTAGGTTTAATTTCTTCCTTCTTCTTTGCAGATGAACTGCTAGCTGTGCTGCTTCCTGCAACTGTATTTAACAAACTGTTATGAGTTTTTAGGTGTTTCTCAACGTCACCTTCTAGCTCTGGAATTTTAGAGACTTCCGATCGTCTTATCTCCGCATTTTTTGAGTCATGCTGCTGACTACTAGCTGTTTTTCTTATTATCTGTATCTCTTCATCCATACTTTTCACTTTCTTACAAAGTGTAGTCATGGCTAAGAGTAGATTTTCCATTATATTATCTGGGTCAGTTTGGGTAGCTTTATCTTGACAAGTAATCTGCAACAACATTCTTGTTAGTAGTGATTATTTCAATTGTAAATGTAAAGTTTAATATATTTAATACCAGTCTGCGTATTTCTTTTGTTGTAACTGAGTCTTGTACCTTTCTGGTTATCCACCATTTTACTTGGGTATTATCTGTTCTTACAATAAATCTATTGTAAACTATATATGGTTCAAATGCTAATAAACATTTATATAGTGCAAATAATTCTTTTCTATTTATTTCCCATTTTTCTTGTGGTTCAGTATAAGATCCTGAATAATACCTGCAATGATGTTCTATTTTTTCTTTATCATATTTATATTTAAGAACTCCTCCATAACTATGATTACTCGAATCTGTTTCTACAATATAAGTAAATTTCTTATTTTCATCTGGGAAGTATAGTTTTGGTAGTTTCTTACACAATATTTTAATCTTCCTTATTTGTTCCTTATCTTTTTCATCGAACTCATATTCTACATCCTTTTTTAGTTTCTTTTGTAAAGGTTTTAGGTTTTCTGCTAATTTAGGTATATATTCTCTTACCTGGTTTACTAATCCTAAAAATGATTGTAATTTCTTTTTTGTATCTATGTTTTCATCAAGATTGATTATTTTTTGTACTATGTGTGTTTGCATTTTTATTCCATTTTTATCTATTTGTATTCCTAAAAATTCTATCTGATTCTTCATAATTTCTGCTTTGGTTTTGCTTAAGCTTATACCAGAGTTTTCTATAATATGTATGAATTTTTCTAATAATTTTATATGTTCATCTTGTGTTCTTGAATATAGTAATATATCATCTATATATACTATACAATTCTCTAGTTGGTTAAAATAATTATCCATAAAATGTTGGTATCTTCCTGGTGCATTTTTATATCCAAATGGTAAAACATTCCATTCATAAAATCCTTGTGGTACTGTAAATGCTGTTAGTTTTTTAGATTCATCTTCTAGTTTTAGATGGTAAAATCCTGATTTACAGTCGAATTTACTAAAGTAATTATATCCTTGGATTTGTCTTATTTTTAATATCTTGTTAGGTATTGGGTAATTATATGTTTTAGTTTTTGCATTTAAATTTCGGTAATCTATAACCATTCTGCTTTTTCCTCTTTTTTGTTCACTATGTTTATTTACTATAAATGCTGGACTTGTATGTTTACTATTACTTTCTTGTATATACTTGTTATCTAATAATTTTTTTATATGCATTTTAAATTCTGCTAAATCATCAAAGTTATATTTTAAGGGTTTTTGTGTTATTATACTATTTTCTTCTATTAATTCTATTTTTATTTTTGTCTTATGTTTATTCCATCCTTTTAGAGGGTTATCATTATATAATTTTTCTAATTCATTCTGGATTATTTTTACTTTGTCTATTGTAAATATGATAATTTCTAATTGGGTAGTTGTATTTTTACTTATATTTTCTAATTTTTGTGTGATTTTTTCATTTCCTTGTATCCATTATGTAGTTTTTCGTTGTTTATTGTTTACCCTTTTTGCTCCCACTTTATTTTTACATGGTGTGGTAAACCACCAGTGTGTTTTTGTTATTATGTGTGGGTATAAGTTTTCTAAAAATGGCATTCCTAGTAACATATCTTTCGTAGTAAATTCAAAGTTATATATTTCTTCTATAATTAATATTTTATCCCATATTTGTATTTTTACATTCTTGGCTTTATAGTTAATCATACTTCCTTCATTATTAAATCCTGTTACTACCATAGGTATTTTTAATTTTTCTCATTTATCCGTTGGTAAACAATTATATTTACATATATTAGCTTCTGCCCCTGTATCTATCATTGGTGTATAGTATCTATTATAATATCCTTCTACTATGATTTTTGCGAGTATATATATTTTCATTCTATAGAAATTTCATTTATAATTTAGTCAAATATAAAAGCTTTTTCATAATATTTTTTTTGTAGTAGAATTAATCTAATTATTTCTTTTAAGCTTTCTAGTATATATTCTATATATTCTATATCTTGGGTTCTTTGGTATTTTTCTATATTAGTTTTTACTAAATTTGTCAGTAGTTCTATGCTGTCGGTAGTTTGTTGCCAATATTATAGATATATATTATTCATTATGTGTTATCAGAATATAGATCTAATTTATATAAGTCTATTTCTGGTATAATTAATTCTGTCCAATTTTGATCCATTATTTCTATTATTTCAAAAGTAAAGTAATTTCTCATAGATTATTCTTCTTACATCATTATCAATATTTTTTAGTATATATAATATAAGTATTTTATAGCTAAGATCATCATTTATTAAGTAAGTGTTCATTTTATCATATGATTTGCTAAACATATTCCTTTTAATCTCTATGTCTATTATCCTTATTCATCATATTATAATAAGTTATTTTGATCATCTTTTCTGGTCACTACCATGATTTTCTGCTTCAATCAGTTACCCTAACAGCGCTTCAACTTTGTTTACTCCCCTAAACGGCCTCTCTGCCTACCGATTTCAACCTTAGGATGCATAGTCTGGGCTTACCTACTCTTAGCATATTTTCATGGCATACTGAGTTTAGCCCCATGCGCATGGCACCTTGCGGCGCTATTTGCACGAGGCCTCGCCGTTCCGTTGACAAAATCCATCAGCCACCACGAGCGACGCCAGACACAACTCACAACAACCTATGGCAGTCGGCACTTACTGTGCTTAGCCCCATGCGCACGGCACCTTGCGGCGCTACTTGCATGACGCTTCGCCGTTCCGTTGCCAAAATCCATCAGCCGCCACGAGCTATGTTGCCTCCCTATGTTGCTCATAACAACCGATGGCATTGGGAACGTGCTGAGTTTAGTCCCATGCACACGGCACCTTGCGGCGCTAGTTGCACGAGGCCTCGCCGTTCCATTGCCAAAAGCCAACAGCTACCACGAGCGACACCAGACACAACTCACAACAACCGATGGCAATCGGCACGTACTGAGTTTAGCCCCATGCGCACGGCACCTTGTGGCACTACTTGCACGAGGCTTCGCCGTTCTGTTTCCAAAAGCCAACAGTCGCCACGAGCGATGTCGCCTCCCGATGTTGCCCACAACAACCGATGGCAATCGGCACGTACTGAGCTTAGCCCCATACGCACGGCACCTTGCGGCGCTACTTGCATGAGGCCTTGCCGTTCCGTTGCCAAAAGCCAGCATCCGACACGAGCAATGTTGACCCCAACAACCGATGGCATTCGGAATGTACTGAGTTTAGCCTCATGCACACGGCACCTTGCGGTGCTACTTGCACGAGGCCTCGCCGTTCCGTTGCCAAAAGCCATCAGCTGCCACGAGCGACGCCAGACACAACTCACAACAACCGATGGCAATCGGCACATACTGAGTTTAGCCCCATGCGCACGGCACCTTGCGACGCTACTTGCACGAGGCCTCGCCGTTCCGTTGCCAAAAGCCATCAGCCGTCGCCTCCCGATGTTGCTCACAACAACCGATGGCAATCAGCACGTACTAAGCTTAGCCCCATACGCACGGCACCTTTACGGCGCTATTTGCATGACGCCTCGCCGTTCCATTGCCAAAAGCTATATGCC
The DNA here is from genome assembly GCF_000390325.3 of Nicotiana tomentosiformis. Classification (NCBI taxonomy): domain Eukaryota; kingdom Viridiplantae; phylum Streptophyta; class Magnoliopsida; order Solanales; family Solanaceae; genus Nicotiana; species Nicotiana tomentosiformis. Next base: position 543,178 of record NC_090819.1, on the reverse strand, counting down.
GCCACACCGATGTCGCCTCCCGATGTAGCCCCCAACAACCGATGGCAGTCGGCACGTACTGAGCTTAGCCCCATGCGCACGGCACCTTACGGTGCTACTTGCACGATGCTTCGCCGTTCCGTTGCTAAAAGCCATCAGCCGCCACGAGCGATGTCGCCTCCCAATGTTTCCCACAACAATTGATAGCATTTGGAACGTACTGAGTTTAGTCCCATGCGCATGGCTCCTTGCGGCGCTACTTGCACGAGGCCTCGGTGTTCCGTTTCCAAAAGCCATCAGCCGCCACGAGCGACGCTAGACACAACTCACAACAACCTATGGCAATCGGCACGTACTGAGTTTAGCCCCATGCGCACGGCACCTTGCGGCGCTACTTGCACGAGGCTTCGCCATTCCGTTTCCAAAAGCCAACAGTTGCCTCGAGCGATGTCGCCTCCCGATGTTGCCCCCAAAAATCGATGGCAATCGACACGTACTGAGCTTAGGCCCATGCACACAACACCTTGTGGCGCTACTTGCACAAGGCCTTGCCGTTCCGTTGCCAAAATACAGCATCCGACACGAGTGATGTCGCCTCCCGATGTTGCTCCCAACAACCGATGGCAGTCGGCACGTAATGAGCTTAGCCCCATGCGCACGGCACCTTGCGGCACTTCTTGGAGGACGCTTTGCCGTTCCGTTGCCAAAAGCCATCAGCCGCCACGAGCGATGTCGCCTCCTGATGTTGCCCACAACAACTGATGGCATTCGGAACATACTGAGTTTAGCCCCATGCGCACGGCACCTTGCGGCCTACATGCACGAGGCCTTGCCATTCCGTTGCCAAAAGCTATTAGCTGCCACACCGATGTCGCCTCCCGATGTTTCCCACAACAACCGATGGCATTCAGAACGTACTGAGTTTAGTCCCATGCGCATGGCTCCTTGCGGCGCTACTTGCACGAGGCCTCGGCGTTCCGTTGCCAAAAGACATCAGCCGCCACGAGCGACGCCAGACACAACTCACAACAACCTATAGCAATCGGCACGTACTAAGTTTAGCCCCATGCGCACGGCACCTTGCGGCGCTACTTGCACGAGGCTTCGCCATTCCGTTTCCAAAAGCCAACAGTCGTCGCGAGCGATGTCGCCTCCCGATGTTGCCCACAACAACTGATGGCATTCGGAACATACTGAGTTTAGCCCTATGCGCATGGCACCTTGCGGCGCTACTTGCACGAGGCCTCGCCGTTCCGTTGTAAAAATCTATCAGCCACCACACCGATGTCGCCTCCCGATGGTGCCCCCAACAACTGATGGCAGTCGGTACGTACTGAGCTTAGCCTCATGCGCACGGCACCTTGCGGCGCTACTTGGGCGACGCTTCGCTGTTTCGTTGCCAAAAGCCATCAGCCGCCACGAGCGATGGCGCCTCCCGATGTTTCCTATAACAACCGATGGCATTCGGAACGTACTGAGTTTAGCCCCATGCGCATGGCACCTTACGGCGCTATTTGCACGAGGCCTCGCCGTTCCGTTGCCAAAATCCATCAGCCGCCACGAGCGACGCCAGACACAACTCACAACAACCTATGGAAGTCGGCACGTACTGTGCTTAGCCCCATGCGCACGGCACCTTGCGGCGTGACTTGCACGACGCTTCGCCGTTCCGTTGCCAAAATCCATCAGCCGCCACGAGCTATGTTGCCTCCCTATGTTGCTCATAACAACCGATGGCATTGGGAACGTCCTGAGTTTAGCCCCATGCACACGGCACCTTGCGGCACTCACGAGGCCTCGCCGTTCCATTGCCAAAAGCCATCAGCTGCCACGAGCGACACTAGACACAACTCACAACAACCGATGGCAATCAGCACGTACTGAGTTTAGCCCCATGCGCACGGCACCTTGAGGCGCTACTTGCACGAGGCCTCGCCGTTCCGTTGCCAAAAGCTATCAGCCGCCACACCGATGTCGCCTCCCGATGTTTCCCCAATGACCGATGGCAGTCGGCACGTACTGAGCTTAGCCCCATGCGCATGACACCTTGTGGCGCTACTTGCATGAGGCCTAGCTGTTCCATTGCCAAAAGCCATCAGCCTCCACGAGCGATGTCGCCTCCCGATGTTTCCCACAACAATCGATGGCAATCGGCACGTACTGAGCTTAGCCCCATGCGCATGGCACCTTACGGCGCTACTTGCACGAGGCTTCGCCGTTCCGTTGCCAAAAGCCATCAGCCGCCACGAGCGATGTCTCCTCCCGATGTTGACTACAACAACCGATGGCATTCGGAACGTACTAAGTTCAGCCCCATGCGCACGACACCCTACAACGCTACTTGCATGAGGCCTAGCCATTCCGTTGCCGAAAGCCATTAGCCGCCACGAGCGATGTCACCTCCCGATATTGCCCCCAACAACCGATGGCAATCAGCACATACTAAGCTTAGCCCCATGTGCACGGTACCTTGCGGCGCTACTTGTACGAGGCTTCGTTGTTCCATTGCCAAAAGCCATCAGCCGCCACGAGCGATGCCAGACACAACTCACAAAAACCGATGGAGATCGGGATGTACTAAGCTTAGTCCCATGCGCACGAAACCTTGCGGCGCTACTTGCACGAGGCCTCGCCGTTCCGTTGCCAAAAGCCATCAGCCGCCATGAGCGATGTCGCCTCCCGATGTTGCCTACAACTACCGATGGAAATTGGCACGTACTGTGTTTAGCACCATGCACATGGCACCTTGCGGTGCTAATTGCACGAGGCCTCGCTGTTCCGTTGACAAAAGCCATCAGCCGCCACTAGCGATGCCAGACACAACTCACAACAACCGATGGTAATCGACACGTACTAAGTTTATCCCGATGCGCACGACACCTTTGCGGCGCTATTTACACGAGGCCTCGCCGTTCCATTTCCAAAAGCTATCAGTCGCTACACCGATGTCGCCTCCCAATGTTGCCCCCAACAACCGATGACAGTCGGCACGTACTGAGCATAGCCCCATGCGCACGGCACCTTGCGGCGCTACTTGCACGATGCTTCACTGTTCCGTTGGTAAAATCCATCAGCCGCCACGAGCGATGTCGCCTCCCAATGTTTCCCACAACAACTGATAGCATTCGGAACGTACTGAGTTTAGTCCCATGTGCATGGCTCCTTGCAGCGCTACTTGCATGAGGCCTTGGCGTTCCGTTGCCAATAGCCATCAGCCTCCACGAGCGACGCCAGACACAACTCACAACAACCTATGGCAATCGGCACGTACTGAGTTTAGCCCCATGCGCACGGCACCTTGTGGCGCTACTTGCACGAGGCTTCGCCGTTCCATTTCCAAAAGCCAACAGTCGCCACGAGCGATGTCGCCTCCCGATGTTGCCCACAACAACCGATGGCAATCGGCACGTACTGAGCTTAGCCCCATACGCACGGCACCTTACGGTGCTACTTGCACGAGGCCTTGCCGTTCCGTTGCCAAAAGCCAGCATCCGACACGAGCGATGTTGCCTCCCGATGTTGCCCCCAACAACCGATGGCATTCGGAATGTACTGAGTTTAGCCTCATGCGCACGGCACCTTGCGGTGCTACTTGCACGAGGCCTCGCCGTTCCGTTACCAAAAGCCATCAACTGCCATGAGCGATGCCAGAAACAACTCACAACAACTGATGGCAATCGGCACGTACTGAGTTTAGCCCCATGCGCACGACACCTTGCGACGCTACTTGCACGAGGCCTCGCCGTTCTGTTGCCAAAAGCCATCAGCCGTCGCCTCCCGATGTTGCCCACAACAATCGATGGCAATCGGCACGTACTAAGCTTAGCCCCATACGCACGGCACCTTTGCGGCGCTATTTGCACAACGCCTCGCCGTTCCATTGCTAAAAGCTATAAGCCGCCACACCGATGTCGCCTCCCGATGTAGCCCCCAACAACCGATGGCAGTCGGCACGTACTGAGATTAGCCCCATGCGCACGGCACCTTGCGGCGCTACTTGCACGACGCTTCACCGTTCCGTTGCTAAAAGCCATCAGCCGCCACGAGCGATGTCGCCTCCCAATATTTCCCACAACAATTGATAGCATTTGGAACGTACTGAGTTTAGTCCCATGCGCATGGCTCCTTGCGGCGCTACTTGCACGAGGCCTCGGCGTTCCGTTTCCAAAAGCCATCAGCTGCCACGAGCGACGCCAGACACAACTCACAACAACCTATGGCAATCGGCACGTACTGAGTTTAGCCCCATGCGCACGGCACCTTGCGGCGCTACTTGCACAAGGCTTCGCCATTCCGTTTCCAAAAGCCAACAGTTGCCTCGCGCGATGTCGCCTCCCGATGTTGCCCCCAAAAACCGATGGCAATCGACACGTACTGAGCTTAGCCCCATGCACACAACACCTTGTGGCGCTACTTGCACAAGGCCTTGCCGTTCCGTTGCCAAAATACAGCATCCGACACGAGTGATGTCGCCTCCCGATGTTGCTCCCAACAACCGATGGCAATCGGCACGAAATGAGCTTAGCCCCATGCACACGGCACCTTGCGGCACTTCTTGGAGGACGCTTTGCCGTTCCGTTGCCAAAAGCCATCAGCCGCCATGAGCGATGTCACCTCCTGATGTTGCCCACAACAACCGATGGCATTCGGAACATACTGAGTTTAGCCCCATGCGCACGGCACCTTGCAGCCTACTTGCACGAGGCCTTGCCGTTCCGTTGCCAAAAGCTATCAGCCACCACACCGATGTCGCCTCCCGATGTTGCCCCCAACAATCGATGGCAGTCGGCACGTTATGAGCTTAGCCCCATGCGCACGGCACCTTGCGGTGCTACTTGCACGACGCTTCGCCGTTCCGTTTCTAAAAGCCATTAGCCGCCACGAGCGATGTCGCCTCCCAATGTTTCCCACAACAACCGATGGCATTCAGAACGTACTGAGTTTAGTCCCATGCGCATGGCTCCTTGCGGCGCTACTTGCACGAGGCCTCGGCATTCCGTTGCCAAAAGCCATCAGCCGCCACGAGCGACGCCAGACACAACTCACAACAACCTATGGCAATCGGCACGTACTGAGTTTAGCCCCATGCGCGCAGCACCTTGTGGCGCTACTTGCACGAGGCTTCGCCATTCCGTTTCCAAAAGCCAACAGTCATCGCGAGCGATGTCGCCTCCCGATGTTGCCCACAACAACTGATGGCATTCGGAACGTACTGAGTTTAGCCCTATGCGCATGGCACCTTGCGGCGCTACTTGCATGAGGCCTCGCCGTTCGTTGTAAAAATCTATCAGCCGCCACACCGATGTCGCCTCCCGATGGTGCCCCCAACAACCGATGGCAGTCGGTACGTACTGAGCTTAGCCTCATGCGCACGGCACCTTGCGGCGCTACTTGGGCGACGCTTCGCTGTTCCGTTGCCAAAAGCCATCAGCCGCCACGAGCGATGGTGCCTCCCGATGTTTCCTATAACAACCGATGGCATTCGGAACGTACTGAGTTTAGCCCCATGCGCATGGCACCTTACGGCGCTATTTGCACGAGGCCTCGCCGTTCCGTTGGCAAAATCCATCAGCCGCCACGAGAGATGCCAGACACAACTCACAACAACCTATGGCAGTCGGCACGTAGTGTGCTTAGCCCCATGCGCACGGCACCTTGCGGCGCGACTTGCACGACGCTTCGCCGTTCCGTTGCCAAAATCCATCAGCCGCCACGAGCTATGTTGCCTCCCTATGTTGCTCATAACAACCGATGGCATTGGGAACGTCCTGAGTTTAGCCCCATGCACACGGCACCTTGCGGCGCTCACGAGGCCTCGCCGTTCCATTGCCAAAAGCCATCAGCTGCCACGAGCGACACCAGACACAACTCACAACAACCAATGGCAATCAGCACGTACTGAGTTTAGCCCCATGCGCACGGCACCTTGAGGCGCTACTTGCACGAGGCCTTGCTGATCCGTTGCCAAAAGCTATCAGCCGCCACACCGATGTCGCCTCCCGATATTTCCCCCAACGACCAATGGCAGTCGGCACGTACTGAGCTTAGCCCCATGCGCATGACACCTTGCGGCACTACTTGCATGAGGCCTAGCTGTTCCGTTGCCAAAAGCCATCAGCCGCCACGAGCGATGTCGCCTCCCGATGTTTCCCACAACAATCGATGGCAATCGGCACGTACTGAGATTTGCCCCATGCACATGGCACCTTACGGCACTACTTGCACGAGGCTTCGCCGTTCCGTTTCCAAAAGCCATCAGCCGCCACGAGCGATGTCTCCTCCCGATGTTGACTACAATAACTGATGGCATTCGGAACGTACTAAGTTCAGCCCCATGAGCACGACACCCTACGGCGCTACTTGCATGAGGCCTAGCCATTCCGTTGCCGAAAGCCATTAGCCGCCACGAGCGATGTCACCTCCCGATGCTGCCCCCAACAACCGATGGCAATCAGCATATACTGAGCTTAGCCCCATGCGCACGGTACCTTGCGGCGCTACTTGTACGAGGCTTCGCTGTTCCATTGCCAAAAGCCATCAGCCGCCACGAGCGATGCCAGACACAACTCACAAATACCGATGGAGATCGGGATGTACTAAGCTTAGTCCCATGCGCACGAAACCTTGCGGTGCTACTTGCACGAGGCCTCGCCATTCCGTTGCCAAAAGCCATCAGCCGCCATGAGCTATGTCGCCTCCCGATGTTGCCTACAACTACCGATGAAAATTGGCACGTACTGTGTTTAGCTCCATGCACACGGCACCTTGCGGTGCTAATTGCACGAGGCCTCGCTGTTCCGTTGACAAAAGCCATCAGCCGCCACTAGCGATGCCAGACACAACTCACAACAACTGATGGCAATCGACACGTACTAAGTTTATCCCGATGCGCACGACACCTTTGCGGCGCTATTTACACGAGGCCTCGCCGTTCCATTTCCAAAATCTATCAGTCGCTACACCGATGTCGCCTCCCAATGTTGCCCCCAACAACCGATGGCAGTCGGCACGTACTGAGCATAGCCCCATGCGCACGGCACCTTGCGGCGCTACTTGCACGATGCTTCGTTGTTCCGTTGCTAAAAGCCATCAGCCGCCACGAGCGATGTCGCCTCCCAATGTTTCCCACAACAACTGATAGCATTCGGAACGTACTGAGTTTAGTCCCATGCACATGGCTCCTTGCGGCGCTACTTGCACGAGGCCTCGGCGTTCCATTTCCAAAAGCCATCAGCCTCCACGAGCGACGCCAGACACAACTCACAACAACCAATAGCAATCGGCACGTACTGAGTTTAGCCCCATGCGCACGGCACCTTGTGGCGCTACTTGCACGAGGCTTCGCCGTTCCATTTCCAAAATCCAACAGTCGCCACGAGCGATGTCGCCTCCCGATGTTGCCCACAACAACCGATGGCAATCGGCACGTACTGAGCTTAGCCCCATACGCACGGCACCTTGCGGTGCTACTTGCACGAGGCCTTGCCGTTCCGTTGCCAAAAGCCAGCATCCGACACAAGCGATGTTGCCTCCCGATGTTGCCCCCAACAACCGATGGCATTCGGAATGTACTGAGTTTAGCCTCATGCGCACGGCACCTTGCGGTGCTACTTGCACGAGGCCTCGCCGTTCCATTGACAAAAGCCATCAGCTGCCATGAGCGACGCCAGACACAACTCATAACAACCGATGGCAATCGGCACATACTGAGTTTAGCCCCATGCGCATGGCACCTTGCGACGCTACTTGCACGAGGCCTCGCCGTTCCGTTGCCAAAAGCCATCAGCCGTCGCCTCCCGATGTTGCCCACAACAACTGATGGCAATCGGCACGTACTAAGCTTAGCCCCATACGCACGGCACCTTTGCGGCGCTATTTGCACAATGCCTCGCCGTTCCATTGCCAAAAGCTATAATCCGCCACACCGATGTCGCCTCCCGATGTAGCCCCCAACAACCGATGGCAGTCGGCACGTACTGAGATTAGCCCCATGCGCACGGCACCTTGCGGCGCTACTTGCATGATGCTTCGCCGTTCCGTTGCTAAAAGCCATCAGCCGCCGCGAGCGATGTCGCCTCCCAATGTTTCCCACAACAATCGATGGCATTTGGAACGTACTGAGTTTAGTCCCATGCGCATGGCTCCTTGCGGCGCTACTTGCACGAGGCCTTGACGTTCCGTTTCCAAAAGCCATCCGCCGCCACGAGCGATGCCAGACACAACTCACAACAACCTATGGCAATCAGCACGTACTGAGTTTAGCCCCATGCGCACGGCACCTTGCGGCGCTACTTGCACGAGGCTTCGCCATTCCGTTTCCAAAATCCAACAGTCGCCTCGAGCGATGTCGCCTCCCGATGTTGCCCCCAAAAACTGATGGCAATCGACACATACTGAGCTTAGCCCCATGCACACAACACCTTGTGGCGCTACTTGCACAAGGCCTTGCCGTTCCATTGCCAAAATCCAGCATCCGACACGAGTGATGTCGCCTCCCGATGTTGCTCCCAACAACCGATGGCAGTCGGCACGTAATGAGATTAGCCCCATGTGCACGGCACCTTGCGGCACTTCTTGGAGGACGCTTTGCCGTTCCGTTGCCAAAAGCCATCAGCCACCACGAGCGATGTCGCCTCCTGATGTTGCCCACAATAACCGATGGCATTCAGAACATACTGAGTTTAGCCCCATGCGCACGGCACCTTGCAGCGCTACTTGCACAAGGCCTCGGCGTTCCGTTGCCAAAAGCCATTAGCCGCCACGAGCGACGCCAGACACAACTCATAACAACCTATGGCAATCGGCACGTACTGAGTTTAGCCCCATGCGCACGGCACCTTGTGGCGCTACTTGCACGAGGCTTCGCCGTTCCATTTCCAAAAGCCAACAGTCGCCACGAACGATGTCGCCTCCCGATGTTGCCCACAACAACCGATGGCAATCGGCACGTACTGAGCTTAGCCCCATACGCACGGCACCTTGCGGTGCTACTTGCACGAGGCCTTGCCGTTCCGTTGCCAAAAGCCAGCATCCGACACAAGCGATGTTGCCTCCCGATGTTGCCCCCAACAACCGATGGCATTCGGAATGTACTGAGTTTAGCCTCATGCGCACGGCACCTTGCGGTGCTACTTGCACGAGGCCTCGCCGTTCCATTGCCAAAAGCCATCAGCTGCCATGAGCGACGCCAGACACAACTCACAACAACCGATGGCAATCGGCACATACTGAGTTTAGCCCCATGCGCACGACACCTTGCGACGCTATTTGCACGAGGCCTCGCCGTTCCGTTGCCAAAAGCCATCAGCCGTCGCCTCCCGATGTTGCCCACAACAACTGATGGCAATCGGCACGTACTAAGCTTAGCCCCATACGCACGGCACCTTTGCGGCGCTATTTGCACAATGCCTCGCCGTTCCATTGCCAAAAGCTATAAGCCGCCACACCAATGTCGCCTCCCGATGTAGCCCCCAACAACCGATGGCAGTCCGCACGTACTGAGATTAGCCCCATGCGCACGGCACCTTGCGGCGCTACTTGCATGATGCTTCGCCGTTCCGTTGCTAAAAGCCATCAGCCGCCACGAGCGATGTCGCCTCCCAATGTTTCCCACAACAATCGATGGCATTTGGAACGTACTGAGTTTAGTCCCATGCGCATGGCTCCTTGCGGCGCTACTTGCACGAGGCCTTGACGTTCCGTTTCCAAAAGCCATCCGCCGCTACGAGCGATGCCAGACACAACTCACAACAACCTATGGCAATCGGCACGTACTGAGTTTAGCCCCATGCGCACGGCACCTTGCGGCGCTACTTGCACGAGGCTTCGCCATTCCGTTTCCAAAATCCAACAGTCGCCTCGAGCGATGTCGCCTCCCGATGTTGCCCCCAAAAACTGATGGCAATCGACACATACTGAGCTTAGCCCCATGCACACAACACCTTGTGGCGCTACTTGCACAAGGCCTTGCCGTTCCATTGCCAAAATCCAGCATCCGACACGAGTGATGTCGCCTCCCGATGTTGCTCCCAACAACAGATGGCAGTCGGCACGTAATGAGATTAGCCCCATGTGCACGGCACCTTGCGGCACTTCTTGGAGGACGCTTTGCCGTTCCGTTGCCAAAAGCCATCAGCCACCACGAGCGATGTCGCCTCCTGATGTTGCCCACAATAACCGATGGCATTCAGAACATACTGAGTTTAGCCCCATGCGCACGGCACCTTGCGGCGCTACTTGCACAAGGCCTCGGCGTTCCGTTGCCAAAAGCCATTAGCCGCCACGAGCGACGCCAGACACAACTCATAACAACCTATGGCAATCGGCACGTACTGAGTTTAGCCCCATGCGCACGGCACCTTGCAGCGCTACTTGCATGACGCTTCGCCGTTCCGTTGCTAAAAGCCATTAGCCGCCACGAGCGATGTCGCCTCCCAATGTTTCCCACAACAACCGATGGCATTCAGAACGTATTGAGTTTAGTCCCATGCGCATGGCTCCTTGCGGTGCTACTTGCACGAGGCCTCGGCGTTCCTTTTCCAAAAGCCATCAGCCGCCACGAGCGACGCCAGACAAAACTCACAACAACCTATGGCAATCGGCACGTACTGTGTTTAGCCCCATGCGCACGGCACCTTGCGGCGCTACTTGCACGAGGCTTCGCCATTCCGATTCCAAAAGCCAACAGTCGCCGCGAGTGATGTCGCCTCCCGATGTTGCCCCCAAAAACCGATGGCAATCGACACGTACTGAGCTTAGACCCATGCACACAATACCTTGTGGCGGTACTTGCACCATGCCTTGCCATTCCGTTGCCAAAATCCAGCATCCGACACGAGTGATGTCGCCTCCCGATGTTGCTCCCAACAACCGATGGCAGTCGGCACGTAATGAGCTTAGCCCTATGCGCACGGCAACTTGTGGCACTTCTTGGAGGATGCTTTGCCGTTCCGTTGCCAAAAGCCATCAGCCGCCACGAGCGATGTCGCCTCCCAATGTTTCCCACAACAATCGATGGCATTTGGAACGTACTGAGTTTAGTCCCATGCGCATGGCTCCTTGCGGCGCTACTTGCACGAGGCCTCGACGTTCCTTTTCCAAAAGCCATCCGCCGCCACGAGCGATGCCAGACTCAACTCACAACAACCTATGGCAATCGGCACGTACTGAGTTTAGCCCCATGCGCACGGCACCTTGCGGCGCTACTTGCACGAGGCTTCGCCATTCCGTTTCCAAAATCCAACAGTCACCTCGAGCGATGTCGCCTCCCGATGTTGCCCCCAAAAACCGATGGCAATCGACACATACTGAGCTTAGCCCCATGCACACAACACCTTGTGGCGCTACTTGCACAAGGCCTTGCCGTTCCATTGCCAAAATCCAGCATCCGACATGAGTGATGTCGCCTCCCGATGTTGCTCCCAACAACCGATGGCAGTCGGCACGTAATGAGATTAGCCCCATGCGCACGGCACCTTGCGGCACTTCTTGGAGGACGCTTTGCCGTTCCGTTGCCAAAAGCCATCAGCCACCACGAGCGATGTCGCCTCCTGATGTTGCCCACAATAACCGATGGCATTCAGAACATAATGAGTTTAGCCCCATGCGCAAGGCACCTTGCGGCGCTACTTGCACGAGGCCTCGGCGTTCCGTTGCCAAAAGCCATTAGCCGCCACGAGTGACGCCAGACACAACTCACAACAACCTATGGCAATCGGCACGTACTGAGTTTAGCCCCATGCGCACGGCACCTTGCGGCGCTACTTGCATGACGCTTCGCCGTTCCGTTGCTAAAAGCCATTAGCCGCCACGAGCGATGTCGCCTCCCAATGTTTCCCACAACAACCGATGGCATTCAGAACGTATTGAGTTTAGTCCCATGCGCATGGCTCCTTGCGGTGCTACTTGCACGAGGCCTCGGCGTTCCGTTTCCAAAAGCCATCAGCCGCCACGAGCGACGCCAGACAAAACTCACAACAACCTATGGCAATCGGCACGTACTGTGTTTAGCCCCATGCGCACGGCACCTTGCGGCGCTACTTGCACGAGGCTTCGCCATTCCGATTCCAAAAGCCAACAGTCGCCACGAGTGATGTCGCCTCCCGATGTTGCCCCCAAAAACCGATGGCAATCGACACGTACTGATATTAGCCCCATGCACACAATACCTTATGGCGCTACTTGCACCATGCCTTGCCATTCCGTTGCCAAAATCCAGCATCCGACACGAGTGATGTCGCCTCCCGATGTTGCTCCCAACAACCGATGGCAGTCGGCACGTAATGAGCTTAGCCCTATGCGCACGGCACCTTGTGGCACTTCTTGGAGGATGCTTTGCCGTTCTCTTGCCAAACGCCATCAGCCGCCACGAGCGATGTCGCCTCCTGATGTTGCCCACATCAACCGATGGCATTCGGAACATACTGAGTTTAGCCCCATGCGCACGGCACCTTGCGGTGCTACTTGCACGAGGCCTTGCTGTTCCGTGTCCAAAAGCTATCACCTACCACACCGATGTCACATCCCGATGTTGCCCCCAACAATAGATGGCAGTCGGCACGTTATGAGCTTAGCCCCATGCGCATGGAACCTTGCGGCGCTACTTGCACGATGCTTCGCCGTTCCGTTGCTAAAAGCCATTAGCCGCCACGAGCGATGTCGCCAACCGATGGCATTCAGAACGTACTGAGTTTAGTCCCATGTGCATGGCTCCTTGCGGCGCTACTTGCACGAGGCCTCGGCGTTCCGTTGCCAAAAGCCATCAGCCGCCACGAGCGATGCCAGACACAACTCACAACAACCTATGGCAATCGGCACGTACTGAGTTTAGCCCCATGCGCACGGCACCTTGCGGCGCTACTTGCATGACGCTTCGCCGTTCCGTTTCCAAAAGCCAACAGTCGCCGCGAGCGATGTCGCCTCCCGATGTTTCCCCCAAAAAATGACGGCAATCGACACGTACTGAGCTTAGCCCTATGTGCACAACACCTTGTGGCGCTACTTGCTCGAGGCCTTGCCATTCCGTTGCCAAAATCCAGCATCTGACATGAGTGATGTCGCCTCCCGATGTTGCTCCCAACAACCGATGGCAGTCGGCACGTACTGAGCTTAGCCCCATGCGCACGGCACCTTGCGGCACTTCTTGCAGGACGCTCGCCGTTCCGTTGCCAAAAACCATCAGCTGCCACGAGCGATGTCGCCACCCGATGTTGCCCACAACAACCGTTGGCATTGGGACCGTACTAAGTTTAGCCCCATGCGCACGGCACCTTGCGGCGCTACTTGCACGAGGCCTTGCCGTTCCGTTGCCAAAAGCTATCAGCTGCCACACCGATGTCACCTCCCGATGTTGCCCCCAACAACTGATGGCCGTTGGCACGTATTGAGCTTAGCCCCATGCGCACGGCACCTTGCGGCGCTACTTCCACAACGCTTCGCCGCTCTGTTGCCAAAAGCCATCAGCCGCCACGAGCGATGTCGCCTCCCGATGTTGCCCACAATAACCGATGGCATTCGGAACGTACTGAGTTTATCCCCATGCGCATGGCACCTTTCGGCGCTACTTGCACGAGGCCTCGCCATTCCGTTGCCAAAAACCATCATCCACCTTGAGCGACGCCAGACACAACTCACAACAACCTATGGCAATCGGCACGTACTAAGTTTAGCCTTATGTGCATGGCACGTTGCAGCGCTACTTGCACGAGGCTTCGCTGTTCCGTTTCCAAAAGCTATCAGTCGCCACCAGCGATGTCGACTCCCGATGTTGCCCCAAAACACCAATTGCAATCGGCATGTACTGAGCTTAGCCCCATGCGCACAACACCTTGTGGCACTACTTGCACGAGGCCTTGCCGTTCCGTTTCCAAAAGCCATCAGCCGACACGAGCGATGTCGCTTCCCAATGTTGCCCCCAACAACCGATGGCAGTCGGCACGTACTGAACTTAGCCCCATGCGCACGGCACCTTGCGGCACTTCTTGTAGGACGCTTCATCGTTCCGTTGCCAAAAGACATCTGCCACCACGAGCGATGTCACCTTACGATGTTGCCCACAATAACCGATGGCATTCGGAACGTAGTGAGTTTAGCCCCATGCGCACAGCACCTTGCGGTGCTACTTGCACGAGGCCTCGTAGTTCCGTTGCCAAGAGCCATCAGCCGCCACGAGCGACGCCAGACACAACTCACAACAACCGATGGTGATCAGCACGTACTGAGTTTAGTCCCATGCGCACGGCACCTTGCGGCTCTATCAGCCATCACACCGATGTCGCCTCCCGATGTTGCCCCCAACATCCGATGGCAGTCGGCATGTATTGTTCTTAGACCCATGCGCACGGCACCTTGCGGCGCTACTTGCACAATGCTTTGCCGTTACATTGCCAAAAGCCATCAGCAACCACGAGCGATGTTACCTCCCGATGTTGCCTATAACAACCGATGGAATTTGGAACGTACTGAGTTTAGCCCCATGCGTATGGCACCTTGCGGCGCTACTTGCACGAGGCATCACCGTTTCGGTGCCAAAAGCTATCAGCCACCACGAGCGACACCAGACACAACTCACAACAACCTATGGTAATCGGCACGTACTGAGTTTTGCCCCATGCGCACGGCACCTTGCGGCGCTACTTGCACAATGCTTCACCGTTCTGTTGCCAAAAGCCATCAGTCGCCACAAGCGATGTCGCCTCCCGATGTTGCCCACAACAACCGAGGGCATTCGGAACGTACTGAGTTTAGCCTCATGCGCACGGCACATTGCGGCACTACTTGCATGAGGCCTTGCTGTTCGGTTGCCAAAAGCCATCAGCCGCCATGAGCGATGTCGCCACCCGATGTTGCCCACAACAACCAATGGCATTCGGAACGTACTGAGTTTATCCCCATGCGCATGGCACCTTGCGGCGCTACTTGCACGAGGCCTCGCTGTTCCGTTGCCAAAAGCCATCAGCTGCCACGAGCGATGTTGCCTCCCGAGTTTTCCCACACCAACCGATGGCATTCGTAACGTACTGAGTTTAGCCCCATGCGTATGGCACCTTGCGACGCTACTTGCATGAGGCCTCGCCGTTTCGGTGCCAAAAGCTATCAGCCGCCACGAGCGACACCAGACACAACTCACAACAACCTATGGTAATCGGCACGTATTGAGTTTTGCCCCATGCACACGGCACCTTGCGGCGCTACTTGCACAATGCTTCACCGTTCCGTTGCCAAAAGTCATCAGCCGCCACAAGCGATGTCGCCTCCCGATGTTGCCCACAACAACCGAGGCATTCGGAACGTACTGAGATTAGCCTCATGCGCACGGCACCTTGCGGCGCTACTTGCATGAGGCCTCGCCGTTCCGTTGCCAAAAGCCATCAGCCGCCACGAGCGATGTCGCCACCCGATGTTTCCCACAACAACCAATGGCATTCAGAACGTACTGAGTTTAGCCCCATGCACATGGCACCTTGCGGCGCTACTTGCACGAGGCTTCGCTGTTCCGTTGCCAAAAGCCATCAGCTGCCACGAGCGATGTTGCCTCCCGAGTTTTCCCACACCAACCGATGGCATTCGTAACGTACTGAGTTTAGCCCCATGCGTATGGCACCTTGCGACCCTACTTGCACGAGGCCTCGCTGTTTCGGTGCCAAAAGCTATCAGCCGCCACGAGCGACACCAGACACAACTCACAACAACCTATGGTAATCGGCACGTACTGAGTTTTGCCCCATGCGCACGGCACCTTGCGGCGCTACTTGCACAATGCTTCACCGTTCCGTTGCCAAAAGCCATCAGCCGCCACAAGCGATGTCGCCTCCCGATGTTGCCCACAACAACCGAGGGCATTCGGAACGTACTGAGATTAGCCTCATACGCACGGCACCTTGCGGCGCTACTTGCATGAGGCCTCGCCGTTCCGTTGCCAAAAGCCATCAGCCGCCACGAGCGATGTCGCCACCCGATGTTGCCCACAACAACCAGTGGCATTCGGAACGTACTGAGTTTAGCCCCATACGCACGGCACCTTGCGGCGCTATTTGCACGATGCTTCGCCATTCCATTGCCAAAAGCCATAAGCCGCCACAAGCGATGTCGCCTTCCGATGTTGCCCCCAATATCCGATGGCAGTCGGCACGTACTGTGCTTAGCCCCAAGCGCACGGCACCTTGCGGCGCTACTTGCACGATGCTTCGCCGTTCCTTTGCCAAAAGCCATCAGTCGCCACGAGCGATGTTGCCTCCCAATGTTGCCCATAATAACCGATGGCATTGGAACGTACTGAGTTTAGCCCCATGCGCACAGCATCTTGCGGCGCTACTTGTACGAGGCCTCGTAGTTCCGTTGCCAAGAGCCATCAGCCGCCACGAGCGACGCCAGACACAACTCACAACAACCGATGGTGATCGGCACGTACTGAGTTTAGTCCCATGCGCACGGCACCTTGCGGCTCTACTTGCACAAGGACTCGCTGTTCCGTTGCGAAGATCTATCAGCCGTCACACCGATGTCGCCTCCCGATGTTGCCCCCAACATCCGATGGCAGTCGGCATGTATTGTGCTTAGACCCATGCGCACGGCACCTTGCGGCACTACTTGCACGACGCTTTGCCATTCCGTTGCCAAAAGCCATCAGCCGCCACGAGCGATTTTGCCTCCCGATGTTGCCCATAACAACCGATGGCATTCGGAACGTACTGAGTTTAGCCCCATGCGTATGGCACCTTGCGGCGCTACATGCACGAGGCCTCAACATTTCGGTGCCAAAAGCTATAAGCTGCCACGAGCGACACCAGACACAACTCACAACAACCTATGGTAATCGGCACGTACTGAGTTTTGCCCTATGCGCACGGCACCTTGTGGCGCTACTTGCACAATGCTTCACCATTCCGTTGCCAAAAGCCATCAACCGCCACAAGCGATGTCGCCTCCCGATGTTGCCCACAACAACCGATGGCATTCGGAACGTACTGAGCTTAGCCCCATGCGCACAACACCTTGTGGCACTACTTGCACGAGGCCTTGCCGTTCCGTTTCCAAAAGCCATCAGCCGACACGAGCGATATCACTTCCCGATGTTGCCCCCAACAACCGATGGCAGTCGGCACGTACTGAACTTAGCCCCATGTGCACGGCACCTTGCGGCACTTCTTGTAGGACGCTTCATCGTTCCGTTGCCAAAAGACATCAGCCACCACGAGCGATGTCACCTCACGATGTTGCCCACAATAACCGATGGCATTCGGAACGTACTGAGTTTTGCCCCATGCGCACAGCACCTTGCGGCGCTACTTGCACGAGGCCTCGTAGTTCTGTTGCCAAGAGCCATCAGCCGCCACGAGCGACGCCAGACACAACTCACAACAACCGATGGTGATCGGCACGTACTGAGTTTAGTCCCATGCGCACGGCACCTTGTGGCTCTATCAGCCATCACACCGATGTCGCCTCCCGATGTTGCCCCCAACATCCGATGGCAGTCGGCATGTATTATGCTTAGACCCATGCGCACGGCACCTTGCGGTGCTACTTGCACGACGCTTTGCCGTTCCGTTGCCAAAAGCCATCAGCCGCCACGAGCGATTTTGCCTCCCGATGTTGCCCATAACAACCGATGGCATTCGGAACGTACTGAGTTTAGCCCCATGCGTATGGCACCTTGCGGCGCTACATGCACGAGGCCTCAACATTTCGGTGCCAAAAGCCATCAGCCGCCACGAGCGATGCCAGACACAACTCACAACAACCGATGGCAATCGGCACGTACTGAGTTTAGCCCCATGCGCACGGCACCTTGCGGCGCTACTTGCACGAGGCCTCGCCGTTCCGTTGCCAAAAGCCATCAGCCGCCACGAGCGATGTCGCCTCCCGATGTTGCCCACAACAACCGATGGCAATCGGAACGTACTGAGTTTAGCCCCATGCGCACGGCACCTTGCAGCGCTACTTGCACGAGGCCTCGCCGTTCCGTTGCCAAAAGCCATCAGCCGCCACGAGCGATGTCGCCTCCCGATGTTGCCCGCAACAACCGATGGCAATCGGAACGTACTGAGTTTAGCCCCATGCGCATGGCACCTTGCGGCGCTACTTGCACGAGGCCTCGCCGTTCCGTTGCCAAAAGCCATCAGCTGCCACGAGCGATGTTGCCTCCCGAGTTTTCCCACACCAACCGATGGCATTCGTAACGTACTGAGTTTAGCCCCATGCGTATGGCACCTTGCGACGCTACTTGCACGAGGCCTCGCCGTTTCGGTGCCAAAAGCTATCAGCCGCCATGAGCGATACCAGACACAACTCACAACAACCTATGGTAATCGGCACATACTGAGTTTTGCCCCATGCTCACGGCACCTTGCGGCACTACTTGCACAATGGCTTCACCGTTCCGTTGCCAAAAGCCATCAACCGCCACAAGCGATGTCGCCTCCCGATGTTGCCCACAACAACCGATGGCATTCGGAACGTACTGAGTTTAGCCTCATGCGCACGGCACCTTGCGGCGCTACTTGCACGAGGCCTCGCCGTTCCGTTGCCAAAAGCCATCAGCCGCCACGAGCGATGTCGCCACCCGATGTTGCCCGCAACAATCCCAGTGGCATTCGGAACGTACTGAGTTTAGCCCCATACGCACGGCACCTTGCGGCTCTACTTGCACGATGGCCTCGCCGTTCCGTTGCCAAAAGCCATCAGCCGCCACGAGCGATGTCGCCTTCCGATGTTGCCCGCAATATCCGATGGCAGTCGGCACGTACTGTGCTTAGCCCCAAGCGCACGGCACCTTGCGGCGCTACTTGCACGAGGCCTCGCCGTTCCGTTGCCAAAAGACATCAGCCGCCACGAGCGATGTCGCCTCCCAATGTTGTCCATAATAACCGATGGCATTGGAACGTACTGAGTTTAGCCCCATGCGCACAGCATCTTGCGGCGCTACTTGTACGAGGCCTCATAGTTCCGTTGCCAAGAGCCATCAGCCGCCACGAGCGATGCCAGACACAACTCACAACAACCGATGGTGATCGGCACGTACTGAGTTTAGTCCCATGCGCACGGCACCTTGCGGCTCTACTTGCACTTGCACCGCCATTCCGTTGCCAAAAGCCATCAGACTCCACGAGCGATGTCGCCTCCCGATGTTGCCCACAACAACCGATGGCAATCGGCACGTACTTATCTTAGCCCCATGCGTACGGCACCTTGCGGCGCTACTTGCACGAGGCCTCGCCATTCCATTGCCAAAAGACATCAGTCGCCACGAGCGATGTTGCCTCCCAATGTTGTCCATAATAACCGATGGCATTGGAACGTACTGAGTTTAGCCCCATGCGCACAGCATCTTGCGGCGCTACTTGTACGAGGCCTCGTAGTTCCGTTGCCAAGAGCCATCAGCCGCCACGAGCGACGCCAGACACAACTCACAACAACCGATGGTGATCGGCACGTACTGAGTTTAGTCCCATGCGCACGGCACCTTGCGGCTCTACTTGCACAAGGACTCGCCGTTCTGTTGCGAAGATCTATCAGCCGTCACACCGATGTCGCCTCCCGATGTTGCCCCCAACATCCGATGGCAGTCGGCATGTATTGTGCTTAGACCCATGCGCACGGCACCTTGCGGCGCTACTTGCACGACGCTTTGCCGTTCCGTTGCCAAAAGCCATCAGCCGCCACGAGCGATGTTGCCTCCCGATGTTGCCCATAACAACCTATGGCATTCGGAACGTACTGAGTTTAGCCCCATGCGTATGGCACCTTGCGGCGCTACTTGCACGAGGCCTCAACATTTTGGTGCCAAAAGCTATAAGCCGCCACGAGCGACACCAGACACAACTCACAACAACCTATGGTAATCGGCACGTACTGAGTTTTGCCCCATGCGCACGGTACCTTGCGGCGCTACTTGCACAATGCTTCACCATTCCGTTGCCAAAAGCCATCAACCGCCACAAGCGATGTCGCCTCCCGATGTTGCCCACAACAACCGATGGCATTCGGAACGTACTGAGTTTAGCCTCATGCGCACGGCACCTTGCGGCGCTATTTGCATCAGGCCTCGCCGTTGCGTTGCCAAACGCCATCAGCCTCCACGAGCGATGTCGCCACCCGATGTTGCCACAACAACCAATGGCATTCGGAACGTACTGAGTTTAGCCCCAAGCGCACGGCACCTTGCGGCGCTACTTGCACGATGCTTCACCGTTCCTTTGCCAAAAGCCATCAGTCGCCACGAGCGATGTTGCCTCCCGATGTTTCCCATAATAACCGATGGCATTGGAACGTACTGAGTTTAGCCCCATGCGCACAGCATCTTGCGGCGCTACTTGTACGAGGCCTCGTAGTTCCGTTGCCAAGAGCCATCAGCCGCCACGAGCGATGCCAGACACAACTCACAACAACCGATGGTGATCGGCACGTACTGAGTTTAGTCCCATGCGCACGGCACCTTGCGGCTCTACTTGCACAAGGACTCGCCATTCCGTTGCCAAAAGCTATCAGCCGCCACACCGATGTCACCTCCCGATGTTGCCCCCAACAACCAATGGCAGCCGGCACGTACTGAGCTTAGCCCCATGCGCAGGGCACCTTGCGGCGCTACTTGCACGAGGCCTCGCCATTCCGTTGCCAAAAGCCATCAGCCGCCACGAGCGATGTCGCCTCCCGATATTGCCCACAACAACCGATGGCAATCGGAACGTACTGAGCTTAGCCCCATGCGTATGGCACCTTGCGGCGCTACTTGCACGAGGCCTCAACATTTTGGTGCCAAAAGCTATAAGCCGCCACGAGCGACACCAGACACAACTCACAACAACCTATGGTAATCGGCACGTACTGAGTTTTGCCCCATGCGCACGGCACCTTGCGACACTACTTGCACAATGCTTCACCATTCCGTTGCCAAAAGCCATCAACCGCCACAAGCGATGTCGCCTCCCAATGTTGCCCACAACAACCGATGGCATTCAGAACGTACTGAGTTTAGCCTCATGCGCACGGCACCTTGCGGCGCTATTTGCATCAGGCCTCGCCGTTCCGTTGCCAAACGCCATCAGCCTCCACGAGCGATGTCGCCACCCGATGTTGCCACGACAACCAATGGCATTCGGAATGTACTGAGTTTAGCCCCAAGCGCACGGCACCTTGCGGCGCTACTTGCACGAGGCCTCGCCGTTCCGTTGCCAAAAGCCATCAGCCGCCACGAGCGATGTTGCCTCCCGATGTTTCCCATAATAACCGATGGCATTGGAACGTACTGAGTTTAGCCCCATGCACACAGCATCTTGCGGCGCTACTTGCACGAGGCCTCGTAATTCCGTTGCCAAGAGCCATCAGCCGCCACGAGCGATGCCAGACACAACTCACAACAACCGATGGTGATCGGCACGTACTGAGTTTAGTCCCATGCGCACGGCACCTTGCGGCTCTACTTGCACAAGGACTCGCCGTTCCGTTGCAAAGATCTATCAGCCGTCACACCGATGTCGCCTCCCGATGTTGCCCCCAACATTCGATGGCAGTCGGCATGTATTGTGCTTAGACCCATGCGCACGGCACCTTGCGGCGCAACTTGCACGACGCTTTGCCGTTCCGTTGCCAAAAGCCATCAGCCGCCACGAGCGATGTTGCCTCCCGATATTGCCCATAACAACCGATGGCATTCGGAACGTACTCAGTTTAGCCCCATGCGTATGGCACCTTGCGGCGCTACTTGCACGAGGCCACAACATTTTGGTGCCAAAAGCTATAAGCCGCCACGAGCGACACCAGACACAACTCACAACAACCTATGGTAATCGGCACGTACTGAGTTTTGCCCCATGCGCACGGCACCTTGCGGCACTACTTGCACAATGCTTCACCATTCCGTTGCCAAAAGCCATCAACCGCCACAAGCGATGTCGCCTCCCAATGTTGCCCACAACAACCGATGGCATTCAGAACGTACTGAGTTTAGCCTCATGCGCACGGCACCTTGCGGCGCTATTTGCATCAGGCCTCGCCGTTCCGTTGCCAAACGCCATCAGCCTCCACGAGCGATGTCGCCACCCGATGTTGCCACGACAACCAATGGCATTCGGAATGTACTGAGTTTAGCCCCAAGCGCACGGCACCTTGCGGCGCTACTTGCACGACTTCGCCGTTCCTTTGCCAAAAGCCATCAGTCGCCACGAGCGATGTTGCCTCCCGATGTTTCCCATAATAACCGATGGCATTGGAACGTACTGAGTTTAGCCCCATGCACACAGCATCTTGCGGCGCTACTTGCACGAGGCCTCGTAATTCCGTTGCCAAGAGCCATCAGCCGCCACGAGCGATGCCAGACATAACTCACAACAACCGATGGTGATCGGCACGTACTGAGTTTAGTCCCATGCGCACGGCACCTTGCGGCTCTACTTGCACAAGGACTCGCCGTTCCGTTGCGAAGATCTATCAGCCGTTACACCGATGTCGCCTCCCGATGTTGCCCCCAACATTCGATGGCAGTCGGTATATATTGTGCTTAGACCCATGCGCACGGCACCTTGCGGCGCAACTTGCACGACGCTTTGCCGTTCCGTTGCCAAAAGCCATCAGCCGCCACGAGCGATGTTGCCTCCCGATGTTGCCCATAACAACCGATGGCATTCGGAACGTACTGAGTTTAGCCCCATGCGAATGGCACCTTGCGGCGTAACTTGCACGAGGCCTCGCCATTTCGGTGCCAAAAGCTATCAGCCGCCACGAGCGACACAGACACAACTCACAACAACCTATGGTAATCGGCACGTACTGAGTTTTGCCCCATGCGCACGGCACCTTGCGGCACTACTTGCACAATGCTTCACCGTTCCGTTGCCAAAAGCCATCAACCGCCACAAGCGATGTCGCCTCCCGATGTTGCCCACAATAACCGATGGCATTCGGAACGTACTGAGTTTAGCCTCATGCGCACGGCACCTTGCGGCGCTATTTGCATGAGGCATCGCCGTTCCGTTGCCAAACGCCATCAGCCGCCACGAGCGATGTTGCCCACGATGTTGCCCATAACAACCTATGGCAATAGGAATGTACTGAGTTTAACCCCATGCGTACGACACCTTGTGGCGCTATTTGCATGAGGCCTCGCCGTTCCGTTGCCAAACGCCATCAGCCGCCACGAGCGATGTCGCCACCCGATGTTGCCACAAAAACCAATGGCATTCGGAACGTACTGAGTTTAGCCCCAAGCGCACGGCACCTTGCGGCGCTACTTGCACGACGCTTCGCCGTTCCTTTGCCAAAAGCCATCAGTCGCCACGAGCGATGTTGCCTCCCGATGTTTCCCATAATAACCGATGGCATTGGAACGTATTGAGTTTAGCCCCATGCACACAGCATCTTGCAGCGCTACTTGCACGAGGCCTCGTAGTTCCGTTGCCAAGAGCCATCAGCCACCACGAGCGACGCCAGACACAACTCACAACAACCGATGGTGATCGGCACGTACTGAGTTTAGTCCCATGCGCACGGCACCTTGCGGCTCTACTTGCACAAGGACTCGCCGTTCCGTTGCGAAGATCTATCAGCCGTCACACCGATGTCGCCTCCCGATGTTGCCCCCAACATCCGATGGCAGTCGGCATGTATTATGCTTAGACCCATGCGCACGGCACCTTGCGGTGCTACTTGCACGACGCTTTGCCGTTCCGTTGCCAAAAGCCATCAGCCGCCACGGGCGATGTTGCCTCCCGATGTTGCCCATAACAACCAATGGCATTCGGAACGTACTGAGTTTAGCCCCATGCGTATGGCACCTTGCGGCGCTACTTGCACGAGACCTCGCCATTTCGGTGCCAAAAGCTATCAGCCGCCACGAGCGACACCAGACACAACTCACAACAACCTATGGTAATCGGCACGTACTGAGTTTTGCCCCATGCGCACGGCACCTTGCGGCGCTACTTGCACAATGCTTCACCGTTCCGTTGCCAAAAGCCATCAACCGCCACAAGCGATGTCGCCTCCCGATGTTGCCCACAACAACCGATGGCATTCGGAACGTACTGAGTTTAGCCTCATGCGCACGGCACCTTGCGGCGCTATTTGCATGAGGCCTCGCCGTTCCGTTGCCAAATGCCATCAGCCGCCACGAGCAATGTCGCCACCCGCTGTTGCCACAACAACCTATGGCATTCGGAACGTACTGAGTTTAGCCCCATGCGCATGGCACCTTGCGGTGCTACTTGCACGACGCCTCGCTGTTCCGTTGCCAAAAGCCATCAGCCGCCACGAGCGATGTTGCCTCCCGATGTTGCCCACACCAACCGATGGCAATCGGCACGTACTAAGCTTAGCCCCATACGCACAACACCTTGCGGTGCTACTTGCACGACGCTTTGTCATTCGATGTCGCCTCCTGATGTTGGCCACAACAACCGATGGCAATCGGCACGTACTGAGCTTAGCCCCATACGCACGGCACCTTGCGGCGCTACTTGCACGACGCTTCGCCATTCCGTTGCCAAAAGCCATCAGCCGCCACGAGCGATGTCGCCTCCCGATGTTGCCCACAACAACCGATGGCATTCGGAACGTACTGAGTTTAGCCCTATGCGCATGGCACCTTGCGGCGCTACTTGCACGAGGCCTCGCCGTTCCGTTGCAAAAAGCAATCAGCTGCCACGAGCGATGTTGCCTCCCGATGTTGCCCACACCAACCGATGGCAATCGGCACATACTGAGCTTAGCCCCATACGCACGACACCTTGTGGCGCTACTTGCACGACGCTTCGCCGTTCTGTTGCCAAAATCCATCAGCCGCCACGAGCGACACCAGACACAACTCACAACAACATATGGCAAACGGCACATACTGAGTTTAGCCCCATGCGCACGGCACCTTGCGGCGCTACTTGCACGATGCTTCGCCGTTCCATTGCCAAAAGCCATCAGCCGCCACGAGCGATGTTGCCTCCCGATGTTGCCCACACCAACCGATGGCAATCGGCATGTACTGAGCTTAGCCCCATACGCACGACACCTTGCGGCATTACTTGCACGATGCTTCGCCGTTCCGTTGCCAAAATCCATCAGCCGCCACGAGCGACGCCAGACACAACTCACAACATATGGCAAACGGCATGTACTGCATTTAGCCCCATACGCACGGCACCTTGCGGCGCTACTTGCACGATGCTTCGCCGTTCCATTGCCAAAAGCCATAAGCCGCCACAAGCGATGTCGCCTTCCGATGTTGCCCCCAATATCCGATAGCAGTCGGCACGTACTTTGCTTAGCCCCAAGCGTAGGGCACCTTGCGGCGCTACTTGCACGATGCCTCGCCGTTCCTTTGCCAAAAGCCATCAATCGCCACTAGCGATGTTGCCTCCCGATGTTGCCCATAACAACCGATGGCATTCGGAACGTACTGCGTTTAGCCCCATGCGCATTGCACCTTGCGGTGCTACTTGCACGAGGCCTCGCCATTCCGTTGCCAAAAGCCATCAGCTGCCACGAGCGGCACCAGACACAACTCACAACAACATATGGCAAACGGCACGTACTGAGTTTATGTCACGCCCCAAACCTGAAGGGACGTGGCCGGCACCCGGTACCATACTCGGCCCGAGCGTACCACTCTGTAACTGTGAACTCTAGAGGAATAACCCTCAACCTACGCCGATGAGACCATATGCTGAATCATCTAAAAATATCGTCTGTCTCATCTAAGGGGTAAACATACCCAAAAACTCATATATATATATATATATATATATATATATAAATGTACAGACTGAGGAGGCCGCCGTGAACATCTACTGTTATACAAACTATACAGGACTTGTCTACAAGCCTCTAGAGATAGTTGAACTGTATCATGGTCGGGACAGGGCCTCGACCTACCCATCAAACCTGTATATATATAACAGACTCCAAGGTCTAGACCTGGTAACTCCGGGGAAGTGGAGCTTACCAACCAAGCTGATATTTGGCTCTGTCTACTGGGAAGGTCTATCCAGCTGTCTATCAGGACCTGCAGGCATGAAATGCAGCGTCCCCAACAAAGGGACGTCAGTACAAATAATGTACTGAGTATGTAAGGCAACAAAATAACTGAAAGCTGAAACTGAATTGATGATATAATAACGAAATGTAACTGGGAGTCAAAAATGGTCTGGAGATATATGCTTACCTGCTGATACTGACTCAACTCTCTCCATATAGTATGTAAAAAAGTTGTCCGGCCCTATAAGGCTCGGTATATATAACTGCTCTGCCATAGTAGGCTCGCTTATAGGCGCTCGGCCATACTAGGCTATGTATCTCGACCATGCTGGGCTCGCTCATAGGCGCTCGGCCACAGTAGGCTCGGTATATAACTTTCCATCTGATCAGAGGTTGCCCAATAGGGGCCTGCCCATCGATTATAGCTCGATGGTAATGAAAATACTGTAATACTGTATATATAGGCTTGCTGCTCTCTTGACTGGAAGAAGACAATACTAAAATTGAATATAGAGTCTTGATAAGGAATAATATTGTAACTTATGAGACTAGAATAGTGTGAATAAATTCATGAATATGAACTTCTCTTTTTGTCTCATTACTAACACATGTAGCTACGAGATCATGCCAAAATGAAGGAAGGCTTAGCCTTAACATACCTTATCACAATCTTTTCAATCACCAAGTTGAACTCACCTCTTCGCACCTTAATCTACAAGAATGATAATAATACTATCGTTAAGTTACGAAAGGTACAACTATCGCACAACGAACGACAAACCTATTTTGTATTAAAACGGGCAGCATCTCCCCTATAATATGCCCTTCCTCCAACTTCAAGATAACACCAACAATACAATCACGGGACGGTGATCGGAAGCCGTGAGTTCGAGTTATTCACTTGTAGCGGACTGTTTTGTGGACTGTTTTGTGTTGCTGTTGGGCTGCGTGTTTTATTACTATTTTGTGGAGTTTTGGAGGAGGAAGGGGGTTTATAAACACCATATAAATGTAGGGTGGTTGGCTGGTCGTTCGTCATAACATTTTCGGGTCGTTTGACACTACTACGGTGGTCGTTTTGTGTACGAAGAGATTGGGGTGTGTTGGGCTGTTTTGTAGTATTTGATGGTGTATATAGGGCTGGAAAATGATGTATATATGTTGTTATTGTTCTGTCCTTGTATTGTTGGTGTTATCTTGAAGTTGGAGGAAGGGCATATTATAGGGGAGATGCTGCCCGTTTTAATACAAAATAGGTTTGTCGTTCGTTGTGCGATAGTTGTACCTTTCGTAACTTAACGATAGTATTATTATCATTCTTGTAGATTAAGGTGCGAAGAGGTGAGTTCAACTTGGTGATTGAAAAGATTGTGATAAGGTATGTTAAGGCTAAGCCTTCCTTCATTTTGGCATGATCTCGTAGCTACATGTGTTAGTAATGAGACAAAAAGAGAAGTTCATATTCATGAATTTATTCACACTATTCTAGTCTCATAAGTTACAATATTATTCCTTATCGAGACTCTATATTCAATTTTAGTATTGTCTTCTTTCAGTCAAGAGAGCAGCAAGCCTATATATACAGTATTACAGTATTTTCATTACCATCGAGCTATAATCGATGGGCAGGCCCCTATTGGGCAACCTCTGATCAGATGGAAAGTTATATACCGAGCCTACTGTGGCCGAGCGCCTATGAGCGAGCCCAGCATGGTCGAGATACATAGCCTAGTATGGCCGAGCGCCTATAAGCGAGCCTACTATGGCAGAGCAGTTATATATACCGAGCCTTATAAGGCCGTACAATTATTTTACTTACTATATTGAAGGAGTTGAGTCAGTATCAGCAGGTAAGTATATCTCCAGATCATCTTTGACTCCCAGTTAATTTCAGTTATCATATTATCAGTTCAGTTTCAGATTTCAGTTATTTTATTGCCTTACATACTCGGTACATTATTTCGTACTGACGTCCCTTTTTTGGGGGCGCTGCATTTCATGCGTGCAGGTTCAGACAGACAGACGGGTAGACCTCCTCAGTAGGTGTTTTCCGAGTTCCGCCTGATCGGTAAGCTCCACGTCTTTCGGAGTTGCCAGGACTAGAGTTTTGTGTACATCTTATGTATATCTGTATATATGTTATGGGTAGGTCGGGGCCCTGTTCCGATCACAGTACATCTATCAGTAGAGGCTTGTAGGCATATCCTGTTGGTTAGTGCAGTATGTTGGGTTTGTATAAATTGGTGGTTTGTCAGCTGTAGTAGCTATGACGGCCTTGTCGGCCTAGCTTTATATTGATATTTAGTTAGTGCTAGTTTCCATTCAGTTTTATATTTTGCTTCGCAAATTGTCTTGCAAGGTGGCCCCATGGCCAAAGTATGACATTATGTGTTCAGAGTCCCTTAGTCGCAATTTGGTACGCCAGGTTAGGTGAGGCACGGGGTGCTTGTCTCGCTCCTAGGTTCGGGGCGTGACAAACTTGGTATCAGAGCAGTTCTGTCCTAGGGAGTCTACAAGCCGTGTCTAGTAGGGTCTTGTTTATAGATGTGTTGTGCACCACATTATATAAGCAAGGAACTACAGGGCATTTAGGAGTTGGTTACACTTCTTTGAAATCTAAATCGTGCTATAGAACTGAGTTATAGGAAATTTGAATTAAACTTATGTGTTGGTGTTTGCATGCACAGATGACGGTGACTAGGAAGACTACGGCTAGCCAGAGGAGAGATACAGTAGTAGGTGAGGGGACCAACAGGGTACCCCCAGTAGATGGGGCCCAGTCTGAGGCTCAAGGGGAGACCCCTACTCAGCCATTACCGGCTCCTCCACCAACTACGGAGATTCCTAGGGAAACCGCACATCCAGTTCCCCCTCCACTTCCATCAGATCAGGACTTAAGGAGTGCGGTGCATTTGTTGACACAGTTGGTAGCTACCCAGCAACATGCTAGGGCATCAGCTAGTGCAGGAACTTCTGAGGGGTCTGGGAGTTCAAGGGTCCGAGAGTTTATTGCTTTGAGTCCCCCAGAGTTCACGGGGACAGATCAGAGGGAGGACCCGCAGGATTTCATAGATCAGCTTCACAGGATCTTTCGTGTTATGCATGCCACGGAGAAAGAGGCAGTTGAGCTAGCAGCTTTTCGACTCCGAGATATAGCCATCCTTTGGTATGAGGGATGGGAGAGGTCCAGGGGACGTGATACACCTCCAGCTATTTGGGAGAATTTTTCAGATGCTTTCCTTGACCAGTACTTACCGCGGGAGATCCGACAGGCTCGAGTCGATCAGTTTCTAGCCCTCAAGCAGGGTAATATGAGTGTTCGAGAGTATAG
Source organism: Nicotiana tomentosiformis (assembly GCF_000390325.3). Classification (NCBI taxonomy): domain Eukaryota; kingdom Viridiplantae; phylum Streptophyta; class Magnoliopsida; order Solanales; family Solanaceae; genus Nicotiana; species Nicotiana tomentosiformis. The sequence goes on along the minus strand of NC_090819.1, from coordinate 513,909 downwards.
TCTCCGTTTTGACTCATTGGCCAGATATGCACCATCCATAGTTTCTACTATGCGGGACAGGATTCACAGGTTTATAGCAGGGTTAGCCCCAGAGTTAACCGAGGCATGTGCCACCGCTGCATTGCAGGATAGTATGGATATCTCTCGGATTCAGGCATTCGCCCAGAATATAGAAATGGGTAGGCGTCGGCAGCAGGGTACAGAGAGGGCTGAGCAAGGGCAACGTAAGAGGATGAGATTTCCCAGGTCTCAGGAGCAATCTCAGGGTAGTTATAGGACCCAGTACTTCGGACGGCCACCTAGGCCTCCGCCACCTCAGTTACAGGGTTACGGGTATGACCGCTATACTCAGTCAGGACCAGGTGAGAGCTCACGGGCGTCGGGTTTGCAGCGACAACGAGGTTCTGCGCAGACATGGTCATTTCCTCCGCGGTGTGACATCTGTGGTAGAGGACACTTGGGTCAATGCCGAGCAGGTTCTGATGCTTGTTATACATGTGGGCGTCCGGGGCATATGATGCGAGATTGCCCAAATAGAGATTCTGGGGGAATGGCACAACCAGCGAGTTCAGCAACAGGATCGTCTATGTCCGTGCATCCTTCAAGGCGTGAGTCTCAGTCTTCGGCTGGTAGAGGTCGAGGCAGAGGTAGAGGTTCCAGTTCAAGTGGTAATCAGAACCGTATCTATGCTTTAGCGGGTCGACAGGACCAGGAGTCTTCACCAGACGTTGTGACAGGTATATTAACCATTTGCTCTCACGATGCTTATGCTTTGATAGACCCAGGATCTACTTTATCGTATATTACCCCATTTGTCGCGAGGAAGTTTGGTATAGTGCCTGAAATACTAAGTGATCCTTTTGCGGTATCTACACCGGTCGGAGAATCGATTATTGCTAGACGGGTTTACCGAGGTTGTACGGTGACAATTTGTAGTCGTCAGACCTCAGCTGACCTAGTTGAGCTAGAGATGATGGACTTTGATGCTATCATGGGCATGGACTGGTTGGCAGCTTGCTATGCCACAGTTGATTGCCGAGCAAAGGTAGCCAAATTTCATTTTCCGGGTGAGCCAGTCCTTGAATGGGTAGGTAATACACCAACACCCAGAGGTAGGTTTATTTCCTATCTGAAGGCGAGGAAAATGATCGCAAAAGGGTGCATTTATCATATTGTGCGAGTTAGAGATGCAGATGCTGAGATACCTACACTTCAGTCTATTCCCATAGTCAAAGAGTATGCAGATGTGTTTCCAGATGAGCTTCCAGGTATTCCTCCAGAGCGAGAGATTGATTTTAGCATCGATTTGCTTCCAGGAACTCAACCAATATCCGTCCCTCCGTATAGAATGGCACCTGCCGAATTGAAGGAGTTGAAGGAGCAGTTAAAAGATTTGCTGGAGAAAGGTTACATTAGGCCCAGTACCTCACCTTGGGGTGCACCGGTACTATTTGTGCGGAAGAAAGACGGCTCGCTGAGGATGTGTATCGATTATAGGCAGTTGAACAAGGTAACTATTAAGAATAAGTATCCACTTCCAAGGATCGATGACTTGTTTGATCAGTTGCAGGGAGCTAGATGCTTTTCCAAGATTGATTTGAGGTCGGGGTACCACCAGGTCAGAGTTCGGGAAAAAGATATTCCGAAGACAGCCTTCAGGACCCGATATGGCCACTTCGAGTTCCTTGTCATGTCCTTCGGGTTGACTAATGCACCCGCTGTATTTATGGACTTGATGAATAGCCTATTCCGGCCATTTTTAGATCTGTTCGTGATAGTATTTATTGATGATATTCTGGTTTATTCCCGTTCAGAGGATGAGCATGCGGACCACCTGCGAGCGGTACTCCAAACCCTCCGTGATCGTAAGTTGTATGCTAAGTTTTCTAAATGTGAGTTCTGGTTGAAGTCTGTAGCATTCTTGGGGCATATTGTATCAGATGAAGGGATAAAGGTGGACACTCAGAAGATTGAGGCCGTGAAATCTTGGCCTAGACCTACCACTCCGACAGAGGTTCGTAGCTTTCTAGGCTTAGCAGGATACTATCGGAGGTTCGTAGAGGGTTTTTCTTCCCTTTCGGCACCATTGACGAAGTTGACACAGAAAGAAACTAAGTTTCAATGGACAGAGGCTTGTGAGCGGAGTTTCCAAGAGCTTAAGAACAAGTTGACCTCAGCTCCAGTTCTAACACTTCCAGAGGGTCTAGAGGGTTATGCCGTGTATTGTGATGCATCAGGTGTCGGGTTAGGATGTGTCCTGATGCAACATGGGAAGGTAATTGCATATGCTTCAAGGCAGTTGAGGAAGCACGAGAGGAATTATCCGACCCACGACCTCGAGTTAGCTGCGGTTGTCCATGCACTTAAGATATGGCGGCATTATTTATATGGTGTTCATGTTGATATATTTACTGATCATAAAAGCCTACAATATATTTTCAAGCAGAAAGAGTTGAATTTGCGACAGAGGCGATGGCTTGAGTTATTGAAAGATTACGATGTTAACATTCTCTACCATCCAGGGAAAGCTAATGTTGTAGCAGATGCCTTAAGTCGCCGATCTATGGGTAGCTTAGCACATGTAGAGCCCGAGAAAAGACAATTAGCTAGAGATATTCATCAATTGGCTTCGTTGGGGGTTCGGTTAGTAGATTCTGAGGATGGTGGAGTTGTAATCCAAAACACTGCAAAATCATCCCTCATAGCTGAAGTCAAGGAAAGGCAGTACGAGGACCCAGAGTTGGTCGAGTTGAGAGAGCGAGTTCCGCAGCAGAAGAAGCCATTGTTAGAGCTCAAGGGAGATGGGGTTCTCAGATACAAGGGTCGTTTGTGTGTTCCAGATGTAGCAGGGCTACGAGACAGGATTATGTCAGAGGCACATTATTCATGGTATTCCATCCACCCTGGATCGACGAAGATGTATCATGACATTAAGGATATGTACTGGTGGAATGATATGAAGAAGAACATTGCTGAGTTTGTCGCCCAATGTACTAGTTGCCAGCAAGTGAAGGTAGAACACCAGAAGCCCGGAGGGCTAATGCAGACTATAGAGATCCCGACATGGAAATGGGAGGCGATAAACATGGACTTTATCATGGGTTTACCTCGTTCTAATCGTAAGTTCGATTCCATATGGGTGATAGTCGATAGGCTCACGAAATCAGCTCACTTCCTACCGGTCAGATCTACATATACAGCAGAAGATTATGCAAAGTTATATATTAAGGAGATAGTGCGGCTACACGGAGTACCAGTTTCTATTATATCTGACCGTGGGGCTCAGTTTACAGCACATTTTTGGAGGTCATTTCAGAGAGGTCTAGGGACTCAGGTGAATCTCAGCACAGCTTTTCATCCACAGACTGATGGACAAGCCGAGCGCACAATTCAGACGCTCGAGGATATGTTACGAGTATGTGTGTTGGATTTTAAAAGAAGTTGGGATGAACATCTACCTCTTATCGAGTTTGCATATAATAACAGTTACCACTCCAGTATCCAGATGGCTCCGTACGAGGCTTTGTATGGGCGTAAGTGCAGATCTCCTATAGGGTGGTTTGATGTTGGAGAATCTGGGTTACATGGGCCAGACCTGGTTTAGCAGGCCATAGAGAAAGTAAAGGTTATCCGGGAGCGACTGTTGACAGCTCAGAGTCGTCAGAAGTCATATTTTGACGTGCGGCGACGAGACTTAGAGTTCAGGATTAATGACTGGGTATTCTTAAAGGTATCACCTATGAAGGGCGTGATGAGGTTTGGCAAGAAAGGAAAGCTTAGCCCACGGTATATTGGGCCTTATAGGATCATTCGGAGAGTGGGCCAACTAGCTTATGAGTTAGAGTTGCCCTCAGAATTGGAGTCTGTCCATCCGGTTTTTCACGTATCTATGCTACGGAAGTGCATTGGCGATCCTACCCGAGTGGTGCCCACGGATGATGTACAGATTACAGAGGACTTGTCATACGAGGAAATTCCAGTTGCCATCCTAGACCGACAAATCCGCAATCTACGAAATAAGGAGGTAGCTTCCGTAAAGGTTTTATGGAGGAGCAAGAATGTAGAAGAGATGACGTGGGAATCGGAGGAAGAAATGAAGTCTAAATACCCCCACCTATTTCAAAATGAAGATATGGTTCGAGATGGGACGCTACAACATAGCTCTATGTAGGCTAGCAGGTCATCAGGTAAGCTTTTATTTTTCACTTTCAATATTTATGATTTACGGTCGGTGAGGCAAATTGCTGCTATTTATAAAGATTGGCCATGTGTGGCATGCATAGTATGTTTCTGGCTACGTGCAGGTTGGTTTTAACCTAGTGTACGAAGGATACTCTGGAAAAAGTTTCCAAAGTCTCCAAGAGTAAACATTCGAGGACGAATGTTCCCAAGGGGGAGTGATGTTACACCCTATATTTTCGTATGTAAAAATGCGTCGTAAGCAAACTAATGTAGGACAAAAAAATGAGATAATATTTAAAAGTATATAAAGTAAGTTAATCATGTTACCTCTGAGGTTACAAATATTGAAGATCATGAACAACAAGTACAAAGAGGGTTGGACAGTTCAGAAGCTAAAGCAATTAAATAAAACAATGTTTCATCGAAAGTCGACAAGTTGGGAATGTTATAACATGTACCTTTGGGGTGAGACTAGGGTGATTAACATGATAAAGAGATTATGTTATGATTTATATTAGTCGTATTACATCCGTGTGTTATGTTTTTAAGTCAAGCGAGTTGTGGAACAAAAGTCGATGAAAGTCATCACAAGTTACATTCATAAGTTTTACTGAAACTTTGGGTCAAATGTAACTGCAATTTTCTCCCAATATACTTAGATTTATGGGGTGTTCCACACATCAAATTAAAGATCTATGAGTCTATTTTCCAACGCATTAAACCATTTGTCAATACGACATCGGAGTAGAGAGATATGTGCATTTTTGCGATACTGCGCAAGCTGCTAGGTGACAAGTAGGTGTGTCACCTACTTGCTTAAATGAAAGCCCAAAAATGGGCCATTTCGGGTCGTCCAAAGAGGCCTTTTAAGGGCCTATTTTCTTCATATATTAGACTTAAAATAGAGCATAATAACCAGACATAAGCTCTGCAAAGAATCCTCCCAAAAATTTCCCACAAACCCTAATTGATTTTCTCTCCCTTTCAAGTTCCAATTGGAGGTAAAACTTAGAGTTTGAAGAACCAAGATAGGAGCTGAGTTATCCAACAAATAAGGTGAGTTTACTGCTCTCTTTCATCCATTTTTTCTTCTGTAAATTCATGGTAAGTCGTTCTATACTTGTAAGAACTCACGGGATGGTGATCGGAAGCCGTGAGTTCGAGTTATTCACTTGTAGCGGACTGTTTTGTGGACTGTTTTGTGTTGCTGTTGGGCTGCGTGTTTTATTACTATTTTGTGGAGTTTTGGAGGAGGAAGGGGGTTTATAAACACCATATAAATGTAGGGTGGTTGGCTGGTCGTTCGTCATAACATTTTCGGGTCGTTTGACACTACTACGGTGGTCGTTTTGTGTACGAAGAGATTGGGGTGTGTTGGGCTGTTTTGTAGTATTTGATGGTGTATATAGGGCTGGAAAATGATGTATATATGTTGTTATTGTTCTGTCCTTGTATTGTTGGTGTTATCTTGAAGTTGGAGGAAGGGCATATTATAGGGGAGATGCTGCCCGTTTTAATACAAAATAGGTTTGTCGTTCGTTGTGCGATAGTTGTACCTTTCGTAACTTAACGATAGTATTATTATCATTCTTGTAGATTAAGGTGCGAAGAGGTGAGTTCAACTTGGTGATTGAAAAGATTGTGATAAGGTATGTTAAGGCTAAGCCTTCCTTCATTTTGGCATGATCTCGTAGCTACATGTGTTAGTAATGAGACAAAAAGAGAAGTTCATATTCATGAATTTATTCACACTATTCTAGTCTCATAAGTTACAATATTATTCCTTATCGAGACTCTATATTCAATTTTAGTATTGTCTTCTTTCAGTCAAGAGAGCAGCAAGCCTATATATACAGTATTACAGTATTTTCATTACCATCGAGCTATAATCGATGGGCAGGCCCCTATTGGGCAACCTCTGATCAGATGGAAAGTTATATACCGAGCCTACTGTGGCCGAGCGCCTATGAGCGAGCCCAGCATGGTCGAGATACATAGCCTAGTATGGCCGAGCGCCTATAAGCGAGCCTACTATGGCAGAGCAGTTATATATACCGAGCCTTATAAGGCCGTACAATTATTTTACTTACTATATTGAAGGAGTTGAGTCAGTATCAGCAGGTAAGTATATCTCCAGATCATCTTTGACTCCCAGTTAATTTCAGTTATCATATTATCAGTTCAGTTTCAGATTTCAGTTATTTTATTGCCTTACATACTCGGTACATTATTTCGTACTGACGTCCCTTTTTGGGGGCGCTGCATTTCATGCGTGCAGGTTCAGACAGACAGACGGGTAGACCTCCTCAGTAGGTGTTTTCCGAGTTCCGCCTGATCGGTAAGCTCCACGTCTTTCGGAGTTGCCAGGACTAGAGTTTTGTGTACATCTTATGTATATCTGTATATATGTTATGGGTAGGTCGGGGCCCTGTTCCGATCACAGTACATCTATCAGTAGAGGCTTGTAGGCATATCCTGTTGGTTAGTGCAGTATGTTGGGTTTGTATAAATTGGTGGTTTGTCAGCTGTAGTAGCTATGACGGCCTTGTCGGCCTAGCTTTATATTGATATTTAGTTAGTGCTAGTTTCCATTCAGTTTTATATTTTGCTTCGCAAATTGTCTTGCAAGGTGGCCCCATGGCCAAAGTATGACATTATGTGTTCAGAGTCCCTTAGTCGCAATTTGGTACGCCAGGTTAGGTGAGGCACGGGGTGCTTGTCTCGCTCCTAGGTTCGGGGCGTGACAGTTTAGCCCCATGCACACGGCACCTTGCGGCACTACTTGCACGATGCTTCGCCGTTCCATTGCCAAAAGCCATCAGCCGCCACGAGCGATGTTGCCTCCCGATGTTGCCCACACCAACCGATGGCAATCGGCACGTACTGAGCTTAGCCCCATGCGTACGGCACCTTGCGGCGCTACTTGCACGAGGCTTCGCCGTTCCGTTGCCAAAAGCCATCAGCCGCCACGAGCGATGCCAGACACAACTCACAACAACCGATGGCAAATCGGAACGTACTGAGTTTAGCCCCATGCGCACGGCACCTTGCGGCGCTACTTGCACGATGCCTCGCCGTTCCGTTGCCAAAAGCCATCAGCCGCCACGAGCGATGTCGCCTTCCGATGTTGCCCTCAACAACCGATGGCATTCGGAACGTACTAAGCTTAGCCTCATGCGCACGACACCTTGCGGTGCTACTTGCACGAGGCTTCGCCGTTCCTTTGCCAAAAGCCATCAGTCCCCATGAGCGATGTTGCCTCCCGATGTTGCCCATAACAACCGATGGCATTCGGAACATACTGAGTTTAGCCCCATGCGCATGGCACCTAGCGGTGCTACTTGCACGAGGCCTCGCCGTTCCGTTGCCAAAAGCCATCAGCTGCCACGAGCGACACCAGACACAACTCACAACAACCTATGGCAATCGGAACGTACTGAGTTTAGCCCCATGCGCATGGCACCTAGCGGTGCTACTTGCACGAGGCCTCGCCGTTCCGTTGCCAAAAGCCATCAGCTGCCACGAGCGACACCAGACACAACTCACAACAACCTATGGCAATCGGAACGTACTGAGTTTAGCCCCATGCGCACGGCACCTTGTGGCGCTACTTGCACGAGGCCTCGCCGTTCCGTTGCTAAAATCTATCAGCCGCCACGAGCGATGTTGCCTCTCGATGTTGCCCACAACAACCGATGGCAATCGGCACGTACTGAGCTTAGCCCCATACGCACGGCACCTTGCGGCGCTACTTGCACGATGCTTCGCCTTTCCGTTGCCTAAAGACATCAGCCGCCACGAGCGAGGTCGCCTCCCGATGTTGCCCACAACAACTGATGGCATTCGGAATGTACTGAGTTTAGCCCCATGCGGATGGCACCTTGCGGCGCTACTTGCACGAGGCCTCGCCGTTCCGTAGCCAAAAGCCATCAGCCGCCATGAGTGATGTCGCCTTCCGATGTTGCCCACAACAATCGATGGCAATCGACCCGTACTGAACTTAGCCCCATATGCACGGCACCTTACGACGCTACTTGCACGAGGCTTCGCCGTTCCGTTTCCAAAAGCCATCAGTCTCCACGAGCGATGTCGACTCCCGATGTTACCCCAAACACCGATTGCAATCGGCACGTACTGAGTTTAGCCCTATGCGCACGGCACCTTGCGGCACTTCTTGTAGGACGCTTCACCGTTCCGTTGCCAAAAAGCCATCAGCCACCACGAGCGATGTCGCCTCCCAATGTTGCCCACAATAACCGATGGCAATCGGCACGTACTGAGCTTAGCCCCATACGCACGGCGCCTTGCGGCGCTATTTGCACGATGCTTCGCTGTTCCGTTGCCAAAAGCCATCAGCCACCACGAGCGATGTCGCCTCCCGATGTTGCCCACAACAACCGATGGCATTCGGTACGTACTGAGTTTAGCCCCATGCGCATGGCACTTTGCGGCGCTACTTGCATGAGGCCTCGCCGTTCCGTTGCCAAACACCATTAGCCGCCACGAGCGATGTTGCCTCCCGATGTTGCCCACACCAACAGATGGCAATCGGCATGTACTGAGCTTAGCCCCATACGCACGACACCTTGCGGCGCTACTTGCACGATGCTTCGCCGTTTGATGTCGCCTCCCGATGTTTCCCACAACAACCGATGGCAATCGGCACGTACTGAGCTTATCCCCATACGCACGGCACCTTGCGGCGCTACTTGCACGACGCTTCGCCGTTCCGTTGCCAAAAGCCATCAGCCGCCACGAGCAATGTCGCCTCCCGATGTTGCCCATAACAACCGATGGCATTCGGAACGTACTGAGTTTAGCCCCATGCGCATGGCACCTTGCGGCGCTACTTGCACGAGGCCTCGCCGTTCCGTTGCCAAAAGCCAACAGCCGCCATGAGCGATGTTGCCTCCCGATGTTGCCCACACCAACCGATGGCAATCGGCACGTGCTGAGCTTAGCCCCATACGCAGGACACCTTGCGGCGCTACTTGCACGATGCTTCGTCGTTCCGTTGCCAAAATCCATCAGCCGCCACGAGCGACGCTAGACACAACTCACAACAATATATGGCAAACGGCACGTACTGAGTTTAGCCCCATGCGCACGGCACCTTGCGGCACTACTTGCACGATGCTTCGCCGTTCCATTGCCAAAAGCCATCAGCCGCCACGAGCGATGTTGCCTCCCGATGTTGCCCACACCAACCGATGGCAATCGGCACGCACTGAGCTTATCCCCATACGCACGACACCTTGCGGCGCTACTTGCATGACGCTTCGCCGTTCCGTTGCCAAAAATCATCAGCCGCCACGAGCAACGCCAGACACAACTCACAACAACATATGGCAAACGGCACGTACTGAGTTTAGCCCCATGCGCACGGCACCTTGCGGCGCTACTTGCATGATGCTTCGCCGTTCCATTGCCAAAATCCATAAGCCGCCACAAGCGATGTCGCCATCCGATTTTGCCCCCAATATCCGATGGCAGTCGGCACGTACTGTGCTTAGCCCTAAGCGCATGGCACCTTGCGGCGCTACTTGCACGACGCCTCGCCGTTCCTTTGCCAAAAGCCATCAATCGCCACTAGCGATGTTGCCTCCCGATGTTGCCCATAACAACCGATGGCATTCAGAACGTACTGAGTTTAGCCCTATGCGTATGGCACCTTGCGGTGCTACTTGCACGAGGCCTCGCCGTTCCGTTGCCAAAAGCCATCAGCTTCCATGAGCGACACCAGACACAACTCATAACAACCTATGGCAATCGGAACGTACTGAGTTTAGCCCCATGCGCACGGCACCTTGCGGCGCTATTTGCACGAGGCCTCGCCATTCCGTTGCCAAAATCTATCAGCCACCACGAGCGATGTTGCCTCTCAATGTTGCCCACACCAACCGATGGCAATCGGCACGTACTGAGCTTAGCCCCATACGCACGGCACCTTGCGGCGCTACTTGCACAATGCTTCGCCGTTCCGTTGCTAAAAGCCATCAACCGCCACGAGCGAGGTCGCCTCCCGATGTTGCCCACAACAACCGATGGCATTCAGCACGTACTGCGTTTATCCCCATGCGCACGGTACCTTGCAGCCCTACTTGCACGATGCTTCGCTATTCCATTGCCAAAAGCCATCACCCGCCACAAGCGATGTCGCCTCCCGATGTTGCCCACAACAACCGACGGCATTAGGAACGTACTGAGTTTGGCCCCATGCGCACGGCACCTTGCAACGCTACTTTCATGAGGCCTAGCCGTTCTGTTGACAAAAGCCATCAGCCGCCACGAGCGATGTCGCCTCACGATGTTTTCCACAAAAACCAATGGCAATCGGCACGTACTGAGCTTAGCCCCATGCGCATGGCACCTTGCGGCGCTACTTGCGCGAGGCTTCGCCATTCCGTTGCTAAAAGCCATCAGCCGCCATGAGCGATGTCGCCTCCCGATGTTGCCCACAACAACCGTTGGCTTTCGGAACGTACTAAGTTTAGCCCTATGCGCACGACACCTGCGGCGCTACTTGCATGAGGCCTAGCCATTCCGTTGCCGAAAGCCATCAGCCGCCACGAGCGATGTCGCCTCCCGATGTTGCCTACAACAACCGACAGCATTCGGAACGTACTGAGTTTGGCCCCATGCGCACGGCACCTTGCAACGCTACTTTCATGAGGCCTAGCCATTCCGTTGACAAAATCCATCAGCCGCCATGAGCGATGTCGCCTCACGATGTTTCCCACAAACACCGATAGCAATCGGCACGTACTGAGCTTAGCCCCATGCGCATGGCACATTGCGGCGCTGCTTGCACGAGGCTTCGCCGTTCTGTTGCTAAAAGCCATTAGCCGCCACGAGCGATGTCGCCTCCCGATGTTGCCCACAACAACCGATGGCATTCGGAACGTACTAAGTTTAGCCCTATGCGCACGACACCCTGCGGCGCTACTTGCATGAGGCCTAGCCATTCTGTTGCCAAAAGCCATCAGCTGCCACGAGCGATGTCGCCTCCCGATGTTGCCCCCAACAACTGATGGCAATCAACACATACTGAGCTTAGCCCCATGCGCACGGCACCTTGCGGCGCTACTTGCACGAGGCTTCGTTGTTCCGTTGCCAAAATCCATCAGCCGCCACGAGCGTTGCCAAACACAACTCCCAATAACCGATGGCAATCGGCATGTATTAAGCTTAGCCCCATGCGCACGACACCTTGTAGCACTACTTGTGCGATGCTTCGCCGTTCTGTTGCCAAAAGCCATCAGCCGCCACGAGCGATGGTGCCTCTCGATGTTGCCTATAACAACCGATGGCATTCGGAACGTACTGAGTTTAGCCCCATGCGCATGGCACCTTGCGGCGCTATATGCACGAGGCCTCGCCGTTCCGTTGCCAAAATCCATCAGCCGCCACGAGCGATGCCAGACACAACTCACAACAACCTATAGCAATCGGCACGTACTGAGTTTAGCCCCATGCGCATGGCACCTTGCGGCGCTAATTGCAAGATGCTTTGCCATTCCGTTGCCAAAAGCCATCTGCCGCCACAAGCGATGTCGCCTCCTGATGTTGCCCCCAACATCCGATGGCAGTCGGCACGTACTGTGCTTAGCCCCATGCGCACGGCACCTTGCTGCGCTACTTGCACGATGCTTCGCCGTTACGTTGCCAAAAGCCATCAGCCGCCACGAGCGATGTTGCCCATAACAACCGATGGCATTCGGAACGTACTGAGTTTAGCCCTATGTGCATGGCACCTTGCAGCGCTACTTGCACGAGGCCTCGCCATTCTATTGCAAAAAGCCATCAGCCGCCACGAGCGACACCAGACACAACTCACAACAACTGATGGCACTCAGCACGTACTAAGTTTAGCCCCATGCGCACGACACCTTGCGGCGCTACTTGCACGAGGCCTCGCCGTTCCGTTGCAAAAAGCCATCACCCGCCACGAGCGATGTCGCCTCCCGATGTTGCCCACAACAACCGATGGCATTCGGAACGTACTGAGTTTAGCCCCATGCGCATGGCACCTTGCGGTGCTACTTGCACGAGGCCTCGCCGTTCCGTTGCCAAAAGCCAACAGCCGCCATGAGCGATGTTGCCTCCCAATGTTGCCCACACCAACCGATGGCAATCGGCACATGCTGAGCTTAGCCCCATACGCACGACACCTTGCGGCGCTACTTGCATGATGCTTCATCGTTTTGTTGCCAAAATCCATCAGCCGCCACGAGCGACGCCAGACACAACTCACAACAACATATGGCAAACGGCACGTACTGAGTTTAGCCCCATGCGCACGGCACCTTGCGACGCTACTTGCACGATGCTTCGCCGTTCCATTGCCAAAAGCTATCAGCCGCCACGAGCGATGTTGCCTCCCGATGTTGCCCACACCAACCGATGGCAATCGGCACGTACTGAGCTTAGCCCCATACGCACGATACCTTGCGGCGCTACTTGCACGACACTTCGCCGTTCCGTTGCCAAAATCTATCAGCCGCCACGAGCGACGCCAGACACAACTCACAACAACATATGGCAAACGGCACGTACTGAGTTTAGCCCCATGCGCACGGCACCTTGCGGCGCTACTTGCACGATGCTTCGCCGTTCCATTGCCAAAATCCATAAGCTGCCACAAGCGATGTCGCCATCCGATGTTGCCCCCAATATCCGATAGCAGTCGGCACGTACTTTGCTTAGCCCCAAGCGTAGGGCACCTTGCGGCGCTACTTGCACGATGCCTCGCCGTTCCTTTGCCAAAAGCCATCAATCGCCACTAGCGATGTTGCCTCCCGATGTTGCCCATAACAACCGATGGCATTCGGAACGTACTGCGTTTAGCCCCATGCGCATGGCACCTTGCGGTGCTACTTGCACGAGGCCTCGCCGTTCTGTTGCCAAAAGCCATCAGCTGCCACGAGCGACACCAGACACAACTCACAACAACCTATGGCAATCGGAACGTACTGAGTTTAGCCCCATGCGCATGGCACCTTGCGGCGCTATTTGCACGAGGCCTCGCTGTTCCGTTGCGAAAATCTATCAGCCGCCACGAGCGATGTTGCCTCTTGATGTTGCCCACACCAACCGATGGAAAACGGCACGTACTGAGCTTAGCCCCATACGCACGGCACCTTGCGGCGCTACTTGCACAATGCTTCGCCGTTCCGTTGCTAAAAGACATCAACCGCCACGAGCGAGGTCGCCTCCTGATGTTGCCCACAACAACCGATGGCATTCGGCACATACTGCGTTTAGCCCCATGCGCACGGTACCTTGCAGCCCTACTTGCACGATGCTTCGCTATTCCGTTGCCAAAAGCCATCACCCGCCACAAGCGATGTCGCCTCCCGATGTTGCCCACAACAACCGACGGCATTCGGAACGTACTGAGTTTGGCCCCATGCGCACGGCACCTTGCAACGCTACTTTCATGAGGCCTAGCCGTTCCGTTGACAAAAGCCATCAGCCGCCACGAGCGATGTCGCCTCACGATGTTTCCCACAAACATCGATGGCAATCGGCACGTACTGAGCTTAGCCCCATGCGCATGGCACCTTGCGGCGCTACTTGCACGAGGCTTCGCCGTTCCGTTGCTAAAAGCCATCAGCCGCCACGAGCGATGTCGCCTCCCGATGTTGCCCACAACAACCGATGGCATTCGGAACGTACTAAGTTTAGCCCTATGCGCATGACACCTGCGGCACTACTTGCATGAGGCCTAGCCATTCCGTTGCCGAAAGCCATCAGCCGCCACGAGCGATGTCGCCTCCCGATGTTGCCCACAACAACAGACAGCATTCGGAACGTACTGAGTTTGGCCCCATGCGCACGGCACCTTGCAATGCTACTTTCATGAGGCCTAGCCATTCCGTTGACAAAAGCCATCAGCCGCCACGAGCGATGTCGCCTCACGATGTTTCCCACAAACACCGATGGCAATCGGCACGTACTGAGCTTAGCCCCATGCGCATGGCACCTTGCGGTGCTACTTGCACGAGGCTTCGCCGTTCCATTGCTAAAAGCCATCAGCCGCCACGAGCGATGTCGCCTCCCGATGTTGCCCATAACAACCGATGGCATTCGGAATGTACTAAGTTTAGCCCTATGCGCACGACACCCTGCGGCGCTACTTGCATGAGGCCTAGCCATTCTGTTGCCGAAAGCCATCAGCTACCACGAGCGATGTCGCCTCCCGATGTTGCCCCCAACAACCGATGGCAATCAACACATACTGAGCTTAGCCCCATGCACACGGCACCTTGCGGCGCTACTTGCACGGGGCTTCATTGTTCTGTTGCCAAAAGCCTTCAGCCGCCACGAGCGTTGCCAAACACAACTCCCAAAAAGCGATGGCAATCGGCATGTACTAAGCTTAGCCCCATGCGCACGACACCTTGTAGCACTACTTGCGCTATGCTTCGCCGTTCTGTTGCCAAAAGCCATCAGCCGCCACGAGCGATGGTGCCTCTCGATGTTGCCTATAACAACCGATGGCATTCGGAACGTACTGCGTTTAGCCCCATGCGCATGGCACCTTGCGGCGCTACATACACGAGGCCTCGCCGTTCCGTTGCCAAAATCCATCAGCCACCACGAGCGATGCCAGACACAACTCACAACAACCTATGGCAATCGGCACGTACTGTGTTTAGCCCCATGCGCACGGCACCTTGCGGCGCTACTTGCACGAGGCCTCGCCATTCCGTTGCCAAAAGCCATCAGCCGCCACGAGCGATGTCGCCTCCCGATGTTGCCCACAACAACCGATGGCAATCGGAACGTACTGAGCTTAGCCCCATGCGAACGGCACCTTGCGGCGCTACTTGCACGAGGCCTCGCCGTTCCGTTGCCAAAAGCCATCAGCCGCCACGAGCGATGCCAGACACAACTCACAACAACCGATGGCAATCGGAACGTACTGAGTTTAGCCCCATGCGCACGGCACCTTGCGGCGCTACTTGCACGAGGCCTCGCCGTTCCGTTGCCAAAAGCCATCAGCCGCCACGAGCGATGTCGCCTCCCGATGTTGCCCGCAACAATCGATGGCAATCGGAACGTACTGAGCTTAGCCCCATGCGTACGGCACCTTGCGGCGCTACTTGCACGAGGCCTCGCCGTTCCGTTGCCAAAAGCCATCAACCGCCAAGAGCGATGCCAGACACAACTCACAACAACTGATGGCAATAGGCACGTACTTAGCTTAGCCCCATGCGCACGGCACCTTGCGGCGCTACTTGCACGAGGCCTCGCCGTTCCGTTGCCAAAAGCCATCAGTCGCCACGAGCGATGTCGCCTCCCGATGTTGCCCGCAACAATCGATGGCAATCGGAACGTACTGAGCTTAGCCCCATGCGTACGGCACCTTGCGGCGCTACTTGCACGAGGCCTCGCCGTTCCGTTGCCAAAAGCCATCAGCCGCCACGAGCGATGCCAGACACAACTCACAACAACCGATGGCAATCGGAACGTACTGAGTTTAGCCCCATGCGCACGGCACCTTGCGGCGCTACTTGCACGAGGCCTCGCCGTTCCGTTGCCAAAAGCCATCAGCCGCCACGAGCGATGTCGCCTCCCGATGTTGCCCGCAACAATCGATGGCAATCGGAACGTACTGAGCTTAGCCCCATGCGTACGGCACCTTGCGGCGCTACTTGCACGAGGCCTCGCCGTTCCGTTGCCAAAAGCCATCAACCGCCAAGAGCGATGCCAGACACAACTCACAACAACTGATGGCAATAGGCACGTACTTAGCTTAGCCCCATGCGCACGGCACCTTGCGGCGCTACTTGCACGAGGCCTCGCCGTTCCGTTGCCAAAAGCCATCAGTCGCCACGAGCGATGTCGCCTCCCGATGTTGCCCGCAACAATCGATGGCAATCGGAACGTACTGAGCTTAGCCCCATGCGTACGGCACCTTGCGGCGCTACTTGCACGAGGCCTCGCCGTTCCGTTGCCAAAAGCCATCAGCCGCCACGAGCGATGCCAGACACAACTCACAACAACCGATGGCAATCGGAACGTACTGAGTTTAGCCCCATGCGCACGGCACCTTGCGGCGCTACTTGCACGAGGCCTCGCCGTTCCGTTGCCAAAAGCCATCAGCCGCCACGAGCGATGTCGCCTCCCGATGTTGCCCGCAACAATCGATGGCAATCGGAACGTACTGAGCTTAGCCCCATGCGTACGGCACCTTGCGGCGCTACTTGCACGAGGCCTCGCCGTTCCGTTGCCAAAAGCCATCAACCGCCAAGAGCGATGCCAGACACAACTCACAACAACTGATGGCAATAGGCACGTA
This sequence comes from Nicotiana tomentosiformis, assembly GCF_000390325.3. Classification (NCBI taxonomy): domain Eukaryota; kingdom Viridiplantae; phylum Streptophyta; class Magnoliopsida; order Solanales; family Solanaceae; genus Nicotiana; species Nicotiana tomentosiformis. The sequence goes on along the minus strand of NC_090819.1, from coordinate 497,420 downwards.
CTTAGCTTAGCCCCATGCGCACGGCACCTTGCGGCGCTACTTGCACGAGGCCTCGCCGTTCCGTTGCCAAAAGCCATCAGTCGCCACGAGCGATGTCGCCTCCCGATGTTGCCCGCAACAATCGATGGCAATCGGAACGTACTGAGCTTAGCCCCATGCGTACGGCACCTTGCGGCGCTACTTGCACGAGGCCTCGCCGTTCCGTTGCCAAAAGCCATCAGCCGCCACGAGCGATGCCAGACACAACTCACAACAACCGATGGCAATCGGAACGTACTGAGTTTAGCCCCATGCGCACGGCACCTTGCGGCGCTACTTGCACGAGGCCTCGCCGTTCCGTTGCCAAAAGCCATCAGCCGCCACGAGCGATGTCGCCTCCCGATGTTGCCCGCAACAATCGATGGCAATCGGAACATACTGGGCTTAGCCCCATGCGCACGGCACCTTGCGGCGCTACTTGCACGAGGCCTCTCCGTTCAGTTGCCAAAAGCCATCAACCGCCACGAGCGATGCCAAACACAACTCACAACAACCGATGGCAATCGGAACGTACTGAGTTTAGCCCCATGCGCACGGCACCTTGCGGCGCTACTTGCACGAGACCTCGCCGTTCAGTTGCCAAAAGCCATCAGCTGCCACGAGCGATGTCGCCTCCCGATTTTGCCCGCAACAACTGATGGTATTCGGAACGTACTGAGTTTAGCCCAATGCGCATGGCACCTTGCGACGCTACTTGCACGAGGCCTCGGTGTTCCATTGCCAAAAGCCATTAGCCACCACGAGTGACGCCAGACATAACTCACAACAACCTATGGCAATCAGCACGTACTGAGTTTAGCCCCATGCGCACGGCACCTTACGGCGCTACTTACATGAGGCTTCGCCGTTCTGTTTCCAAAAGCCAACAGTCGCCACGAGCGATGTCGTCTCCCGATGTTGCCCCGAAAAACCGATGGCAATCGACACGTACTTAGCTTAGCCCCATGCGCACAACACCTTGTGGCCCTACTTGTACGAGGCCTTGCCGTTCCATTGCCAAAAGCCATCAGCTACCACAAGCACTGTTGCCTCCCGAAGTTGCCCACAACAACCGATGGCATTCGGAACGTACTGAGTTTAGCCCCATGCACAAGGCACCTTGCGGCGCTACTTGCATGATGCCTAGTCGTTCCGTTGCCAAAAGCCATCAGCCGCCACGAGCGATGTCACCTCCTGATATTGTCCCCAACAACCGATGGCAATCAACACATACTGAGCTTAGCCCCATGCGCACAGCACCTTGCGGTGCTACTTGCACGACGCTTCGCCGTTCCGTTGCCAAAAGCCATCAGCCACCACGAGCGATGCCAGACACAACTCAAAAACACCGATGGCAATCGGCATGTACTAAGCTTAACCCCATGTGCACGACACTTTGCGGCGCTACTTGCATGAGGCCTCGCCGTTCCGCTGCCAAAAGCCATCAGCCGCCACGAGCGATGTCACCTCCCGATGTTGCCCACAACAACCGATGGAAATCGGCACGTACTGAGTTTAGCCCCATGCACATGGCACCTTGTGGCGCTAATTGCACTAGGCCTCGCCGTAGCGTTGACAAAAGCCATCAGCCGCCACAAGCGATGTCGCCTCCCGATGTTGCCCACAACAACCGATGGCATTCAGAACGTACTGAGTTTGGCTCCATGCGCACGGCACCTTGCAGCGCTACTTGCATGAGGCCTAGCCGTTCCGTTGCCAAAAGCCATCAGACCGCCACGAGCGATGTCGCCTCCCGATGTTTCCCACAACAACCGATTGCAATCGGCACGTACTGATTTTAGCCCCATGCACATGGCACCTTGTAGCGCTACTTGCATGAGGCTTCGCCGTTCCGTTGCCAAAAGCCATCATCCGTCACGAGCGATGTCGCCTCCCGATGTTTCCTACAACAACCGATGGCATTCAGAATGTACTAAGTTCAGCCCCATGCGCACGACACCCTGCGGTGCTACTTGCATGAGGCCTAGCCATTCCGTTGCCAAAAGCCATCAGCCGCCACGAGCGATGTCGCCTCCCGATGTTGCCCCCAACAACCGATGGCAATCAGCATATACTGAGCTTAGCCCCATGCGCACGGCACCTTGTGGCGCTACTTGCACGAGGCTTCGCTGTTCCGTTGCCAAAAGCCATCAGCTGCCACGAACGATGCCAGACATAACTCACAAAAACCGACTGCAATCGGCATGTACTAAGCTTAGCCCCATGCGCACGAAACCTTGCGGCGCTACTTGCACGAGGCCTCGCCGTTCCGTTGCCAAAAGCCATCAGTCGCCATGAGCGATGTTGCCTTCCGATGTTGCCTACAACAACCGATGGAAATCGGCACGTACTGCATTTAGCTCCATGCACACGGCACCTTGCGGTGCTAATTGCACGAGGCCTCGCTGTTCCGTTGACAAAAGCCATCAGCCGCCACAAGCGATGCCAGACACAACTTACAACAACCGATGGCAATCAGCATGTAGTAAGTTTATCCCGATGCACACGGCACCTTTCGGCGCTATTTGCACGAGGCCTCGCCGTTCCGTTGCCAAAAGCTATCAGCCGCTACACCGATGTCACCTCCCGATGTTTGTTACAACCCAAATTTGCATACCATAGATCACGCCGTAAGTTAGTCGACGTAAATCCAAGAAGATATTATCTTTGAGATGATAAGAAGTTAATCCTATTGGTCTTAAACGATACAAGGGTGTATAAGAGTGGTTAACAAGTATTTGAAGTTAAACGAATCAAGGATGTTGTAACCCGTATTTTCGGGTAACACTAGAGGTGATTAATTGTCCCAAGAGGTATTGTTTTAATGTATTTGAATCATATAATATCCGCATCATACGTCTTGAAGTCAAGAGAGTTATGAAACAAAAGCCGATAAAAGTTGTCGCAACCTAGGTTTATAATTTTACTTAAACTTTAGGTCAAATGTTACTGCATTTTTCTCCCAATGTGCTTAGAATTATGGGGTGATCTACCTATCAAATTGAAGATCTATGAGTCTAGTTTCCAACGCATTAAACCGTTCGTCGATACGATCTCAGAATAGAGAGATATTCGCGTTTTCGCGAGAGTGCGCCAAGCTGCTCTCTATGGGGCCCACAAAGGCGGTTTAAGACATATGGACATATATAAGATACCTCAACCCCGTTTTAAGTCATTATTTTTCAGTATATTCAGACCTTATAACCCTAAAAACAGTCTCTCAAGGTTCTCTCATGATCCAAGACCCAAACAAAGGGCAAACAACACAAATCAAATGTCGGGAATCCCGTGGCGCTAGTAAGTTTCTTGTTCTTCTTGTTGTTGCTGATTTTTGTGTTGTTCCAGCTCGTGTGGGAGGTTTTTTTAAGTGTTTTATGTCCTGTAAATACACCTTCAAGTTTTTAATATCAACCCTAGGTGATTTCAAGTCTTCTAAAGTAATTCTAGTGCCGAAAAACCCGAATTAATTGCTAGTTTCGCTTCCTTGTTCTTGTGGCAGAATTGAAGGGATATTTCGTGGAAAATTAAGGTCAAATTGGAGTTGTTATTTCTGTTTAAAGGTAAGGAACCTCTTAATCTATATATATTTAAGATTATCCAAGTTGCAGCTAAGTCGTTGAAGCTAGAACTTGTGAAATATATATCGAAAGGCTTGGTAGTAATGTTGTTGGTTGGTGGACTGTTTTGGAGGCTCAATATGATTATTAATGATGTTGTTTGGGCTTTTTGGTGATTGTATTGACTTGTGAGAAGTCATATAAATAGGGGAGGTGCTGTCCGTTTCATCGTAAAATAGGTTGTGGTCGATACATAATAGTTACGACGCTTAAACGATAATGATAGTGTCATTTGTCTTATTGTAGACTAAGGAGTCATGACATTTGCATAGCTTGAGGTTGGGCAGTATATACAAGGTATGTGAGGCTATCCCCTTCATTCTTTTGCACGACTCCGATTGTACATAATGTAATGAACGAGCTCCCAAAGATAGTCTACTCTTAGAAGCTAGCAGTACTTACATTGCTGCCCTTCTTATGAAACGATTGATATTGATGTTACTTCTCTTATTCTTATATTATCAATTTTGTTGGTAGTTCCTGATTCTTATAAGATTCTTGATGAAGAGTTAATCCTAGTAACGTGTACGAAGGATACCAACCTTACGTCACTCCGAAAGGTTCAAAATGTGATTCCAATGAGTCCAGCATGCATCATATATATGTATCTATTTTACTCTACCGAGCCGTGCTATAGTCGGCCGGGTACGACACATATTGTGCAACCACTGATCAGTTGGGTTTTACCGAGCTCCACGTGGCCGGGTACGATTCTATCGAGCCCTATGATGGCCGGGTACGTTTTACCGAGCCTATTATGGCCGGGTACGATATGATGATGGTGATGCCCACAAAGGCGTATGTTTTAAAATTTTATGTATGTATATGTATGTATCATGTATTTCATGTCAGTAGCCCTCAGAGGTACCCAGATGTCACAGGTTGTATATTCTCTATCCCTGTTTACATTACTGTTCTTACTTATACTTTCTTGCCTCACATACTCAGTACTTTATTCATACTGATGTCCTTTTTATTTGTGGACGCTGCATGTCGTGCTGCAGGTCCTGATAGATAGGTAGACGTAGCTCCCCCACCACAGTAGGCTGTCCAGTTCAGCGGTTATTGGCGAGATCCCTTCTCCGAACTTGCCGTGGTCTTGGTATGCATTTTTGTTATAGACATTATGGGTATGTCGGGGCCCTGTTCCGGCAATGTTGTAGCACTTATGTTCCTTTAGAGGCTCATAGACAGGTGTCGACTTATGTATGGTCTAGAATGCCTTGTCGGCTGATTTTTGTTGTATAGTCTTTCATGGCAGCATGGTAGCTCGTACCTTATATATAGTTTTTTGACAGTCTTGTCGTCCCATGTTATGTATGTTCATGATATTATCTTTCATTGTTGGATGTTCATGATCTATGTCTACTATTTATATTGATCTTGTCGGCCCTTAAAGATAATAAGGAAGGTTAGATAAAATGTATGTTGGTGCTCAGCAAGTATGGCCCGGGTGCTAGTCATGACCCTCCAGTTGGGTCGTGACAAACTTGGTATCAGAGCAAGTCTGTCCTAGGGTATGTCTATGAGCCGTGTCTAGTAGAGTTTTGATTATGGATGTGTAGCGCACCACATTTATAATCAGGAGGCTACGTGACATCTAGGGTTGTTACCTTCTTCCTGAATCTAGATCGTGCGTAGAGTTGAGTAGTAAGTGTTCATATCTAATATTCACCTTGTTTTCTTTCAGAGATGCCTTCGACTAGGAAGCAAGCAATTAGTAAACGGCTTGATACAGCTGTGGGAGAGGGTAACATTCAAGTTCCTCCAGCCAGAGCAGGCCAAAGTGAGGCTCAGAGTGAGATGCCATCTCATACCTCTCCGTCTCCTCCAGAGGATATTAGGAGGCACCCAGTACATCCAGTTCCTCCGTCTAGCACTACAGACCACGATATGCGCAGTGCGGTGCAATTGTTGACTAGCTTGGTAGCTGCTCAGGCTCAGAGGCAGAATACCGGTGCTGCTGATAAACCGGTTAGTGCGAGAGTTCGTGATTTTATTAATCTAGACCCTCCAGTGTTTACCGGATCAGACCCCAAGGAGGACCCACAAACATTTATTGATCAGATTCATCGTACACTGCGGGTTATGCATGCTAGTGATACGGAGGCAGTAGAGTTGGCTTCTTATCGGTTACAGGATTTAGCGGTTTTCTGGTATGATAGTTGGGAGAGATCTAGGGGTCCGAACGCTCCTCCAGCCGTGTGGAAGGAATTTTCTGAGGCCTTTCTTCGTCACTACTTGCCAGTTGAGATACGACGAGCTAGAGCTGATAAGTTCTTGAACCTTCGACAGGGTAATATGAGTGTACGAGAGTATAGTATACAGTTTGATTCTTTAGCAAGGTATGCTCCCCATATGGTGTCAGAGATGAGTGATAGGGTGCATCTGTTCGTGAACGGGTTGGGACCACATCTGATAAATGAGTGCACAACAGCCTCCTTGGTAGAGGGCATGGATATTTCCCGTATTCAGGCTTATGCCCAGACCCTAGAGGATCGTAAGCGCCAGCAAAGGGCAGATAGGGAGCAGGATAGGGGCCAGCATAAGAGGGCGAGATTTGCAGGGTATTCTGATGAGTTCAGAGGCAGTATCAGGCCCCAATCTTCGAGGAGTTCGGCGCCACCTGTAGCTAGTGCTCCTCCAAAGTTTCAGAGGCCTCGGTATGATCGATTTACCTATTCTGGTTCAGTTCAGAGTTTGAGGGCATCAGGCTCACAATTTCATAGAGATACTAGTCAGACGAGACCTCCAACACCTCATTGTGATCAGTGCGGCAAGGCCCACTTTGGACTGTGCCGTCGAGGTTCCGATGCGTGCTATTCTTGCGGACAGCGTGGCCATATGATGCGGGATTATCCTAACAGAGGAGGTGGTGGTATGGCTCAATCGACTGGATCTGTGTCTGGTTCTTCCTCATCAGTTCGACCTCCAGCACAAGGTTTTCAACAGTCGACATGTCGTGGTAGAGGTTGAGGTTCAGTGCCGAGTTCGAGTGGTGCTCAAAATCGAACCTATGCTCTAATAGGTCGACAAGATCTCGAGTCATCTCCGGATGTTGTTACAGGTATATTGTCTGTGTTTTCTTATGATGTATATGCGCTAATTGATCCAGGATCTACCTTATCATATGTTACACCCTTTGTGGCTAATAAGTTTGGCATTGAACCTGAATTGATAAGTAAACCACTTGCGGTATCCACTCCGATAGGAGATTCTGTGATTGCTAGAAGGGTATATAAAGGTTGCACTGTGATGATTTGTAGTCGTCAAACCTCGGCAAATTTATTTGAGTTAGAAATGGTTGATTTCGATGTGATAATGGGAATGGACTGGTTGGCCTCATGCTATGCAAATGTTGACTGTCGTACGAAGATGGTTAGGTTTCAGTTTCCTTGTGAACCCGCCATTGAATGGAAGGGGAACATTGCTACGCCGAAAGGTAGGTTTATTTCCTATCTTAAGGCAAGGAAGATGATCTCAAAAGGTTACATTTATCATCTTGTTCGCGTTAGGGATGCGGAGGCGAAGCCGCCTACTCTACAATTAATCCCCGTGGTCAATGAATTTCCAGATGTTTTCCCAGATGAACTCCCAGGCCTTCCTCCTGAAAGGGAGATTGAGTTTAGCATTGATGCATTGCCTGACACTCAACCGATCTCTATCCCTCCATACAGGATGGCCCCGGCAGAGTTGCGAGAGTTGAAGGCACAGTTGAAGGACTTGCTGGATAAGGGTTTCATTAGGCCTAGCACTTCACCTTGGGGTGCGCCAGTCTTGTTCGTGCGGAAGAAAGATGGGTCGTTAAGGATGTGTATCGATTATCGACAGTTGAATAAGTTTACAATAAAGAACAAGTATCCACTTCCAAGAATTGATGACCTGTTTGACCAACTCCAGGGTGCCAAGTATTTCTCCAAGATTGACTTGCGTTCAGGGTATCATCAGGTGAGGGTTAAGGAGAAGGATATTCCAAAAACGGCCTTCCGGACAAGATATGGGCATTTTAAGTTCTTGGTGATGTCGTTCGGGCTAAAAAATGCCCCAGCAACTTTTATGGATCTCATGAATAGTGTATTCATGCCCTATCTTGATGTGTTCATGATCGTATTCATTGATGACATTCTAGTGTATTCTCGTTCGGAGGCGTAACATGCGTGCCACTTGCGGATAGTTTTACAGACCCTTCAGGATCATAAGTTATATGCTAAGCTCTCTAAATTTGAATTCTAGCTGAACTCAGTAGCATTCCTTGGCCATGTGATATCTGATGAGGCTATTAGTGTCGACACTCAGAAGATCGATGCAGTGAAGAATTGGCCGAGACCTATAACACCGTCAGAAGTCCGCAGCTTCCTGGGGCTAGCAGGATATTATAGGCGGTTTGTAGAAGGGTTTTCCTCTATATCAGCACCATTGACTAAGTTAACACAGAAAGCTACCAAGTTCCAGTGGTCTGATGCTTGTGAATATAGTTTTCAGGAGCTAAAGAATCGATTGACATCCGCGCCAGTGCTCACTCTCCCAGAAGGAACAGAAGGTTATGTGGTATATTGTGATGCCTCAGGTATAGGTTTGGGGTGCGTATTGATGCAACGTGGGAAGGTGATTGCTTATGCATCAAGACAATTGAAGAAGCATGAAAAGAATTACCCGACTCATGATTTGGAATTGGCTGCAGTAATATATGCTTTGAAGATATGGCGGCACTACTTATACGGCGTCCATGTTGACATCTACACAGATCACAAGAGTTTACAATACATCTTCAAGCAGAAGGAGTTGAATTTGAGGCAGCGTAGGTGGCTTGAATTACTGAAAGACTACGATGTCGAGATATTGTACCATCCCGGTAAAGCTAATGTTGTGGCAGACGCTCTCAGCCGTAAGTCAATGGGAAGCTTAATACATATTGAGGCAGGTAGACAAGGGTTGACCAAAGAGCTTCACCAGCTGGCCAATATGAGAATCAGATTGTTGGACTCTGATGACGGAGGTGTTACTGTACAGAATACAGCAGAATCATCTTTGGTAGCCGAGGTAAAAGCACGGCAATATGAAGATCCTACCTTAGTAAGATTGAGAGAGGGAATTCAGCAGTGTAAGATTACAGCTTTCAAGATCGGAGGAGATGGGACACTGAGATACCAGGGCCGATTATGTGTACCTAGTGTGGCAGGGTTGCGAGAGAAGATTATGATTGAGATTCACCAGTCCCGATATTCTATCCATCCTGGCTCGACAAAGATGTATCATGACATTAAGGAGCAGTATTGGTGGGATAACATGAAGAAGTCTATTGCAGAATTTGTAGCCCAGTGTCCTAATTGTCAACAAGTAAAGATCGAGCATCAGAAACCTAGTGGATTGATTCAGAATATAGAGATTCTGACCTGGAAATGGGAGGTGATTAATATGGACTTCATTATTAGATTACCTCGCTCTTATCATAAGTTTGACTCCATCTGGGTGATAGTTGATCGACTTACAAAATCTGCCCATTTTCTACCAGTTAAGACAACTTACACGGCTGAAGATTATGCGAAGTTGTATATCAAGGAGATTGTTAGGCTTCATGGTGTGCCGGTATCTATTATATCAGACCGAGGAGCTCAATTTACGGCTAACTTTTGGAGGTCTTTTCAGAAGGGTTTAGGCACACAAGTAAATCTCAGCACTGCATTCCATCCGCAGACTGACGGACAGGCTGAACGTACCATCCAGACGCTTGAAGATATGCTACGAGCATGTGTTCTAGATTTCAAGGGGAATTGGGATGACCATCTGGCACTTATAGAATTTGCCTACAATAATAGCTACCATTCCAGTATTAAAATGGCCCCGTATGAGGCACTGTACGGGAGGAGATGTAGATCACCAGTTGGATGGTTCGAAGTCGGTGAGACAGAATTATATGGGCCAGATTTGATTCACCAAGCCATTGAGAAGGTGAAAGTGATACAAGAGCGACTGAGGACGGCACAAAGCAGGCAAAAGTCTTATTCCGACGTCCGACGTCGTGATCTGGAATTTGAGGTTGGTGATTGGGTTTTTCTGAAGATCTCGCCGATGAAGGGTGTTATGCGTTTTGGGAAGAAGGGTAAGTTGAGTCCGCGGTATATTGGGCCGTACAAAATTCTTCGACGAATTGGACAGGTTGCTTATGAGTTAGAATTGCCATCTGAATTGGAATTTGTCCACCCGGTATTCCATGTATCTATGTTGAGGAAATGTATTAGAGACCCTTCTCGGGTCGTCCCTATCAAAGATGTACAAGTTACAAAGGATCTATCATATGATGAAGTGCCAGTGGCTATATTAGATCGACAAGTCCGCAAGCTGAGAACAAAGGATGTAGCTTCCGTGAAAGTATTATGGAGGAACAAGAATATAGAAGAAATGACATGGGAAGCAGAAGAGGAGATGAAGTCTAAATACCCTTACCTATTCCAGAGTGAAGATAACGAGGATGCCGGGGGAAAGAAGGACGCATTATAAGGTGAAACGGCTCTATGAGGTAAGCAATAGCTTGTGAATACTCTTTTTTTTAATACAAAATGGTAATATGCAGATAATGTACATATCCATAATGCTTTGTATAGTCTTGTAAGGCCATAGGTTAGGTTTAACTGCTTGCAAGTTTGGCTAGTGTCCATTTTATAGGGGAAACTCAGCCGGAAATCTCCGTCGGAATCCACAATGAGTTAGACACCCCATAAACCCTTACATTCGAGGACGAATGTTCCTAAGGGGGAGAGGGTGTTACAACCCAAATTCGCATACCATAGATCACGCCGTAAGTTAGTCGACGTAAATCCAAGAAGAGATTATCTTTGAGATGATAAGAAGTTAATCCTATTGGTCTTAAACGATACAAGGGTGTATAAGAGTGGTTAACAAGTATTTGAAGTTAAACAAATCAAGGATGTTGTAACCCGTATTTTCGGGTAACACTAGAGGTGATTAATTGTCCCAAGAGGTCTTGTTTTAATGCATTTGAATCATATAATATCCGCATCATAAGTCTTGAAGTCAAGCGAGTTATGAAACAAAAGCCGATAAAAGTTGTCGCAACCTAGGTTTATAATTTTACTTAAACTTTAGGTCAAATGTTACTGCATTTTTCTCCCAATGTGCTTGGAATTATGGGGTTATCTACCTATCAAATTGAAGATCTATGAGTCTAGTTTCCAACGCATTAAACCGTTCGTCGATACGATCTCAGAATAGAGAGATATTCGCGTTTTCGCGAGAGTGCGCCAAGCTGCTCTCTATGGGGCCCACAAAGGCGGTTTAAGACATATGGACATATATAAGATACCTCAACCCCGTTTTAAGTCATTATTTTTCAGTATATGCAGACCTTATAACCCTAAAAACAGTCTCTCAAGATTCTCTCATGATCCAAGACCCAAACAAAGGGCAAACAACACAAATCAAATGTCGGGAATCCCGTGGCGCTAGTAAGTTTCTTGTTCTTCTTGTTGTTGCTGATTTTTGTGTTGTTCCAGCTCGTGTGGGAGGTTGTTTTAAGTGTTTTATGTCCTGTAAATACACCTTCAAGTTTTTAATATCAACCCTAGGTGATTTCAAGTCTTCTAAAGTAATTCTAGTGCCGAAAAACCCGAATTAATTGCTAGTTTCGCTTCCTTGTTCTTGTGGCAGAATTGAAGGGATATTTCGTGGAAAATTAAGGTCAAATTGGAGTTGTTCTTTCTGTTTAAAGGTAAGGAACCTCTTACTCTATATATATTTAAGATTATCCAAGTTGCAGCTAAGTCGTTGAAGCTAGAACTTGTGAAATATATATCGAAAGGCTTGGTAGTAATGTTGTTGGTTGGTGGACTATTTTGGAGGCTCAATATGATTATTAATGATGTTGTTTGGGCTGTTTGGTGATTGTATTGACTTGTGGGAAGTCATATAAATAGGGGAGGTGCTGTCCGTTTCATCGTAAAATAGGTTGTGGTCGATACATAATAGTTACGACGCTTAAACGATAATGATAGTGTCATTTGTCTTATTGTAGACTAAGGAGTCGTGACATTTGCATAGCTTGAGGTTGGGCAGTATATACAAGGTATGTGAGGCTATCCCCTTCATTCTTTTGCACGACTCCGATTGTACATAATGTAATGAACGAGCTCCCAAAGATACTCTACTCTTAGAAGCTAGCAGTACTTACATTGCTGCCCTTCTTATGAAACGATTGATATTGATGTTACTTCTCTTATTCTTATATTATCAATGTTGTTGGTAGTTCCTGATTCTTATAAGATTCTTGATGAAGAGTTAATCCTAATAACGTGTACGAAGGATACCAACCTTATGTCACTCCGAAAGGTTCAAAATGTGATTCCAATGAGTCCAGCATGCATCATATATATGTATCTATTTTACTCTACCGAGCCGCGCTATAGTCGGCCGGGTACGGCACCTATTGTGCAACCACTGATCAGTTGGGTTTTACCGAGCTCCACGTGGCCGGGTACGATTCTACCGAGCCCTATGATGGCCGGGTACGTTTTACCGAGCCTATTATGGCCGGGTACGATATGATGATGGTGATGCCCACAAAGGCGTATGTTTTAAAAGTTTATGTATATATATGTATGTATCATGTATTTCATGTCAGTAGCCCTCAGAGGTACCCAGATGTCACAGGTTGTATATTCTCTATCCCTGTTTACATTACTGTTCTTACTTATGCTTTCTTGCCTCACATACTCAGTACTTTATTCGTACTGACGTCCTTTTTATTTGTGGACGCTGCATGTCGTGCTGCAGGTCCTGATAGACAGGTAGACGTAGCTCCCCCACCACAGTAGGCTGTCCAGTTCAGCGGTTATTGGCGAGATCCCTTCTCCGGACTTGCCGTGGTCTTGGTATGCATTTTTGTTATAGACATTATGGGTATGTCGGGGCCCTGTTCCGGCAATGTTGTAGCACTTATGTTCCTTTAGAGGCTCATAGACAGGTGTCGACTTATGTATGGTTTAGAATGCCTTGTCGGCTGATTTTTGTTGTATAGTCTTTCATGGCAGCATGGTAGCTCGTACCTTATATATAGTTTTTTGACAGTCTTGTCGTCCCATGTTATGTATGTTCATGACATTATCTTTCATTGTTGGATGTTCATGATCCATGTCTACTATTTATATTGATCTTGTCGGCCCTTAAAGATAATAAGGAAGGTTAGATAAAATATACGTTGGTGCTCGGCAAGTATGGCCCGGGTGCTAGTCATGACCCTCTAGTTGGGTCGTGACAATGTTGCCCCCAACAACCGATGGCAGTCGCACGTACTGAGCTTATCCCCATGTGCATGGCACCTTGCGACGCTACTTGCACGATGCTTCGCTGTTCCGCTGCTAAAAGCCATCAGACGCCACGAGCGATGTCGCCTCCCAATGTTTCCCACAACAACCAATGGAATTCGGAACGTACTGAGTTTAGTCCCATGCGCATGGCTCCTTGCGGCGCTACTTGCACGAGGCCTCGGCGTTCCGTTACCAAAAGCCATCAGCCGCCACGAGCGACACCAGACACAACTCACAACAACCTATGGCAATCGGCACATACTGATTTTAGCCCCATGCGCATGGCACCTTGCGGCGCTACTTGCACGAGGCTTCGCCGTTCCGTTTCCAAAAGCCAACAGTCGCCACGACCGATGTCGCCTCCCGATGTTGCCCCCAAAAACCGATGGCAATCGACACGTACTGAGCTTAGCCCCTTGTGCACTGCACCTTGTGGCGCTAATTGCACGAGGCCTTGCCGTTCCGTTACAAAAGCCAGCATCCGACACTAGCGATATTGCCTCCTGATGTTGCCCCCAACAACCGATGGCATTCGGAACGTACTGAGTTTAGCCTCATGCGCACGACACCTTGTGGTGCTACTTGCACGAGGCCTCGCCGTTCCGTTGCCAAAAGCCATCAGCCGCCACGAGCGACGCCACACACAACTCACAACAACCGATGGCAATCGACACGTACTGAGTTTAGCCCCATGCGCACGGCACCTTGTGGCTCTACTTGCACGAGGCCTCGCCGTTCCGTTGCCAAAAGCCATCAGCCGCCACGAGCGATGTCGTCTCCCGATGTTGTCCACAACAAACGATTGCAATCGGCACGTACTAAGCTTAGCCCCATATGCACGACACCTTTGCGGCGCTATTTGCACGAGGCCTCGCCGTTCCGTTGCCAAAAGCTATCAGCCGCCACACCGATGTAGCCTTTCGATGTTTCCCTCAACAACCGATGGCAGTCGGCACATACTGAGCTTAGCCCCATGCGCACGGCATCTTGCGGCACTACTTGCACGACGCTTCGCCGTTCCATTGCTAAAAGCCATCAGCCGCCACGAGCGATGTCGCCTCCCAATGTTTCCCACAACAACCGATGGAATTTGGAACGTACTGAGTTTAGTCCCATGCACATGGCTCCTTGCGGCGCTACTTGCACGAGGCCTCGGCGTTCCGTTGCTAAAAGCCATCAGCCGCCACGAGCGACGCTTGACACAACTCACAACAACCTATGGCAATCGGCACGTACTGAGTTTAGCGCCATGCGCATGGTACCTTGCGGCACTACTTGCACGAGGATTCGCCATTCCGTTTCCAAAAGCCAACAGTCGCCGCGAGCGATGTCGCCTCCCGATGTTGCCCCCAAAAAGTGATGGCTATCGACACGTACTGAGCTTAGCCCCATGCGTACAACACCTTGTGGCGCTACTTGCACGAGGCCTTGCTGTTCCGTTGACAAAATCCAGCATCCGCCACGAGCGATGTCGCCTCCCGATGTTGCTCCCAACAACCGATGGCAGTCGGCACGTACTGAGCTTAGCCCCATGCGCACGGCACCTTGCGGCACTTCTTGCAGGACGCTTCGCCGTTCCGTTGCCAAAAGCCATCAGCCGCCACGAGCGATGTTGCCTCCCGATGTTGCCCACAATAACCGATGGCATTCGGAACGTACTGAGTTTAGCCCCATATGCACGGCACCTTGCGGCGCTACTTGCACGAGGCCTTGCCATTCCTTTGCCAAAAGCTATCAGCTGCCACACCGATGTCGCCTCCTGATATTGCCCCCAACAACCGATGGCAGTCGGCACGTACTGAGCTTAGCCCCATGTGCATGGCACCTTGCGGTGCTACTTGCACGAAGCTTCACCGTTCCGTTTCCAAAAGCCATCAGCCGCCACGAGCGATGTTGCCTTCCGATGTTGCCAACAATAATCGATGGCATCCGGAACGTACTGAGTTTATCCCCATGCGCATGGCACCTTGCGGCGCTACTTGAACGAGGCCTTGCCATTCCGTTGCCAAAAACCATCATCCGCCACGAGCGACGCCAGACACAACTCACAACATCCTATAGCAATCGGCATGTATTGAGTTTAGCCCCATGCGCACGGCACCTTGCAGCGCTACTTGCACGATGCTTCGCCGTTCCGTTGCCAAAAGCCATCAGCCGCCACAAGCGATGCCGCCTCCTGATGTTGCCCATAACAACCGATGACATTCGAAACGTACTGAGTTTAGCCTCATGCGCACGGCACCTTGCGGTGCTACTTGCACGAGGCCTCTCCGTTCCATTGCCAAAAGCCATCAGCCGCCACGAGCGACGCCAGACACAACTCACAACAACCGATGGCAATCGGCACGTACTGAGTTTAGGCCAATGCGCATGGCACCTTGCGGCACTACTTGCACGAGGCCTCGCCATTCCGTAGCCAAAAGCCATCAGCCGCCACGAGTGATGGCGCCTCCCGATGTTGCCTGTAACAACCGATGGCATTCGGAACGTACTGAGTTTAGCCCCATGAGCATGGCACCTTGCGGCGCTACTTGCACGAGGCCTCGCCGTTCCGTTGCCAAAATCCATCAGCCGCCACGACCGATGTCGCCTCCCGATGTTGTCCACAACAACCGATGGCATTCGGAACGTACTGAGTTTAGCCCCATGCGCATGGCACCTTGCGGCGCTACTTGCACGAGGCCTCGCCGTTCCGTTGCCAAAAGCTATCAGCTGCCACACCGATGTCGCCTCCCGATGTTTCCCCCAACAACCGATGGTAGTCGGCACGTACTGAGTTTAGCCCCATGCGCATGGCACCTTGCGGCGCTACTTGCACGAGGTCTCGCCGTTCCGTTGCCAAAATCCATCAGCCGCCACGAGTGACGCCAGACACAAATCACATCAACCTATGGCAATCGGCACGTACTGAGTTTAGCCCCATACGCACGGCACCTTGCAGCGCTACTTGCACGATGCTTCGCTATTCCGTTGCCAAAAGCCATCTACCGCCACTAGCGATGTCGCCTCCCGATGTTGCCCCCAACATCCGATGGCAGTCGGCAAAAGCCATCAGCCACCACGAGCGATGTCACCTCCCGATGTTCCCCACAATAACCGATGGCATTCGTAACGTGCATGAGGCCTCGTAGTTCCGTTGCCAAAAGCTATCAGCCGCCACGAGCGACGCCAGACACAACTCACAACAACCGATGGTGATCGGCACGTACTGAGTTTAGCCCCATGCGCACGACACCTTGCGGCTCTACTTGCAGAAGGCATCGCCGTTCCGTTGCCAAGATCTATCAGCTGCCACATCGATGTCGCCTCCCAATGTTGCCCCCATCATCCGATGGCAGTCGGCATATACTGTGCTTAGACCCATGCGCACGGCACCTTGCGGCGCTACTTGCACGACGCTTTGCCGTTCCGTTGCCAAAAGCCATCAGCCGCCACGAGCGATGTAGCCTCCCGATGTTGCCCATAACAACCGATGGTATTTGGAATGTACTGAGTTTAGCCCCATGCGTATGGCACCTTGCGACGCTACTTGCACGAGGCCTCGCCGTTTCGGTGCCAAAGGCCATCAGCCACCACGAGCGACACCAGACACAACTCACAACAACCTATGGCAATCGGCATGTATTGAGTTTTGCCCTAGGCGCACGGCACCTTGCGGCGCTACTTGCACAATGCTTCACCATTCCGTTGCCAAAAGCCATCAGCTGCCACAAGCGATGTCGCCTCCCGGTGTTGCCCACAAAAACCGATGGCATTCGGAACGTATTGCGTTTAGCCTCACCTTGCGGCGCTACTTGCAGGAGGCCTCGCCGTTCCGTTGCCAAAATCCATCAGCCGCCACGAGCGACTCCAGACACCACCCACAACAACCGATGGCAATCAGCACGTACTGAGTTTATCCCCATGCGCACGGCACCTTGCGGCGCTACTTGCACGAGGCCTCGCCGTTCCATTGCCAAAAGCCATAAGCCGCCACGAGCGATGTTGCCTCCCGATGTTGCCCATACCAACTGATGGCAATCGGCACGTACTGAGCTTAGCCCCATGCGCACGACACCTTGCGGCGCTGCTTGCACGATGATTCACCATTCTATTGCCAAACGCCATCAGCCGCTACGAGCAATGTGGCCTCCCGATGTTGCCCACAACAACCGATGGCATTCGGAACGTACTGAGTTTAGCCCCATGCGCATGGCACCTTGCGGCGCTACTTGCATGAGGCCTCGCCGTTCCGTTGCCAAAACATATCAGCCGCAACACCGATGTCGCCTCCCGATGTTGCCCCAAACAACCGATGGCAGTCGGCACATACTGAGCTTAGCCCCATACGCACAACACCTTGCGGCGCTACTTGCGCGATGCTTCGCTGTTCCGTTGCCAAAAGCCATCAGCCGCCACGAGCGATGGCGCCTCCCGATGTTGCCTGTAACAAACGATGGCATTCGGAACCTACTGAGTTTAGCCCCATAAGCATGGTACCTTGCGGCGCTACTTGCACGAGGCCTCGCTATTCCGTTGCCAAAATCCATCAGCCGCCACGAGCGATGTCGCCTCCCGATGTTGCCCACAACAACCGATGGCATTCGGAACGTACAGAGTTTAGCCCCATGCGCATGGCACCTTGCCGCGCTACTTGCACGAGGCCTCGCCGTTCCGTTGCCAAAAGCTATCAGCCGCCACACCGATGTCGCCTCTCGATGTTTCCCCCAACAATCGATGGTAGTCTGCGCGTACTGAGTTTAGCCCCATGCGCATGGCACCTTGCAGCGCTACTTGCATGAGGCCTCACCGTTCCGTTGCCAAAATCAATCAGCCGCCACGAGCAACGCCAGACACAAATCACAATAACCTATGGCAATCGGCATGTACTGAGTTTAGCCTCATGCGCACGGCACCTTGCGGCGCTACTTGCACGATGCTTCGCCATTCCGTTGCCAAAAGCCATCTGCCGCCACAAGCGATGTCACCTCCCGATGTTGCCCCCAACATCCGATGGCAGTCGACACGTACTATGCTTAGCCCCATGCACACGGCACCTTGCGGTGCTACTTGCACGACGCTTTGCCATTACGTTGCCAAAAGCCATCAGCCGCCACGAGCGATGTCGCCACCCTATATTACCCCCAACATCCGATGGCAGTCGACACGTACTTTGCTTAGCCCCATGCGCACGACACCTTGCGGCGCTACTTGCACGAGGCCTCGCAGTTCCGTTGCCAAAAGCCATCAGCCGCCACGAGCGATGTCGCCTCCCGATGTTGCCCACAAAAACCGATGGCAATCGGCATGTACTAAGCTTAGCCCCATACGCACGGCTCCTTGCGGCGCTACTTGCACGAGGCTTCGCTATTCCGTTTCCAAAAGCCATCAGTCTCCACGAGCGATGTCGACTCCTGATGTGTCCCCTAAAAACCGATTACAATCGGCACGTACTGAGCTTAGCCCCATGCGCACAGCACCTTGTGGCACTACTTGCACGAGGCCTCGCCGTTCCGTTGCCAAAAGCCATCAGCCGACACAAGCGATGTTTCCTCCCGATGTTGCCCCCAACAACCGATGGCAGTTGGGAAGTACTGAGCTTAGCCCCATGCGCATGGCACCTTGCGGCATTTCTTGTAGGACGCTTCTCCGTTCCATTGCCAAAAGCCATCAGCCACCACCAGCGATGTTGTCTCCTGATGTTGCCCACAACAACCGATGGCAATCGGTAGGTACTGAGCTTAGCCCCATACGCAAGGCACCTTGCGGCGCTACTTGCACGAGGCTTCACCGTTCCGTTGCCAAAAGCCATCAGCCGTCACGAGCGATGTCGCCTCCCGATGTTGCCCACAACAACCGATGGCATTCGGAACGTACTGAGTTTAGCCCCATGCGCATGGCACCTTGCGGCGCTACTTGCACGAGGCCTCGCCGTTCCGTTGCCAAAATCCATCAGGCGCCACGAGCGACGCCAGAAACAACTCACAACAACATATGGCAAACGACACGTACTGAGTTTAGCCCCATGCGCACGGTACCTTGCGGTGCTACTTGCACGATGTTTCGCCGTTCCATTGCCAAAAGCCATCAGCCGCCATGAGCGATGTTGCCTCCCGATGTTCTCAGCCCCATACGCACGACACCTTGCAGCGCTGCTTGCACGACGCTTCGCCGTTCCGTTGCCAAAATCCATCAGCCGCCACGAGCGATGCCAGACACAACTCACAACAATATATGGCAAACGGCACGTACTGAGTTTAGCCCCATGCGCACGGCACCTTGCGCCGCTACTTGCACGATGCTTCGCCGTTCCATTGCCAAAAGCCATGAGCCGCCACAAGCGATGTCGCCTTCCGATGTTGCCCCCAATATCCGATGGCAGTTGGCACGTACTGTGCTTAGCCCCAAGCGCACGCCACCTTGCGGCGCTACTTGCACAATGCTTTGCCGTTCCTTTGCCAAAAGCCATCAGTCGCCACAAGCGATGTTGCCCACGATGTTGCCCATAACAACCGATGGCATTCGGAACATACTGAGTTTAGCCCCATGCGCATTGCACCTTGCAGTGCTATTTGCACGAGGCCTCGCCGTTCCGTTGCCAAAAGCCATCAGCTGCCACGAGCGACACCAGACACAACTCACAACAACCTATGGCAAATAGCACGTACTGAGTTTAGCCCCATGCGCACGGCACCTTGCGCCGCTACTTTGCCATTCCATTGCCAAAAGCCATGAGCCGCCACAAGCGATGTCGCCTTCTGATCATGCCCCCAATATCCGATGGCAGTCGGCACGTACTGTGCTTAGCCCCAAGCGCACGCTACCTTATGGCGCTACTTGCACGACGCTTCGCCGTTCCTTTGCCAAAAGCCATCAGCTGCGACGAGCGATGTTGCCTCCCGATGTTGCCCATAACAACCGATGGCATTCGGAACGTACTGAGTTTAGCCCCATGCGCATGGCACCTTGCGGCACTACTTGCACGAGGCCTCGCCGTTCCTTTGCCAAAAGCCATCAGCTGCCATGAGCGACACCAGACACAACTCACAACAACCTATGGCAATCGAAACGTACTGAGCTTAGCCCCATACGCACAACACCTTGCGGCGCTACTTGCGCGACGCTTCACCGTTCCGTTGCAAAAAACCATCAGCCGCCACGAGCAATGGCGCCTCCCGATGTTTCCTGTAACAACCGATGGCATTCAGAACCTACTGAGTTTAGCCCCATAAGCCTGGCACCTTGCGGCGCTACTTGCATGAGGCCTTGCTGTTCCGTTGCCAAAATCCATCAGCCGCCACGAGCGATGTCGCCTCCCGATGTTGCTCACAACAACCGATGGCATTCGGAACGTACAGTGTTTAGCCCCATGCGCATGGAACCTTGCCGCGCTACTTGCACGAGGCCTCGCCGTTCCGTTGCCAAAAGCTATCAACTGCCACACCGATGTCGCCTCCCGATGTTTCCCCCAATAACCAATGGCAGTCTGCGCGTACTGAGTTTAGCCCCATGCGCATGGCACCTTGCAGCGCTACTTGCACGAGGCCTCGCCGTTCCATTGCCAAAATCAATCAGCCGCCACGAGCAACGCCAGACACAAATCACAATAACCTATGGCAATCAGCACGAACTGAGTTTAGCCTCATGCGCAGGGCACCTTGCGGCGCTACTTGCACGATGCTTCGCCATTCCGTTGCCAAAAGCCATCTGCCGCCATAAGCGATGTCACCTCCTGATGTTGCCCCCAACATCCGATGGCAGTCGACACGTACTGTGCTTAGCCCCATGCACACGGCACCTTGCGGTGCTACTTGCACGACGCTTTGCCGTTACGTTGCCAAAAGGCATCAGCCGCCACGAGCGATGTCCCCACCGATGTTGCCCCCCAACATCCGATGGCAGTCGACACGTACTGTGCTTTGCCCCATGCGCATGACACCTTGCGGCGCTACTTGCATGAGGCCTCGCAGTTCCGTTGTCAAAAGCCATCAGCCGCCACGAGCGATGTCGCCTCTCGATGTTGCCCACAAAAACCGATGGCAATCGGCATGTACTAAGCTTAGCCCCATACGCACGGCTCCTTGCGGCGCTACTTGCACGAGGCTTCGCTATTCCGTTTCCAAAAGCCATCAGTCGCCACGAGCGATGTCGACTTCTGATGTTTCCCCTAAAAACCGATTGCAATCGGCACGTACTGAGCTTAGCCCCATGCGCACGGCACCTTGTGGCACTACTTACACGAGGCCTCGCTGTTCCGTTGCCAAAAGCCATCAGCCGACACAAGCGATGTTTCCTCTCGATGTTGCCCCCAACAATCGATGGCAGTCGGCACGTACTGAGCTTAGCCCCATGCACATGGCACCTTGCGGTACTCTTTGTAGAACGCTTCGCCGTTCCGTTTCCAAAAGCCATCAGCCACCACGAGCGATGTCGTCTCCCGATGTTGCCCACAACAACCGATGGCAATCGGCACGTACTGAGCTTAGCCCCATATGCACGGCACCTTGCGGCGCTACTTGCACGATGCTTCGCCGTTCCGTTGCAAAAAGCCATCAGCCGCCACGAGCGATGTCGCCTCCCGATGTTGCCCACAACAACCGATGGCATTCGGAACGTACCGAGTTTAGCCCCATGCGCATGGAACCTTGCGGCGCTACTTGCACGAGGCCTCGCCGTTCCGTTGCCAAAAGCCATCAGCCGCCACGAGCGATGTTGCCTCCCGATGTTGCCCACACCAACCGATGGCAATCGACACGTACTGAGCTTAGCCCCATACGCACGACTCCTTGCGGCGCTACTTGCATGACACTTCGCCGTTCCGTTGCCAAAATCCATCAGGCGCCACGAGCGACGCCGGACACAACTCACAACAACATATGGCAAACGACACGTACTGAGTTTAGCCCCATGCGCACGGTACCTTGCGGTGCTACTTGCATGATGCTTCGCCGTTCCATTGCCAAAAGCCATCAGCCGCCATGAGCGATGTTGCCTCCCGATGTTGCCCACACCAACCGATGGCAATCAGCACGTACTGAGCTTAGCCCCATACGCACGACACCTTGCAGCGCTGCTTGCACGACGCTTCGCCGTTCCGTTGCCAAAATCCATCAGCCGCCACGAGCGACGCCAGACACAACTCACAACAACATATGGCAAACGGCACGTACTGAGTTTAGCCCCATGCGCACGGCACCTTGCGCCGCTACTTGCACGATGCTTCGCCGTTCCATTGCCAAAAGCCATGAGCCGCCACAAGCGATGTCGCCTTCCGATGTTGCCCCCAATATCCGATGGCAGTCGGCACGTACTGTGCTTAGCCCCAAGCGCACGCCACCTTGCAGCGCTACTTGCACGATGCTTCGCCGTTCCTTTGCCAAAAGCCATCAGTCGCCACGAGCGATGTTGCCCACGATGTTGCCCATAACAACCGATGGCATTCGGAACGTACTGAGTTTAGCCCCACGCGCATTACACCTTGCTGTGCTACTTGCACGAGGCCTCGCCGTTCTGTTGCCAAAAGCCATCAGCTGCCATGAACGACACCAGACACAACTCACAACAACCTATGGCAAACAACACGTACTGATTTTAGCCCCATGCGCACGGCACCTTGCGCCGCTACTTGCATGATGCTTCGCCGTTCCATTGCCAAAAGCCATGAGCCGCCACAAGCGATGTCGCCTTCCGATGTTTCCCCCAATATCGGATGGCAGTCGGCACGTACTGTGCTTAGCCCCAAGCGCACGCTACCTTGCGGCGCTACTTGAACGACGCTTCGCCGTTCCTTTGCCAAAAGCCATCAGCTGCGACGAGCGATGTTGCCTCCCGATGTTGCCCAAAACAACCGATGGCATTCGGAACGTACTGAGTTTAGCCCCATGCGCATGGCACCTTGCGGCGCTACTTGCACGAGGCCTCGCCGTTCCTTTGCCAAAAGCCATCAGCTGCCACGAGCGACACCAGACACAACTCACAACAACCTATGGCAATCGAAACGTACTGATTTTAGCCCCATGCGCACAACAACCGATGGCATTCGGAACATAGTGAGTTTAGCCCCATGCGCACAGCACCTTGCGGCGCTACTTGCATGAGGCCTCGCAGTTCCATTGTCAAAAGCCATCAGCCGCCACGAGTGACGCCAGACACAACTCACAACAACCGATGGTGATCGGCACGTACTGAGTTTAGCCCCATGCGCACGACACCTTGCGGCTCTACTTGCACAAAGCCTCGCTGTTCCGTTGCCAAAATCTATCAGTCTCCACACCTATGTCGCCACCCGATGTTGCCCCCAACATCCGATGGCGTTCGGCACGTACTGTGCTTAGACCCATGCGTACGGCACCTTGCGGCGCTACTTGCATGACGCTTCGCCATTCCGTTGCCCTAAGCCATCAGCCGCCACGAGCGATGTTGCCCATAACGACCAATGGCATTCGGAACGTACTGAGTTTAGCCCCATGCACATGGCACCTTGCGGCGCTACTTGTACGACGCTTCGCCATTCCGTTGCCAAAAGCCATCAGCCGCCACGAGCGATGTTGCCAATAACAACCGATGGCATTCGGAACGTACTAAGTTTAGCCCCATGCGCATGGCACCTTGCAGCGCTACTTGCACGAGGCCTCGCCGTTCCGGTGCCCAAAGCCATCAGCCGCCACGAGCGACACCAGACACATCTCACAACAACCTATGGCAATCGGCACGTACTGAGTTTAGCCCCATGCGCACGGCACCTTGCGGCGCTACTTGCACAGTCCTTCACCGTTCCGTTGCCAAAAGCCATCAGCCGCCACAAGCGATGTCGCCTCCTGATGGTGCCCACAACAACTGATGGCATTCGGAACGTACTAAGTTTAGCCTCATGCGCATGGCACCTTGCGGTGCTACTTGCACGAGGTCTCGCCGTTTCGTTGCCAAAAGTCATCAGCCACCACGAGCGACGCCAGACACAACTAACAACAACCGATGGCAATCGACACGTACTGAGCTTAGCCCCATGCGCACAGCACCTTGCAGCGCTACTTGCACGACGCTTTGCTGTTCCGTTGCCAAATGCCATCAGCCGCCACGAGCAATGTCGCCTCCCGATGTTGCCTACAACAACTGATGGCATTCGGAACGTACTTTGTTTTTCCCCATGCGCACGGCACCTTACGACGCAACTTGCACGCAAAAGTCATCAGCCACCACGAGCGACGCCAGACACAACTCACAACAACCGATGGCAATCGACACGTACTGAGTTTAGCCCCATGCGCACGGCACCTTGCGGTGCTACTTGCACGATACCTCGTCGTTCCGTTGCCAAAAGCTATCAGCCGCCACACCGATGTCGCCTCCCGATGTTGCCCCTAACAACTGATGGCAGTCGGCACGTACTGAGCTTAGCCCCATGCGCACGGCACCTTGCAGCGCTACTTGCACGACGCTTTGCCGTTCCGTTGCCAAACGCCATCAGCCGCTACGAGCGATGTCGCCTCCCGATGTTTCCCACAATAACCGATGGCATTCGGAACGTACTGAGTTTAGCCCCATGCGCATGGCACCTTGCGGCGCTACTTGCACGAGGCCTCGCCATTCCGTTGCCAAAATCTATCAGCCGCCACACCGATGTCGCCTCCCGATGTTGCCCCCAACAACCGATGGTAGTCGGCACGTACTGAGCTTAGCCCCATGCACACGACACCTTGCAGCGCTACTTGCGCGACGCTTCGCCGTTCTGTTGCCAAAAGCCATCAGCCGCCACGAGCGATAGTGCCTCCCGATGTTGCCTATAACAACTGATGGCATTCAGAACGTACTGAGTTTAGCCC
Source organism: Nicotiana tomentosiformis (assembly GCF_000390325.3). NCBI lineage: Eukaryota > Viridiplantae > Streptophyta > Magnoliopsida > Solanales > Solanaceae > Nicotiana > Nicotiana tomentosiformis. Next base: position 472,664 of record NC_090819.1, on the reverse strand, counting down.
CATGCGCATGGCACCTTGCGGTGCTACTTGCACGAGGCCTCGCAGTTCCGTTAACAAAATCCATCAGCTGCCACGAGCGACGCCAGACACAACTCACAACAACCTGTGGCAATCGGCACGTACTGAGTTTAGCCCCATGCGCACGGCACCTTGCGGCGCTACTTGCAAGATGCTTTACCATTCCGTTGCCAAAAGCCATCTGCCGCCACAAGCGATGTCGCCACCCGATATTGCCCCCAACATCCGATGGCAGTCGGCACGTACTGTGCTTAGCCCCATGCGCACGGCTCCTTGCCGCGCTACTTGCACGACACTTCACCGTTACGTTGCCAAAAGCCATCAGCCGCCACGAGCGATGTTGCCTCTCGATGTTGCCCATAACAACCGATGGCATTCGGAACGTACTGAGTTTAGCCCCATGTGCACGACACCTTGCAGCGCTACTTGCATGTGACCTCAATATTCCATTGCAAAAAGCCATCAGCCGCCACGAGCGACACCAGACACAACTCACAATAACCGATGGCACTCAGCACGTACTGAGTTTAGCCCCATGCGCACGGAACCTTGCGGTGCTACTTGCATGAGGCCTCGCCGTTCCATTGCCAAAAGCCATCTGCCACCACGAGCGATGTCTCCTCCTGATGTTGCCCACCAAAACCGATGGCAATCGACACGTACTGAGTTTAGCCCCATGCGCACGGCACCTTGCGGCGCTACTTGCATGATACCTCGCCGTTCCGTTGCCAAAAGCTATCAGCCGTCACACCGATGTCGCCTCCCGATGTTGCCCCTAACAACTGATGGCAGTCGGCACGTACTAAGCTTAGCCCCATGCGCACGGCACCTTGCAGCGCTACTTGCATGATGCTTCGCCGTTTCGTTGCCAAACACCATCAGCTGCTACGAGCGATGTCGCCTCCCGATGTTGCCCACAATAACCGATGGCATTCGGAACGTACTTTGTTTTGCCCCATGCGCACGGCACCTTACGACGCAACTTGCACGAGGTCTCGCTGTTCCGTTGCCAAAAGTCATCAGCCACCACGAGCGACGCCAGACACAACTCACAACAAATGATGGCAATCGACACGTACTGAGTTTAGCCCCATGCACACGGCACCTTGCGGTGCTACTTGCACGATACCTCGTCGTTCCGTTGCCAAAAGCTATCAGCCGCCACACCGATGTCGCCTCCCAATGTTGCCCCTAACAACTGATGGCAGTCGGCACGTACTGAGCTTAGCCCCATTCGCACGGCACCTTGTAGCGCTACTTGCACGACGCTTTGCCGTTCCGTTGCCAAACGCCATCAGCCGCTACGAGCGATGTCACCTCCCGATGTTTCCCACAACAACCGATGGCATTCGGAACGTACTTTGTTTTGCCCCATGTGCACGGCACCTTACGACACAACTTGCACGAGGTCTCGCTATTCCGTTACCAAAAGTCATCAGCCACCACGAGCGACGCCAGACACAACTCACAACATCCGATGGAAATCGACACGTACTGAGTTTAGCCCCATGCGCACGGCACCTTGCGGTGCTACATGCACGATACCTCATCGTTCTGTTGCCAAAAGCTATCAGCCGCCACACCGATGTCGCCTCCCGAAGTTGCCCCTAACAACTGATGGCAGTCGGCACGTACTGAGCTTAGCCACATGCGCACGGCACCTTGCAGCGCTACTTGCACGACGCTTTGCCATTCCGTTGTCAAACGCCATCAGCCGCTACGAGCGATGTCGCCTCCCGATGTTTCCCACAACAACCGATGGCATTCGGAACGTACTGAGTTTAGCCCCATGCGCATGGCACCTTGCGGCGCTACTTGCACGAGGCCTCGCCATTCCATTGCCAAAATCTATCAGCCGCCACACCGATGTCGCCTCCCGATGTTGCCCCTAACAACTGATGGCAGTCGGCACGTACTGAGCTTAGCCCCATGCGCACGACACCTTGCAGCGCTACTTGCACGACGCTTTACCGTTCCGTTGCCAAAAGCCATCAGCCACCACGAGCAATAGTGTCTCCCGATGTTGCCTATAACAACTGATGGCATTCGGAACGTACTGAGTTTAGCCCCATGCGCATGGCACCTTGCGGCGCTACTTGCACGAGGCCTCACAGTTCCGTTAACAAAATCCATCAGCCGCCACGAGCGACGCCAGACACAACTCACAACAACCTATGGCAATCGGCATGTACTGAGTTTAGCCGGATGCGCACGGCACCTTGCGGCGCTACTTGCAAGATGCTTTACCACTCCGTTGCCAAAATCCATCTGCCACCACAAACGATGTCGCCTCCCGATGTTGCCCCCAACATCCGATGGCAGTCGGCACGTACTATGCATAGCCCCATGCACACGGCACCTTGCCGCGCTACTTGCACGACGCTTCACCGTTACGTTGCCAAAAGCCATCAGCCGCCACGAGCAATGTTGCCTCCCGATGTTGCCCATAACAACCGATGGCATTCGGAACGTACTGAGTTTAGCCCCATGTGCACGGCACCTTGCAGCGCTACTTGCACGAGGCCTCGCTATTCCATTGCAAAAAGCCATCAGCCACCACGAGCGACACCAGACACAACTCACAATAACCGATGGCACTCAGCACGTACTGAGTTTAGCCCCATGCGCACGGCACCTTGCAGCGCTACTTGCACGAGGCCTCGCCGTTCCGTTGCCAAAAGCCATCTGCCGCCACGAGCGATGTCGCCTCCTGATGTTGCCCACAAAAACCGATGGCAATCGACACGTACTGAGTTTAGCCCCATGCGCACGGCACCTTGCGGTGCTACTTGCATGATACCTCGCCGTTCCGTTCCCAAAAGCTATCAGCCGCCACACCGATGTCGCCTCCCAATGTTGCCCCTAATAACTGATGGCAGTCGGCACGTACTGAGCTTAGCCCCATGCGCACGGCACCTTGCAGCGCTACTTGCACGACGCTTCGCCGTTTCGTTGCCAAACACCATCAGCCGCTACGAGCGATGTCGCCTCCCAATGTTTCCCACAATAACCGATGGCATTCGGAACGTACTTTGTTTTGCCCCATGCGCACGGCACCTTACGACGCAACTTGCAAGAGGTCTCGCTATTCCGTTGCCAAAAGTCATCAGCCACCACGAGCGACGCCAGACACAACTCACAACAAACGATGGCAATCGACACGTACTGAGTTTAGCCCCATGCACACGGCACCTTGCGGTGCTACTTGCACGATACCTCGTCGTTCCATTGCCAAAAGCTATCAGCCGCCACACCGATGTCGCCTCCCAATGTTGCCCCTAACAACTGATGGCAGTCGGCACGTACTGAGCTTAGCCCCATTCGTACGGCACCTTGTAGTGCTACTTGCATGACGCTTTGCCGTTCCGTTGCCAAACGCCATCAGCCGCTACGAGCGATGTCACCTCCCGATGTTTCCCACAACAACCGATGGCATTCGGAACGTACTTTGTTTTGCCCCATGTGCACGGCACCTTACGACGCAACTTGCACGAGGTCTCGCTATTCCGTTGCCAAAAGTCATCAGCCACCACGAGCGACGCCAGACACAACTCACAACAACCGATGGCAATCGACACGTACTGAGTTTAGCCCCATGCGCACGGCACCTTGCGGTGCTACATGCACGATACCTCGTCGTTCTGTTGCCAAAAGCTATCAGCCGCCACACCGATGTCACCTCCCGATGTTGCCCCTAACAACTGATGGCAGTCGGCACGTACTGAGCTTAGCCACATGCACACGGCACCTTGCAGCGCTACTTGCACGACGCTTCGCCATTCCGTTGCCAAATGCCATCAGCCGCTACGAGCGATGTCGCCTCCCGATGTTTCCCACAACAACCGATGGCATTCGGAACGTACTGAGTTTAGCCCCATGCGCATGGCACCTTGCGGCGCTACTTGCACGAGGCCTCGCCGTTCCATTGCCAAAATCTATCAGCCGCCACACCGATGTCGCCTCCCAATGTTGCCCCCAACAACCGATGGCAGTCGGCACGTACTGAGCTTAGCCCCATGTGCACGACACCTTGCAGCGCTACTTGCACGACGCTTTGCCGTTCCGTTGCCAAAAGCCATCAGCCGCCACGAGCAATAGTGCCTCCTGATATTGCCTATAACAACTGATGGCATTCGGAACGTACTGAGTTTAGCCCCATGCGCATGGCACCTTGCGGCGCTACTTGCACGAGGCCTCACAGTTCCGTTAACAAAATCCATCAGCCGCCACGAGCGACGCCAGACACAACTCACAACAACCTATGGCAATCGGCATGTACTGAGTTTAGCCCGATGCGCACGGCACCTTGCGGCGCTACTTGCAAGATGCTTTACCACTCCGTTGCCAAAATCCATCTGCCACCACAAACGATGTCGCCTCCCGATGTTGCCCCCAACATCCGATGGCAGTCGGCACGTACTGTGCTTAGCCCCATGCACACGGCACCTTGCCGCGCTACTTGCACGACGCTTCACCGTTACGTTGCCAAAAGCCATCAGCCGCCACAAGCGATGTTGCCTCCCGATGTTGCCCATAACAACCGATGGCATTCGGAATGTACTAAGTTTAGCCCCATGTGCACGACACCTTGCAGCGCTACTTGCACGAGGCCTCGCTATTCCATTGCAAAAAGCCATCAGCCACCACGAGCGACACCAGACACAACTCACAATAACCGATGGCACTCAGCACGTACTGATTTTAGCCCCATGCGCACGGCACCTTGCAGTGCTACTTGCACGAGGCCTCGCCGTTCCGTTGCCAAAAGCCATCTGCCGCCACGAGCGATGTCGCCTCCTGATGTTGCCCACAAAAACCGATGGCAATCGACACGTACTGAGTTTAGCCCCATGCGCACGGCACCTTGCGGTGCTACTTGCATGATACCTCGCCGTTCCGTTGCCAAAAGCTATCAGCCGCCACACCGATGTTGCCTCCCGATGTTGCCCCTAACAACTGATGGCAGTCGGCACGTACTGAGCTTAGCCCCATGTGCACGGCACCTTGCAGCGCTACTTGCACGACGCTTCGCTGTTTCGTTGCCAAACACCATCAGCCGCTACAAGCGATGTCGCCTCCCGATGTTGCCCACAACAACCGATGGCATTCGGAACGTACTTTGTTTTGCCCCATGCGTACGGCACCTTACGACGCAACTTGCACGAGGTCTCGTTGTTCCGTTGCCAAAAGTCATCAGCCACCACGAGCGACGCCAGACACAACTCACAACAACCGATGGCAATCGACACGTACTGAGTTTAGCCCCATGCGCACGGCACCTTGCGGTGCTACTTGCACGATACCTCGTCGTTCCGTTGCCAAAGGCTATCAGCCGCCACACCGATGTCGCCTCCCGATGTTGCCCCTAACAACTGATGGCAGTCGGCACGTACTGAGCTTAGCCCCATGCGTACGGCACCTTGCAGCGCTACTTGCACGACGCTTCGCCGTTCCGTTGCCAAACGCCATCAGCCGCTACGAGCGATGTCGCCTCCCGATGTTTCCCACAACAACCGATGGCATTCGAAACGTACTGAGTTTAGCCCCATGTGCATGGCACTTTGCGGCGCTACTTGCACGAGGCCTCGCCGTTCCGTTGCAAAAATCGCACACCGATGTCGCCTCCCGATGTTGCCCCCAACAACCGATGGCAGTCGGCATGTACTGAGCTTAGCCCCATGCGCACGACACCTTGCAGCGCTACTTGCGTGACGCTTCGCCGTTCCGTTGCCAGGAGCCATCAGCCGCCACGAGCGATAGTGCCTCCCGATGTTGCCTATAACAACTGATGGCATTCGGAACGTATTGAGTTTAGCCCCATGCGCATGGCACCTTGCGGTGCTACTTGCACGAGGCCTCGCAGTTCCGTAAACAAAATCCATCAGCCGCCACGAGCGACGCCAGACACAACTCACAACAACCTATGGAAATCGGCACGTACTGAGTTTAGCCCCATGCGCACGGCACCTTACGGCGCTACTTGCAAGATGCTTTACCATTCCGTTGCCAAAAGCCATCTGCCGCCACAAGCGATGTCGCCTCCCGATGTTGCCCCCAACATCCGATGGCAGTCGGCACGTACTGTGCTTAGCCCCATGTGCACGGCACCTTGCCGCGCTACTTGCACGATGCTTCACCGTTACGTTGCCAAAAGCCATCAGCCGCCACGAGCGATGTTGCCTCTCGATGTTGCCCATAACAACCGATGGAATTCGGAACGTACTGAGTTTAGCCCCATGTGCACGGAACCTTGCAGCGCTACTTGCACGAGGCCTCGCTATTCCATTGCAAAAAGCCATCAGCCGCCACGAGCGACACCAGACACAACTCACAATAACCGATGGCAGTCAGGACGTACTGAGTTTAGCCCCATGCGCACGGCACCTTGCGGCGCTACTTGCACGAGGCCTCGCTGTTCCGTTGCCAAAAGCCATCTGCCGCCACGAGCGATGTCGTCTCCTGATGTTGCCCACAAAAACCGATGGCAATCGGCACGTACTAAGCTTAGCCCCATACGCACGGCTCCTTGCGGTGCTACTTGCATGAGGCTTCGCCGTTCCGTTTCCATATGCCATCAGTCACCACGAACGATGTCGACTCCCGATGTTGCCCCTAAAAACCGATTGCAATCGGCACGTACTGAGCTTAGGCCCATGCGCATAGCACCTTGTGGCACTACTTGCAAGAGGCCTCGCCGTTCCGTTGCCAAAAGCCATCAGCCGACCCGAGCGATGTCTCCTTCCGATGTTTCCCCCAACAACAGATGGCAATCGGCATGTACTGAGTTTAGCCCCATGCGTACGGCACCTTGCGGCGCTACTTGCAAGATGCTTTACCATTCCGTTGCCAAAAGCCATCTGCCGCCACAAGTGATGTCGCCTCCCGATGTTGCCCCCAACATCCGATGGCAGTCGGCACATACTGTGCTTAGCCCCATGCGCACGGCACCTTGTCGCGCTACTTGCACGACGCTTCACCGTTATGTTGCCAAAAGCCATCAGCCGCCACGAGCGATGTTGCCTCCCGATGTTGCCCATAACAACCGATGGCATTCGGAACGTACTGAGTTTAGCCCCATGTGCACGGCACCTTGCAGCGCTACTTGCACGAGGCCTCGCTATTCCATTGCAAAAAGCCATCAGCCACCACGAGCGACACCAGACACAACTCACAATAACCGATGGCACTCAGCACGTACTGAGTTTAGCCCCATGCGCACGGCACCTTGCAGCGCTACTTGCACGAGGCCTCGCCGTTCCGTTGCCAAAAGCCATCTGCCGCCACGAGCGATGTCGCCTCCTAATGTTGCCCACAAAAACCGATGGCAATCGGCACGTACTAAGCTTAGCCCCATACGCACGGCTCCTTGCGGCGCTACTTGCACGAGGCATCGCTATTCCGTTTCCAAATGCCATCAGTCGCCACGAGCGATGTCGACTCCCGATGTTGCCCCTAAAAACCGATTGCAATCGGCACGTACTGAGCTAAGGCCCATGCGCATAGCACCTTGTGGCACTACTTGCACGAGGCCTCGCAGTTCCGTTGCCAAAAGCCATCAGCCGATACGAGCGATGTCACCTTCCGATGTTGCCCCCAACAACAGATGGCAGTCGGCATGTACTGAGCTTAGCCCCATGCGCACGGCACCTTGTGGCACTTCTTGTAGGACACTTTGCCGTTCCGTTGCCAAAAGCCATCAGCCACCACGAGCGATGTCGCCTCCCGATGTTGCCCACAACAACCGATGGTAATCGGCACGTACTGAGCTTAGCCCCATACGCACGGTACCTTGCGGCGCTACTTGCACGACGCTTCGCCATTCCGTTGCCAAAAGCCATCAGCCGCCACGAGCGATGTCGCCTCCCGATGTTGCCCACAACAACCGATGGCATTCGCAACGTACTGAGTTTACCGCATGCGCATGGCACCTTGCGGCACTACTTGCACGAGGCCTCGCTGTTCCGTTGCCAAAAGCTATCAGCCGCCATACCAATGTCTCCTCCCGACGTTTACCCCAACAACCTATGGCAGTCAGCACGTACTGAGCTTAGCCCCATGCGCACGGCACCTTGCGGTGATACTTGAACGAGACCTCGCCGTTCCGTTGCCAAAAGCCATCAGCCGACACGAGCGATGTCGCCTCCCGATGTTGCCCCCAACAACCGATGGCAGTCGGCACGTACTGAGCTTAGCCCCATGTGCACGGCACCTTGCGACACTTCTTGTAGGATGCTTCGCCGTTCCGTTGCAAAAAGCCATCAGCCAACACGAGCGATGTCGCCTCCCGATGTTGCCCACAACAACCGATGGCAATCGGCACGTACTGAACTTAGCCCCATATGCACGACACCTTTCGGCGCTACTTGCACGACGTTTCGCCGTTCCGTTGCCAAAAGCCATCAGCCGACACGAGCGATGCTAGACACAACTCACAACAACCTATGGCAATCGACACGTACTGAGCTTAGCCCCATGCGCACGACACCTTGCAGCGCTACTTGCACGATGCTTCGCCTTTCTGTTGCCAAAAGCCATAAGCCGCCACAAGCGATGTCGCCTCCCGATGTTGCCCACAACAACCGATGGCATTCGGAACGTACCGTGTTTAGCCCCGTGTGCACGACACCTTACGACGCAACTTGCACGAGGCCTCGCCATTCCATTGCCAAAAGCCATCAGCCGCCACGAGCGACAGGAGACGCAACTCACAACAACCGATGGCAATCGACACGTACTAAGTTTGGCCCCATGCGCACGGCACCTTGCGGCGCCACTTGCACAAGACCTCGCCGTTCGGTTGCCAAAAGCTATCAGCCGCCACACCGATGTCGCCTCCCGATGTTGCCCCCAACAACTGATGGCAGTCGGCACGTACTGAGCTTAGCCCCATGCGCACGGCACCTTGCGGCGCTACTTGGGCGACGGTTCGCCGTTCCGTTGCCAAAAGCCATCAGCCGCCACGAGCGATAGTGCCTCCCGATTTTGCCTATAACAACTGATGGCATTCGGAACGTACTGATTTTAGCCCCATGCGCATGGCAGCTTGCGGCGCTACTTGCACGTGGCCTCGCCGTTCCGTTTACAAAATCCATCAGCCGCCACGAGCGACGCCAAACACAACTCACAACAACCTATGGCAATCGACACGTACTGAGTTTAGCCGCATGCGCACGGCACCTTGCGGCACTACTTGCAAGATGCTTTGCCATTCCGTTGCCAAAAGCCATCTGCCGCCACAAGCGATGTCGCCTCCCGATGTTGCCCCCAACATCCGATGTCAGTCGGCACGTACTGTGCTTAGCCCCATGCGCACGGCACCTTGCCGCGCTACTTGCACGACTCTTCGCCGTTACGTTTCCAAAAGCCATCAGTCGCCACGAGTGATGTTGCCTCCCGATGTTGCTCATAACAACCGATGGCATTCGAACGTACTGAGTTTAGCCCCATGTGCACAGCACCTTGCAGCGCTACTTGTACGAGGCCTCGCTATTCCATTGCAAAAAGCCATCAGCCGCCACGAGCGACACCAGACACAACTCACAACAACCGATGGCACTCAGCACGTACTGTGTTTATCCCCATGCGCACGGCACCTTGTGGCGCTACTTGCACGAGGCCTCGCCGTTCCGTTGCCAAAAGCCATCAGCCGCCACGAGCAATGTCGCCTCCCGATGTTGCCCCCAACAACCGATGGCAGTCGGCACGTACTGAGCTTAGCCCCATGTGCACGGCACCTTGCGACACTTCTTGTAGGACGCTTCGCCGTTCCGTTGCAAAAAGCCATCAGCCAACACGAGCGATGTCGCCTCCCGATGTTGCCCACAACAACCGATGGCAATCGGCACGTACTGAGCTTAGCCCCATACGCACGACACCTTTCGGCGCTTCTTGCACGACGCTTCGCCGTTCCGTTGCCAAAAGCCATCAGCCGACACGAGCGATGCTAGACACAACTCACAACAACCTATGGCAATCGTCACGTACTGAGCTTAGCCCCATGCGCATGACACCTTGCAGCGCTACTTGCACGATGCTTCGCCTTTCTGTTGCCAAAAGCCATAAGCCGCCACAAGCGATGTCGCCTCCCGATGTTGCCCACAACAACCGATGGCATTCGGAACGTACCGTGTTTAGCCCCGTGTGCACGACACCTTACGACGCAACTTGCACGAGGCCTCGCCATTCCATTGCCAAAAGCCATCAGCCGCCACGAGCGACAGGAGACGCAACTCACAACAACCGATGGCAATCGACACGTACTGAGTTTGGCCCCATGCGCACGGCACCTTGCGGCGCCACTTGCACAAGACCTCGCTGTTTGGTTGCCAAAAGCTATCAGCCGCCACACCGATGTCGCCTGCCGATGTTGCCCCCAACAACTGATGGCAGTCGGCACGTACTGAGCTTAGCCCCATGCGCACGGCACCTTGCGGCGCTACTTGGGCGACGGTTCGCCGTTCCGTTGCCAAAAGCCATCAGCCGCCACGAGCGATAGTGCCTCCCGATTTTGCCTATAACAACTGATGGCATTCGGAACGTACTGATATTAGCCCCATGCGCATGGCACCTTGCGGCGCTACTTGCACGTGGCCTCGCTGTTCCGTTAACAAAATCCATCAGCCGCCACGAGCGATGCCAAACACAACTCACAACAACCTATGGCAATCGACACGTACTGAGCTTAGCCCCATGCGCACGACACCTTGCAGCGCTACTTGCACGATGCTTCGCCTTTCTGTTGCCAAAAGCCATAAGCCGCCACAAGTGATGTCGCCTCCCGATGTTGCCCACAACAACCGATGGCATTCGGAACGTACCATGTTTAGCCCCGTGTGCACGACACCTTACGACGCAACTTGCACGAGGCCTCGCCATTCCATTGCCAAAAGCCATCAGCCGCCACGAGCGACAGGAGACGCAACTCACAACAACCGATGGCAATCGACACGTACTAAGTTTGGCCCCATGCGCACGGCACCTTGCGGCGCCACTTGCACAAGACCTCCCCGTTCGGTTGCCAAAAGCTATCAGCCGCCACACCGATGTCGCCTCCCGATGTTGCCCCCAACAACTGATGGCAGTCGGCACGTACTGAGCTTAGCCCCATGCACACGGCACCTTGCGGCGCTACTTGGGCGACGGTTCGCCGTTCCGTTGCCAAAAGCCATCAGCCGCCACGAGTGATAGTGCCTCCCGATTTTGCCTATAACAACTGATGGCATTCGGAACGTACTGATTTTAGCCCCATGCGCATGGCACCTTACGGCGCTACTTGCACGTGGCCTCGCCGTTCCGTTTACAAAATCCATCAGCCGCCACGAGCGACGCCAAACACAACTCACAACAACCTATGGCAATCGACACGTACTGAGTTTAGCCGCATGCGCACGGCACCTTGCGGCACTACTTGCAAGATGCTTTGCCATTCCGTTGCCAAAAGCCATCTGCCGCCACAAGCGATGTCGCCTCCCGATGTTGCCCCCAACATCCGATGTCAGTCGGCACGTACTGTGCTTAGCCCCATGCGCACGGCACCTTGCCGCGCTACTTGCACGACTCTTCGTCGTTACGTTGCCAAAAGCCATCAGTCGCCACGAGTGATGTTGCCTCCCGATGTTGCTCATAACAACCGATAGCATTCGAACGTACTGAGTTTAGCCCCATGTGCACAGCACCTTGCAGCGCTACTTGTACGAGGCCTCGCTATTCCATTGCAAAAAGCCATCAGCCGCCACGAGCGACACCAGACACAACTCACAACAACCGATGGCACTCAGCACGTACTGTGTTTAGCCCCATGCGCACGGCACCTTGTGGCGCTACTTGCACGAGGCCTCGCCGTTCCGTTGCCAAAAGCCATCAGCCGCCACGAGCGATGTCGCCTCCCGATGTCGCCCCCAACAACCGATGGCAGTCGGCACGTACTGAGCTTAGCCCCATGTGCACGGCACCTTGCGACACTTCTTGTAGGACGCTTCGCCGTTCCGTTGCAAAAAGCCATCAGCCAACACGAGCGATGTCGCCTCCCGATGTTGCCCACAACAACCGATGGCAATCGGCACGTACTGAGCTTAGCCCCATACGCACGACACCTTTCGGCGCTACTTGCACGACGCTTCGCCGTTCCGTTGCCAAAAGCCATCAGCCGACACGAGCGATGCTAGACACAACTCACAACAACCTATGGCAATCGACACGTACTGAGCTTAGCCCCATGCGCATGACACCTTGCAGCGCTACTTGCACGATGCTTCGCCTTTCTGTTGCCAAAAGCCATAAGCCGCCACAAGCGATGTCGCCTCCCGATGTTGCCCACAACAACCGATGGCATTCGGAACGTACCGTGTTTAGCCCCGTGTGCACGACACCTTACGACGCAACTTGCACGAGGCCTCGCCATTCCATTGCCAAAAGCCATCAGCCGCCACGAGCGACAGGAGACGTAACTCACAACAACCGATGGCAATCGACACGTACTGAGTTTGGCCCCATGCGCACGGCACCTTGCGGCGCCACAAGCGATGTCGCCTCCCGATGTTGCCCCCAACATCCGATGGCAGTCGGCACGTACTGTGCTTAGCCCCATGCGCACGGCACCTCGCGGCACTTCTTGTAGGACGCTTCGCCATTCCGTTGCCAAAAGCCATCAGCCACCACGAGCGATGTCGCCTCCCGATGTTGCCCACAACAACTGATGGCAATCGGCACGTACTGAGCTTAGCCCTATACGCACGGTACCTTGCGGCGCTACTTGCACGACGCTTTGCCATTCCGTTGCCAAAAGCCATCAGCCGCCACGAGCGATGTCTCCTTTCGATGTTGCCCCCAACAACAGATGGCAGTCGGCATGTACTGAGTTTAGCCCCATGCACACGGCACCTTGCGGCGCTACTTGCACGAGGCCTCGCCGTTCCGTTGCCAAAAGCCATCAGCCGCCACGAGCGATAGTGCCTCCCGATGTTGCCTATAACAACTGATGGCATTCGGAACGTACTGAGTTTAGCCCCATGCGCATGGCACCTTGCGGCGCTACTTGCACGAGGCCTCGCCGTTCCGTTAACAAAATCCATCAGCCGCCACGAGCGACGCCAGACACAACTCACAATAACCTATGGCAATCGGCACGTACTGAGTTTATCCCCATGCGCACGGCACCTTGCGGCGCTACTTGCAAGATGCTTTACCATTCCGTTGCCAAAAGCCATCTGCCGCCACAAGCGATGTCGCCTCCCGATGTTGCCCCGAACATCCGATGGCAGTCGGCACGTACTGTGCTTAGCCTCATGCGCACGGAACCTTGCCGCGCTACTTGCAAGATGCTTCACCGTTACGTTGCCAAAAGGCATCAGCCGCCACGAGCGATGTTGCCTCCTGATATTGCCCATAACAACTGATGGCATTCGGAACGTACTGAGTTTAGCCCCATGTGCATGGCACCTTGCAGCGCTGCTTGTACGAGGCCTCGCTATTCCATTGCAAAAAGCCACCAGCCGCCACGAGCGACACCAGACACAACTCACAATAACCGATGGCACTCAGCACGTACTGAGTTTAGCCCCATGCACATGGCACCTTGCGGCGCTACTTGCACGAGGCCTCACCGTTCCGTTGCCGAAAGCAATCTGCCGCCACGAGCGATGCTGCCTCCTGATGTTGCCCACAAAAACCGATGGCAATCGGCATGTACTAAACTTAGCCCCATACGCACGGCTCCTTGCGGCGCTACTTGCACAAGGCTTCGCCGTTCCGTTTCCAAATGCCATCAGTCGCCACGAGCGATGTCGACTCCCGATGTTTCCCACAACAACCGATAGCAATCGGCACGTACTGAGCTTAGCCCCATGCGCACGACACCTTGCGACACTTCTTGTAGGATGCTTCGCCGTTCCGCTGCAAAAAGCCATTAGCCAACACGAGCGATGTCGCCTCCCGATGTTGCCCACAACATCCGATGGCAATCGGCACGTACTGAGCTTAGCCCCATACGCACGACACCTTTCGGCGCTACTTGCACGACGCTTCGCCGTTCCGTTGCCAAAAGCCATCAGCCGCCACGAGCGATGCTAGACACAACTCACAACAACCTATGGCAATCGACACGTACTGAGCTTAGCCCCATGCGCACGACACCTTGCAGCGCTACTTGCACGATGCTTCGTCTTTCTGTTGCCAAAAGCCATAAGCCACCACAAGCGATGTCGCCTCCCGATGTTGCCCACAACAACCGATGGCATTCGGAACGTACCGTGTTTAGCCCCGTGTGCACGACACCTTACGGCGCAACATGCACGTGGCCTAGACGTTCCATTGCCAAAAGCCATCAGCCGCCACGAGCGACAGGAGACGCAACTCACAACAACCGATGGCAATCGACACGTACTAAGTTTGGCCCCATGCGCACGGCACCTTGCGGCGCCACTTGCACAAGACCTCGCCGTTCGGTTGCCAAAAGCTATCAGCCGCCACACCGATGTCGCCTCCCGATGTTGCCCCCAACAACAGATGGCAGTCGGCACGTACTGAGCTTAGCCCCATGCTCACGGCACCTTGCGGCGCTACTTGGGCGACTGTTCGCCGTTCCGTTGCCAAAAGCCATCAGCCGCCACGAGCGATAGTGCCTCCCGATTTTGCCTATAACAACTGATGGCATTCGGAACGTACTGATTTTAGCCCCATGCGCATGGCACCTTGCGGTGCTACTTGCACGTGGCCTCGCCGTTCCGTTAACAAAATCCATCAGCCGCCACGAGCGACGCCAAACACAACTCACAACAACCTATGGCAATCGGCACGAACTGAGTTTAGCCCCATGCGCACGGCACCTTGCGACACTACTTGCAAGATGCTTTGCCATTCTGTTGCCAAAAGCCATCTGCCGCCACAAGCGATGTCGCCTCCCGATGTTGCCCCCAACATCCGATGTCAGTCGGCACATACTGTGCTTAGCCCCATGCGTACGACACCTTGCCGCGCTACTTGCACGACACTTCGCCGTTACGTTTCCAAAAGCCATCAGTCGCCACGACCGATGTTGCCTCCCGATGTTGCTCATAACAACCGATGGCATTCGAACGTACTGAGTTTAGCCCCATGTGCACGGCACCTTGCAGCGCTACTTGTACGAGGCCTCGCTATTCCATTGCAAAAAGCCATCAGCCGCCACGAGCGACACCAGACACAACTCACAACAACCGATGGCACTCAGCACGTACTGAGTTTAGCCCCATGCGCATGGCACCTTGCGGCGCTACTTGCACGAGGCCTCGCCGTTCCGTTAACAAAATCCATCAGCCGCCACGAGCGACGCCAGACACAACTCACAACAACCTATGGCAATCGGCACGTACTGAGTTTATCCCCATGCGCACGGCACCTTGCGGCGCTACTTGCAAGATGCTTTACCATTCCGTTGCCAAAAGCCATCTGCCGCCACAAGCGATGTCGCCTCCCGATGTTGCCCCGAACATCCGATGGCAGTCAGCACGTACTATGCTTAGCCCCATGCGCACGGCACCTTGCCGCGCTACTTGCAAGACGCTTCACCGTTACGTTGCCAAAAGGCATCAGCCGCCACGAGCGATGTTGCCTCCCGATAATTCCCATAACAACCGATGGCATTCGGAACGTACTGAGTTTAGCCCCATGTGCACGGCACCTTGCAGCGCTACTTGTACGAGGCCTCGCTATTCCATTGCAAAAAGCCATCAGCCGCCACGAGCGACACCAGACTAAACTCACAATAACCGATGGCACTCAGCACGTACTGAGTTTAGCCCCATGCACACGGTATCTTGCGGCGCTACTTGCATGAGGCCTCGCCGTTCCGTTGCCAAAAGCCATCTGCCGCCACGAGCGATGTCGCTTCCTGATGTTGCCCACAAAAACCGATGGCAATCGGCGCGTACTAAGCTTAGACCCATACGCACGGCTCCTTGCGGCGCTACTTGCACGAGGCTTCGCCGTTCCGTTTCCAAATTCCATCAGTCGCCACGAGCGATGTCGACTCCCGATGTTGCCCACAACAACCGATGGCAATCGGCACGTACTGAGCTTAGCCCCATGCGCACGACACCTTGCGACACTTCTTGTAGGACGCTTCGCCGTTCCGCTGCAAAAAGCCATCAACCAACACGAGCGATGTCGCCTCCCGATGTTGCCCACAACAACCGATGGCAATCGGCACGTACTGAGCTTAGCCCCATACGCACGACACCTTTCGGCACTACTTGCACGACGCTTCGCCGTTCCGTTGCAAAAAGCCATCAGCCGCCACGAGCGATGCTAGACACAACTCACAACAACCTATGGCAATCGACACGTACTGAGCTTAGCCCCATGCGCACGACACCTTGCAGCGCTACTTACACGATGCTTCGCCTTTCTGTTGCCAAAAGCCATAAGCCGCCACAAGCGATGTCGCCTCCCGATGTTGCCCACAACAACCGATGGCATTCGGAACGTACCGTGTTTAGCCCCGTGTGCACGACACCTTACGGCGCAACATGCACGAGGCCTCGCCGTTCCATTGCCAAAAGCCATCAGCCGCCACGAGCGACAGGAGATGCAACTCACAACAACCGATGGCAATCGACACGTACTAAGTTTGGCCCATGCGCACGGCACCTTGCGGCGCCACTTGCACAAGACCTCGCCGTTCGGTTGCCAAAAGCTATCAGCCGCCACACCGATGTCGCCTCCCGATGTTGCCCCCAACAACTGAAGGCAGTCGGCATGTACTGAGCTTAGCCCCATGCGCACGGCACCTTGCGGTGCTACTTGGGCGACGGTTCGCCGTTCCGTTGCCAAAAGCCATCAGCCGCCACGAGCGATAGTGCCTCCCGATTTTGCCTATAACAACTGATGGCATTCGGAACGTACTGATTTTAGCCCCATGCGCATGGCACCTTGCGGTGCTACTTGCACGTGGCCTCGCCGTTCCGTTAACAAAATCCATCAGCCGCCACGAGCGACGCCAAACACAACTCACAACAACCTATGGCAATCGACACGTACTGAGTTTAGCCCCATGCGCACGGCACCTTGCGGCACTACTTGCAAGATGCTTTGCCATTCCGTTGCCAAAAGCCATCTGCCGCCACAAGCGATGTCGCCTCCCGATGTTGCCCCCAACATCCAATGTCAGTCGGCACGTACTGTGCTTAGCCCCATGCGCACGGCACCTTGCCGCGCTACTTGCACGACTCTTCGCCGTTACGTTGCCAAAAGCCATCAGTCGCCACGAGCGATGTTGCCTCCCGATGTTGCTCATAACAACCGATGGCATTCGAACGTACTGAGTTTAGCCCCATGTGCACGGCACCTTGCAGCGCTACTTGTACGAGGCCTCGCTATTCCATTCCAAAAAGCCATCAGCCGCCACGAGCGACACCAGACACAACTCACAACAACCGATGGCACTCAGCACGTACTGAGTTTAGCCCCATGCGCACGGCACCTTGTGGCGCTACTTGCACGAGGCCTCGCCGTTCCGTTGCCAAAAGCCATCAGCCGCCACGAGCGATGTCGCCTCCCGATGTTGCCCACAAAAACAGATGGCAATCGGCACGTACTAAGCTTAGCCCCATATGCACGGCCCCTTGCGGCGCTACTTGCACGAGGCTTCGCCATTCCATTTCCAAATGCCATCAGTCGCCACGAGCGATGTCGACTCCCGATGTTGCCCCTAAAAACCGATTGCAATCGGCACGTACTGAGCTTAGGCCCATGCGCATAGCACCTTGTGGCACTACTTGCACGAGGCCTCGCTGTTCCGTTGCCAAAAGCCATCAGCCGACACGAGCGATGTCTCCTTCCGATGTTGTCCCCAATAACAGATAGCAGTCGGCATGTACTGAGTTTAGCCCATGCGCACGGCACCTTGCGGCGCTACTTGCAAGATGCTTTACCATTCCGTTGCAAAAAGCCATCTGCTGGCACAAGCGATGTCGCCTCCCGATGTTGCCCCCAACATCCGATGGCAGTCGGCACGTACTGTGCTTAGCCCCTTGCGCACGGCACCTCGCAGCACTTCTTGTAGGACGCTTCGCCGTTCCGTTGCCAAAAGCCATCAGCCACCACGAGCGATGTCGCCTCCCGATGTTGCCCACAACAACCGATGGCAATCGGCACGTACTGAGCTTAGCCCCATACGCACGGTACCTTGCGGTGCTACTTGCACGACGCTTTGCCATTCCGTTGCCAAAAGCCATCAGCCGCCACGAGCGATGTCTCCTTCCGATGTTGCCCCCAACAACAGATGGCATTCGGCATGTACTGAGTTTAGCCCCATGCGCATGACACCTTGCAGCGCTACTTGCGCGACGCTTCGCTGTTCCGTTGCCAAAAGCCATCAGCCGCCACGAGCGATAGTGCCTCCCGATGTTGCCTATAACAACTGATGGCATTCGGAACGTACTGAGTTTAGCCCCATGCGCATGGCACCTTGCGGCGCTACTTGCACGAGGCCTCGCCGTTCCGTTAACAAAATCCATCAGCTGCCACGAGCGACGCCAGACACAACTCACAACAACCTATGGCAATCGGCACGTACTGAGTTTATCCCCATGCGCACGGCACCTTGCGGCGCTACTTGCAAGATGCTTTACCATTCCGTTGTCAAAAGCCATCTGCCGCCACAAGCGATGTCGCCTCCCGATATTGCCCCGAACATCCGATGGCAGTCGGCACGTACTGTGTTTAGCCCCATGCGCACAGCACCTTGCCGCGCTACTTGCAAGAAGCTTCACCGTTACGTTGCCAAAAGGCATCAGCCACCACGAGCGATGTTGCCTCCCGATATTGCCCATAACAACCAATGGCATTCGGAACATACTGAGTTTAGCCCCATGTGCACGGCACCTTGCAGCGCTACTTGTACGAGGCCTCGCTATTCCATTGCAAAAAGCCATCAGCCGCCACGAGCGACACCAAACACAACTCACAATAACCGATGGCACTCAGCACGTACTGAGTTTAGCCCCATGCACACGGCACCTTGCGGCGCTACTTGCACGAGGCCTCGCCGTTCCGTTGCCAAAAGCCATCAGCCGCCACGAGCGATGTCGCCTCCCGATGTTGCCCACAAAAACAGATGGCAATCGGCACGTACTAAGCTTAGCCCCATATGCACGGCCCCTTGCGGCGCTACTTGCACGAGGCTTCGCCATTCCATTTCCAAATGCCATCAGTCGCCACGAGCGATGTCGACTCCCGATGTTGCCCCTAAAAACCGATTGCAATCGGCACGTACTGAGCTTAGGCCCATGCGCATAGCACCTTGTGGCACTACTTGCACGAGGCCTCGCTGTTCCGTTGCCAAAAGCCATCAGCCGACACGAGCGATGTCTCCTTCCGATGTTGTCCCCAATAACAGATGGCAGTCGGCATGTACTGAGTTTAGCCCCATGCGCACGGCACCTTGCGGCGCTACTTGCAAGATGCTTTACCATTCCGTTGCAAAACGCCATCTGCTGGCACAAGCGATGTCGCCTCCCGATGTTGCCCCCAACATCCGATGGCAGTCGGCACGTACTGTGCTTAGCCCCTTGCGCACGGCACCTCGCAGCACTTCTTGTAGGACGCTTCGCCGTTCCGTTGCCAAAAGCCATCAGCCACCACGAGCGATGTCGCCTCCCGATGTTGCCCACAACAACCGATGGCAATCGGCACGTACTGAGCTTAGCCCCATACGCACGGTACCTTGCGGCGCTACTTGCACGACGCTTTGCCATTCCGTTGCCAAAAGCCATCAGCCGCCACGAGCGATGTCTCCTTCCGATGTTGCCCCCAACAACAGATGGCATTCGGCATGTACTGAGTTTAGCCCCATGCGCATGACACCTTGCAGCGCTACTTGCGCGACGCTTCGTTGTTCCGTTGCCAAAAGCCATCAGCCGCCACGAGCGATAGTGCCTCCCGATGTTGCCTATAACAACTGATGGCATTCGGAACGTACTGTGTTTAGCCCCATGCGCACGGCACCTTGCGGCGCTACTTGCACGAGGCCTCGCCGTTCCGTTAACAAAATCCATCAGCCGCCACGAGCGACGCCAGACACAACTCACAACAACCTATGGCAATCGGCACGTACTGAGTTTATCCCCATGCGCACGGCACCTTGCGGCGCTACTTGCAAGATGCTTTACCATTCCGTTGTCAAAAGCCATCTGCCGCCACAAGCGATGTCGCCTCCCGATATTGCCCCGAACATCCGATGGCAGTCGGCACGTACTGTGTTTAGCCCCATGCGCACAGCACCTTGCCGCGCTACTTGCAAGAAGCTTCACCGTTACGTTGCCAAAAGGCATCAGCCACCACGAGCGATGTTGCCTCCCGATATTGCCCATAACAACCAATGGCATTCGGAACATACTGAGTTTAGCCCCATGTGCACGGCACCTTGCAGCGCTACTTGTACGAGGCCTCGCTATTCCATTGCAAAAAGCCATCAGCCGCCACGAGCGACACCAAACACAACTCACAATAACCGATGGCACTCAGCACGTACTGAGTTTAGCCCCATGCACACGGCACCTTGCGGCGCTACTTGCACGAGGCCTCGCCGTTCCGTTGCCAAAAGCCATCAGCCGCCACGAGCGATGTCGCCTCCCGATGTTGCCCACAAAAACAGATGGCAATCGGCACGTACTAAGCTTAGCCCCATATGCACGGCCCCTTGCGGCGCTACTTGCACGAGGCTTCGCCATTCCATTTCCAAATGCCATCAGTCGCCACGAGCGATGTCGACTCCCGATGTTGCCCCTAAAAACCGATTGCAATCGGCACGTACTGAGCTTAGGCCCATGCGCATAGCACCTTGTGGCACTACTTGCACGAGGCCTCGCTGTTCCGTTGCCAAAAGCCATCAGCCGACACGAGCGATGTCTCCTTCCGATGTTGTCCCCAATAACAGATGGCAGTCGGCATGTACTGAGTTTAGCCCCATGCGCACGGCACCTTGCGGCGCTACTTGCAAGATGCTTTACCATTCCGTTGCAAAACGCCATCTGCTGGCACAAGCGATGTCGCCTCCCGATGTTGCACCCAACATCCGATGGCAGTCGGCACGTACTGTGCTTAGCCCCTTGCGCACGGCACCTCGCAGCACTTCTTGTAGGACGCTTCGCCGTTCCGTTGCCAAAAGCCATCAGCCACCACGAGCGATGTCGCCTCCCGATGTTGCCCACAACAACCGATGGCAATCGGCACGTACTGAGCTTAGCCCCATACGCACGGTACCTTGCGGCGCTACTTGCACGACGCTTTGCCATTCCGTTGCCAAAAGCCATCAGCCGCCACGAGCGATGTCTCCTTCCGATGTTGCCCCCAACAACAGATGGCATTCGGCATGTACTGAGTTTAGCCCCATGCGCATGACACCTTGCAGCGCTACTTGCGCGACGCTTCGCTGTTCCGTTGCCAAAAGCCATCAGCCGCCACGAGCGATAGTGCCTCCCGATGTTGCCTATAACAACTGATGGCATTCGGAACATACTGAGTTTAGCCCCATGCGCATGGCACCTTGCGGCGCTACTTGCACGAGGCCTCGCCGTTCCGTTAACAAAATCCATCAGCCACCACGAGCGACGCCAGACACAACTCACAACAACCTATGGCAATCGGCACGTACTGAGTTTATCCCCATGCGCACGGCACCTTGCGGCGCTACTTGCAAGATGCTTTACCATTCCGTTGTCAAAAGCCATCTGCCGCCACATGCGATGTCGCCTCCCGATATTGCCCCGAACATCCGATGGCAGTCGGCACGTACTGTGTTTAGCCCCATGCGCACAGCACCTTGCCGCGCTACTTGCAAGAAGCTTCACCGTTACGTTGCCAAAAGGCATCAGCCACCACGAGCGATGTTGCCTCCCGATATTGCCCATAACAACCAATGGCATTCGGAACATACTGAGTTTAGCCCCATGTGCACGGCACCTTGCAGCGCTACTTGTACGAGGCCTCGCTATTCCATTGCAAAAAGCCATCAGCCGCCACGAGCGACACCAGACACAACTCACAATAACCGATGGCACTCAGCACGTACTGAGTTTAGCCCCATGCACACGGCACCTTGCGGCGCTACTTGCACGAGGCCTCGCCGTTCCGTTGCCAAAAGCCATCAGCCGCCACGAGCGATGTCGCCTCCCGATGTTGCCCACAAAAACAGATGGCAATCGGCACGTACTAAGCTTAGCCCCATATGCACGGCCCCTTGCGGCGCTACTTGCACGAGGCTTCGCCATTCCATTTCCAAATGCCATCAGTCGCCACGAGCGATGTCGACTCCCGATGTTGCCCACAACAACCGATGGCAATCGGCACGTACTGAGCTTAGCCCTATGCGCACGACGCCTTGTGACACTTCTTGTAGGACGCTTTGCCGTTCCGCTGCAAAAAGCCATCAGCCAACACGAGCGATGTCGCCTCCCGATGTTGCCCACAACAACCGATGGCAATCGGCACGTACTGAGCTTAGCCCCATATGCACGACACCTTTCGGCGCTACTTGCACGACGCTTCGCCGTTCCGTTGCCAAAAGCCATCAGCCGCCACAAGCGATGTCGCCTCCCGATGTTGCCCCCAACATCCGATGGCAGTCGGCACGTACCGTGCTTAGCCCCATGCGCACGGCACCTTGCCGCGCTACTTGCAAGACGCTTCACCGTTACATTGCCAAAAGCCATTAGTCACCACGAGTGATGTTGCCTCCCGATATTGCCCATAACAACCGATGGCATTCGGAACGTACTGAGTTTAGCCCCATGTGCACGGCACCTTGCAGCGCTACTTGTACGAGGCCTCGATATTCCATTGCAAAAAGCCATCAGCCGCCACGAGCGACACCAGACAAAACTCACAATAACCGATGGCACTCAGCACGTACTGAGTTTAGCCCCATGCACACGGCATCTTGCGGCGCTACTTGCACGAGGCCTCGCCGTTCCGTTGCCAAAAGCCATCTGCCGCCACGAGCGATGTCGCCTCCTGATGTTGCCCACAAAAACCGATGGCAATCGGCGCGTACTAAGCTTAGCCCCATACGCACGGCTCCTTGCGGCGCTACTTGCACGAGGCTTCGCCGTTCCGTTTCCAAATGCCATCAGTCGCCACGAGCGATGTCGACTCCCGATGTTGCCCACAACAACCGATGGCAATCGGCACGTACTGAGCTTAGCCCCATGCGCTCGACACCTTTCGGCGCTACTTGCACGACGCTTTGCCATTCCGTTGCCAAAAGCCATCAGCCACCACGAGCGATGTCTCCTTCCGATGTTGCCCCCAACAGATGGTAGTCGGCATGTACTGAGTTTAGCCCCATGCGCACGGCACCTTGCGGCGCTACTTGCAAGATGCTTTACCATTCCGTTGCCAAAAGCCATCTGCCGCCACAAGCGATGTCGCCTCCCAATGTTGCCCCCAACATCCGATGGCAGTCGGCACGTACTGTGCTTAGCCCCATGCGCACGGAACCTTGTCGCGCTACTTGCACGACGCTTCACCGTTATGTTGCCAAAAGCCATCAGCCGCCACGAGCGATGTTGCCTCTCGATGTTGCCCATAACAACCGATGGCATTCGAAACGTACTGAGTTTAGCCCCATGTGCACGGCACCTTGAAGCCCTACTTGCACGAGGCCTCGCTATTCCATTGCAAAAAGCCATCAGCCGCCACGAGCGACACCAAACACAACTCACAACAACCGATGGCACTCAGCACGTACTGAGTTTAGCCCCATGCTCACGGCACCTTGCGGCGCTACTTGCACGAGGCCTCGCCGTTCCGTTGCCAAAAGCCATCAGCCGCCACGAGCGATGTTGCCTCGTGATGTTGCCCACAAAAACCGATGGCAATCGGCACGTACTAAGCTTAGCCCCATACGCACGGCTCCTTGCGGTGCTACTTGCACGAGGCGTCGCTATTCCGTTTCCAAATGCCATCAGTCGCCACGAGCGATGTCGACTCCCGATGTTGCCCCTAAAAACCGATTGCAATCGGCACGTACTGAGCTTAGGCCCATGCGTATAGCACCTTGTGGCACTACTTGCACGAGGCCTCGCCGTTCCGTTGCCAAAAGCCATCAGCCGACACGAGCGATGTCTCCTCCCGACGTTTCCCCCAACAACCGATGGCAGTCGGCACGTACTGAGCTTAGCCCCATGCTCACGGCACCTTGCGGTGATACTTGAACGAGATGCTTTACCATTCCTTTGCCAAAAGCCATCATCCGCCACGAGCGATGTTGCCTCCCGATGTTGCCCACACCAACCGATGGCAATCGGCACGTACTGAGCTTATCCCCATACGCACGGCACCTTGCGACGCGACTTGCACGATGCTTCGCCGTTCCGTTGCCAAACGCAATCAGCCGCCACGAGCGATGTCGCCTCCCAATGTTGCCCACAACAACTGGTGGCATTCGGAACGTACTGTGTTTAGCCCCATGCGCACGGCACCTTGCGGCGCTACTTGCACGAGGCCTCGCCGTTCCGTTAACAAAATCCATCAGCCGCCACGAGCGACGCCAGACACAACTCACAACAACCTATGGCAATCGGCACGTACTGAGTTTATCCCCATGCGCACGGCACCTTGCGGCGCTACTTGCAAGATGCTTTACCATTCCGTTGTCAAAAGCCATCTGCCGCCACAAGCGATGTCGCCTCCCGATATTGCCCCGAACATCCGATGGCAGTCGGCACGTACTGTGTTTAGCCCCATGCACACAGCACCTTGCCGCGCTACTTGCAAGAAGCTTCACCGTTACGTTGCCAAAAGGCATCAGCCACCACGAGCGATGTTGCCTCCAGATATTGCCCATAACAACCAATGGCATTCGGAACATACTGAGTTTAGCCCCATGTGCACGGCACCTTGCAGCGCTACTTGTACGAGGCCTCGCTATTCCATTGCAAAAAGCCATCAGCCGCCACGAGCGACACCAGACACAACTCACAATAACCGATGGCACTCAGCACGTACTGAGTTTAGCCCCATGCACACGGCACCTTGCGGCGCTACTTGCACGAGGCCTCGCCGTTCCGTTGCCAAAAGCCATCTGCCGCCACGAGCGATGTCGCCTCCTGATGTTGCCCACAAAAACCGATGGCAATCAGCACGAACTAAGCTTAGCCCCATACGCATGGCTCCTTGCGGCGCTACTTGCACGAGGCTTCGCCGTTCCGTTTCCAAATGCCATCAGTCACCACGAGCGATGTCGACTCCTGATGTTGCCCACAACAACCGATGGCAATCGGCACGTACTGAGCTTAGCCCCATGCGCACGATGCCTTGTGACACTTCTTGTAGGACGCTTCGCCGTTCCGCTGCAAAAAGCCATCAGCCAACACGAGCGATGTCACCTCCCGATGTTGCCCACAACAACCGATGGCAATCGGCACGTTCTGAGCTTAGCCCCATATGCACGACACCTTTCGGCGCTACTTGCACGACGCTTCGCCGTTCCGTTGCCAAAAGCCATCAGCTGCCACAAGCGATGTCGCCTCCCGATGTTGCCCCCAACATCCGATGGCAGTCGGCACGTACCGTGCTTAGCCCCATGCGCACGGCACCTTGCCACGCTACTTGCAAGACGCTTCACCGTTACATTGCCAAAAGCTATTAGTCGCCACGAGCGATGTTGCCTCCCGATATTGCCCATAACAACCGATGGCATTCGGAACGTACTGAGTTTAGCCCCATGTGCACGGCACCTTGCAGCGCTACTTGTACGAGGCCTCGCTATTCCATTGCAAAAAGCCATCAGCCGCCACGAGCGACACCAGACACAACTCACAATAACCGATGGCACTCAGCACGTACTGAGTTTAGCCCCATGCACACGGCATCATGCGGCGCTACTTGCACGAGGCCTCGCCGTTCCATTGCCAAAAGCCATCTGCCGCCACGAGCGATGTCGCCTCCTGATGTTGCCCACAAAAACCGATGGCAATCGGCGCGTACTAAGCTTAGACCCATACGCACGGCTCCTTGCGGCGCTACTTGCACGAGGCTTCGCCGTTCCGTTTCCAAATGCCATCAGTCGCCATGAGCGATGTCGACTCCCGATGTTGCCCACAACAACCGATGGCAATCGGCACGTACTCAGCTTAGCCCCATGCGCTCGACACCTTTCGGCGCTACTTGCACGACGCTTTGCCATTCCGTTGCCAAAAGCCATCAGCCACCACGAGCGATGTCTCCTTCCGATGTTGCCCCCAACAGATGGTAGTCGGCATGTACTGAGTTTAGCCCCATGCGCACGGCACCTTGCGGCGCTACTTGCAAGATGCTTTACCATTCCGTTGCCAAAAGCCATCTGCCGCCACAAGCGATGTCGCCTCCCAATGTTGCCCCCAACATCCGATGGCAGTCGGCACGTACTGTGCTTAGCCCCATGCGCACGGAACCTTGTCGCGCTACTTGCACGACGCTTCACCGTTATGTTGCCAAAAGCCATCAGCCGCCACGAGCGATGTTGCCTCTCGATGTTGCCCATAACAACCGATGGCATTCGAAACGTACTGAGTTTAGCCCCATGTGCACGGCACCTTGAAGCCCTACTTGCACGAGGCCTCGCTATTCCATTGCAAAAAGCCATCAGCCGCCACGAGCGACACCAAACACAACTCACAACAACCGATGGCACTCAGCACGTACTGAGTTTAGCCCCATGCTCACGGCACCTTGTGGCGCTACTTGCACGAGGCCTCGCCGTTCCGTTGCCAAAAGCCATCAGCCGCCACGAGCGATGTTGCCTCGTGATGTTGCCCACAAAAACCGATGGCAATCGGCACGTACTAAGCTTAGCCCCATACGCACGGCTCCTTGCGGTGCTACTTGCACGAGGCGTCGCTATTCCGTTTCCAAATGCCATCAGTCGCCACGAGCGATGTCGACTCCCGATGTTGCCCCTAAAAACCGATTGCAATCGGCACGTACTGAGCTTAGGCCCATGCGTATAGCACCTTGTGGCACTACTTGCACGAGGCCTCGCCGTTCCGTTGCCAAAAGCCATCAGCCGACACGAGCGATGTCTCCTCCCGACGTTTCCCCCAACAACCGATGGCAGTCGGCACGTACTGAGCTTAGCCCCATGCTCACGGCACCTTGCGGTGATACTTGAACGAGACCTCGCCATTCCTTTGCCAAAAGCCATCATCCGCCACGAGCGATGTTGCCTCCCGATGTTGCCCACACCAACCGATGGCAATCGGCACGTACTGAGCTTATCCCCATACGCACGGCACCTTGCGGCGCGACTTGCACGATGCTTCGCCGTTCCGTTGCCAAACGCAATCAGCCGCCACGAGCGATGTCGCCTCCCGATGTTGCCCACAACAACCGGTGGCATTCGGAACGTACTGTGTTTAGCCCCATGCGCACGGCACCTTACGGCGCAACTTGCACGAGGCCTCGCCGTTCCGTTGCCAAAAGCCATTAGCCACCACGAGCGACGCCAGACACAACTCACAACAACCGATGGCAATCGACACGTACTGAGTTTAGCCCCATGCGCATGGCACCTTGCGATGCTACTTGCACGAGGCCTCGCCGTTCCATTGCCAAAAGCCATCAGCCGTCATGAGCGATGTCGCCTCCCGATGTTGCCCACAAAAACCGATGGCAATCAGCATGTACTGAGCTTAGACCTATACGCCTGACTCCTTTTGGCGCTACTTGCACGAGGCTTCGCCATTCCGTTTCTGAAAGCCATCAGTCGCCATGAGCGATGTCGACTCCCGATGTTGCCACAAACACCGATTGCAATCGGCGCGTTCTGAGCTTAGCCCCATGCGCACAACACCTTGTGGCACTACTTGCACGAGGCCTCGCCGTTCCGTTGCCAAAAGCCATCAGCCGACACGAGCGATGTCGCCTCCCGATGTTGCCCACAACAACCGATGGCAATCGGCACGTACTGAGCTTAGCCCCATACGCACGGCTCCTTGCGGCGGTACTTGCACGAGGCTTCGCCATTCCATTTCCAAATGCCATCAGTCGCCACGAGCGCTGTCGACTCCCGATGTTGCCCCTAAAAACTGATTGCAATCGGCACGTACTGAGCATAGGCCCATGCGCATAGCACCTTGTGGCACTACTTGCATGAGGCCTCGCCGTTCCGTTGCCAAATGCCATCAGCCGACACGAGCGATGTCTCCTTTCGATGTTGCCCCCAACAACCGATTGCAGTCGGCACGTACTGAGCTTAGCCCCATGCGCACGGCACCTTGCGGCACTTCTTGTAGTACGCTTCGCCGTTCCGTTGCCAAAAGGCATCAGCCACCACGAGCGATGTCTCCTCCAGATGTTGCCCACAACAACCGATGGCAATCGGCACGTACTGAGCTTAGCCCCATACGTACGGTACCTTACGGCGCTACTTGCACAACGCTTCGCCATTCCGTTGCCAAAAGCCATCAGCCGCCACGAGCGTTGTCGCCTCCCGATGTTGCTCACAATAACCGATGGCATTCAGAACGTATTGAGTTTACCCCATGCGCATGGCACCTTGCGGCGCTACTTGCACAAGGCCTCGCCGTTCCGTTGCCAAAAGCTATCAGCCGCCACACCGATGTCGCCTCCCGATGTTTCCCCCAACAACTGATGGCAGTCGGCACGTACTGAGCTTAGCCCCATGCGCACGGCACCTTGCGGTGATACTTGCACGAGACCTTGCCGTTCCATTACCAAAAGCCATCATCCGCCATGAGCGATGTTGCCTCCCGATGTTGCACACACCAACCGATGGCAATCGGTATGTACTGAGCTTAGCCCCATATGCACGGCACCTTGCGGCGCTACTTGCACGACGCTTCGCCGTTCCGTTGCCAAAAGCCATCAGCCGCCACGAGCGATGTCGCCTCCCAATGTTGCCCGCGACAACCGATGGCATTCGGAACGTACTGTGTTTAGCCCCATGCGCACGACACCTTACGGTGCAACTTGCACGAGGCCTCGCCGTTCCGTTGCAAAAAGCCATCAGCCGTCACGAGCTACGCCAGACATAACTCACAACAACCGATGGCAATCGACACGTACTGAGTTTAGCCCCATGCGCACGGCACCTTGCGGCGCTACTTGCACGAAGCCTCGCCGTTCTGTTGCCAAAAGCTATCAGCCGCCACACCGATGTCGCCTCCCGATGTTGGCCCTAACAACTGATAGCAGTCGGCACGTACTGAGCTTAGCCCCATGCGCACGGCACCTTGCAGCGCTATTTGCACGATGCTTCGCCGTTCCGTTGCCAAACGCCATCAGCCGCTACGAGCGATGTCGCCTCCCGATGTTTCCCACAACATCCGATGGCATTCGGAACGTACTAAGTTTAGCCCCATGAGCATGGCACCTTGCGGCGCTACTTGCACGAAGCCTCGCCATTCCGTTGCCAAAATCTATCAGCCGCGACACCGATGTCGCCTCCCGATGTTGCCCCTAATAACCGATGGCAGTCGGCACGTACTGAGCTTAGCCCCATGCGCACGACACCTTGCAGCGCTACTTGCGCGATGCTTCGCCGTTCCGTTGCCAAAAGCCATCAGCCGCCAAGAGCGATAGTGCCTCCCGATGTTGCCTATAACAACTGATGGCATTCAGAACGTACTGATTTTAGCCCCATGCGCATGGCACCTTGCGGCGCTACTTGCACGAGGCCTCGCCGTTCCGTTAACAAAATCCATCAGTCGCCACGAGCGACGCCAGACACAACTCACAACAAACTATGCCAATCGGCACGTACTGAGTTTAGCCCCATGCGCACGGCACCTTGCGGCGCTACTTGCAAGATGCTTTGCCATTCCGTTGCCAAAAGCCATCTGCCGCCACAAGCGATGTCGCCTCCCGATGTTGCCCCCAACATCCGATGTCAGTCAGCACGTACTGTGCTTAGCCCCATGCGCACAGCACCTTGCCGCGCTACTTGCATGATGCTTCGCCGTTATGTTGCCAAAAGCCATCAGTCACCACGAGCGATGTTGCCTCCCAATGTTGCCCATAACAACCGATGGCATTCGGAACGTACTGAGTTTAGCCCCATGTGCATGGCACCTTGCTGCGCTACTTGCACGAGGCCTCGCTATTCCATTGCAAAAAGCCATCAGCCGCCACGAGCGACGCCAGACACAACTCACAACAACCGATGGCAATCGGCACGTACTAAGCTTAGCCCCAAGCGCATGGCACCTTACGGCGCTACTTGCACGAGGCCTCGCCTTTCTGTTGCCAAAAGCCATCATCCGCCACGAGCGATGTCGCCTCCCGATGTTTCCTACAACAACCGATGGCAATCGGCACGTACTAAGTTTAGCCCTATACGCACGTCACATTTGCGGTGCTATTTGCACGAGGCCTCGCCGTTGCGTTGCCAAAAGCCATCAGCTGCCACGAGCGATGCCAGACATAACTCACAAAAACCGACTGCAATCGGCATGTACTAAGCTTAGCCCCATGTGCAGGAAACCTTGAGGCAATACTTGCACGAGGCCTCGCCGTTCCGTTGCCAATAGCCATCAGCCGCCATGAGCGATGTCGCCTCCCGATGTTTCCTACAACAACCGATGGCATTTTGAACGTACTAAGTTCAACCCCATGCGCACGACACCCTGCGGTGCTACTTGCATGAGGCCTAGCCATTCCGTTGCCGAAAGCCATCAGCCACCACGAGCGATGTCGCCTCCCGATGTTGCCCCCAACAACCGATGGCAATCAGCACTTACTGAGCTTAGCCCCATGCGCACGGCACCTTGTGGCGCTACTTGCATGAGGCTTCGCTGTTCCGTTGCCAAAAGCCATCAGCTGCCACGAGCGATGCCAGACATAACTCACAAAAACTGACTGCAATCGGCATATACTAAGCTTAGCCCCATGTGCGCGAAACCTTGCGGCGCTACTTGCACGAGGCCTCGCCGTTCCGTTGCCAAAAGCCATCAGCCGCCATGAGCGATGTCGCCACCCGATGTTTCCTACAACAACCGATGGAAATCGGCACGTACTGCGTTTAGCTCCACGCACACGGCACCTTGCAGTGCTAATTGCACGCGGCCTCGTTGTTCCGTTGACAAAACCCATCAGCCGCCACAAGCGATGCCAGACACAACTCACAACAAACGATGGCAATCAACACGTACTAAGTTTATCCCGATGCACACTGCACCTTTGCGGCGCTTTTTGCACGAGGCCTCGCCGTTCCTTTGCCAAAAGCTATCAGCCGCTACACCGATGTCGCCTCCCGATGTTGCCCCCAACAACCGATGGCAGTCGGCACGTACTGAGCTTAGCCCCATGCGCACGGCACCTTGCGGCACTACTTGCACGATGCTTCGCCGTTCCGTTGCTAAAAGCAAATCAGCCGCCACGAGCGATGTCGCCTCCTAATGTTTCCCACAACAAATCGATGGAATTCGGAACGTACTGAGTTTAGTCCCATGCGCATGGCTCCTTGCGGCGCTACTTGCACGAGGCCTCGACGTTCCGTTGCCAAAAGCCATCAGCCGCCACGAGCGACGCGAGACACAACTCACAACAACCTATGGCAATCGGCACATACTGATTTTAGCCCCATGCGCACGGCACCTTGCGGCGCTACTTGCACAAGGCTTCGCCGTTCATTTTCCAAAAGCCAACAGTCGCCACGAGCGATGTCGCCTCCCGATGTTGCCCCCAAAAACCAATGGCAATCGACACGTACTGAGCTTTGCCCCATGTGCACTGCACCTTGTGGCGCTACATGCAGAAGGCCTTGCCGTTCCGTTGCCAAAAGACAGCATCCGACAAGAGCCATGTTGCCTCCCGATGTTGCCCCCAACAATCGATGGCATTCGGAACGTACTGAGTTTAGCCTCATGGGCATGGCACCTTGCGGTGCTACTTGCACGAGGCCTCGCCGTTCCGTTGCAAAAAGCCATCAGCCGCCACGAGCGACGCCAGACACAACTCACAACAATCGATGACAATCGGCACGTACTAAGCTTAGCCCCAAGCGCACGGCACCTTACGGCGCTACTTGCACGAGGCCTCGCCGTTCCGTTGCCAAAAGCCATCAGCCGCCACGAGCGATGGCCTCCCGATGTTTCCCACAACAACCGATGGCAATCGGCATGTACTAAGTTTAGCCCTATACGCACGGCACATTTGCGGCGCTATTTGCACGAGGCCTCGCCGTTTCGTTGCCAAAAGCTATCAGCCGCCACACCAATGTCGCCTTCCGATGTTGCCCCCAACAACCGATGGCAGTCGGCACGTACTGAGCTTAGCCCCATGCGCACGGCACCTTGCGGTGCTACTTGCACGATGCTTCGCCGTTCCGTTGCCAAAAGCCATTAGCCGCCACGAGCGATGTCGCCTCCCGATATTGCCCACAACAACCGATGGCATTCGGAACGTACCGAGTTTAGTCCCATGCGCATGGCTCCTTACGGCGCTACTTGCACGAGGCCTCGGCATTCCGTTGCCAAAAGCAATCAGCCGCCACGAGCGACGCCAGACACAACTCACAACAACCTATGGCAATCGGCACGTACTAAGTTTAGCCCTATACGCACGTCACATTTGCGGTGCTATTTGCACGAGGCCTCGCCGTTGCGTTGCCAAAAGCCAACAGTCGCCGCGAGCGATGTCTCCTCCTAATGTTGCCCACAACAATCGATGGCATTCAGAACGTACTGAGTTTAGCCTCATGCGCACGGCACCTTGCAGTATTACTTGCACGAGGCCTCTCTGTTCCATTGCCAAAAGCCATCAGCCGCCACAAGAGA
Organism: Nicotiana tomentosiformis; assembly: GCF_000390325.3. Taxonomy (NCBI): domain Eukaryota; kingdom Viridiplantae; phylum Streptophyta; class Magnoliopsida; order Solanales; family Solanaceae; genus Nicotiana; species Nicotiana tomentosiformis. The sequence goes on along the minus strand of NC_090819.1, from coordinate 439,896 downwards.
CGCCAGACACAACTCACAACAACCGATGGCAATCGGCACGTACTGAGTTTAGCACCATGCGCACGGCACCTTGCGACGCTACTTGCACGAGGCCTCGCCGTTTCATAGCCAAAAGCCATCAGCCGCCACGAGCGATGGCGCCTCCCGATATTGCCTGTAAAAACAAATGGCATTCGGAACGTACTGAGTTTAGCCCCATGATCATGGCACCTTGCGGCGCTACTTGCACGAGGCCTCGCCGTTCCGTTGCCAAAATCCATCAGCCGCCATGAGCGATGTCGCCTCCCGATGTTGCCTATAACAACTGATGGAATTCGGAACGTACTGATTTTAGCCCCATGCGCATGGCACCTTGCGGCGCTACTTGCACGAGGCCTCGCCGTTCCGTTAACAAAATCCATCAGTCGCCACGAGCGACGCCAGACACAACTCACAACAAACTATGCCAATCGGCACGTACTGAGTTTAGCCCCATGCGCACGGCACCTTGCGGCGCTACTTGCAAGATGCTTTGCCATTCCGTTTCCAAAAGCCATCTGCAGCCACAAGCGATGTCGCCTCCCGATGTTGCCCCCAACATCCGATGTCAGTCGGCACGTACTGTGCTTAGCCTCATGCGCACAGCACCTTGCCGCGCTACTTGCACGATGCTTCGCCGTTATGTTGCCAAAAGCCATCAGTCACCACGAGCGATGTTGCCTCCCAATGTTGCCCATAACAACCGATGGCATTCGGAACGTACTGAGTTTAGCCCCATGTGCATGGCACCTTGCTGCGCTACTTGCACGAGGCCTCGCTATTCCATTGCAAAAAGCCATCAGCCGCCACGAGCGACGCCAGACACAACTCACAACAACCGATGGCAATCGGCACGTACTAAGCTTAGCCCCAAGCGCATGGCACCTTACGGCGCTACTTGCACGAGGCCTCGCCTTTCTGTTGCCAAAAGCCATCATCCGCCACGAGCGATGTCGCCTCCCGATGTTTCCTACAACAACCGATGGCAATCGGCACGTACTAAGTTTAGCCCTATACGCACGTCACATTTGCGGTGCTATTTGCACGAGGCCTCACCGTTGCGTTGCCAAAAGCCATCAGCTGCCACGAGCGATGCCAGACATAACTCACAAAAACTGACTGCAATTGGCATGTACTAAGCTTAGCCCCATGTGCACGAAACCTTGCGGCACTACTTGCACGAGGCCTCGCCGTTCCGTTGCCAAAAGCCATCAGCCGCCATGAGCGATGTCGCCTCCCGATGTTTCCTACAACAACCGATGGCATTTTGAACGTACTAAGTTCAACCCCATGCGCACGACACCCTGCGGTGCTACTTGCATGAGGCCTAGCCATTCCGTTGCTGAAAGCCATCAGCCACCACGAGCGATGTCGCCTCCCGATGTTGCCCCCAACAACCGATGGCAATCAGCACTTACTGAGCTTAGCCCCATGCGCACGGCACCTTGTGGCGCTACTTGCATGAGGCTTCGCTGTTCCGTTGCCAAAAGCCATCAGCTGCCACGAGCGATGCCAGACACAACTCACAAAAACTGACTGCAATCGGCATATACTAAGCTTAGCCCCATGTGCGCGAAACCTTGCGGCGCTACTTGCACGAGGCCTCGCCGTTCCGTTGCCAAAAGCCATCAGCCGCCATGAGCGATGTCGCCACCCGATGTTTCCTACAACAACCGATGGAAATCGGCACGTACTGCGTTTAGCTCCACGCACACGGCACCTTGCGGTGCTAATTGCACGCGGCATCGCTGTTCCGTTGACAAAAGCCATCAGCCGCCACAAGCGATGCCAGACACAACTCACAACAAACGATGGCAATCAACACGTACTAAGTTTATCCCGATGCACACTGCACCTTTGCGGCGCTTTTTGCACGAGGCCTCGCCGTTCCGTTGCCAAACGCTATCAGCCGCTACACCGATGTCGCCTCCCGATGTTGCCCCCAACAACCGATGGCAGTCGGCACGTACTGAGCTTAGCCCCATGCGCACGGCACCTTGCGGCGCTACTTGCACGATGCTTCGCCGTTCCGTTGCTAAAAGCAAATCAGCCGCCATGAGCGATGTCGCCTCCTAATGTTTCCCACAACAAATCGATGGAATTCGGAACGTACTGAGTTTAGTCCCATGCGCATGGCTCCTTGCGGCGCTACTTGCACGAGGCCTCGACGTTCCGTTGCCAAAAGCCATCAGCCGCCACGAGCAACGCGAGACACAACTCACAACAACCTATGGCAATCGGCACATACTGATTTTAGCCCCATGCGCACGGCACCTTGCGGTGCTACTTGCACAAGGCTTCGCCGTTCATTTTCCAAAAGCCAACAGTCGCCACGAGCGATGTCGCCTCCCGATGTTGCCCCCAAAAACCAATGGCAATCGACACGTACTGAGCTTTGCCCCATGTGCACTGCACCTTGTGGCGCTACATGTACAAGGCCTTGCCGTTCCGTTGCCAAAAGACAGCATCCGACAAGAGCCATGTTGCCTCCCGATGTTGCCCCCAACAATCGATGGCATTCGGAACGTACTGAGTTTAGCCTCATGGGCATGGCACCTTGCGGTGCTACTTGCACGAGGCCTCGCCGTTCCGTTGCAAAAAGCCATCAGCCGCCACGAGCGACGCCAGACACAACTCACAACAATCGATGACAATCGGCACGTACTAAGCTTAGCCCCAAGCGCACGGCACCTTACGGCGCTACTTGCACGAGGCCTCGCCGTTCCGTTGCCAAAAGCCATCAGCCGCCACGAGCGATGGCCTCCCGATGTTTCCCACAACAACCAATGGCAATCGGCATGTACTAAGTTTAGCCCTATACGCACGGCACATTTGCGGCGCTATTTGCACGAGGCCTCGCCGTTTCGTTGCCAAAATCTATCAGCCGCCACACCAATGTCGCCTTCCGATGTTGCCCCCAACAACCGATGGCAGTCGGCACGTACTGAGCTTAGCGCCATGCGCACGGCACCTTGCGGTGCTACTTGCACGATGCTTCACCGTTCCGTTGCCAAAAGCCATTAGCCGCCACGAGCGATGTTGCCTCCCGATGTTGCCCACAACAACCGATGGCATTCGGAACGTACCGAGTTTAGTCCCATGCGCATGGCTCCTTACGGCGCTACTTGCACGAGGCCTCGGCATTCCGTTGCCAAAAGCAATCAGCCGCCACGAGCGACGCAAGACACAACTCACAAGAACCTATGGCAATCGGCACGTACTAAGTTTAGCCCTATACGCACGTCACATTTGCGGTGCTATTTGCACGAGGCCTCGCCGTTGCGTTGCCAAAAGCCAACAGTCGCCGCGAGTGATGTCTCCTCCTAATGTTGCCCACAACAACCGATGGCATTCAGAACGTACTGAGTTTAGCCTCATGCGCACGGCACCTTGCAGTATTACTTGCACGAGGCCTCTCTGTTCCATTGCCAAAAGCCATCAGCCGCCACGAGCGACGCCAGACACAACTCACAACAACCGATGGCAATCGGCACGTACTGAGTTTAGCACCATGCGCACGGCACCTTGCGACGCTACTTGCACGAGGCCTCGCCGTTTCATAGCCAAAAGCCATCAGCCGCCACGAGCGATGGCGCCTCCCGATATTGCCTGTAAAAACCAATGGCATTCGGAACGTACTGAGTTTAGCCCCATGAGCATGGCACCTTGCGGCGCTACTTGCACGAGGCCTCGCCGTTCCGTTGCCAAAATCCATCAGCCGCCATGAGCGATGTCGCCTCCCGATGTTGCCCACAATAACTGATGGCATTCGGAACGTACTGAGTTTAGCCCCATGCGCATGGCACCTTGCGGCGCTACTTGCACGAGGCCTCACCGTTCCGTTGCCAAAAGCTATCAGCCGCCACACCGATGTCGCCTCCCGATGTTTCCCCCAACAACCGATGGCAGTCGGCACGTACTGAGCTTAGCCCCATGCGCACGGCACCTTGCGGTGCTACTTGCACGACGCTTCATTGTTCCGTTGCCAAAATCCATCAGCTGCCACGAGCGATGTCGCCTCCCGATGTTGCCCACAATAATCGATGACATTCGGAACGTACTGAGTTTATCCCCATTCTGTTGCCAAAAATCATCATCCGCCACGAGCGACGCCAAACACAACTCACAACAACCTATGGCAATCGGCACGTATTGAGTTTAGCCCCATGCGCATGGCACCTTGCAGCACTACTTGCACGATGCTTCGCCGTTCCATTGCCAAAAGCCAACAGCCGCCACAAGCGATGCCGCCTCCTGATGTTGCCCACAAAAACTGATGGCATTCGGAACGTACTGAGTTTAGCCTCATGCGCACGGCACCTTGCGGTGCTACTTGCACGAGGCCTCTCCATTCCATTGCCAAAAGCCATCAGCCGCCACGAGCGACGCCAGACACAACTCACAACAACCGATATAAATCAGAACGTACTGAGTTTAGCCCCATGCGCACGGCACCTTGCGGTGCTACTTGCACGAGGCCTCGCCGTTCCGTAGCCAAAAGCCATCAGCTGCCACGAGCGATGGCGCCTCCCGATGTTGCCTGTAACAACCGATGGCATTCGGAACGTACTGAGTTTAGCCCCATGAGCATGGCACCTTGCGGCGCTACTTGCATGAGGCCTCGCCATTCCATTGCCAAAATCCATCAGCCGCCACGAGCAATGTCGCCTCCTAATGTTGCCCACAACAACCGATGGCATTCGGAACGTGTTGAGTTTAGCCCCATGCACATGGCACCTTGCGGCGCTACTTGCACGAGGCCTCACCGTTCCTTTGCCAAAGGCTATGAGCCGCCACACCGATGTCGCCTCCCGATGTTTCCCCCAACAACTGATGGCAGTCGGCATGTACTGAGTTTAGCTCCATGCGCATGGCACCTTGCGGCCCATGAGCATGGCACCTTGCGGCGCTACTTGCACGAGGCCTCGCCGTTCCGTTGCCAAAATCCATCAGCCGCCACGAGCGATGTCGCCTCCCGATGTTTCCCACAACAACCGATGGCATTCGGAACGTACTGAGTTTAGCCCCATGTGCATGGCACCTTGCAGCGCTACTTGCACGAGGCCTCGCCGTTCCGTTGCCAAACGCTATCAGCTGCCACACCGATGTCGCCTCCCGATGTTTCCCCCAACAACCGATGGCAGTCGGCACGTACTGAGCTTAGCCCCATGCTCACGGCACCTTGTGGTGCTACTTGCACGACGCTTCACCGTTCCGTTGCCAAAATCCATCAGCCGCCACGAGCGATGTCGCCTCCCGATATTGCCCACAATAATCGATGGCATTCGAAACGTACTGAGTTTATCCCCATGCGCATGGCACCTTGCGGCGCTACTTGCACGAGGCCTTGCCATTCCGTTGCCAAAAACCATCATCCTCCACGAGCGACGCCAAACAAAACTCACAACAACCTATGGCAATCGGCACGTATTGAGTTTAGCCCCATGCGCACGGCACCTTGCAGCGCTACTTGCACGATGCTTCGCCGTTCCGTTGCCAAAAGCCAACAGCCGCCACAAGCGATGCCGCCTCCTGATGTTGCCCACAACAACCGATGGCATTCGGAACGTACTGAGTTTAGCCTCATGCACACGGCACCTTGCGGTGCTACTTGCACGAGGCCTCTCCGTTCCATTGCCAAAAGCCATCAGCCGCCACGAGCGACGCCAGACATAACTCACAACAACCGATGGCAATCGGCATGTACTGAGTTTAGCCCCATGCGCACGGCACCTTGCGGCGCCACTTGCATGAGGCCTCGCCGTTCCGTAGCCAAAAGCCATCAGCTGCCACGAGCGATGGCACCTCCCGATGTTGCCTGTAACAACTGATGGCATTCGGAACGTACTTAGTTTAGCCCGATGAGCATGGCACCTTGCGGCGCTACTTGCACGAGGCCTCGCCGTTCCGTTGCCAAAATCCATTAGCCGCCACGAGCGATGTTGCCTCCCGATATTGCCCACAACAACCGATGGCATTCGGAACGTACTGAGTTTAGCACCATGCGCATGGCACCTTGCGGCGCTACTTGCACGAGGCCTCGCCGTTCCGTTGCCAAAAGCTATCAGCTGCCACACCGATGTCGCCTCCCGATGTTTCCCCCAACAACCGATGGCAGTCGGCACGTACTGAGCTTAGCCCCATGCGCATGGCACCTTGCGGTGCTACTTGCACGACGCTTCACTGTTCCGTTGCCAAAATCCATCAGCCACCACGAGCGATGTCGCCTCCCGATGTTGCCCACAATAATCGATGGCATTCGAAACGTACTGAGTTTATCCCCATGCGCATGGCACCTTGCGGCGCTACTTGCATGAGGCCTTGCCATTCCGTTGCCAAAAACCATCATCCTCCACGAGCGACGCCAAACACAACTCACAACAACCTATGGCAATCGGCACGTATTAAGTTTAGCCCCATGCGCACGGCACCTTGCAGCGCTACTTGCACGATGCTTCGCCGTTCCGTTGCCAAAAGCCAACAGCCGCCACAAGCGATGCCGCCTCCTGATGTTGCCCACAACAACCGATGGCATTCGGAACGTACTGAGTTTAGCCTCATGAGCACGGCACCTTGCTGTACTACTTGCACGAGGCCTCTCCGTTCCATTGCCAAAAGTCATCAGCCGCCACGAGCGACGCCAGACACAACTCACAACAACCGATGTCAATCGGAACTTACTGAGTTTAGCCCCATGCGCACGGCACCTTGCGGTGCTACTTGCATCGCCGTTCCGTAGCCAAAAGCCATCAGCCGCCACGAGCGATGGCGCCTCCCGATGTTGCCTGTAACAACCGATGGCATTCGGAACGTACTGAGTTTAGCCCCATGAGCATTGCACCTTGCGGCGCTACTTGCATGAGGCCTCGCCGTTCCGTTGCCAAAATCCATCAGCCGCCACGAGCGATGTCGCCTCCCAATGTTGCCCACAACAACCGATGGCATTCGGAACGTGTTGAGTTTAGCCCCATGCGCATGGCACCTTGCGGTGCTACTTGCACGAGGCCTCGCCGTTCCGTTGCCAAAAGCTATGAGCTGCCACACCGATGTCGCCTCCCGATGTTTCCCCCAACAACCGATTGCAGTCGGCATGTACTGAGTTTAGCCCCATGCGCATGGCACCTTGCGGCCCATGAGCATGGCACTTTGCGGCGCTACTTGCACGAGGCCTCCTCGTTCCGTTGCCAAAATCCATCAGCCGCCACGAGCGATGTCGCCTACCGATGTTGCCCACAACAACCGATGGCATTCGGAACGTACTAAGTTTAGCCCCATGTGCATGGCACCTTGCGGCGCTACTTGCACGAGGCCTCGCCGTTTCGTTGCCAAAAGCTATCAGCTGCCACACCGATGTCGCCTCCCGATGTTTCCCCCAACAACCGATGGCAGTCGGCACGTACTTAGCTTAGCCCCATGCTCACGGCACCTTGCAGCGCTACTTGCACGATGCTTCACCGTTCCGTTGCCAAAATCCATCAGCCGCCACGAGCGATGTCGCCTCCCGATGTTGCCCACAATAATCGATGGCATTCGGAATGTGCTGAGTTTATCCCCATGCGCATGGCACCTTGCGGCGCTACTTGCACGAGGCCTTGCCATTCCGTTGCCAAAAATCATCATCTGCCACGAGCGACGCCAAACACAACTCACAACAACCTATGGCAATCGGCACGTATTTAGTTTAGCCTCATGCGCACGGCACCTTGCAGCGCTACTTGCACGATGCTTCGCCGTTCCGTTGCCAAAAGCCATCAGCCGCCACAAGCGATGCCGCCTCCTGATGTTGCCCACAACAACCGATCGCATTCGGAATGTACTGAGTTTAGCCTCATGCGCACGGCACCTTGCGTTGCTACTTGCACGAGGCCTCTCCGTTCCATTGCCAAAAGCCATCAGTCGCCACGAGCGACGCCAGACACAACTCACAACAACCGATGGCAATCGGCACGTACTAAGTTTAGCCCCATGCGCACGGCACCTTGCGGCGCTACTTGCATGAGGCCTCGCCGTTCCGTAGCCAAAAGCCATCAGCTGCCACGAGCGATGGCGCCTCCCGATGTTGCCTGTAACAACCGATGGCATTCGGAACGTACTTAGTTTAGCCCGATGAGCATGGCACCTTACGGCGCTACTTGCACGAGGCCTCGCCGTTCCGTTGCCAAAATCCATTAGCCTCCACGAGCGATGTCGCCTCCCGATATTGCCCACAATAACCGATGGCATTCGGAACGTACTGAGTTTAGCACCATGCGCATGACACCTTGCGGCGCTACTTGCACGAGGCCTCGCCGTTCCGTTGCCAAAAGCTATCAGCTGCCACACCGATGTCGCCTCCCGATGTTTCCCCCAACAACCGATGGCAGTCGGCACGTACTGAGCTTAGCCCCAAGCGCATGGCACCTTGCGGTGCTACTTGCACGACGCTTCACCGTTCCGTTGCCAAAATCCATCAGCCGCCACGAGCGATGTCGCCTCCCGATGTTGCCCATAATAATCGATGGCATACGGAACGTACTGAGTTTATCCCCATGCGCATGGCACCTTGCGGCGCTACTTGCACGAGGCCTTGCCATTCCGTTGCCAAAAACCATCATCCGCCACGAGCGACGCCAAACACAACTCACAACAACCTATGGCAATCGGCACGTATTTAGTTTAGCCCCATGCGCACGGCACCTTGCAGTGCTACTTGCACGATGCTTCGCCGTTCCATTGCCAAAAGCCAACAGCTGCCACAAGCGATGCCGCCTCCTGATGTTGCCCACAACAGCCGATGGCATTCAGAATGTACTGAGTTTAGCCTCATGCGCATGGAACCTTGCGGTACTACTTGCACGAGGCCTCTCCGTTCCATTGCCAAAAGTCATCAGCCGCCACGAGCGACGCCAGACACAACTCACAACAACCAATGGCAATCGGCATGTACTGAGTTTAGCCCCATGCGCACGACACCTTGCGGTGCTACTTGCACGAGGCCTCGCCGTTCCGTAGCCAAAAGCCATCAGCCGCCACGAGCGATGGCGCCTCCCGATGTTGCCTGTAACAACCGATGGCATTCGGAACGTACTGAGTTTAGCCCTATGAGCATGGCACCTTGCGGCGCTACTTGCATGAGGCCTCGCCATTCCGTTGCCAAAATCCATCAGCCGCCACGAGCGATGTCGCCTCCCGATGTTGCCCACAACAACCGATGGCATTCGGAACGTGTTGGGTTTAGCCCCATGCGCATGGCACCTTGCGGCGCTACTTGCAGGAGGCCTCGTCATTCTATTGCCAAAAGCTATCAGCCGCCACACCGATGTCGCCTCCCGATGTTTCCCCCAACAACCTATGGCAGTCGGCACGTACTGAGTTTAGCCCCATACGCACGGCACCTTGCAGCGCTACTTGCACGATGCTTCGCCGTTCCGTTGCCAAAAGCCAACAGCCGCCACAAGCGATGCCGCCTCCTGATGTTGCCCACAACAACCGATGGCATTCGGAACGTACTGAGTTTAGCCTCATGCACACGGCACCTTGCGGTGCTACTTGCACGAGGCCTCTCCGTTCCATTGCCAAAAGCCATCAGCCGCCACGAGCGACGCCAGACATAACTCACAACAACCGATGGCAATCGGCATGTACTGAGTTTAGCCCCATGCGCACGGCACCTTGCGGCGCCACTTGCATGAGGCCTCGCCGTTCCGTAGCCAAAAGCCATCAGCTGCCACGAGCGATGGCACCTCCCGATGTTGCCTGTAACAACTGTTGGCATTCGGAACGTACTTAGTTTAGCCCGATGAGCATGGCACCTTGCGGCGCTACTTGCACGAGGCCTCGCCGTTCCGTTGCCAAAATCCATTAGCCGCCACGAGCGATGTTGCCTCCCGATATTGCCCACAACAACCGATGGCATTCGGAACGTACTGAGTTTAGCACCATGCGCATGGCACCTTGCGGCGCTACTTGCACGAGGCCTCGCCGTTCCGTTGCCAAAAGCTATCAGCTGCCACACCGATGTCGCCTCCCGATGTTTCCCCCAACAACCGATGGCAGTCGGCACGTACTGAGCTTAGCCCCATGCGCATGGCACCTTGCGGTGCTACTTGCACGACGCTTCACTGTTCCGTTGCCAAAATCCATCAGCCACCACGAGCGATGTCGCCTCCCGATGTTGCCCACAATAATCGATGGCATTCGAAACGTACTGAGTTTATCCCCATGCGCATGGCACCTTGCGGCGCTACTTGCATGAGGCCTTGCCATTCCGTTGCCAAAAACCATCATCCTCCACGAGCGACACCAAACACAACTCACAACAACCTATGGCAATCGGCACGTATTGAGTTTAGCCCCATGCGCACGGCACCTTGCAGCGCTACTTGCACGATGCTTCGCCGTTCCGTTGCCAAAAGCCAACAGCCGCCACAAGCGATGCCGCCTCCTGATGTTGCCCACAACAACCGATGGCATTCGGAACGTACTGAGTTTAGCCTCATGAGCACGGCACCTTGCGGTACTACTTGCACGAGGCCTCTCCGTTCCATTGCCAAAAGTCATCAGCCGCCACGAGCGACGCCAGACACAACTCACAACAACCGATGTCAATCGGAACTTACTGAGTTTAGCCCCATGCGCACGGCACCTTGCGGTGCTACTTGCATCGCCGTTCCGTAGCCAAAAGCCATCAGCCGCCACGAGCGATGGCGCCTCCCGATGTTGCCTGTAACAACCGATGGCATTCGGAACGTACTGAGTTTAGCCCCATGAGCATTGCACCTTGCGGCGCTACTTGCATGAGGCCTCGCCGTTCCGTTGCCAAAATCCATCAGCCGCCACGAGCGATGTCGCCTCCCAATGTTGCCCACAACAACCGATGGCATTCGGAACGTGTTGAGTTTAGCCCCATGCGCATGGCACCTTGCGGTGCTACTTGCACGAGGCCTCGCCGTTCCGTTGCCAAAAGCTATGAGCTGCCACACCGATGTCGCCTCCCGATGTTTCCCCCAACAACCGATTGAAGTCGGCATGTACTGAGTTTAGCCCCATGCGCATGGCACCTTGCGGCCCATGAGCATGGCACTTTGCGGCGCCACTTGCACGAGGCCTCCTCGTTCCGTTGCCAAAATCCATCAGCCGCCACGAGCGATGTCGCCTACCGATGTTGCCCACAACAACCGATGGCATTCGGAACGTACTAAGTTTAGCCCCATGTGCATGGCACCTTGCGGCGCTACTTGCACGAGGCCTCGCCGTTTCGTTGCCAAAAGCTATCAGCTGCCACACCGATGTCGCCTCCCGATGTTTCCCCCAACAACCGATGGCAGTCGGCACGTACTTAGCTTAGCCCCATGCTCACGGCACCTTGAGCGCTACTTGCACGATGCTTCACCGTTCCGTTGCCAAAATCCATCAGCCGCCACGAGCGATGTCGCCTCCCGATGTTGCCCACAATAATCGATGGCATTCGGAATGTACTGAGTTTATCCCCATGCGCATGGCACCTTGCGGCGCTACTTGCACGAGGCCTTGCCATTCCGTTGCCAAAAATCATCATCTGCCACGAGCGACGCCAAACACAACTCACAACAACCTATGGCAATCGGCACGTATTTAGTTTAGCCCCATGCGCACGGCACCTTGCAGCGCTACTTGCACGATGCTTCGCCGTTCCGTTGCCAAAAGCCATCAGCCGCCACAAGCGATGCCGCCTCCTGATGTTGCCCACAACAACCGATCGCATTCGGAATGTACTGAGTTTAGCCTCATGCGCACGGCACCTTGCGTTGCTACTTGCACGAGGCCTCTCCGTTCCATTGCCAAAAGCCATCAGTCGCCACGAGCGACGCCAGACACAACTCACAACAACCGATGGCAATCGGCACGTACTAAGTTTAGCCCCATGCGCACGGCACCTTGCGGCGCTACTTGCATGAGGCCTCGCCGTTCCGTAGCCAAAAGCCATAAGCTGCCACGAGCGATGGCGCCTCCCGATGTTGCCTGTAACAACCGATGGCATTCGGAACGTACTTAGTTTAGCCCGATGAGCATGGCACCTTACGGCGCTACTTGCACGAGGCCTCGCCGTTCCGTTGCCAAAATCCATTAGCCTCCACGAGCGATGTCGCCTCCCGATATTGCCCACAACAACCGATGGCATTCGGAACGTACTGAGTTTAGCACCATGCGCATGACACCTTGCGGCGCTACTTGCACGAGGCCTCGCCATTCCGTTGCCAAAAGCTATCAGCTGCCACACCGATGTCGCCTCCCGATGTTTCCCCCAACAACCGATGGCAGTCGGCACGTACTGAGCTTAGCCCCAAGCGCATGGCACCTTGCGGTGCTACTTGCACGACGCTTCACCGTTCCGTTGCCAAAATCCATCAGCCGCCACGAGCGATGTCGCCTCCCGATGTTGCCCATAATAATCGATGGCATACGGAACGTACTGAGTTTATCCCCATGCGCATGGCACCTTGCGGCGCTACTTGCACGAGGCCTTGCCATTCCGTTGCCAAAAACCATCATCCGCCACGAGCGACGCCAAACACAACTCACAACAACCTATGGCAATCGGCACGTATTTAGTTTAGCCCCATGCGCACGGCACCTTGCAGTGCTACTTGCACGATGCTTCGCCGTTCCATTGCCAAAAGCCAACAGCTGCCACAAGCGATGCCGCCTCCTGATGTTGCCCACAACAGCCGATGGCATTCAGAACGTACTGAGTTTAGCCTCATGCGCATGGAACCTTGCGGTACTACTTGCACGAGGCCTCTCCGTTCCATTGCCAAAAGTCATCAGCCGCCACGAGCGACGCCAGACACAACTCACAACAACCAATGGCAATCGGCATGTACTGAGTTTAGCCCCATGCGCACGACACCTTGCGGTGCTACTTGCACAAGGCCTCGCCGTTCCGTAGCCAAAAGCCATCAGCCGCCACGAGCGATGGCGCCTCCCGATGTTGCCTGTAACAACCGATGGCATTCGGAACGTACTGAGTTTAGCCCTATGAGCATGGCACCTTGCGGCGCTACTTGCATGAGGCCTCGCCATTCCGTTGCCAAAATCCATCAGCCGCCACGAGCGATGTCGCCTCCCGATGTTGCCCACAACAACCGATGGCATTCGGAACGTGTTGGGTTTAGCCCCATGCGCATGGCACCTTGCGGCGCTACTTGCAGGAGGCCTCGTCGTTCTATTGCCAAAAGCTATCAGCCGCCACACCGATGTCGCCTCCCGATGTTTCCCCCAACAACCTATGGCAGTCGGCACGTACTGAGTTTAGCCCCATACGCACGGCACCTTGCAGCGCTACTTGCACGATGCTTCGCCATTCCGTTGCCAAAAGCCATCTGCTGCCACAAGCGATGTTGCCTCCCGATTTTGCCCCCAGCATCCGATGGCAGTCGGCACGTACTGTGCTTAGCCCCATGCGCACGGCACCTTGCTGCGCTACTTGCACGATGCTTTGCCGTTACGTTGCCAAAAGCCATCAGCCACCACGAGCGATGTCACCTCCCGATGTTGCCCATAATAACCGATGGCATTCGGAACGTAGTGAGTTTAGCCCCATGCGCACACCACCCTGCGGTGCTACTTGCATGAGGCCTCGTAGTTCCATTGCCAAAAGCCATCAGCCGCCACGAGCGACGCCAGACACAACTCACAACAACCGATAGTGATCGCCACGTACTGAGTTTAGCCCCATGCGCATGGCACCTTGCGGTTCTACTTGCAGAAGGCCTCGCCGTTCCGTTGCCCAGATCTATCAGCCGCCACAAGCGATGTCGCTTCCCGATGTTGCCCACAACAACGGATGGCATTCGGAATGTATTGAGTTTAGCCTCATGCGTACGACACCTTGCGGCGCTACTTGCACGAGGCCTCGTCGTTTCATTGCCAAAAGCCATCAGCCGCCACGAGCGACACCAGACACCACCCACAACCACCCATGGCAATCTGCACGTACTGAGTTTATCCCTATGCGCACGGCACCTTGCGGTGCTACTTGCACGAGGCCTCGCCGTTCCGTTGCCAAAAGCCATCAGCCGCCACAAGCGATGTTGCCTCTCGATGTTTCCCACACCAACCGATGGCAATCGGCACGTACTAAGCTTAGCCTCATGCGCACGGCACCTTGCGGGCTACTTGCACGACACTTCACCGTTCCGTTGCCAAACGCCATCAGCCGCTACGAGCAATGTCGCCTCCCGATGTTGCCCACAACAATCGATGGCATTCGGAACGTACTGAGTTTAGCCCCATGCGCATGGCACCTTACGGCACTACTTGCACGAGGCCTTGCCGTTCCGTTGCCAAAATATATCAGCCGCCACACCAATGTCGCTTCCCGATGTTGCCCCCAACAACCGATGGCAGTCGGCACGTACTGAGCTTAGCCCCATACGCACGACACCTTGCGGTGCTACTTGCGCGATGCTTTGCCGTACCATTGCCAAAAGCCATCAGCCGCCACGAGCGATGGCGCCTCCCGATGTTGTCTGTAACAACCGATGGCATTCGAAATGTACTGAGTTTAGCCCCATGAGCATGGCACCTTGCGGCGCTACTTGCACGAGGCCTCGCTGTTCCGTTGCTAAAATCCATCAGCCGCCACGAGCGATGTCACCTCCCGATGTTGCCCACAATAACCGATGGCATTCAGAACGTAGTGAGTTTAGCCCCATGCGCAAACCACCTTGCGGTGCTACTTACACGAGGCCTCGTAGTTCCATTGCCAAAAGCCATCAGCCGCCACGAGCGACGCCAGACACAACTCTCAACAACCGATGGTGATCGCCACGTACTGAGTTTAGCCCCATGCGCACGGCACCTTGCGGCTCTACTTGCAGAAGGCCTCGCCGTTGCGTTGCCAAGATCTATCAGCCACCACACCGATGTCGCCTCCGGATGTTGCCCCCAACGTCCGATGGCAGTCGGCATATACTATGCTTAGACCCATGCGCACGGCACCTTGCGGCGCTACTTGCACGATGCTTTGCCGTTTTGTTGCCAAAAGCCATCAGCCGCCACGAGAGATGTTGCCTCCCGATGTTTTCCATAACAACCGATGGAATTTAGAATGTACTGAGTTTAGCCCCATGCGTATGGCACCTTGCGGCGCTACTTGCACGAGGACTCGCCGTTTCGGTGCCAAAGGCCATCAGCCGCCACGAGCGACACCAGACATAACTCATAACAACCTATGGCAATCGGCACGTACTGAGTTTTTCCACATGCGCACGGCACCTTGCGGCGCTACTTGCACAATGCTTCGCCATTCCGTTGCCAAAAGCCATCAGCTGCCATAAGCGATGTCGCCTCCCGATATTGCCCACAACAACCGATGGCATTCGGAATGTATTGAGTTTAGCCTCATGCGTACGACACCTTGCGGCGCTACTTGCACGAGGCCTTGCCGTTCCGTTGCCAAAATCCATCAGCCGCCACTTGGTGATCGGCACGTACTGAGTTTAGCCCCATGCGCACGGCACCTTGCGGCTCTACTTGCACAAGGCCTCGCCATTCCGTTGCCAAAATCTATCAGCCGCCACACCGATGTCGCCTCCCGATGTTGCCCCCAACATCCCATGGCAGTCGGCACGTACTGTGCTTAGACCCATGCGCACGGCACCTTACGGCGCTACTTGCACAACGCTTTGCGGTTCCGTTGCCAAAAGCCATCAGCCGCCACGAGCGATGTCACCTCCCGATGTTGCCCACAATAACCGATGGCATTCGGAACGTAGTGAGTTTACCCCCATGCGCACACCACCTTGCGGTGCTACTTACACGAGGCCTCGTAGTTCCATTGCCAAAAGCCATCAGCCGCCACGAGCGATGCCAGACACAACTCTCAACAACCGATGGTGATCGCCACGTACTGAGTTTAGCCCCATGCGCACGGCACCTTGCGGCTCTACTTGCAGAAGGCCTCGCCATTCCGTTGCTAAGATCTATCAGCCGCCACATCGATGTCGCCTCCGGATGTTGCCCCCAACATCCGATGGCAGTCGGCATATACTATGCTTAGACCCATGCGCACGGCACCTTGCGGCGCTACTTGCACGACGCTTTGCCGTTTTGTTGCCAAAAGCCATCAGCCGCCACGAGCGATGTTGCCTCCCGATATTTTCCATAACAACCGATGGAATTCAGAACGTACTGAGTTTAGCCCCATGCGTATGGCACCTTGCGGCAATACTTGCACGAGGACTCGCCGTTTTGGTTCCAAAGGCCATCAGCCGCCACGAGCGACACCAGACATAACTCATAACAACCTATGGCAATCGGCACGTACTGAGTTTTTCCACATGCGCACGGCACCTTGCGGCGCTACTTGCACAATGCTTCGCCATTCCGTTGCCAAAAGCCATCAGCTGCCATAAGCGATGTCGCCTCCCGATATTGCCCACAACAACCGATGGCATTCGGAATGTATTGAGTTTAGCCTCATGCGTACGACACCTTGCGGCGCTACTTGCACGAGGCCTCGCCGTTCCGTTGCCAAAAGCCATCAGCCGCCACTTGGTGATCGGCACGTACTGAGTTTAGCCCCATGCGCACGGCACCTTGCGGCTCTACTTGCACAAGGCCTCGCCGTTCCGTTGCCAAAATCTATCAGCCGCCACACCGATGTCGCCTCCCGATGTTGCCCCCAACATCCCATGGCAGTCGGCACGTACTGTGCTTAGACCCATGCGCACGGCACCTTACGGCGCTACTTGCACAACGCTTTGCCGTTCCGTTGCCAAAAGCCATCAGCCGCCACGAGCAGTGTTGCCTCCCGATGTTGCCCATAACAACCGATGGCATTCGAAACGTATTGATTTTAGCCCCATGCGCATGACACCTTGCGGCGCTACTTGCACGAGGCCTCGCCGTTCCGGTGCCAAAAGCCATCAGCCGCCACGAGCGACACTAGGCACAACTCACAACAACCGATGGTGATCGGCACGTACTGAGTTTAGCCCCATGCGCACGGCACCTTGCGGCTCTACTTGTACGATGCTTCGTCGTTCCGTTGCCAAAATCCATCAGCTGCCACAAGCGATGTCAACTCCCGATGTTGCCCCCAATATCCGATGGCAGTCGGAACGTATTGTGTTTAGCCCCATGCGCACGGCACCTTACGACGCTACTTGCACTAAACTTTGCCGTTCCGTTGCCAAACACCATCAGCTGCTACAAGCGATGTCGCCTCCCGATGTTGCCCACAACAACTGATGGCAGTCGGCATGTACTGAGCTTAGCCCCATGCGCACGGCACCTTGCGGTGCTACTTGCACTACGCTTCACCGTTATGTTGCCAAATGCCATCAGCCGCTACGAGCGATGTCGCCTCCCGATGTTGCCCACAACAACTGATGGCATTCGGAACGTACTGAGTTTAACCCCATGCGCATGGCACCTTACGGCGCTACTTGCACGATGCTTCACCGTTCCGTTGCCAAAAGCCATCAGCCACCACGAGTGATGTCGCCTCCCAATGTTGCCCACAACAACCGATGGCATTCGGAACGTACTGTGTTTAGCCCCATGCGCACGGCACCTTACGGCGCTACTTGCACGAGGCCTCGCCGTTCCGTTGCCAAAAGCCATCAGCCGCCACGAGCGATGTCGCCTCCCGATGTTGCCCACAAAAAATTATGGCAATCGGCACGTACTGAGCTTAGCCCCATACGCACGGCTCCTTGCGGCGCTACTTGCACGAGGCTTCGCCATTCCGTTTCCAAAAGCCATCAGTCTCCTCGAGCGATGTTGACTCCCGATGTTGCCCCCAAAAACCGATTGCAATCGGCTCGTACTGAGCTTAGCCCCATGCGCACAACACTTTGTGGCACTACTTGCACGAGGCCTCGCCGTTCCGTTGAAAAAAGAAATCAGCCGACACGAGCGATGTCGCTTCCCGATGTTTCCCCCAACAACCAATGGCAGTCGGCATGTACTGAACTTAGCCCCATGCGCACGGCACCTTGTGGCACTTCTTGTAGGATGCTTCGCCGTTTCGTTGCCAAAAGCCATCAGCCACCACGAGCGATGTTGCCTCCCGATGTTGCCCACAACAACTGATGGCATTCGGAACGTAGTGAGTTTAGCCCCATGCGCACACCACCTTGCGGTGCTACTTACACGAGGCCTCATAGTTCCATTGCCAAAAGCCATCAGCCACCACGAGCGACGCCAGACACAACTCTCAACAACCGATGGTGATCGCCACGTACTGAGTTTAGCCCCATGCGCACTGCACCTTGCGGCTCTACTTGCAGAAGGCCTCGCCGTTCCATTGCCAAGTTCTATCAGCCGCCACACCGATGTCGCCTCCGGATGTTGCCCCCAACATCCGATGGCAGTCGGCATATACTATGCTTAGACCCATGCGCACGGCACCTTGCGGCGCTACTTGCACGACGCTTTGCCGTTTTGTTGCCAAAAGCCATCAGCCTCCACGAGCGATGTTGCCTCCCGATGTTTTCCATAACAACCGATGGAATTCAGAATGTACTGAGTTTAGCCCCATGCGTATGGCACCTTGCGGCGCTACTTGCACGAGGACTCGCCATTTCGGTGCCAAAGGCCATCAGCCGCCACGAGCGACACCAGACATAACTCATAACAACCTATGGCAATCGGCACGTACTGAGTTTTTCCACATGCGCACGGCACCTTGCGGCGCTACTTGCACAATGCTTCGCCATTCCGTTGCCAAAAGCCATCAGCTACCATAAGCGATGTCGCCTCCCGATATTGCCCACAACAACCGATGGCATTCAGAATGTATTGAGTTTAGCCTCATGCGTACGACACCTTGCGGCGCTACTTGCACGAGGCCTCGCTGTTCCGTTGCCAAAAGCCATCAACCGCCACTTGGTGATCGGCACGTACTGAGTTTAGCCCCATGCGCACGGCACCTTGCGGCTCTAATTGCACAAGGCCTCGCCGTTCCATTGCCAAAATCTATCAGCCGCCACACCGATGTCGCCTCCCGATGTTGCCCCCAACATCCCATGGCAGTCGGCACGTACTGTGCTTAGACCCATGCGCACGGCACCTTACGGCGCTACTTGCACAACGCTTTGCCGTTCCGTTGCCAAAAGCCATCAGCCGCCACGAGCAATGTTGCCTCCCGATGTTGCCCATAATAACCGATGGCATTCGAAACGTATTGAGTTTAGCCCCATGCGCATGACACCTTGCAGCGCTACTTGCACGAGGCCTTGCCGTTCCGGTGCCAAAAGCCATCAGCCGCCACGAGCGACACCAGGCACAACTCACAACAACCGATGCTTCACCGTTCCGTTGCCAAAAGCCATCAGCCGCCACGAGTGATGTCGCCTCCCGATGTTGCCCACAACAACCGATGGCATTCGGAACGTACTGTGTTTAGCCCCATGCGCACGGCACCTTACGGCGCTACTTGTACGAGGCCTCGCAGTTCCGTTGCCAAAAGTCATCAGCCGCCACGAGCGATGTCGCCTCCCGATGTTGCCCACAAAAAATGATGGCAATCGGCACGTACTGAGCTTAGCCCCATACGCACGGCTCCTTGCGGCGCTACTTGCACGAGGCTTCGCCATTCCGTTTCCAAAAGTCATCAGTCTCCACGAGCGATGTCGCCTCCCGATGTTGCCCACAACAACCGATGGCATTTGGAACGTACTGTGTCTAGCCTCATGCGTACGACACCTTGCGGCGCTACTTGCACGAGGCCTTGCCGTTCCGTTGCCAAAAGCTATCAGCCGCCACTTGGTGATCGGCACATACTGAGTTTAGCCCCATGCGCACGGCACCTTGCGGCTCTACTTGCACAAGGCCTCGCCGTTTCGTTGCCAAAATCTATCAGCCGCCACACCGATGTTGCCCCCAAAAACCGATTGCAATCGGCACGTACTGAGCTTAGCCCCATGCGCACAACACTTTGTGGCACTACTTGTACGAGGCCTCGCCGTTCCGTTGCAAAAAGCAATCAGCCGACACGAGCGATGTCGCTTCCCGATGTTGCCCCCAACAACCAATGGCAGTCGGCACGTACTGAACTTAGCCCCATGCGCACGGCACCTTGTGGCACTTCTTGTAGGATGCTTAGCCGTTCCGTTGCCAAAAGCCATCAGCCACCACGAGCGATGTCGCCTCCCGATGTTTCCCACAACAACTGATGGCATTCGGAACGTAGTGAGTTTAGCCCCATGCGCACAACACCTTGCGGCGCTACTTGCACGAGGCCTCGCAGTTCCATTGCCAAAAGCCATCAGCCGCCACGAGTGATGCCAGACACAACTCACAATAACTGATGGTGATCGGCACGTACTGAGTTTAGCCCCATGCGCACGGCACCTTGTGGCTCTACTTGCACAAGGCCTCGCCGTTCCGTTGCCAAAATCTATCAGCCGCCACACCGATGTCGCCTACTGATGTTACCCCCAATATCCGATGGCAGTCGGCACGTAATGTGCTTAGACCCATGCGCACGGCACCTTGCGGCGCTACTTGCATGATGCTTTGCCGTTCCGTTGCCAAAAGCCATCAGCCGCCACGAGCAATGCTGCCTCCCGATGTTGCCCATAACAACCGATGGCATTCGGAATGTACTGAGTATAGCCCCATGCGCATGGCACCTTGCGGCGCTACTTACATGAGGCCTCGCTGTTCCGATGCCAAAAGCCATCGGCCGCCACGAGCGACACCAGGCACAACTCGCAACAACCTATGGCAGTCGGCACGTACTGAGCTTAGCCCCATGCGCACGGCACCTTGCGATGCTACTTGCACGACACTTCGCCGTTTCGTTGCAAAAAGCCATCAGCCGCCTCGAGCGATGTCGCCTCCCGATGTTGCCCACAATAAACGGTGGCATTCGGAATGTACTGAGTTTATCCCCATGCGCACAACACCTTGTGGCACTACTTACACGAGGCCTCGCCGTTCCGTTGCAAAAAGTAATCAGCCGACACGAGCGATGTCGCTTCCCGATGTTGCCCCCAACAACCGATGGCAGTCGGCACGTACTGAGCTTAGCCCCATGCGCACGGCACATTGCGGCACTTCATGTAGGATGCTTCGCCGTTCCGTTGCCAAAAGCCATCAGCCACCACGAGCGATGATGCCTCCTGATGTTGCCCACAACAACCGATGGGAATCAGCACGTACTGAGTTTTGCCCCATGCGCACGGCACCTTGCGGCGCTACTTGCACGGCGCTTCGCCGTTCCGTTGCCAAAAGCAATCAGCTACCACGAGCGATGTCGCCTCCCGATATTGCCCACAACAACCGATGGCATTTGGAACGTACTGCGTTTAGCCCCATGCGCACGACACCTTATGACGTAACTTGCAGGAGGCCTCGTCGTTCTGTTGCCAAAAGCCATCAGCCGCCACGAGCGACGCCAGACACAACTCACAACAACCGATGGCAATCGACATGTACTGAGTTTAGCCCCATGCGCACGGCACCTTGCGGCGCTACTTGCAGGAGGCCTCGCCATTCCGTTGCAAAAAGCCATCAGCCGCCTCGAGCGATGTCGCCTCCCGATGTTGCCCACAAAAAATCGATGGCAATCGGCACGTACTGAGCTTAGCCGCATACGCACGGCTCCTTGCGGCGCTACTTGCATGAGGCTTCGCCGTTCCGTTTCCAAAAGCCATCAGTCGCCACGAGCGATGTCGACTCCCGATGTTACCCCCAAAAACCGATTGCAATCGGCACGTACTGAGCTTAGCCCCATGCGCACAACACCTTGTGGCACTACTTGCACGAGGCCTCATCGTTCCGTTGCCAAAAGCCATCAGCCAACACGAGCGATGTCGCTTCCCGATGTTGCCCCCAACAACCGATGGCAGTCGGCACGTACTGAACTTAGCCCCATGCGCACGGCACCTTGTGGCACTACTTGCACGAGGCCTCGCCGTTCCGTTGCCAAAAGCCATCACCTGACACGAGCGATGTCGCTTCCCGATGTTGCCCCCAACAACCGATGGCAGTCGGCACGTACAGAACTTAGCCCCATGCGCACGGCACCTTGCGGCACTTCTTGTAGGATGCTTCGTCGTTCCGTTGACAAAAGCCATCAGCCACCACGAGCGATGTCGCCTCCCTATGTTGCCCACAACAACTGATGGCATTCAGAACGTAGTGAGTTTAGCCCCATGAGCATAGCACCTTGCGGTGCTACTTGCACGAGGCCTCGCAGTTCCGTTGCCAAAAGCCATCAGCCGCCACAAGCAATGTTGCCTCCCAATGTTGCCCATAACAACCGATGGCATTCGAAACGTACTGAGTTTAGCCCCATGCGCATGGCACCTTGCGGCGCTACTTGCACGAGGCCTCGCCGTTCCGGTGCCAAAAGCCATCAGCCGCCACGAGCGACACCAGGCACAACTCACAACAACCTATGGTAGTCGGCACGTACTGAGCTTAGCCCCATGCGCACGGCACCTTGCGGTGCTACTTGCACGATGCTTCGCCGTTTCGTTGCCAAAAGCCATCAGCCGCCTCGAGCTATGTCGCCTCCCGATGTTGCCCACAATAAACGATGGAATTCGGAATGTACTGAGTTTATCCCCATGCGCATGGCACCTTGCGGCGCTACTTGCACGAGGCCTCGCCATTCCGTTGCCAAAAACCATCATCCGCCACGAGCGACGCCAGACACAACTCACAACAACCTATCGCAATCGGCACGTACGGAGTTTAGCCCCATGCGCACGGCACCTTGCGGCACTTCTTGTAGGACGCTTTGCCGTTCCATTGCCAAAAGTCATCAGCCATCACGAGTTATGACGCCTCCCGATGTTGCCCACAACAACCGATGGGAATCAACACGTACTGAGTTTAGCCCCATGCGCACGGCACCTTGCGGCGCTACTTGCACGACGCTTCGCCGTTCCGTTGCCAAAAGCAATCAGCCACCACGAGCGATGTCGCCTCCCAATGTTGCCCACAACAACCGATGGCATTTGGAACGTACTGTGTCTAGCCCCATACGCACGGCACCTTATGACACAACTTGCACGAGGCCTCGGCATTCCGTTGCCAAAAGCCATCAGCCGCCACGAGCGACGCCAGACACAACTCATAACAACCGATGGCAATCGACACGTACTGAGTTTAGCCCCATGCGCATGGCACCTTGCGGCGCTACTTGCACGAGGCCTCGTCATTCCATTGCCAAAAGCCATCAGCCAAAATGAGCGATGTCGCCTCCCGATGTTGCCCCCAACAACCGATGGCAGTCGGCATGTATTGAGCTTAGCCCCATGCGCACGGCACCTTGCGGCAGTTCTTGTAGGATGCTTCACCGTTCCGTTACCAAAAGCCATCAGCCACCATGAGCGATGTCGCCTCCTGATGTTGCCCGCAACAACTGATGGCATTCGTAACGTAGTGAGTGTAGCCCCATGAGCACAGCACTTGCAGTGCTACTTGCACGAGGCCTCACAGTTCCGTTGCCAAAAGCCATCAGCCGCCACGAGCGACGCCAGACACAACTCACAACAACCGATGGTGATCGGCACATACTGAGTTTAGCCCCATGCGCACGGCACCTTGCGGCTCTACTTGCACAAGGCCTCGTCATTCTGTTGCCAAAATCTATAAGCCACCACACCGATGTCGCCTCCCGATGTTGCCCCCAACATTCGATGGCAGTCAGTACGTACTGTGCTTACACCCATGCACACGGCACCTTGCGGCCCTACTTACACGATGCTTCGCCGTTCCGTTGCCAAAAGCCATCAGCCACCACGAGCGATGTCGCCTCCCGATGTTGCCCACAACAACCGATGGCATTCGAAACGTACTGAGTTTAGCCCCATGCGCATGGCACCTTACGATGCTACTTGCACGAGGCCTCGTCGTTCCGTTACAGAAAGCCATCAGCCGCCTAGAGCGACGCCAGACACAACTCACAACAACCAATGGCAATCGACACGTACTGAGTTTAGCCCCATGCGCATGGCACCTTGCGGCGCTACTTGCACGAGGACTCGCCGTTCCGTTGCCAAAAGCCATCAGCCGCCTCGAGCTATGTCGCCTCCCGATGTTGCCCACAATAAACGATGGAATTCGGAATGTACTGAGTTTATCCCCATGCGCATGGCACCTTGCGGCGCTACTTGCACGAGGCCTCGCCATTCCGTTGCCAAAAACCATCATCCGCCACGAGCGACGCCAGACACAACTCACAACAACCTATCGCAATCGGCACGTACGGAGTTTAGCCCCATGCGCACGGCACCTTGCGGCACTTCTTGTAGGACGCTTTGCCGTTCCATTGCCAAAAGTCATCAGCCATCACGAGTTATGACGCCTCCCGATGTTGCCCACAACAACCGATGGGAATCAACACGTACTGAGTTTAGCCCCATGCGCACGGCACCTTGCGGCGCTACTTGCACGACGCTTCGCCGTTCCGTTGCCAAAAGCAATCAGCCACCACGAGCGATGTCGCCTCCCAATGTTGCCCACAACAACCGATGGCATTTGGAACGTACTGTGTCTAGCCCCATACGCACGGCACCTTATGACACAACTTGCACGAGGCCTCGGCATTCCGTTGCCAAAAGCCATCAGCCGCCACGAGCGACGCCAGACACAACTCATAACAACCGATGGCAATCGACACGTACTGAGTTTAGCCCCATGCGCATGGCACCTTGCGGCGCTACTTGCACGAGGCCTCGTCATTCCATTGCCAAAAGCCATCAGCCAAAATGAGCGATGTCGCCTCCCGATGTTGCCCCCAACAACCGATGGCAGTCGGCATGTATTGAGCTTAGCCCCATGCGCACGGCACCTTGCGGCAGTTCTTGTAGGATGCTTCACCGTTCCGTTACCAAAAGCCATCAGCCACCATGAGCGATGTCGCCTCCTGATGTTGCCCGCAACAACTGATGGCATTCGTAACGTAGTGAGTGTAGCCCCATGAGCACAGCACTTGCAGTGCTACTTGCACGAGGCCTCACAGTTCCGTTGCCAAAAGCCATCAGCCGCCACGAGCGACGCCAGACACAACTCACAACAACCGATGGTGATCGGCACATACTGAGTTTAGCCCCATGCGCACGGCACCTTGCGGCTCTACTTGCACAAGGCCTCGTCATTCTGTTGCCAAAATCTATAAGCCACCACACCGATGTCGCCTCCCGATGTTGCCCCCAACATTCGATGGCAGTCAGTACGTACTGTGCTTACACCCATGCACACGGCACCTTGCGGCCCTACTTACACGATGCTTCGCCGTTCCGTTGCCAAAAGCCATCAGCCACCACGAGCGATGTCGCCTCCCGATGTTGCCCACAACAACCGATGGCATTCGAAACGTACTGAGTTTAGCCCCATGCGCATGGCACCTTACGATGCTACTTGCACGAGGCCTCGTCGTTCCGTTACAGAAAGCCATCAGCCGCCTAGAGCGACGCCAGACACAACTCACAACAACCAATGGCAATCGACACGTACTGAGTTTAGCCCCATGCGCATGGCACCTTGCGGCGCTACTTGCACGAGGACTCGCCGTTCCATTGCCAAAAGTCATCAGCCATCACGAGTTATGACGCCTCCCGATGTTGCCCACAACAACCGATGGGAATCAACACGTACTGAGTTTAGCCCCATGCGCACGGCACCTTGCGGCGCTACTTGCACGACGCTTCGCCGTTCCGTTGCCAAAAGCAATCAGCCACCACGAGCGATGTCGCCTCCCAATGTTGCCCACAACAACCGATGGCATTTGGAACGTACTGTGTCTAGCCCCATACGCACGGCACCTTATGACACAACTTGCACGAGGCCTCGGCATTCCGTTGCCAAAAGCCATCAGCCGCCACGAGCGACGCCAGACACAACTCATAACAACCGATGGCAATCGACACGTACTGAGTTTAGCCCCATGCGCATGGCACCTTGCGGCGCTACTTGCACGAGGCCTCGTCATTCCATTGCCAAAAGCCATCAGCCAAAATGAGCGATGTCGCCTCCCGATGTTGCCCCCAACAACCGATGGCAGTCGGCATGTATTGAGCTTAGCCCCATGCGCACGGCACCTTGCGGCAGTTCTTGTAGGATGCTTCACCGTTCCGTTACCAAAAGCCATCAGCCACCATGAGCGATGTCGCCTCCTGATGTTGCCCGCAACAACTGATGGCATTCGTAACGTAGTGAGTGTAGCCCCATGAGCACAGCACTTGCAGTGCTACTTGCACGAGGCCTCACAGTTCCGTTGCCAAAAGCCATCAGCCGCCACGAGCGACGCCAGACACAACTCACAACAACCGATGGTGATCGGCACATACTGAGTTTAGCCCCATGCGCACGGCACCTTGCGGCTCTACTTGCACAAGGCCTCGTCATTCTGTTGCCAAAATCTATAAGCCACCACACCGATGTCGCCTCCCGATGTTGCCCCCAACATTCGATGGCAGTCAGTACGTACTGTGCTTACACCCATGCACACGGCACCTTGCGGCCCTACTTACACGATGCTTCGCCGTTCCGTTGCCAAAAGCCATCAGCCACCACGAGCGATGTCGCCTCCCGATGTTGCCCACAACAACCGATGGCATTCGAAACGTACTGAGTTTAGCCCCATGCGCATGGCACCTTACGATGCTACTTGCACGAGGCCTCGTCGTTCCGTTACAGAAAGCCATCAGCCGCCTAGAGCGACGCCAGACACAACTCACAACAACCAATGGCAATCGACACGTACTGAGTTTAGCCCCATGCGCATGGCACCTTGCGGCGCTACTTGCACGAGGACTCGCCGTTCCGTTGCCAAAAGGCATCAGCCGCCACGAGCGATGTTGCCTCCCGATGTTGCCCACAACAACCGATGGGAATCAACACGTACTGAGTTTAGCCCCATGCGCATGGCACCTTGCGGCGTTACTTGCACGACGCCTCGTCGTTCCGTTGCAGAAAGCCATCAGCTGCCACAAGCGACGCCAGACACAACTCACAACAACCGATGGCAATCGACACGTACTGAGTTTAGCCCCATGCGCACGGCACCTTGCGGCGCTACTTGCACGAGGACTCGCCGTTCCGTTGCCAAAAGCCATCAGCCGCCACGAGCGATGTCGCCTCCCGATGTTGCCCACAAAAACCGATAGCAGTACGTACTGAGCTTAGCCCCATACGCACGGCTCCTTGAGGCGCTACTTGCACGAGGCTTCGCCGTTCCATTTCCAAAAGCCATCAGTCGCCACGAGCGATGTCGACTCCCGATGTTGCCCCCAAAAACCGATTGCAATTGGCATGTACTGAGCTTAGCCCCATGTGCACAACACCTTGTAGCACTACTTGCACGAGGCCTCGCCGTTCCGTTGCCAAAAGCCATCAACCAACACGAGCGATGTTGCCTCCCGATGTTGCCCACAACAACCGATGGGAATCAACACGTACTGAGTTTAGCCCCATGCGCATGGCACCTTGCGGCGTTACTTGCACGACGCCTCATCGTTCCGTTGCAGAAAGCCATCAGCTGCCACAAGCGACGCCAGACACAACTCACAACAACCGATGGCAATCGACACGTACTGAGTTTAGCCCCATGCGCACGGCACCTTGCGGCGCTACTTGCACGAGGACTCGCCGTTCCGTTGCCAAAAACAATCAGCTGCCACGAGTGATGTCGCCTCCCGATGTTGCCCACAACAACCGATGGCATTCGGAACGTACTGAGTTTAGCCCCATGCACATGGCACCATGCGGCGCTACTTGCACGAGGCCCTTAGCCGTTATGTTGCCAAAAGCTATCAGCCGCCACACCGATGTCGCCTCCCGATGTTTCCCCCAACAACCGATGGCAGTCGGCACATACTAAGCTTAGCCCCATGCGTACGGCACCTTGCAGTGCTACTTGCACGAGGCCTCGCCGTTCTGTTGCCTAACGCCATCAGCCGCCACGAGCGATGTTGCCTCCCCTATGTTGCCTACACCAACCGATGGCAAAGGGTACGTACTGAGCTTAGCCCCATATGCACGGCACCTTGCAACGCTACTTGCATGATGCTTCGCTGTTCCGTTGCCAAAAGCTATCAGCCGCCACACTGATATCGCCTCCCGATATTTCCCCCAACAACCGACGGCAGTCGGCACGTACTGAGCTTAGGCCCATGCGCACGGCACCTTGCGACACTTCTTGTAGGACGCTTCGCCGTTCCGTTGCAAAAAGCCATCGGCCACAATGAGCGATGATGCCTCCCGATGTTGCCCACAACAACCGATGGCAATCGGCACGTACTGAGCTTAGCCCCATACGCACGGCAACTTGCGGCACTACTTGCACGACGCTTCACCGTTCCGTTGCTAAAAGCCATCAGCTGCCACGAGCGATGTCGCCTCCTGATGTTGCCCACAACAACCGATGGCATTCGGAACGTCCTGAGTTTAGCCCCATGCGCATGGCACCATGCGGCGCTACTTGCACGAGGCCTCGTCGCTCCGTTACAGAAAGCCATCAGCCGCCACGAGCGACGCCAGACACAACTCACAACAACCAATGGCAATCGACACGTACTGAGTTTAGCCCCATGCGCACGGCACCTTGCGGCGCTACTTGCATGAGGACTCGCTGTTCCGTTTCCAAAAGGCATCAGAAGCCACGAGCGATGTTGCCTCCCGATGTTGCCCACAACAACCGATGGGAATCAACATGTACTGAGTTTAGCCCCATGCGCACGGCACCTTGCACCGCTACTTGCACTATGCCTCGTCGTTCCGTTGCAGAAAGCCATCAGCCGCCACGAGCGATGCCAGACACAACTCACAACAACCGATGGCAATCAACACGTACTGAGTTTAGCCCCATGCGCACGGCACCTTGCGGCGCCACTTGCACGAGGACTCGCCGTTCCGTTGCCAAAAGCCATCAGCTGCCACGAGCGATGTCGCCTCCCGATGTTGCCCAGAAAAACCGATAGCAATCGGTACGTACTGAGCTTAGCCCCATACGCATTTCTCCTTGAGGCGCTACTTGCACGAGGCTTCGCCGTTCCGTTTCCAAAAGCCATCAGTCGCCACGAGCGATGTCGACTCCCAATGTTGACCCCAAAACCCGATTGCAAATGGCACGTACTGAGCTTAGCCCCATGTGCACAACACCTTGTAGCACTACTTGCACGAGGACTCGTCGTTCCGTTGCCAAAAGCCATCAGCCAACACGAGCGATGTCGCCTCACGATGTTGCCCCAATAACCGATGGCAGTCGGCACGTTCTGAGCTTAGCCCCATGCGCACGGCACCTTGCGGCACTTCTTGTAGGACGCTTCGCCGTTCCGTTTCCAAAAGGCATCAGTCGCCACGAGCGATGTCGACTCCCAATGTTGCCCCCAAAAACCGATTGCAATTGGCACGTACTGAGCTTAGCCCCATGTGCACAACACCTTGTAGCACTACTTGCACGAGGACTCGTCGTTCCGTTGCCAAAAGCCATCAGCCAACACGAGCGATGTCGCCTCCCAATGTTGCCCCAATAACCGATGGCAGTCGGCACGTTCTGAGCTTATCCCCATGCGCACGGCACCTTGCGGCACTTCTTGTAGGACGCTTTGCCGTTTCGTTGCCAAAAGCCATCAGCCACCACGAGCGATGACGACTTCCGATGTTGCCCACAACAACTGATGGGAATCAGCACGTACTGAGTTTAGCCCCATGCGCACGGCACCTTGCGGCGCTACTTGCACGAGACCTCGACATTCCATTGCCAAAAGCTATCATCCGCCACATCGATGTCGCCTCCCGATGTTGCCCCCAACAACTGATGGCAGTCGGCACGTACTGAGCTTATCCCTATGCGCATGGCACCTTGCGGCGCTACTTGCACGATGCTTCGCCATTCCGTTGCCAAAAGCCATCAGCTACCACGAGCGATGTCGCCTCCCGATGTTGCCCACAACAACCGATGGCATTCGGAATGTACTGAGTTTAGCCCCAAGCACATGGCACCTTGCGACGCTACTTGCACGAGGCCTCGTCGTTCCGTTGCAGAAAGCCATCAGCTGCCACGAGCGACGCCAGAAACAACTCACAACTACCGATGGCAATCGACACGTACTGAGTTTAGCCCCATGCGCACGGCACCTTGCGACGCTACTTTCACGAGGACTCGCCGTTCCGTTGCCAAAAGCCATCAGCTGCCACGAGCGATGTCGCCTCCCGATGTTGCCCACAAAACCCGATGGCAATCGGTACGTACTGAGCTTAGCCCCATACGCACGGCTCCTTGCGGCGCTACTTGCACGAGTCTTCACCGTTCCATTTCCAAAAGCCATCAGTCGCCACGAGCGATGTTGACTCCCGATGTTGCCCCCAAAAACCGATTGCAATTGGCACATACTGAGCTTAGCCCCATGTGCACAACACCTTGTAGCACTACTTGCACAAGGCCTTGCCGTTCCGTTGCCAAAATCCATTAGCCAACACGAGCGATGTCGCCCCCCGATGTTGCCTCCAACAACCGATGGCAGTCGGCACGTACTAAGCTTAGCCCCATGCGCACGGCACCTTGTGGCACTTCTTGTAGGACGCTTCGCCGTTCCGTTGCCAAAAGCCATCAGCCACCACGAGCGATGACGCCTCCCGATGTTGCCCACAACAACCGATGGCAATCGACACGTACTGAGCTTAGCCCCATACGCACGACACCTTGTGGCACTACTTGCACGACGCTTCGCCGTTCCGTTGCCAAAAGCCATCAGCTGTCACGAGCGATGTCGCCTCCCGATGTTGCCCACAACAACCGATGGCATTCGGAATGTACTGAGTTTAGCCCCATGCGCATGGCACCTTGCAGCGCTATTTGCACGAGGCCTCGCCGTTCCGTTGCCAAAAGCTATCAGCCGCCACACCGATGTCACCTCCCGATGTTGCACCCAACAACCAATGCCAGCCGGCACGTACTGAGCTTAGCCCCATGCACAGGGCACCTTGCAGCGCTACTTGCAGGACGCTTCGCCATTCCGTTGCCAAAAGCCATCAGCCACCACGAGCGATGTTGCCTCCCGATGTTGCCCTCAACAACCGATGGCATTCGGAATGTGCTGAGTTTAGCCCCATGCGCACGGCACCTTACGGCACTACTTACACGAGGCCTCGCCGTTCCGTTGCCAAAAGCCATCAGCCGCCACGTGCGATGTTGCCTCCCAATGTTGCCCACAACAACCGATGGCAATGTCCTGAGTTGAGCCCCATGCGCATGGCACCTTGCGGCGCTACTTGCATGAGGCCTCGCCGTTCCGTTGCCAAAAGCTATTAGCCGCCACACCGATGTCACCTCCCGATATTGCCCGCAACAATCGATGGCAGTCGGCACGTACTGAGCTTAGCCCCATGCGCACGACACCTTGCGGCGCTACTTCCACGACGCTTCGCCATTCCGTTACCAAAAGCCATCAGCCGCCACGAGCGATGTTGGCACCCGATGTTGCCCACAACAATCGATGGCATTCGGAACGTACTGTGTTTAGCCCCATGCACACGGCACCTTACAGCGCTGCTTGCACGAGGCCTCGCCATTCCGTTGCCAAAAGCTATCAGCCGCCACACCGATGTCACCTCCCGATGTTGCCCCCAACAACCAATGGCAGCCGGCACGTACTGAGCTTAGCCCCATGCGCAGGGCACCTTGCAGGACGCTTCGCCATTCCGTTGCCAAAAGCCATCAGCCACCACGAGCGATGTCGCCTCCTGATGTTGCCCACAACAACCGATGGCATTCGGAATGTACTGAGTTTAGCCCCATGCGCACGGCACCTTACGGCACTACTTACACGAGGCCTCGCCGTTCCGTTGCCAAAAGCCATCAGCCGCCACGTGCGATGTTGCCTCCCAATGTTGCCCACAACAACCGATGGCAATGTACTGAGTTTAGCCCCATGCGTATGGCACCTTGCGGCGCTACTTGCATGAGGCCTCGTCGTTCCGTTGCCAAAAGCTATCAGCCGCCACACCGATGTCACCTCCCGATGTTGCCCGCAACAACCGATGGCAGTCGGCACGTACTGAGCTTAGCCCCATGCGCACGACACCTTGCGGTGCTACTTGCACGACGCTTCGCCATTCCGTTACCAAAAGCCATCAGCCGCCACGAGCGATGTCGCCTCCCGATGTTTCCCACAACAACCGATGGCATTCGGAAGGTACTGTGTTTAGCCCCATGCACACGGCACCTTACGGCGCTGCTTGCACGAGGCCTCGCCATTCTGTTGCCAAAAGCCATCAGCCGCCACAAGCGACGCCAGACACAACTCACAACAACCGATGGCAATCGAAACGTACTAAGTTTAGCCCCATGCGCACGGCACCTTGCGGCGCTACTGGCAACGGAACGGCGAGGTCTCGTGCAAGTAGCGCCGCAAGGTGCCGTGCGCATGGGGCCAAACTTAGTACGTGTCGATTGCCATCGGTTGTTGTGAGTTGTGTCTGGTGTCGCTCGTGGCGGCTGATGGCTTTTGGCAATGGAATGGCAAGGCCTCGTGCAAGTAGCGTCGTAAGGTGCCGTGCGCATGGGGCTATCCACAGTACTTTCCAAATGCCATCGGTTGTAGTGGGCAACATCGGGAGGCGACATCGCTCGTGGCGGCTGATGGCTTTTGGCAACGGAACGGCGAAGCGTCGTGCAGGTAGCGCCGCAAGGTGCCGTGCGCATGGGGCTAAGCTCAGTACGTGCCGACTGCTATCGGTTGTTGCGGGCAACATTGGGAGGTGACATCAGTGTGGCGGCTGATAGCTTTTGTCAACGGAACAGCGAGGCCTCGTGCAAGTAGCGCCGCAAGGTGCCATGCGCATGGGGCTAAACTCAGTACATTCCGAATGCAATCGGTTATTGTAGGCAACATTGGGAGGCGACATCGCTCGTGGCGGCTGATGGCTTTTGCAACATCGGGAGGCAATATCGCTCATGCCAGCTGATGGCTTGTGGCAATGGAACGGTGCGGCCTCATGCAAGTAGCGCCACAAGGTGCCGTGCGCTTGAGGCTATACTCAGTACGTTCCGAATGCCATCGCTTGTTGTGGACAACATCGGGAGGCGACATCACTTATTGCGGCTGATGGCTTTTGGAAACGGAACGGCGAAGCATTGTGCAAGTAGCGCCGCAAGGTGCCGTGCGCATGGGGCTAAACTCAGTACGTGTCGATTGCCATTGGTTGTTGTGAGTTGTGTCTGGCATTGCTCATGGCGGCTGATGGCTTTTGGCAACGGAATGGCGAGGCCTCCTGCAGGTAGCGCCGTAAGGTGCCGTGCGCATGGGGCTATACACAGTACGTGCTGAATGCCATTGGTTGTTGTCGGCAACATCGGGAGGCGACATCGCTCGTGGCGGCTGATGGCTTTTGGCAACGGAACGGCAAAGCATCGTGCAAGTAGCGCCGCAAGGTGTCGTGCACATGGGGCTAAGCTCAGTACGTGCCGACTGCTATAGGTTGTTGCGGGCAACATCGGGAGGTGACATCGGTGTGGCGGCTGATAGCTTTTGGCAACAGAATGGCGAGGCCTCGTGCAAGTAGCGCTGCAAGGTGCCGTGCGTATGGGGCTAAGCTCAGTACGTGCCGATTGCCATCGGTTGGTGTGGGCAACATTGGGAGGCAACATCGCTCGTGGCGGCTGATGGCTTTTGGCAATGGAACGGCGAGGCCTCGTGTAAGTAGTGCCGCAAGGTGCCGTGCGTATGGGGCTAAGCTCAGTACGTGCTGACTGCCATCGGTTGTCGTGGGCAACATTGGGAGGCGACATCACTCGTAGCGGCTGATGGTGTTTGGCAACGGAACGGCGAAGCATCATGCAAGTAGCGCCGCAAGGTGCCGTGTGCATGGGGCTAAGCTCAGTATATACCGACTGCCATCAATTGTTGAGGCCAACATCGGGAGGCGACATCGGTGTGGTGGCTGATAGCTTTTGGAAACGGAACGGCGAGGCCTCGTGCAAGTAGCGCCGCAAGGTGCCATGCGCATGGGGCTAAACTCAGTACGTTCTGAATGCCATCTGTTATTGTGGGCAACATTGGGAGGCGACATCGCTCGCAGCGGCTGATGGTGTTTGGCAAAGGAAAGGCGAAGCGTCGTGCAAGTAGCGCCGCAAGGTGCCATGCGCATGAGGCTAAGCTCAGTACATGCCGACTGCCATCAGTTGTTGGGTGCAATATCGGGAGGCGATATCGGTGTGGCGGCTGATAGCTTTTGGCAATGGAACGGCGAGGTCTCATGCAAGTAGCGCCGCAAGGTGCCGTGCGCATGGGGCTAAACTCTGTACGTTCTGAATGCCATCGATTATTGTGGGCAACATCGGGAGGCGACATCGCTCGTGGTGGTTGATGGCTTTTGGCAACGGAACGGCGAGGCCTTGAGTAAGTAGTGCCGCAAGGTGCCATGCGCATGGGGCTAAGCTCAGTACGTGCCGACTGCCATCGGTTATTGTGGGCAACATTGGGAGGCGACATCGCTCGTAGCGGCTGATGGTGTTTGGCAACGGAACGGCAAAGCGTCGTGCAAGTAGTGCCGCAAGGTGCCGTGCGCATGGGGCTAAGCTCAGTACATGCCGACTGCCATCAGTTGTTGGGGGCAACATCGGGAGGCGACATCGGTGTGGTGGCTGATAGTTTTGTGCAGCGGAATGGCGAGGTCTCGTGCAAGTAGCGCCATAAGGTGCCGTGCGCATGGGGCTATACACAGTACTTTCCAAATGCCATCGGTTGTAGTGGGCGACATCGGGAGGCGACATCGCTCGTGGCGACAGATGGCTTTTGGCAACGGAACGACGAAGCGTCGTGTAAGTAGCGTCGCAAGGTGTCTGCGCATGGGGCTAAGCTCAGTACCTACCGACTGCTATCGGTTGTTGCGGGCAACATCAGGAGGTGACATCGGTGTGGCGGCTGATAGCTTTTGTCAACGGAACAGCGAGGCCTCGTGCAAGTAGCGCCGTAAGGTGCCGTGCGCATTGGGCTAAACACAGTACGTTCCGAATGCCATTGGTTGTTGTCGGCAACATCGAGAGGCGACATCACTCGTGGCGGCTGATGGCTTTTGGCAACGGAACGTCAAAGTGTCGTGCAAGTAGCGCCGCAAGGTGTCGTGCGCATAGGGCTAAGCTCAGTATGTGCCGACTGCTATCGGTTGTTGCGGGCAACATCGGGAGGTGACATCGGTGTGGCGGCTAATGGCTTTTGGCAACGGAACGGCGAGGCCTCGTGCAAGTAGCGCCGCAAGGTGCCATGCACATGGGGCTAAACTCAGTACGTTCTGCATGCCATCGGTTGTTGTGGGCACCATCGGGAGGCGACATCGCTCGTGGTGGCTGATGGCTTTTGGCAACGGAACGGCGAAGCGTCGTGCAAGTAGTGCCGCAAGGTGCTGTGCGTATGGGGCTAAGCTCAGTACGTTCTGAATGCCATCGATTTTGTGGGTAACATTGGGAGGCGACATCGCTCGTGGCGGCTGATGGCTTTTGGCAACAGAACAGCGAAGCATCGTGCAAGTAGCGTTGCAAGGTGCCGTGCGTATGGGGCTAAGCTCAGTACGTGCCGATTGCCATCGGTTGGTGTGGGCAACATCGGGAGGCAACATCGCTAGTGGCGGCTGATGGCTTTTGGCAATGGAACGGCGAGGCCTCGTGTAAGTAGTGCCGCAAGGTGCCGTGCGCATGGGGCTAAGCTCAGTACGTGCTGACTCCCATCGGTTGTCGTGGGCAACATTGGGAGGCGACATCGCTCGTAGCGGCTGATGGTGTTTGGCAACGGAACGGCGAAGCATCATGCAAGTAGCGCCGCAAGGTGCCGTGCGCATGGGGCTAAGCTCAGTATATACCGACTGCCATCAGTTGTTGAGGCCAACATCGGGAGGCGACATCGGTGTGGCGGCTGATAGCTTTTGGAAACGAAACGGCGAGGCCTCGTGCAAGTAGCGCCGCAAGGTGCCATGCACATGGGGCTAAACTCAGTACGTTCTGAATGCCATCTGTTGTTGTGGGCAACATTGGGAGGCGACATCGCTCGCAGCGGCTGATGGTGTTTGGCAACGGAACGGCGAAGCGTCGTGCAAGTAGCGCCGCAAGATGCCGTGCGCATGGGGCTAAGCTCAGTACATGCCGACTGCCATCAGTTGTTGGGGGCAACATCTGGAGGCGACATCGGTGTGGCGGCTAATAGTTTTTGGAAACGGAACGGCGAGGTATCGTGCAAGTAGCGCCGCAAGGTGTTGTGCGCATGGGGCTAAACTCCGTATGTGCCGAGTGCCATCGGTTGTTGGGGGCACAGCTACTAGTAGTCAGCAGCATGACTCAAAAAATGCGGAGATAAGACGATCGGAAGTCTCTAAAATTCCAGAGCTAGAAGGTGACGTTGAGAAACACCTAAAAACTCATAACAGTTTATTAAATACAGTTGCAGGAAGCAGCACAGCTAGCAGTTCATCTGCAAAGAACAAAGAAGAATTTGCTATAGATGAAAAGACGTATAAGTTTTTACATCTAGCTGTAAATATTTTACTTCCAGGTGTTAATTCTATTCCTGACATTTTCCAGTATAATACTAATGATTTATCTATATTCTTATCGTTTATTGCTATTGAATAATTGGCACTTATTATAAATTTAAATTTTTGATATATGAGATTTCCTTTTATTGCACTTATTATGCTTTTTTCTATAGGTTGTATTATTCTATCATCTGCTAAATATATTTCTATAGGGGTATCTATTCCTTCCCTAAAACATGCTTTTATTAGTATTTCAGTTCCTCCTAAGTGTACATATTTAATTGGGTTTTTTGCTTTTATATCTTGTATTTCTTTGTTTATTATTCTTTTGTTTATTATTGGTATTTTGGCCTTTCCTTTTGTATATTTACAGTCAATTATATGTTCTTTTTGGCTAACTACATAGTATTCTTCTTTTTGTCTTTTAAACCAATTTTTTATTGTAGGTACTTCAAATATTTTTTCGACACTGAGGTCTAATTCTTTTCCTTTTATTTGTTCAAATATATTATTATCAAATATAATTTTTTGTTCTGAGGATTCTTCATCTTTATATTCTTCACGTGTTATTACTTCTATTTCTTTTTCAGTCATTGGATTTCATTATCTTCTTTAGTTATCTCATTTTCTATTTCTTCTTCTGTATCTGATATTTCGTATATACTATCTTCACTGTCTATTTCATAATCTATATATTCCATTTGCATATATTCTTCATCATCAATTATGATTTCGGTTATTTGCTTTTTCTTTAGGTTTCTAGGTGCTTTACAGTCTTTAGCTATATGTCCTAATTTTTCACAGTTATAACAAGTACATTCTGTTGGTTTCTTTTTTGGTCTAAATGATCTTTTAGTCTGATAATCTTTTATATAGTATCTTTTTCTTGGTTTTTTATTTTTATATTTTGATCTATATTTATTATATTTCTTCTTTTTCCATTTTTTATTATTATATTTATCTGTACATCCAAATTGTGGTGCTGTTTTATTTTTACAACATTTTAAGTTTTTTATTAATGTTTTTTCTATTTTTGTTTCTTCGTTATATTTTTCACATAATTGTGCAAACCATTGTTGTAGAAATTTTATCCTAGCTCCTAAAGTATCTGTTACTCCTGCTTCATTCCAATCTTTTATTATTTTAGAATTAAAAGGTTCTGGTAATTTTGTGAAATATAATTTTCTTATTTCTTTGCCTTCTTCTGTATTATATGTTCCTTTATAATAATATTCTTTAAATGCACAAGTATATTCATCTATATAGCACATATTACATATTGCTAATTTTGTTATTAGGTTTCTATTTACTTGTTTTTCCTTATTTTGTTCTTCAATTTCTGTAGTCATACTACTAAATTCGTTTCTTATGGCTATTTCATATTTGTATAATATTTCTATATTTGTTGTTGCTAATTCACCATTGAATTTTTTATTACTTCTTAAGGTATCTATACTTTCTTTTGTTAAATTATGCAACCATAATTTTACTGTTCCTATGAGTGTTCTTTCTATATATCCTGGTGTTTCTGCCATTCCTATTTTATTATCTACCAATTATTTAGATATATATCCTATCCATAGTTGGATTGTTTTATTTATATCTACTACGCAATCTAAATCTAAAAAATTATATTGTTCTGATATTGGTTTTGGTGTCCATTTTCTATTTAATCTACTATCCCATAGCGTATTATTTCTATCAAATTGTTCATAGTTAACCGTATAATAATTTGGGTTTATTCCTTTTGGATTTTTTACACCTGATGTACTAGGTTTTTCTTCCATATTTACATCTCCTGTATTTATTTCTACATTTTTTATTTTTTCTATATTTTCTAAAAGTTCTGTATATGTTTCACTTATTTCACTTGGTTCTAACTTTTGGTCGTCTATATTGTTATCTATTTCTTCAATTCTAGGAATTTCTTCTGGTTGTAATATTTGTTTAAATTTATTTATCTCATCTGTTAATTCTATTTCTTTATTCTTTTCTCTTTGCTTATTTTCATATAGTGTTTTTAACATGTTTAATTCTTTTTCTAATGCTATAATTTTTGTGTTTTTAGTTTCTTCTAATTGTTGTATTTCCCTGTTTGCTTGATTTTTGATATTTTTAATTTCTTTTTTCTTATCAATTTCTTCATTTTCTTTACTTATTCTTGTCATAGCTGTCAAGCTATCTTCTAATCTTGCTGTTTCTTTTTCTATCATTAGGTATAATTGGTCTCCTATTTTTTTATATCTTCTGCCTAAATTTGAAAATATTATTTTTATTTTCAATCCATCTTGGTTTTCATATGTCTTTTCATCTATAGCAAATTCTTCTTTGTTCATTTTTAACCTATAGCTCTGATACCATTTATTGAGGATCTTAGAAATTTCATTTATAATTTAGTCAAATGTAAAAGCTTTTTCATAATATTCTTTTTGTAGTGAAATTAATCTAATTATTTCTTTTAAGCTTTCTAATATATATTCTATATATTCTATATCTTGGGTTCTTTGGTATTCTTCTATATTAGTTTTTACTAAATTTGTCAGTAGTTTTATGCTGTCGGTAGTTTGTTGCCAATATTGTAGGTATATATTATTCATTATGTGTTATCAGAATATAGATCTAATTCATATAAGTCTATTTCTGGTATAATTAATTCTGTCCAATTTTGATCCATTATTTCTATTATTTCAAAAGTAAGTAATTTCTCATAGATTATTCTTCTTACATCATTATCAATATTTTTTAGTATATATAATATAAGTATTTTATAGCTAAGATCATCATTTATTAAGTAAGTGTTCATTTTATCATATGATTTGCTAAACATATTCCTTTTAATCTCTATGTCTATTATCCTTATTCATCATATTATAATAAGTTATTTTGATCATCTTTTCTGGTCACTACCATGATTTTCTGCTTCAATCAGTTACCCTAACAGCGCTTCAACTTTGTTTACTCCCCTAAACGGCCTCCTGCCTACCGGTTTCAACCTTAGGATGCATAGTCTGGGCTTACCTACTCTTAGCATATTTTCATGGCAAACTTTCTCAAGATGATTTCTATAACAGTACTATTATATGATGGATAATTATAATTTACATATTAGAGATTATCAGGAATATAATAATTTAGCTACTCATAATTATAATATGACATACCTATTTTTGTAGGTTCTTGATATCTCCTTGTTGATTCATAGCTTTCATATCTTCTTGTTGGTCCATAGCTTTCCTGTTTTTGTAGGTTCTTTATATCTCCTTGTTGATTCATAGCTTTCATATCTTCTTGTTGGTCCATAGCTTTCCTGTATTTTTATCTTTTAGTATATCTAGAGAGTAAGAGAAGAGAGAAGTCTTTGGATGCCTGAATATGCAGCCTGTCTTTTATTCATAATCGAAGGGCTATTTAAAGATTACAAAATGACTCTTACTATTCATGAACGACCTTTACTATTCATGAGACTGACTCTTACTATTCATGAACGACCTTTACTGTTCATGAGACTGACTCTTACTTTTTGTAAAGTAAAGAACTATTTACTTTACGACTTTTACAAAAAACAAAATAACATTAAAGAAAAGAAAAGAATCTAATAAATCTTTTACTTTATCTTGTCTGCCATAGTTTTTGTCGTTTTAGCTTGTCGTCTTCTTCTCGATTATTCCAGTTGTACGTCTGGAACAATGTTATCTTCTCCTTTGCATTTTGAGCATATGTGGTCTGGGTATTTGTGACTGATTAGTTTGCAATATCTTGTTAACAGTTCTGGAGAGATGAAATTCGTCCTTATAGCTCTTGTGATTGTAGGTTGTTCTGGTTTTAAAAGACTTAAGACCCATTGTCTTAATTCTTCCATATCTGCTTCTCGTATCTCTCTGCAATTTGAATATATCATTGTTTGTTCTCTTGAATAATAACTCCAAATCGCATTCTGGTTTAGGTAGTTGTTTGCTAGTTCATTTAGTATAGTGGATATTCCAATAATCCTTTTATTTGCATAAAAGTCTGGAATATCTATTTTTTCTATCTCTTCTTGTTCTTCTATTCTTTCTGGTATGAGCATTTCTCTTGTAAGTCCGATCTTGATAACTTGTATGATAGGCTTTATTTCTTCATATAATATCTCTGCTGTAGCTGAATAAAATCGTATATAGAATAACGTTCCTTTAGTTATTCTTCTGTATTGCATAAATGCTCTGTGTAACTCAGGTATGGTAGCTATCTCCTGTCCTGTTTGTGTATATACAGTACCTAGTAATCCATAATTGTAGCAGGTGGCTATTAGTTTTGCACTTGTATTTGGTAGTGCTATTAATTTATTGTATCCTGTTAGATAATGGGTAATATAATCTTCATTTGGATTCTGGGTAGTTTGGGATCTTGGGTTTTTGTTTAAAAAGTTTTGTATTTTGTGTATATTGTCTATATATGTACGGGTTATATGGTTATATATCTTCTTGGCTTGGTTCAGACTTTCTTTGTAGGTATTTATCTATGGTGGTAGGAATATTTCGTTCTGGGTATTTTGGATTTTCTGCACGAATAGTTTTTAAAATAAATTGTTCATATTTATGTTTGTATATCTAGGTTTAATTTCTTCCTTCTTCTTTGCAGATGAATTGCTAGCTGTGCTGCTTCCTGCAACTGTATTTAACAAACTGTTATGAGTTTTTAGGTGTTTCTCAACGTCACCTTCTAGCTCTGGAATTTTAGAGACTTCCGATCGTCTTATCTCCGCATTTTTTGAGTCATGCTGCTGACTACTAGTTGTTTTTCTTATTATCTGTATCTCTTCTTCCATACTTTCCACTTTATTACAAAGTGTAGTCATGGCTAAGAGTAGATTTTCCATTGTATTATCTGGGTCAGTTTGGGTAGCTTTGTCTTGACAAGTAATCTGCAACAACATTCTTGTTAGTAGTGATTATTTCAATTGTAAATGTAAAGTTTAATATATTTAATACCAGTCTGCGTATTTCTTTTGTTGTAACTGAATCTTGTACCTTTCTGGTTATCCACCATTTTACTTGGGCATTATCTGTTCTTACAATAAATCTATTGTAAACTATATATGGTTCAAATGCTAATAAACATTTATATAGTGCAAATAATTCTTTTCTATTTATTTCCCATTTTTCTTGTGGTTCAGTATAAGATCCTGAATAATACCTGCAATGATATTCTATTTTTTCTTTATCATATTTATATTTAAGAACTCCTCCATAACTATGAGTACTCGAATCTGTTTCTACAATATAAGTAAATTTCTTATTTTCATCTGGGAAGTATAGTTTTGGTAGTTTCTTACACAATATTTTAATCTTCCTTATTTGTTCCTTATTTTTTTCATCGAACTCATATTCTACATCTTTTTTTAGTTTCTTTTGTAAAGGTTTTAGGTTTTCTGCTAAATTAGGTATATATTCTCTTACCTGATTTACTAATCCTAAAAATAATTGTAATTTCTTTTTTGTATCTATGTTTTCATCAAGATTGATTATTTTTTGTACTATGTGTGTTTGCATTTTTATTCCATTTTTATCTATTTGTATTCCTAAAAATTCTATCTGATTTTTCATAATTTCTGCTTTGGTTTTGCTTAAGCTTATACCAGAGTTTTCTATAATATGTATGAATTTTTCTAATAATTTTATATGTTCATCTTGTGTTCTTGAATATAGTAATATATCATCTATATATACTATACAATTCTCTAGTTGGTTAAAATAATTATCCATAAAATGTTGGTATCTTCCTGGTGCATTTTTATATCCAAATGGTAAAATATTCCATTCATAAAATCCTTGTGGTACTGTAAATGCTGTTAGTTTTTTAGATTCATCTTCTAGTTTTAGATGGTAAAATCCTGATTTACAGTCGAATTTACTAAAGTAATTATATCCTTGGATTTGTCTTATTTTTAATATCTTGTTAGGTATTGGGTAATTATATGTTTTAGTTTTTGCATTTAAATTTCGGTAATCTATAACCATTCTACTTTTTCCTCTTTTTTGTTCACTATGTTTATTTACTATAAATGCTGGACTTGTATGTTTACTATTACTTTCTTGTATATACTTGTTATCTAATAATTCTTTTATATGCATTTTAAATTCTGCTAAATCATCAAAGTTATATTTTAAGGGTTTTTGTGTTATTATACTATTTTCTTCTATTAATTCTATTTTTATTTTTGTCTTATGTTTATTCCATCCTTTTAGAGGGTTATCATTATATAATATTTCTAATTCATTCTGGATTATTTTTACTTTGTCTATTATAAATATGATAATTTCTAATTGGGTAGTTGTATTTTTACTTATATTTTCTAATTTTTGTGTGATTTTTTCATTTCCTCGTATCCATTCTGTAGTTTTTCGTTGTTTATTGTTTACCCTTTTTGCTCCCACTTTATTTTTACATGGTGTGGTAAACCACCAGTTGTTTTTGTTATTATGTGTGGGTATAATTTTTCTAAAAATGGCATTCCTAGTAACATATCTTTCGTAGTAAATTCAAAGTTATATATTTCTTCTATAATTAATATTTTATCCCATATTTGTATTTTTACATTCTTGGCTTTATAGTTAATCATACTTCCTTCATTATTAAATCCTGTTACTACCATAGGTGTTTTTAATTTTTCTCATTTATCCGTTGGTAAACAATTATATTTACATATATTAGCTTCTGCCCCTGTATCTATCATTGGTGTATAGTATCTCTTATAATATCCTTCTACTATGATTTTTGCGAGTATATATATTTTCATTCTTCTGTCCTTTTTATTATTATTAGATTATTCTTCTTACATCATTATTGATATTACTTGTGCAAAGATTACTTTTTCTAACCATTTTATTCCTAGTGTAATATTTTCATTTTCGTTTTCTTGATATATTTTAAATTGTATTATTAGAGGTATTCCTCCAATAATTATTTCTTTTTCTGTTATTTCTTCATTTATTATTAATTCTTTAGGTAATTCAGGGCATAATTGTTCAGTAGTTATTATTTCAGTTTCTGTTACTAATTCTCTTGTAATATAGTTTTCTTCTTGTCCTGTATTTATTAATATTTGATATTTTCTTTGTTCCATGATTCCAGTTATATAATAGTGGTATGTATTTATTTTTTCTTTTGTGTTTCTATTTAAATTTTTTGGGATTATATACTCTCTTCTTGATGTACTTATCCTTGATGATGTTGGTGTTTCATAAGTTAATTGGTTTGGTATACTTGATGTACTTAATCTTTCTTTTACTATTTCTAAATCTTCTTCCATGTCAATTTCTTTATAGCTATATTCATTATTGTCAATAACTGTAACTATTCTTTCAAAC
The DNA here is from genome assembly GCF_000390325.3 of Nicotiana tomentosiformis. Lineage (NCBI taxonomy): Eukaryota > Viridiplantae > Streptophyta > Magnoliopsida > Solanales > Solanaceae > Nicotiana > Nicotiana tomentosiformis. The sequence goes on along the minus strand of NC_090819.1, from coordinate 396,079 downwards.
GGGTTTTCTATTTTGATTTTATTAATTTTATTTTTTGCTGCTATTTTATGTTTTGTTGTTAAGACGTATAAGTTTTTACATCTAGCTGTAAATATTTTACTTCTGGGTATTATAGAAAGTTTGTGTAGGGGTTCTCTACTCTTGCCTCTCCATTGACTAAATTGACGTACAAGGTAGTTAAGTTCCAATGGTCCTTGTGAAAAGAGCTTCTAGAAGTTGAAATCAAGATTGATTACAACACCGATGTTGACCGTACCAGAAGGTACATATAGGTTTGTGGTATATTGTGATGCTTCAAGAATCGGATTAGGGTATGCATTGATGCAACATGGCAAGATGATCGCTTATACTTCTAGGCAGCTCAAAAATCATGAGAAGAACTATCAAACACATGACTTAGAACTCGTGACGGTGGTTTTTGCAGTGAAGATTTGGCGTCATTATTTGTATGGGGTCCATGTGAATATATTCACGGACTATAAGAGCCTTCAATATATTTTCAAACAAAAGGAATAGAATCTAAGGCAAAGAAGATGGCTTGAGTTACTCAAGGACTACGACACCAATATTCTATATCATCCGGCGAAGGCTAATGTCGGGGCGGATACACTTAGCCAAAAGTCCATGGGTAGTTTGGCTCACTTAGAGACACATCAAAGTTCGTTGGCTAAGGAACTTCACCGGTTTTCTAGTATTGGAGTTTTTCTTGGGGACTCTAGTGAAGGAGGAGTAATTGTGAAAAATATGGCCGAATCATCGCTTGTTGTGGAAGTCAAGGAGAAGCAATATGACGATCCGTTGTTGGTACAGTTGAAGGAGGAAATTCATAAACATAAGACTATGGTTTTTTCACTTGGCCTGGATGATTGTATGCTAAGGTACCAAGGGCGATTATGTGTTCTTGATGTAGATGGTCTTTGGGAAAGAATCATGATCGAGGCTCACACTTCCAGGTATTCCGTGCATCCATGCTGTACAAAGATGTACCATGATCTTAAGGAAGCCTACTAGTGGAATGAAATGAAAAGGAATGTAATAGAATTTGTGGCAAGATGTCCACATTGTCAACAAGTAAAGGCCGAACATCAAAAGTCTGGTGGGTTGGCACAGAACATAGAAATTCCAATGTGGAAATGGGAGATGATCAATATGGATTTTGTGGTGGGACTACCTCGCATGCCTCACAAGTTCAACTAGATTTAGGTGATTGTGGACCGACTTACCAAATCGGCACACTTCTTACTTGTTAAGGCTACCAACACCGTGAAACAGTATGCTCAGTTGTATATGAAGGAAATAGTCAGGTTGCATGGCACTCCAGTTTCTATTATCTCCGATCGAAGGGCACATTTCACAACTAACTTTTTGAGGAAATATCAGCAAGGTTTGGGTAATCAGGTGAATCTTAGTACAACTTTCCATCCACAGATCGACAAGCATGCAGAGCGGACCATTCAGATGCTTGAGGGTATGTTGCGTGCTTTTGTTATCGATTTTAAGGGTAGCTGGGATGATCACTTGCCACTCATAGAATTTTCCTACAACAACAGTTATCATGATAACATTCAGATGGCGCCATTCGAGGCTTTATATGGTAGGAGATGTTGATCTCCTATTGGGTGGTTCGAGATTGGGGAAGCAGAGTTGATAGGGCCCGAACTCGTGCATCAAGCTATGTTGGTTTCCCCCATGAGGCAGAGTTAAGATCTTTAAGGAATTGTTGAAAATTGCCCAAAGCCATCAGAAGTCCTATCAGGATGTACGTCGTAGGGAATTGGTGTTCCAAGAGGATAATTGGGTATTCTTAAAAGGTTTCCCCCATGAAGGGTGTAATAGGATTTGGTAAGAAAGGAAAATACAGTCTGAGTTATGTTTGACCATATAGAATCATTCAGAGGATTGGTCAGGTGGCTTACAGGCTAGAACTACCTCTAGAGATGTCTTTAGTGCACTCGGTGTTTCATGTATCCATGTTGAAGAAGTTGGTTGGAGATCTATCGCTTATTGTTCCAGAGGAGACTATAGAGGTTAATGAGGAATTGACTTATGAAGAGATTTCAGTTACCATTCTTGATAGGCAAGTCTGAATGCTGAGAAACAAATAGATCGCCTTCGTGAAAGTGTTATGGTGAAAGCAACAGGTCGAAGAGGCCACCTGGGAAGCCGAGGAAGATATGAAGAAGGCATATGTCATATTCTTGGGTCATGTCGTCGACAGAGAAGGACTTAAGGTTGATCCGCAGAATATCGCAGTTGTGAAGAATTGGCCGAGGACTACAACACCGATAGAGATTTGCAGATTCTTTGGTTTAGCTGGGTATTATAGAAAGTTTGTGTAGTGGTTTTCTACTCTTTCCTCCCCATTGACTAAATTGACGTAGAAGGTAGTTAAGTTCCAATGGTCCTTGTGAAAAGAGCTTCTAGGAGTTGAAATCAAGATTGATTACAACACCGATGTTGACCCTACCAGAAGGTACATATAGGTTTGTGGTATATTGTGATGCTTCAAGAATCGGACTAGGGTATGCATTGATGCAATATGGCAAGATGATCGCTTACACTTCTAGGCAGCTCAAAAATCATGAGAAGAACTATCCAACACATGACTTAGAACTCGCGACGGTGGTTTTTGCAGTGAAGATTTGGCGTCATTATTTGTATGGGGTCCATGTGAATATATTCACGGACTATAAGAGCCTTCAATGTATTTTCAAACAAAAGGAATAGAATCTAAGGCAAAGAAGATGGCTTGAGTTACTCAAGGACTACGACAGCAATATTCTATATCATCCGGCGAAGGCTAATGTCGGGGCAGATACACTTAGCCAAAAGTCCATACGTAGTTTGGCACACTTAGAGACCCAGCAAAGGCCGTTGGCCAAGGAAGTTCACCGGTTGGCTAGGTTTGGAGTTCGACTTGCGGACTCTAGTGAAGGAGGAGTAATGGTGCAAAATATGGCAGAATCATCGCTTGTTGTGGAAGTCAAGGGGAAGCAGTAGGACGATCCGTTATTGGTACAGTTCAAGGAGGGAATTCATAAACATAAGACCATGGCTTTTTCTCTTAGCATGGATGATTGTATGCTAAGGTACCATGGGTGATTATGTGTTCATGATGTAGAAGGTCTTTGGGAAAGACTCATGATCGAGGCTCACACTTCCAAGTATTTCATGCATCTAGGTTGTACAAACATGTACCATGATCTTAAGGAAGTCTACTGGTGGAACTATATAAAGAGGAATGTAGCGGACTTTGTGGCAATATGTCCACATTATCAACAAGTAAAGGCCGAATATCAAATGTCCGGTGGGTTGGCACAAAACATAGAAATTCCGATGTGGAAATCGGAGATGATCATTATAGAATTTGTGGTGGGACTACCTCGCATGCCTCACAAGTTCGACTAGATTTCGGTGCTTTTGGACCGACTCACAAAATTAGCAGTATGCTCATTTGTATATGATGTAAATAGTCAGGTTGCATGGAACTCTAGTTTCTATTATCTCCGATCGAAGGTCACATTTCACAACTAACTTTTGGAGGAAAGTTCAGCAAGGTTTGGGTACTCAAGTGAATCTTAGTATAACTTTCCATCCACAGACCAACGAGCATGCAGAGCGGACCATTCAGACACTTGAGGGTATGTTGCGCGCTTGTGTTCTCGACTTTAAGTAGCTGGGATGATCACTTGCCACTCATAGAATTTGCCTACAACAACAGTTATCGTGATAGTATTCAGATGGCGCCTTTCGAGGCTCTATATGGTAGGAGATGTAAATCTCCTATTGGGTATTTCAAAATTGGGGAAGCGGAGTTGGTAGGGCCTGAATTCGTGCATCAAGCTATGAAGAAGGTTAAGATAATTAAGGAATGGTTGAAAACTGCCCAAAGCCGTCAGAAGTCCTATCGGGGTGTACGTCGTAGGGAATTGGTGTTCCAAGAGGATGATTGGGTATTCTTTAAGGTTTCCCCCATGAAGGGAGTAATACTATTTGGTAAGATAGGAAAATAGAGTCCGAGTTATGTCTGACAATACAGAATTATTCAAAGGATTGGTCAGGTGGATTACAGGTTAGAACTCCCTTTAGAGATGTCTTTAGTGCACCCGATGTTTCATGTATCCATGTTGAAGAAGATGGTTGGAGATCTGTCGCTTATTGTTCTAGTGCAGACTATAGAGGTTAATGCGGAATTGACTTATGAAGAGATTCTAGTTACCCTTCTTGATAGGCAAGTCCGAATGCTGAGAAACAAATAGATTGCCTTCATAAAAGTGTTATGGTGAAAGCAACAGGTCGAAGAGGCCACCTGGGAAGCCGAGGAAGAGATGAAGAAGGCATATGTCATATTCTTGGGTCATTTCGTCGACAGAGAAGGACTTAAGGTTGATCCGCAGAATATCGCAGTTGTGAAGAATTGGCCGAGGACTACAACACCGATAGAGATTTGCAGATTCTTTGGTTTAGCTGGGTATTATAGAAAGTTTGTGTAGTGGTTTTCTACTCTTTCCTCCCCATTGACTAAATTGACGTAGAAGGTAGTTAAGTTCCAATGGTCCTTGTGAAAAGAGCTTCTAGGAGTTGAAATCAAGATTGACTACAACACCGATGTTGACCCTACCAGAAGGTACATATAGGTTTGTGGTATATTGTGATGCTTCAAGAATTGGACTAGGGTATGTATTGATGCAACATGGCAAGATGATTGCTTACACTTCTTGGCAGCTCAAAAATCATGAGAAGAACTATCTAACACATGACTTAGAACTCACGACGGTGGTTTTTGCAGTGAAGATTTGGCGTCATTATTTGTATGGGGTCCATGTGAATATATTCACGGACTATAAGAGACTTAAATGTATTTTCAAACAAAAGGAATAGAATCTAAGTCAAAGAAGATGGCTTGAGTTACTCAAGAACTATGACACCAATATTCTATATCATCCGAGGAAGGCTAATGTCGGGGCGGATACTCTTAGCCAAAAATCCATAGGTAGTTTGGCACACTTAGGGACAAATCAAATGCCGTTGGCCAAGGGAGTTCACCGGTTGGCTAGTTTTTGAGTTCTTCTTGTGAACTCTAGTGAAGGAGGAGTAACTGTGCAAAATATGGCAGAATCATCGCTTGTTGTGGAAGTCAAGGGGAAGCAGTAGGACGATCCGTTATTGGTACATTTGAAGGAGGGAATTCATAAAAATAAGACCATGGCTTTTTCTCTTAGCATGGATTATTGTATGCTAAGGTACCAAGAGTGATTATGTGTTCATGATGTAGATGGTCTTTGGGAAAGAATCATGATCGAGGCTCACACTTCCAAGTATTCCGTCCATCTAGGTTGTACAAAGATGTACCATGATCTTAAGGAAATCTATTGGTGGAACGATATAAAGAGGAATGTAGCGGACTTTGTGGAAATATGTCCACATTATCAACAAGTAAAGGCCGAATATCAAAAGTCCGGTGGGTTGGCACAGAACATAGAAATTCTGATGTGGAAATGGGAGAGGATTAATATGGAATTTGTGGTGGGACTACCTCGCATGCCTCACAAGTTCGACTAGATTTCGGTGCTTTTGGACCGACTCACAAAATTAGCAGTATGCTCATTTGTATATGAAGTAAATAGTCAGGTTGCATGGCACTCTAGTTTCTATTATCTCCGATCGAAGGTCATATTTCACAACTAACTTTTGGAGGAAAGTTCAGCAAGGTTTGGGTACTCAAGTGAATCTTAGTACAACTTTCCATCCACAGACCAACGAGCATGCAGAGCGGACCATTCAGATGCTTGAGGGTATACTGCGCGCTTGTGTTCTCGACTTTAAGTAGCTGGGATGATCACTTGCCACTCATAGAATTTGCCTACAACAACAGTTATTGTGATAGTATTCAGATGGCGCCTTTTGAGGCTCTATATGGCAGGAGATGTAAATCACCTATTGGGTATTTCGAAATTGGGGAAGCGGAGTTGGTAGGGCCTGAATTCGTGCATCAAGCTGTGGAGAAGGTTAAGATAATTAAGGAATGGTTGAAAACTGCCCAAAGCCGTCAGAAGTCCTATCGGGGTGTACGTCGTAGGGAATTGGTGTTCCAAGAGGATGATTGTGTATTCTTTAAGGTTTCCCCCATGAAAGGTGTAATACGATTTGGTAAGATAGGAAAATAGAGTCCGAGTTATGTCTGACCATACAGAATTATTCAAAGGATTGGTCAGGTGGATTACATGTTAGAACTCCCTTTAGAGATGTCTTTAGTGCACCTGATGTTTCATGTATCCATGTTGAAGAAGATGGTTGGAGATCTGTCGCTTATTGTTCTAGTGGAGACTATTGAGGTTAATGCGGAATTGACTTATGAAGAGATTCTAGTTACCATTCTTGATAGGCAAGTCCGAATGCTGAGAAACAAATAGATTACCTTCATGAAAGTGTTATGGTGAAAGCAACAGGTCGAAGAGTCCACCTGGGAAGCCGAGGAAGAGATGAAGAAGGCATATCCTCATTTGTTTGAGTAGCTATGTAGTTGTGTCCATGAAAAATGTTAAAATCTATCTTTTCTACAAATTATGTTTCCCATGTACAGCTTATGTTAAGGATACTCTTTTTTAATGTAATGTTTATGGCATTGTGGCCGGTATTGTTTCCATGTTATTTTACATCATTGTGTTGTGGTCATGCTGTTAGGACTTGTTCTGGGATTCTCTGGCAGGTGGATAGGCCCAATTACAGGGGAGACTCTTGCAAAAGTTTTGAAAATTCAGGGAGTTAGGAAAGAATTTGGAACCGCTGGTGTGAGAAGTAATGGTGGCGGTCATATTGGATGCTAATTGCGGATTTTGACCCTCATTTGAGGACGAATGATCCTAAGAGGGGAAGGATGTGAGGCCCTGTAAAAAATCACCTAAAACCTGGGGTTATGGGGAGTTGAAGAAAAAATTGTTGCATAACAAGGCATTTATACGATCCATTATGCGGCTGCAGAACTTCTCCGCTGACCGCAGATCCGCCGCAGAGTGAAGCAGATAAATGGGATAAATTTGGAGGTTGTTTTGCGGTCAAATATACGACTGCATAATCGTTTCATGGGCCGCACATCCGTCGCAGAACCAAAATGAGGATTTTCGAAGGGAGATTCTACGGCCCATTATGTGGCCGCATAATTGATATGCGGGCCGCGGACTGGACCAGAGCAGCCCAATTTTTGGGACCGTTGTTGCGGTCCATGTTGCAGGCCGCAGACCTGATCTTCGGTGCACTCTACGACCGTAGAGTTTAGTTCGGAGGGTGCATTTTCTAATTTTTAAAATCCGACCCCATTTGATTAAAAGCCATTGGGTCTCGTTTCAAAGGCAAAGATCTTCAATTTTAGAGTGAGGGGAGTTCTTTAGAGAGAGAGGAGGAAGCCCTAAGTACTTTGTTCATCAACCCTTGCTTAAGCTTTGAAATTCAACAAGTAAAAATTGCAAGGTCTTCATCCAAGAGGTAAGGTTCTACACTCTAGCCCTCAATTTCGGGATTGGACTAAAAGTAGGTAATGAGAAGTGTGATTCTTAAGTATTATTTATGCATGCATGTACCATCAAGGTTGGTGGGAAGTTTATTGAGCTAAAATGGGTAAAAATTGGGTTGTGGGATTAAGGAATCCACCATAGGAGAACCGTGAAACCTTAATGCACACCTAGTGCTTGATAAAATACTAAAATGAGCTGAAACCCTGAATATCTTCCTAATTATGGTTCAAATTTGCCATGTTTCAAATAGATTGAAGTCGCAAGTATTCCTGGATCATTGTAGTAATGTAAGGAAGCACTAGCGAGGTATGTTGGATAAACTCCTATTGTAGAATCAATTTCCGTGATATCCTCGTAAGTTGCGATTATGGTTGGCTCAATTTCTTATTTCTCATGTTTTGAGTCCTTCCTAATAAAATTGATTATTCTAAAATAAGTATTGTGTTGAAAGATGTATGCACTCAAAATGTATTCCAAATGTTCCTATCATATCATGATTCCCTCCGAGAATGTAATCTAGTATGATCAATGTACAAAAGGTCTTGTGATTTAAAATTATGTTTCAATTGCAAGTTAGTATACCTAATTGCCCATATGTGTATTTAAAGTCTTGATTTGAAATTCACTTATTGATGATAATCCATGGTAATGCTTGAATGTTATAGGGGTGAGTATGAAATATGAAATACGGTCGACGTGCCGAGAATAATATTACAATTATGGCCGCTAGTGCCAATGAAATGGGAATATGTGTGAAAGATTATGAAGTGAGTTGTAAATCCTTAAAATAATACATGGTTTGGGAGTATCGTTTATTCATCGAGAAATGGTAGGTCAAAATAACCTAACCCCGAAACTACACATGCCAATGTAGGAGTGATTGAGGGGTAAATCCCCGTGTTGATTTGATGAGATTATTTTCCCCTTATATGGGATGAGATTGATGCGTTGGGATATTTCTCCTTAAATGAGATGAAATTATTTCTAGCGAGATTTGATATGATGTCGACCCAAACAGAATTGTGGTGAGATGGCTTAGCCGATCGTGCATAGATCGGACGCCATGTAGCACACATGGTGGTGTTGTAATTGGATGTTTCGAGGAGAGACAGCTTACCTGATCGGGCTGAGATCGGACTTCGTGCTAAAAGCTGGCACATGGTGGTGTATTAGAACTAAAGATCTCCCAACTTAAAAATATTGAAACTTACCTAAAATGTATCTTTTTCTTAAGCTGGCACTTTAATACTGTTTAAGGATCTCGTTGATTTCATGTTTCCTTCTCATTTTACCGTTACTCATTCAATTGAAAGGGTGTTTAGTTTTACACATTAGTATTATTCCATATCTACTAACGTCCCATTTGTCGGGGGTGCTGCACCTTTAATGGATGTAGGTGGTTCCACATCAGGCGGTATTGATCAGTGGTAGCAGTACACCCTCTCCTCATTTGACTTGGTGAGCCCCCTTCATTTCGGGGTCTTGTATCTCCTGTCCTCTATGTATATTGTTTTGAGGTATAGCCGGAGCCTTGTTGCCGGCACTATCACGCTACTATTTTTGTATCTATTAGAAGCTCCGTAGACATAGTGCGGGTTGTACCTTGGTTATGGGGAAGTCAAACTAGTGATGTTGTAATTGTATCACGCATTCCACTCCTAAACTATGAATGTGCAATGTATTATTTTGGAGACTTATAAATGGCATAATTATTGGTAATTAATTTGGTATTGTTCACATGATCTTCTTAGTCTAATTAATGAGAATATATCCTCTCTTTACTCATGGGTATGTTTGGGTAGAGGGCATTGTACATGCTTGCTTGGCCGGGTTATCTCGGGTAAGCGTCGGTCACGCTCCTCGAGGTCAGGGCGTGACACAAGAATGCCTTGATTTAAGTATTAAGTGAAGCATATGCGCCTACCAGTATCACTAGCGGGGAGATGGCTAACATGGTTGGACAGGTACTGGAGAGTCACAAAATTACTTTCCACGAAGTGAGCTACCGCCGAAAGGGTTGAGTCACAACAAAATGTTGCTCATCACTGTGCAATTTGAAGACAAGTTCAATGCCAGTGTCCTTATAGATGGAGGTTCGTGCTTGAACATATGCTCACTAACTACTTTGAAAAGACTTCAAAAGGCCTGCATGAGAAACGAATTGGAAGCATTAATGTGAAAGTGTTCGATGGATCTCAGAGAGCCAGTATTAGGGAAATCAATCATGATCATCAGATAGGCGTGACCTGGTTTGATGTCAAATTCCTAGTTCTAGACATATCCGCCACCTACAATTTGTTATCGGTACGACCATGGATACACGTAGATGGGGAAGTCGCTTCTACCCTGTGCCGGGTTGTGAAATTTGAGAGGAATCATCAAGAGGTAATTATTCACGGGGATGGAAGCAACCCTATCTACATCAACCATATTGTGCTAGTTATCTAGAACAGTAGGAAATTGTTAGGAGAAACATACAACCGCATTGAGTGGGTAAATGCAAGAAAGTGAAATTTCCTAGTAGTTCGGTAGACTTTCAAAGATAAGTAAAGAATTCATCATACTGATCCGCAAGACTCTACTAAACCTGCTCATGACTCGTGAGACCTAAGCAACCTAGTGCTCCAATACTAACTTGTCACGATCTAACTCCCACCAGAGCCGCGATATTTCCTAACACTACTTGCCATCAAGTATCTGATAACAATAATTGAAACATTTCTACAACCATACCAAAATCTGGTGTCAATGACTACATGTGCACTATTGAGTATCAAACATAAACAAATCCCTAGTAGAACTGCCTGAGTAATAGAATAGTACTGAAGAAAATAAAGGAAAAGAGAGTCAAGGAATGCTGACGTCATAACATCCTTTAAGTCTCCAAGCAGGTACTAGCACACATCTAGCGATCACCACGTGCCGATGCACCTGGATCTGCACACGGAGTGCAGAGTGTAGTATGAGTACAATCGACCCCATGTACTCAATAAATAACAGAACTAACCTTGGGCTGAAAGTAGCCAAGAGCTCAGAAGAAGACAGTCAGCTTCAAATGTAATGACAACACAAGTATGGCAATGACAATAACAATAAATAACTCAAAGGAATTAACATAGTCGACTCGTTTATATTACAGAAATTTAGACATGATTTCAAGTTCAACATGTCAATTGTACATCTCTATGCCTACATGTCAAATATGCATGTCAAATGAATGATTTCGCAGTAATATTCCCAAGTACTCTCACTCTCAAAATACTCAATCTGCCTGTCTCAAATGCCCACTCATCATACGCACGCAATCACTCATCACTGTACAAATGTCTGGTATCAATGCCCTTCACCAATGCACATGTACATATCACGTTGCATATGCTAACTATTGATATGTTAGATTCCGCAGGGGCGGATCCTGCCCAAGCGCTAATAAAAGCCTGATGTGGCATGCAGGCCAATCCACATAATAATAATAGTAATAAAGCCAATATGGCCTACTGCAGCGTGCAGTCCGATCAACAATAACACTCTCAACACGGCTCTAAGGCCCACCTCAATCATCAATATCTCATGTCTCAAGGGCTCACAATCTCATACCACTCAACCCAACAATGATAACATCGGGAGGCAACATCGGTGTGGCGGCGGATAGATTTTGGCAACGGAATGGCGAGGCCTCGTGCAAGTAGCGCCGCAAGGTGCCATGCGCATGGGGCTAAACTCAGTACGTTCTGAATTCCATCGGTTGTTGCGGGCAACATTGGGAGGCGACATCGCTCGTAGCAGCTGATGGTGTTTGGCAACGGAACGGCGAAGCGACGTGCAAGTAGCGCCGCAAGGTGCCGTGCGCATTGGGCTAAGCTCAGTACATGCCGACTGCCATCAGTTGTTGGGGGCAACATCGGGAGTCGACATCGGTGTGGAGGCTGATAGCTTTTGGCAACGGAACGGCGAGGTCTCATGCAAGTAGCGCCGAAAGGTGCCGTGCGCATGGGGCTAAACTTAGTACGTGTCGATTGCCATCGATTGTTGTGAGTTGTGTCTGGTGTCGCTCGTGGCGGCTGATGGCTTTTGGCAATAGAATGGCGAGGCCTTGTGCAAGTAGCGTCGTAAGGTGCCGTGTGCATGGGGCTATACACAGTACTTTCCAAATGCCATCGGTTGTAGTGGGCAACATCGGGAGGCGACATCGCTCGTGGCGGCTAATGGCTTTTGGCAACGGAACGGCGAAGCATCGTGTAAGTAGTGCCGCAAGGTGTCGTGCACATGGGGCTAAGCTCAGTACGTGCCGACTGCTATCGGTTGTTGCGGGCAACATTGGGAGGTGACATCGGTGTGGCGGCTGATAGCTTTTGTCAACGGAACAGCGAGGCCTCGTGCAAGTAGCGCCGCAAGGTGCCATGCGCATGGGGCTAAACTCAGTACATTCCGAATGCAATCGTTTGTTGTAGGCAACATTGGGAGGCGACATCGCTCGTGGCGGCTGATGGCTTTTGCAACATCGGGAGGCAACATCGCTCATGCCGGCTGATGGCTTTTGGTAATGGAACGGTGCGACCTCGTGCAAGTAGCGCTGCAAGGTACCGTGCGCTTGAGGCTAAACTCAGTACGTTCCGAATGCCATCGCTTGTTGTGGGCAACATCGGGAGGCGACATCACTTGTCGCAGCTGATGGCTTTTGGAAACGGAACGGCGAAGCATTGTGCAAGTAGCGTCGCAAGGTGCCGTGCGCATGGGGCTAAACTCAGTACGTGTCGATTGCCATCGGTTGTTGTGAGTTGTGTCTGGCATCGCTCATGGCGGCTGATGGCTTTTGGCAACGGAATAGCGAGGCCTCCTGCAAGTAGCGCCGTAAGGTGCCGTGCGCATGGGGCTATACACAGTACGTGCTGAATGCCATTGGTTGTTGTCGGCAACATCGGGAGGCGACATCGCTCGTGGCGGCTGATGGCTTTTGGCAACGGAACGGCAAAGCATCGTGCAAGTAGCGCCGCAAGGTGTCATGCACATGGGGCTAAGCTCAGTACGTGCCGACTGCTATAGGTTGTTGCGGGCAACATCGGGAGGTGACATCAGTGTGGCGGCTGATAGCTTTTGGCAACAGAACGGCGAGGCCTCGTGCAAGTAGCGCCGCAAGGTGCCATGCGCATGGGGCTAAACTCAGTACGTTTTGAATGCCATCGGTTTTGTGGGTAACATTGGGAGGCGACATCGCTCGTGGCGGCTGATGGCTTTTGGCAACAGAACAGCGAAGCATCGTGCAAGTAGCGCCGCAAGGTGCCGTGCGTATGGGGATAAGCTCAGTACGTGCCGATTGCCATTGGTTGGTGTGGGCAACATCGGGAGGCAACATCGCTCGTGGCGGTTGATGGCTTTTGGCAATGGAACGGCGAGGCCTCATGTAAGTAGTGCCGCAAGGTGCCGTGCGCATGGGGCTAAGCTCAGTACGTGCTGACTGCCATCGGTTGTCGTGGGCAACATTGGGAGGCGACATCGCTCGTAGCGGCTGATGGTGTTTGGCAACGGAATGGCGAAGCGTCGTGCGAGTAGCGCCGCAAGGTGCCGTGCGCATGGGGCTAAGATCAGTATATACCGACTGCCATCAGTTGTTGGGGCCAACATCGGGAAGCGACATCGGTGTGGCGGCTGATAGCTTTTGGAAACGGAATGGCGAGGCCTCGTGCAAGTAGCGCCGCAAGGTGCCATGCGCATGGGGCTAAACTCAGTACGTTCTGAATGCCATCTATTGTTGTGGGCAACATTGGGAGGTGACATCGCTCGTAGCGGCTGATGGTGTTTGGAAACGGAATGGCGAAGCGTCGTGCAAGTAGCGCCGCAAGGTGCCATGCGCATGAGGCTAAGCTCAGTACATGCCGACTGCCATCAGTTGTTGGGTGCAACATCGAGAGGCGATATCGGTGTGGCGGCTGATAGCTTTTGGCAATGGAACGGCGAGGTCTCATGCAAGTAGCGCCACAAGGTGCCGTGCACATGGGGCTAAACTCTGTACGTTCTGAATGCCATCGATTGTTGTGGGCAACATCGGGAGGCGACATCGCTCATGGTGGTTGATGGCTTTTGGCAACGGAACGGCGAGGCCTTGAGTAAGTAGTGCCGCAAGGTGCCGTGCGCATGGGGCTAAGCTCAGTACGTGTCGACTGCCATCGGTTGTTGTGGGCAACATTGGGAGGCGACATCGCTCGTAGCGGCTGATGGTGTTTGGAAACGGAACGGCAAAGCCTCGTGCAAGTAGTGCCGCAAGGTGCCGTGCGCATGGGGCTAAGCTCAGTACATGCCGACTGACATCAGTTGTTGGGGGCAACATCGGGAGGCGACATCGATGTGGCGGCTGATAGTTTTTGGCAACGGAACAGCGAGGTCTCGTGCAAGTAGCGCCGTAAGGTGCCGTGCGCATGGGGCTATACACAGTACTTTCCAAATGCCATCGGTTGTAGTGGGCAACATCGGGAGGCGACATCGCTCGTGGCGGCTGATGGCTTTTGGCAACGGAACGACGAAGCGTCGTGTAAGTAGCGTCGCAAGGTGTCTGCGCATGGGGCTAAGCTCAGTATGTACTGACTGCTATCGGTTGTTGCGGGCAACATCGGGAGGTGACATCGGTGTGGCGGCTGATAGCTTTTGTCAACAGAACAGCGAGGCCTCGTGCAAGTAGTGCCGTAAGGTGCCGTGCGCATGGGGCTAAACACAGTACGTTCCGAATGCCATTGGTTATTGTCGGCAACATCAGGAGGCGACATCGCTCGTGGCGGCTAATGGCTTTTGGCAACGGAATGGCAAAGCGTCGTGCAAGTAGCGCCGCAAGGTGTCGTGCGCATGGGGCTAAGCTCAGTATGTGCCGACTGCTATCGGTTGTTGCGGGCTACATCGGGAGGTGACATCAGTGTGGCGGCTGATGGCTTTTGGCAACGGAACGGCGAGGCCTCGTGCAAGTAGCGCCGCAAGGTGCCATGCGCATGGGGCTAAACTCAGTACGTTCTGAATGCCATCGGTTATTGTGGGCAACATCGGGAGGCGACATCGCTCGTGGTGGCTGATGGCTTTTGGCAACGGAACGGCGAAGCGTCGTGCAGGTAGTGCCGCAAGGTGCCGTGCGTATGGGGCTAAGCTTAGTACGTGCCGATTGCCATCGGTTGGTGTGGGCAACATCAGGAGGCAACATCGCTCGTGGCGGCTGATGGCTTTTGGCAACGAAACGGCGCGACCTCGTGCAAGTAGCACCGCAAGGTGCCGTGAGCATGGGTATAAACTCAGTACGTGCTGATTCCCATCGGTTGTTGTGAGTTGTGTCTGGTGTCGCTCGTGGCGACTGATGGGTTTTGGCAATGTAACAATGAGGCCTCGTGCAAGTAGCGCCGCAAGGTGCCGTGCGCATGAGGCTAAACTTAGTACGTTCCGAATGCCATCATTTGTTGTGGAAAACATCGGGAGGCGACATCACTTGTGGCGGCTGAGGGCTTTTGGCAACGGAACGGCGAAGCATTGTGCAAGTAGCGCCGCAAGGTGCCGTGCGCATGGGGCTAAACTCAGTACGTGTCGATTGCCATCGGTTGTTGTGAGTTGTGTCTGGCGTCGCTCGTGGCGGCTGATGGCTTTTGGCAATGGAATGGCGAGGCCTCGTTCAAGTAGTGCCGTAAGGTGCCGTGCGCATCTGGCTAAACACAGTACGTTCCATATGCCATTGGTTGTTGTCGGCAACATCGGGAGGCGACATCGCTCGTGGCGGCTGATGGCTTTTGGCAACGGAACGGCAAAGCGTCGTGCAAGTAGCGCCGCAAGGTGTCGTGCGCATGGGGCTAAGCTTAGTACGTGCTGACTGTTATCGGTTGTCGCGGGCAACATCGGGAGGTGACATCGGTGTGGCGGCTGATAGCTTTTGGCAAAGGAACGGCGAGGCCTCATGCAAATAGCGCTGCAAGGTGCCATGCGCATGGGGCTAAACTCATTACGTTCCGAATGCCATCCGTTGTTGTGGGCAACATCGGGAGGTGACATTGCTCATAGCGGCTGATGGTGTTTGGCAACGGAACGACGAAGTATCATGCAAGTAGCGCCGCAAGGTGCCGTGCGTATGGGGCTAAGCTTAGTACGTGCCGATTGCCATCGGTTGGTGTAGGCAACATCGGGAGATGACATCGGTGTGGCGGCTGATGGTTTTTGGAAACGGAACGGCGAGGTCTCGTGCAAGTAGCGCCGCAAGGTGTCGTGCGCATGGGGCTAAACTCAGTATGTGCCGAGTGCCATCGGTTGTTGGGTGCAACATCGGGAGGCAACATCGGTGTGGCGGCTGATAGCTTTTGGCAACGGAATGGCGAGGCCTCATGCAAGTAGCGCCGCAAGGTGCCATGCGCATGGGGCTAAACTCAGTACGTTCTGAATTCCATCGGTTGTTGCGGGCAACATTGGGAGGCGACATCGCTCGTAGCGGCTGATGGTGTTTGGCAACGTAACGGCGAAGCGTCATGCAAGTAGCACCGCAAGGTGCCGTGCGCATTGGGCTAAGCTCAATACATGCCGACTGCCATCAGTTGTTGGGGGCAACATCGGGAGTCGACATCGGTGTGAAGGCTGATAGCTTTTGGCAACGGAACGGTGAGGTCTCATGCAAGTAGCGCCGCAAGGTGCCGTGCGCATAGGGCTAAACTTAGTACGTGTCGATTGCCATCGGTTGTTGTGAGTTGTGTCTGGCGTCGCTCGTGGCGGCTGATGGCTTTTTGCAATGGAATGGCGAGGCCTCGTTTAAGTAGCGCCGTAAGGTGCCGTGCGCATCTGGCTAAACACAGTTCGTTCCATATGCCATTGGTTGTTGTCGGCAACATCGGGAGGCGACATCGCTCGTGGCGGCTGATGGCTTTTGGCAACGGAACGGCAAAGCGCCGTGCAAGTAGCGCCGCAAGGTGTCGTGCACATGGGGCTAAGCTCAGTACGTGCCGACTGCTATAGGTTGTTGCGGGCAACATTGGGAGGTGACATCGGTGTGGCGGCTGATAGCTTTTGGCAACAGAACGGCGAGGCCTCGTGCAAGTAGCGCCGCAAGGTGCCATGTGCATGGGGCTAAACTCATTACGTTCTGAATGCCATCGGTTTTGTGGGTAACATTGGGAGGCGACATCGCTCGTGGCGGCTGATGGCTTTTGGCAACAGAACAGCGAAGCATCGTGCAAGTAGCGCCGCAAGGTGCCGTGCGTATGGGGCTAAGCTTAGTACGTGCCGATTGCCATCGGTTGGTGTGGGCAACATCGGGAGGCAACATCGCTCGTGGCGGCTGATGGCTTTTGGCAATGGAACAGTGAGGCCTCGTGTAAGTAGTGCCGCAAGGTGCCGTGCGCATGGGGCTAAGCTCAGTACGTGCTGACTGCCATCGGTTGTCGTGGGCAACATTGGGAGGCGACATCACTCGTAGCGGCTGATGGTGTTTGGCAACGAAACGGCGAAGCATCGTGCAAGTAGCGCCGCAAGGTGCCGTGCACATGGGGCTAAGCTCAGTACATACCGACTGCCATCAGTTGTTGGGGGCAACATCGGGAGGCGACATCGGTGTGGCGGCTGATAGTTTTTGGCAACGGAACGGCGAGGTCTCGTGCAAGTAGCGCCGCAAGGTGCTGTGCGCATGGGGCTAAACTCAGTATGTGCCGACTGCCATCGGTTATTGGGGCCAACATCGGGAGGCGACATCGGTGTGGCGGCTGATAGCTTTTGGAAACGGAACGGCGAGGCCTCGTGCAAGTAGCGTCGCAAGGTACCATGCGCATGGGGCTAAACTCAGTACGTTCTGAATGCCATCTTTTGTTGTGGGCAACATCGGGAGGCGATATCGGTAATGCGGCTGATAGCTTTTGGCAATGGAACGGCGAGGTCTCATGCAAGTAGCGCCGCAAGGTGCCGTGCGTATGGGGCTAAACTCTGTACGTTCTGAATGCCATCGATTGTTGTGGGCAACATCGGGAGGCGACATCGCTCGTGGTGGTTGATGGCTTTTGGCAACGGAACAGCGAGGCCTTGAGTAAGTAGTGCCGCAAGGTGCCGTGTGCATGGTGCTAAGCTCAGTACATGCCGACTGCCATCGGTTGTTGTGGGCAACATTGGGAGGCGACATCGCTCGTAGCGGCGGATGGTGTTTGGCAACGGAACGGCGAAGCGTCGTGCAAGTAGTGCCGCAAGGTGCCGTGCGCATGGGGCTAAGCTCAGTGCATGCCGACTGCCATCAGTTGTTGGGGGCAACATCGGGAGGCGACATCGATGTGGCGGCTGATAGTTTTTGGCAACGGAACGGCGAGGTCTCGTGCAAGTAGCGTCGTAAGGTGCCGTGCTCATGGGGCTATACACAGTACTTTCCAAATGCCATCGGTTGTAGTGGGCAACATCAGGAGGCGACATCGCTCGTGGCAGCTGATGGCTTTTGGCAACGGAACGTCGAAGCGTCGTGCAAGTAGCGTCGCAAGGTGTCTGCACATGGGGCTAAGCTCAGTACGTACCGACTGCTATCGGTTGTTGCGGGCAACATCGGGAGGTGACATCGGTGTGGCGGCTGATAGCTTTTGTCAACGGAACAGCGAGGCCTCCTGCAAGTAGCGCCGTAAGGTGCCATGCGCATGGGGCTAAACACAGTACATTCCGAATGCCATTGGTTGTTGTCGGCAACATCGGGAGGTGACATCGCTCGTGGTGGCTGATGGCTTTTGGCAACGGAACGGCAAAGCGTCGTGCAAGTAGCGCCGCAAGGTGTCATGCGCATGGGGCTATGCTCAGTATGTGCCGACTGCTATCGGTTGTTGCGGGCAACATCGGGAGGTGACATCGGTGTGGCGGCCGATGGCTTTTGGCAACGGAACGGCGAGGCCTCGTGCAAGTAGCGCCGCAAAGTGCCATGTGCATGGGGCTAAACTCAGTACGTTCTGAATGCCATCGGTTATTTTGGGTAACATCGGGAGGCGACATCGCTCGTGGTGGCTGATGGCTTTTGGCAACGGAACGGCGAAGCGTCATGCAAGTAGTGCCGCAAGGTGCCGTGCGTACGGGGCTAAGCTCAGTACGTGTCGATTGCCATCGGTTGGTGTGGGCAACATCAGGAGGCAACATCGCCTGTGGCGGCTGATGGCATTTGGCAACGAAACGGCGCGACCTCGTGCAAGTAGCACCGCAAGGTGCCGTGAGCACGGGGATAAACTCAGTACGTGCTGATTCCCATCGGTTGTTGTGAGTTGTGTCTGGTGTCGCTCGTGGCGGCTGATGGGTTTTGGCAACGTAACGACGAGGCCTCGTGCAAGTAGCGCCGCAAGGTGCCGTGCGCATGAGTCTAAACTCAGTACGTTCCGAATGCCATCGCTTGTTGTGGAAAACATCGGGAAGCGACATCACTTGTGGCGGCTGATGGCTTTTGGCAACAGAACGGCGAAGCATTGTGCAAGTAGTGCCGCAAGGTGCCGTGCGCATGGGGCTAAACTCAGTACGTGTCGATTGCCATCGGTTGTTGTGAGTTGTGTCTGGCGTCGCTCGTGGCGGCTGATGGCTTTTTGCAATGGAATGGCGAGGCCTCGTTTAAGTAGCGTCGTAAGGTGCCGTGCGCATCTGGCTAAACATAGTACGTTCCATATGCTATTGGTTATTGTCGGCAACATCGGGAGGCGACATCGCTCGTGGCGGCTGATGGCTTTTGGCAACGGAACGGCAAAGCGTCGTGCAAGTAGCGCCGCAAGGTGTCGTGCGCATGGAGCTAAGCTCAGTACGTGCCGACTGCTATCGGTTGTCGCGGGCAATATCGGGAGGTGACATCGGTGTGGCGGCTGATAGCTTTTGGCAAAGGAATGGCGAGGCCTCGTGCAAGTTGCACCGCAAGGTGCCATGTGCATGGGGCTAAACTCAGTACGTTCTGAATGCCATCGGTTGTTGTGGGCAACATTGGGAGGCGACATCGCTCGTGGCGGCTGATGGCTTTTGGCAACAGAACAACGAAGCGTCGTGCAAGTAGCGCCGCAAGGTGCCGTGCGTATGGGGCTAAGCTCAGTACGTGCCGATTGCCATCGGTTGGTGTGGGCAACATCGGGAGGTGACATCGGTTTGGTGGCTGATAGCTTTACTATATTCAAGAACACAAGATGAACATATAAAATTATTAGAAAAATTCATACATATTATAGAAAACTCTGGTATAAGCTTAAGCAAAACCAAAGCAGAAATTATGAAAAATCAGATAGAATTTTTAGGAATACAAATAGATAAAAATGGAATAAAAATGCAAACACACATAGTACAAAAAATAATCAATCTTGATGAAAACATAGATACAAAAAAGAAATTACAATCATTTTTAGGATTAGTAAACCAAGTAAGAGAATATATACCTAAATTAGCAGAAAACCTAAAACCTTTACAGAAAAAACTAAAAAAGGATGTAGAATATGGGTTCGATGAAAAAGATAAGGAACAAATAAGGAAGATTAAAATATTGTGTAAGAAACTACCAAAACTATACTTCCCAGATGAAAATAAGAAATTTACTTATATTGTAGAAACAGATTCGAGTAATCATAGTTATGGAGGAGTTCTTAAATATAAATATGATAAAGAAAAAATAGAACATCATTGCAGGTATTATTCAGGATCTTATACTGAACCACAAGAAAAATGGGAAATAAATAGAAAAGAATTATTTGCATTATATAAATGTTTATTAGCATTTGAACCATATATAGTTTACAATAGATTTATTGTAAGAACAGATAATACCCAAGTAAAATGGTGGATAACCAGAAAGGTACAAGACTCAGTTACAACAAAAGAAATACGCAGACTGGTATTAAATATATTAAACTTTATATTTACAATTGAAATAATCACTACTAACAAGAATGTTGTTACAGATTACTTGTCAAGACAAAGCTACCCAAACTGACCCAGATAATACAATGGAAAATCTACTCTTAGCCATGACTACACTTTGTAATAAAGTGAAAAGTATGGAAGAAGAGATACAGATAATAAGAAAAACAGCTACTAGTAGTCAGCAGCATGACTCAAAAAATGCGGAGATAAGACGATCGGAAGTCTCTAAAATTTCAGAGCTAGAAGGTGACGTTGAGAAACACCTAAAAACTCATAACAGTTTGTTAAATACAGTTGCAGGAAGCAGCACAGCTAGCAGTTCATCTGCAAAGAAGAAGAAAGAAATTAAACCTAGATATACAAACATAAATATGAACAATTTATTTTCAAAACCATTCGTACAGAAAATCCAAAATACCCAGAACGAAATATTCCTACCACCACAGATAAATACCTACAAAGAAAGTCTGAACCAAGCCAAGAAGACATATAACCATATAACCCGTACATATATAGACAATATATGTTCTTTTTGGCTAACTACGTAGTATTCTTCTTTTTGTCTTTTAAACCAATTTTTTATTGTAGGTACTTCAAATATATTTTCGACACTGAGGTCTAATTCTTTTCCTTTTATTTGTTCAAATATATTATTAT
This sequence comes from Nicotiana tomentosiformis, assembly GCF_000390325.3. Lineage (NCBI taxonomy): Eukaryota > Viridiplantae > Streptophyta > Magnoliopsida > Solanales > Solanaceae > Nicotiana > Nicotiana tomentosiformis. The sequence continues at coordinate 375,071 of NC_090819.1, read as the reverse complement.
CAAATATAATTTTTTGTTCTGAGGATTCTTCATCTTTATATTCTTCACATGTTATTATTTATATTTCTTTTTCAGTCATTGGATTTCATTATCTTCTTTAGTTATCTCATTTTCTATTTCTTCTTCTGTATCTGATATTTCGTATAAACTATCTTCACTGTCTATTTCATAATCTATATATTCCATTTGCATATATTCTTCATCATCAATTATGATTTCGGTTATTTGCTTTTTCTTTAGGTTTCTAGGTGCTTTACAGTCTTTAGCTATATGTCCTAATTTTCCACAGTTATAACAAGTACATTCTGTTGGTTTCTTTTTTGGTCTAAATGATCTTTTAGTCTGATAATCTTTTATATAGTATCTTTTTCTTGATTTTTTATTTTAGTTTCTTTTGTAAAGGTTTTAGGTTATAAACTATATTTTAGTTTCTTTTGTAAAGGTTTTAGGTTATATCCTTTAAAATGTTGTACAAACATAAATATGAACAATTTAATTTCAAAACCATTCGTACAGAAAATCCAAAATACCCAGAACGAAATATTCCTACCACCACAGATAAATACCTACAAAGAAAGTCTGAACCAAGCCAAGAAGACATATAACCATATAACCCGTACATATATAGACAATATACACAAAATACAAAACTTTTTAAACAAAAACCCAAGATCCCAAACTACCCAGAATCCAAATGAAGATTATATTACCCATTATCTAACAGGATACAATAAATTAATAGCACTACCAAATACAAGTGCAAAACTAATAGCCACCTGCTACAATTATGGATTACTAGATACTGTATATACACAAACAGGACAGGAGATAGCTACCATACCGGAGTTACACAGAGCATTTATGCAATACAAAAGAATAACTAAAGGAACGTTATTCTGTATACGATTTTATTCAGCTACAGCAGAGATATTATATGAAGAAATAAAGCCTATCATACAAGTTATCAAGATCGGACTTACAAGAGAAATGCTCATACCAGAAAGAATAGAAGAACAAGAAGAGATAGAAAAAATAGATATTCCAGACTTTTATGCAAATAAAAGGATTATTGGAATATCCACTATACTAAATGAACTAGCAAACAACTACCTAAACCAGAATGCGATTTGGAGTTATTATTCAAGAGAACAAACAATGATATATTCAAATTGCAGAGAAATACGAGAAGCAGATATGGAGGAATTAAGACAATGGGTCTTAAGTCTTTTAAAACCAGAACAACCTACAATCACAAGAGCTATAAGGACGAATTTCATCTCTCCAGAACTGTTAACAAGATATTGCAAACTAATCAGTCACAAATACCCAGACCACATATGCTCAAAATGCAAAGGAGAAGATAACATTGTTCCAGACGTACAACTGGAATAATCGAGAAGAAGACGACAAGCTAAAACGACAAAAACTATGGCAGACAAGATAAAGTAAAAGATTTATTAGATTCTTTTCTTTTCTTTAATGTTATTTTATTTTTTGTAAAAGTCGTAAAGTAAATAGTTCCTTACTTTAAAAAAAGTAAGAGTCAGCTTCATGAACAGTAAAGGTCGTTCATGAATAGTAAGAGTCAGTTTCATGAACAGTAAAGGTCGTTCATGAATAGTAAGAGTCATTTTGTAATCTTTAAATAGCCCTTCGATTATGAATAAAAGACAGGCTGCATATTCAGGCATCCAAAGACTTCTCTCTTCTCTTACTCTCTAGATATACTAAAAGATAAAAATACAGGAAAGCTATGGACCAACAAGAAGATATGAAAGCTATGAATCAACAAGGAGATATCAAGAACCTACAAAAACAGGTATGTCATATTATAATTATGAGTAGCTAAATTATAATATTCCTGATAATCTCTAATATGTAAATTATAATTATCCATCATATAATAGTACTGTTATAGAAATCATCTTGAGAAAGTTTGCCATGAAAATATGCTAAGAGTAGGTAAGCCCAGACTATGCATCCTAAGGTTGAAACCGGTAGGCAGAGAGGCCGTTTAGGGGAGTAAACAAAGTAGAAGCGTTGTTAGGGTAACTGATTGAAGCAGAAAATCATGGTAGTGACCAGAAAAGATGATCAAAATAACCTATTATAATATGATGAATAAGGATAATAGACATAGAGATTAAAAGGAATATGTTTAGCAAATCATATGATAAAATGAACACTTACTTAATAAATGATGATCTTAGCTATAAAATACTTATATTATATATCCTAAAAAATATTGATAATGATGTAAAAAGAATAATCTATGAGAAATTACTTACTTTTGAAATAATAGAAATAATGGATCAAAATTGGACAGAATTAATTATACCAGAAATAGACTTATATGAATTAGATCTATATTCTGATAACACATAATGAATAATATATATCTACAATATTGGCAACAAACTACCGACAGCATAGAACTACTGACAAATTTAGTAAAAACTAATATAGAAGAATACCAAAGAACCCAAGATATAGAATATATAGAATATATACTAGAAAGCTTAAAAGAAATAATTAGATTAATTCCACTACAAAAAGAATATTATGAAAAAGCTTTTACATTTGACTAAATTACAAATGAAATTTCTAAGATCCTCAATAAATGGTATCAAGCCTCGCCACTAAAAACTCATAACAGTTTGTTAAATACAGTTGCAGGAAGCAGCACAGCTAGCAGTTCATCTGCAAAGAAGAAGGAAGAAATTAAACCTAGATATACAAACATAAATATGAACAATTTATTTTCAAAACCATTCGTACAGAAAATCCAAAATACCCAGAACGAAATATTCCTACCACCACAGATAAATACCTACAAAGAAAGTCTGAACCAAGCCAAGAAGACATATAACCATATAACCCGTACATATATAGACAATATACACAAAATACAAAACTTTTTAAACAAAAACCCAAGATCCCAAACTACCCAGAATCCAAATGAAGATTATATTACCCATTATCTAACAGGATACAATAAATTAATAGCACTACCAAATACAAGTGCAAAACTAATAGCCACCTGCTACAATTATGGATTACTAGATACTGTATATACACAAACAGGACAGGAGATAGCTACCATACCGGAGTTACACAGAGCATTTATGCAATACAAAAGAATAACTAAAGGAACGTTATTCTGTATACGATTTTATTCAGCTACATCAGAGATATTATATGAAGAAATAAAGCCTATCATACAAGTTATCAAGATCGGACTTACAAGAGAAATGCTCATACCAGAAAGAATAGAAGAACAAGAAGAGATAGAAAAAATAGATATTCCAGACTTTTATGCAAATAAAAGGATTATTGGAATATCCACTATACTAAATGAACTAGCAAACAACTACCTAAACCAGAATGCGATTTGGAGTTATTATTCAAGAGAACAAACAATGATATATTCAAATTGCAGAGAAATACGAGAAGCAGATATGGAGGAATTAAGACAATGGGTCTTAAGTCTTTTAAAATCAGAACAACCTACAATCACAAGAGCTATAAGGACGAATTTCATCTCTCCAGAACTGTTAACAAGATATTGCAAACTAATCAGTCACAAATACCCAGACCACATATGCTCAAAATGCAAAGGAGAAGATAACATTGTTCCAGACATACAACTGGAATAATCGAGAAGAAGACGACAAGCTAAAACGACAAAAACTATGGCAGACAAGATAAAGTAAAAGATTTATTAGATTCTTTTCTTTTCTTTAATGTTATTTTGTTTTTTGTAAAAGTCGTAAAGTAAATAGTTCCTTACTTTACAAAAAGTAAGAGTCAGTTTCATGAACAATAAAGGTCGTTCATGAATAGTAAGAGTCAGTTTCATGAACAGTAAAGGTCGTTCATGAATAGTAAGAGTCAGTTTCATGAACAGTAAAGGTCGTTCATGAATAGTAAGAGTCATTTTGTAATCTTTAAATAGCCCTTCGATTATGAATAAAAGACAGGCTGCATATTCAGGCATCCAAAGACTTCTCTCTTCTCTTACTCTCTAGATATACTAAAAGATAAAAATACAGGAAAGCTATGGACCAACAAGAAGATATGAAAGCTATGAATCAACAAGGAGATATCAAGAACCTACAAAAACAGGTATGTCATATTATAATTATGAGTAGCTAAATTATTATATTCCTGATAATCTCTAATATGTAAATTATAATTATCCATCATATAACAGTACTGTTATAGAAATCATCTTGAGAAAGTTTGCCATGAAAATATGCTAAGAGTAGGTAAGCCCAGACTATGCATCCTAAGGTTAAAACCGGTAGGCAGAGAGGCCGTTTAGGGGAGTAAACAAAGTTGAAGCGTTGTTAGGGTAACTGATTGAAGCAGAAAATCATGGTAGTGACCAGAAAAGATGATCAAAATAACCTATTATAATATGATGAATAAGGATAATAGACATAGAGATTAAAAGGAATATGTTTAGCAAATCATATGATAAAATGAACACTTACTTAATAAATGATGATCTTAGCTATAAAATACTTATATTATATATACTAAAAAATATTGATAATGATGTAAGAAGAATAATCTATGAGAAATTACTTACTTTTGAAATAATAGAAATAATGGATCAAAATTGGACAGAATTAATTATACCAGAAATAGACTTATATGAATTAGATCTATATTCTGATAACACATAATGAATAATATATATCTGCAATATTGGCAACAAACTACCGACAGCATAGAACTACTGACAAATTTAGTAAAAACTAATATAGAAGAATACCAAAGAACCCAAGATATAGAATATATAGAATATATACTAGAAAGCTTAAAAAAAATAATTAGATTAATTCCACTACAAAAAGAATATTATGAAAAAGCTTTTACATTTGACTAAATTACAAATGAAATTTCTAAGATCCTCAATAAATGGTATCAGGCCTCGCCACTAAAAACTCATAACAGTTTGTTAAATACAGTTGCAGGAAGCAGCACATCTAGCAGTTCATCTGCAAAGAAGAAGGAAGAAATTAAACCTAGATATACAAACATAAATATGAACAATTTAATTTCAAAACCATTCGTACAGAAAATCCAAAATACCCAGAACGAAATATTCCTACCACCACAGATAAATACCTACAAAGAAAGTCTGAACCAAGCCAAGAAGACATATAACCATATAACCCGTACATATATAGACAATATACACAAAATACAAAACTTTTTAAACAAAAACCCAAGATCCCAAACTACCCAGAATCCAAATGAAGATTATATTACCCATTATCTAACAGGATACAATAAATTAATAGCACTACCAAATACAAGTGCAAAACTAATAGCCACCTGCTACAATTATGGATTACTAGATACTGTATATACACAAACAGGACAGGAGATAGCTACCATACCTGAGTTACACAGAGCATTTATGCAATACAGAAGAATAACTAAAGGAATGTTATTCTATATACGATTTTATTCAGCTACAGCAGAGATATTATATGAAGAAATAAAGCCTATCATACAAGTTATCAAGATCGGACTTACAAGAGAAATGCTCATACCAGAAAGAATAGAAGAACAAGAAGAGATAGAAAAAATAGATATTCCAGACTTTTATGCAAATAAAAGAATTATTGGAATATCCACTATACTAAATGAACTAGCAAACAACTACCTAAACCAGAATGCGATTTGGAGTTATTATTCAAGAGAACAAACAATGATATATTCAAATTGCAGAGAAATACGAGAAGCAGATATGGAGGAATTAAGACAATGGGTCTTAAGTCTTTTAAAACCAGAACAACCTACAATCACAAGAGCTATAAGGATGAATTTCATCTCTCCGGAACTGTTAACAAGATATTGCAAACTAATCAGTCACAAATACCCAGACCACATATGCTCAAAATGCAAAGGAGAAGATAACATTGTTCCAGACGTACAATTGGAATAATCGAGAAGAAGACGACAAGCTAAAACGACAAAAACTATGGCAGACAAGATAAAGTAAAAGATTTATTAGATTCTTTTCTTTTCTTTAATGTTATTTTGTTTTTTGTAAAAGTCGTAAAGTAAATAGTTCCTTACTTTACAAAAAGTAAGAGTCAGTTTCATGAACAATAAAGGTCGTTCATGAATAGTAAGAGTCAGTTTCATGAACAGTAAAGGTCGTTCATGAATAGTAAGAGTCATTTTGTAATCTTTAAATAGCCCTTCGATTATGAATAAAAGACAGGCTGCATATTCAGGCATCCAAAGACTTCTCTCTTCTCTTACTCTCTAGATATACTAAAAGATAAAAATACAGGAAAGCTATGGACCAACAAGAAGATATGAAAGCTATGAATCAACAAGGAGATATCAAGAACCTACAAAAACAGGTATGTCATATTATAATTATGAGTAGCTAAATTATTATATTCCTGATAATCTCTAATATGTAAATTATAATTATCCATCATATAATAGTACTGTTATAGAAATCATCTTGAGAAAGTTTGCCATGAAAATATGCTAAGAGTAGGTAAGCCCAGACTATGCATCCTAAGGTTAAAACCGGTAGGCAGAGAGGCCGTTTAGGGGAGTAAACAAAGTTGAAGCGTTGTTAGGGTAACTGATTAAAGCAGAAAATCATGGTAGTGACCAGAAAAGATGATCAAAATAACCTATTATAATATGATGAATAAGGATAATAGACATAGAGATTAAAAGGAATATGTTTAGCAAATCATATGATAAAATGAACACTTACTTAATAAATGATGATCTTAGCTATAAAATACTTATATTATATATACTAAAAAATATTGATAATGATGTAAGAAGAATAATCTATGAGAAATTACTTACTTTTGAAATAATAGAAATAATGGATCAAAATTGGACAGAATTAATTATATCAGAAATAGACTTATATGAATTAGATCTATATTCTGATAACACATAATGAATAATATATATCTGCAATATTGGCAACAAACTACCGACAGCATAGAACTACTGACAAATTTAGTAAAAACTAATATAGAAGAATACCAAAGAACCCAAGATATAGAATATATAGAATATATACTAGAAAGCTTAAAAGAAATAATTAGATTAATTCCACTACAAAAAGAATATTATGAAAAAGCTTTTACATTTGACTAAATTACAAATGAAATTTCTAAGATCCTCAATAAATGGTATCAAGCCTCGCCACTAAAAACTCATAACAGTTTGTTAAATACAGTTGCAGGAAACAGCACAGCTAGCAGTTCATCTGCAAAGAAGAAGGAAGAAATTAAACCTAGATATACAAACATAAATATGAACAATTTAATTTCAAAACCATTCGTACAGAAAATCCAAAATACCCAGAACGAAATATTCCTACCACCACAGATAAATACCTACAAAGAAAGTCTGAACCAAGCCAAGAAGACATATAACTATATAACCCGTACATATATAGACAATATACACAAAATACAAAACTTTTTAAACAAAAACCCAAGATCCCAAACTACCCAGAATCCAAATGAAGATTATATTACCCATTATCTAACAGGATACAATAAATTAATAGCACTACCAAATACAAGTGCAAAACTAATAGCCACCTGCTATAATTATGGATTACTAGATACTGTATATATACAAACAGGACAGGAGATAGCCACCATACCTGAGTTACACAGAGCATTTATGCAATACAGAAGAATAACTAAGGAACATTATTCTATATACGATTTTATTCAGCTACAGCAGAGATATTATATGAAGAAATAAAGCCTATCATACAAGTTATCAAGATCGGACTTACAAGAGAAATGCTCATACCAGAAAGAATAGAAGAACAAGAAGAGATAGAAAAAATAGATATTCCAGACTTTTATGCAAATAAAAGGATTATTGGAATATCCACTATACTAAATGAACTAGCAAACAACTACCTAAACCAGAATGCGATTTGGAGTTATTATTCAAGAGAACAAACAATGATATATTCAAATTGCAGAGAAATACGAGAAGCAGATATGGAGGAATTAAGACAATGGGTCTTAAGTCTTTTAAAACCAGAACAACCTACAATCACAAGAGCTATAAGGACGAATTTCATCTCTCCGGAACTGTTAACAAGATATTGCAAACTAATCAGTCACAAATACCCAGACCACATATGCTCAAAATGCAAAGGAGAAGATAACATTGTTCCAGACGTACAATTGGAATAATCGAGAAGAAGACGACAAGCTAAAACAACAAAAACTATGGCAGACAAGATAAAGTAAAAGATTTATTAGATTCTTTTCTTTTCTTTAATGTTATTTTATTTTTTGTAAAAGTCGTAAAGTAAATAGTTCCTTACTTTACAAAAAGTAAGAGTCAGTTTCATGAACAGTAAAGGTCGTTCATGAATAGTAAGAGTCAGTTTCATGAACAGTAAGGGTCGTTCATGAATAGTAAGAGTCAGTTTCATGAACAGTAAAGGTCGTTCATGAATAGTAAGAGTCATTTTGTAATCTTTAAATAGCCCTTCGATTATGAATAAAAGACAGGCTGCATATTCAGGCATCCAAAGACTTCTCTCTTCTCTTACTCTCTAGATATACTAAAAGATAAAAATACAGGAAAGCTATGGACCAACAAGAAGATATGAAAGTTATGAATCAATAAGGAGATATCAAGAACCTACAAAAACAGGTATGTCATATTATAATTATGAGTAGCTAAATTATTATATTCCTGATAATCTTTAATATGTAAATTATAATTATCCATCATATAATAGTACTGTTATAGAAATCATCTTGAGAAAGTTTGCCATGAAAATATGCTAAGAGTAGGTAAGCCCAGACTATGCATCCTAAGGTTGAAACCGGTAGGCAGAGAGGCCGTTTAGGGGAGTAAACAAAGTTGAAGCGTTGTTAGGGTAACTGATTGAAGCAGAAAATCATGGTAGTGACTAGAAAAGATGATCAAAATAACTTATTATAATATGATGAATAAGGATAATAGACATAGAGATTAAAAGGAATATATTTAGCAAATCATATGATAAAATGAACACTTACTTAATAAATGATGATCTTAGCTATAAAATACTTATATTATATATACTAAAAAATATTGATAATGATGTAAGAAGAATAATCTATGAGAAATTACTTACTTTTGAAATAATAGAAATAATGGATCAAAATTGGACAGAATTAATTATACCAGAAATAGACTTATATGAATTAGATCTATATTCTGATAACACATAATGAATAATATATATCTACAATATTGGCAACAAACTACCGACAGCATAGAACTACTGACAAATTTAGTAAAAACTAATATAGAAGAATACCAAAGAACCCAAGATATAGAATATATAGAATATATACTAGAAAGCTTAAAAGAAATAATTAGATTAATTCCACTACAAAAAGAATATTATGAAAAAGCTTTTACATTTGACTAAATTATAAATGAAATTTCTAAGATCCTCAATAAATGGTATCAGAACAGCGAAGCGTCGTGCAAGTATATTAGAGTCAATTATACCTAATGATAGAAAAAGAAATAGCAAGATTAGAAGATAGCTTGACAGCCATGACAAGAATAAGTAAAGAAAATGAAGAAATTGATAAGAAAAAAGAAATTGAAAATATCAAAAATCAAGCAAACAGGGAAATACAACAATTAGAAGAAACTAAAAACACAAAAATTATAGCATTAGAAAAAGAATTAAACATGTTAAAAACACTATATGAAAATAAGCAAAGAGAAAAGAATAAAGAAATAGAATTAACAGATGAGATAAATAAATTTAAACAAATATTACAACCAGAAGAAATTCCCAGAATTGAAGAAATAGATAACAATATAGACGACCAAAAGTCAGAACCAAGTGAAATAAGTGAAACATATACAGAACTTTTAGAAAATATAGAAAAAATAAAAAATGTAGAAATAAATACAGGAGATGTAAATATGGAAGAAAAACCTAGTACATCAGGTGTAAAAAACCCCAAAAGGAATAAACCCAAATTATTATACGGTTAACTATGAACAATTTGATAGAAATAATACGCTATGGGATAGTAGATTAAATAGAAAATGGACACCAAAACTAATATCAGAACAATGTAATTTTTTAGATTTAGATTGCGTAGCAGATATAAATAAAACAATCCAACTATGGATAGGATATATATCTAAACAATTGGTAGATAATAAAATAGGAATGGCAGAAACACCAGGATATATAGAAAGAATACTCATAGGAACAGTAAAATTATGGTTGCACAATTTATCAAAAGAAAGTATAGATACCTTAAGAAGTAATAAAAAATTCAATGGTGAATTAGCAACAACAAATATAGAAATATTATACAAATATGAAATAGCCATAAGAAACGAATTTAGTAGTATGACTACAGAAATTGAAGAACAAAATAAGGAAAAACAAGTAAATAGAAACCTAATAACAAAATTAGCAATATGTAATATGTGCTATATAGATGAATATACTTGTGCATTTAAAGAATATTATTATAAAGGAACATATAATACAGAAGAAGGCAAAGAAATAAGAAAATTATATTTCACAAAATTACCAGAACCTTTTAATTCTAAAATAATAAAAGATTGGAATGAAGCAGGAGTAACAGATACTTTAGGAGCTAGGATAAAATTTCAACAACAATGGTTTGCACAATTATGTGAAAAATATAAAGAAGAAACAAAAATAGAAAAAACATTAATAAAAAACTTAAAATGTTGTAAAAATAAAACAGCACCACAATTTGGATGTACAGATAAATATAATAATAAAAAATGGAAAAAGAAGAAATATAATAAATATAGATCAAAATATAAAAATAAAAAACCAAGAAAAAGATACTATATAAAAGATTATCAGACTAAAAGATCATTTAGACCAAAAAAGAAACCAACAGAATGTACTTGTTATAACTGTGAAAAATTAGGACATATAGCTAAAGACTGTAAAGCACCTAGAAACCTAAAGAAAAAGCAAATAACCGAAATCATAATTGATGATGAAGAATATATGCAAATGGAATATATAGATTATGAAATAGACAGTGAAGATAGTATATACGAAATATCAGATACAGAAGAAGAAATAGAAAATGAGATAACTAAAGAAGATAATGAAATCCAATGACTGAAAAAGAAATAGAAGTAATAACACGTGAAGAATATAAAGATAAAGAATCCTCAGAACAAAAAATTATATTTGATAATAATATATTTGAACAAATAAAAGGAAAAGAATTAGACCTCAGTGTCGAAAAAGTATTTGAAGTACCTACAATAAAAAATTGGTTTAAAAGACAAAAAGAAGAATACTACGACATTCCATTCATAAAATCCTTGTGGTACTGTAAATGCTGTTAGTTTTTTAGATTCATCTTCTAGTTTTAGATGGTAAAATCCTGATTTACAGTCGAATTTACTAAAGTAATTATATCCTTAGATTTGTCTTATTTTTAATATCTTGTTAGGTATTGGGTAATTATATGTTTTAGTTTTTGCATTTAAATTTCGATAATCTATAACCATTCTGCTTTTTCCTCTTTTTTGTTTACTATATTTATTTACTATAAATGCTGGACTTGTATGTTTACTATTACTTTCTTGTATATACTTGTTATCTAATAATTCTTTTATATGCATTTTAAATTCTGCTAAATCATCAAAGTTATATTTTAAGGGTTTTTGTGTTATTATACTATTTTCTTCTATTAATTCTATTTTTATTTTTGTCTTATGTTTATTCCATCCTTTTAGAGGGTTATCATTATATAATTTTTCTAATTCATTCTGGATTATTTTTACTTTGTCTATTGTAAATATGATAATTTCTAATTGGGTAGTTGTATTTTTACTTATATTTTCTAATTTTTGTGTGATTTTTTCATTTCCTCGTATCCATTCTGTAGTTTTTCGTTGTTTATTGTTTACCCTTTTTGCTCCCACTTTATTTTTACATGGTGTGGTAAACCACCAGTGTGTTTTTGTTATTATGTGTGGGTATAATATTTCTAAAAATGGCATTCCTAGTAACATATCTTTCGTAGTAAATTCAAAGTTATATATTTCTTCTATAATTAATATTTTATCCCATATTTGTATTTTTATATTCTTGGCTTTATAGTTAATCATACTTCCTTCATTATTAAATCCTGTTACTACCATAGGTGTTTTTAATTTTTTTCATTTATCCGTTGGTAAACAATTATATTTACATATATTAGCTTCTGCCCCTGTATCTATCATTGGTGTATAGTATCTATTATAATATCCTTCTACTATGATTTTTGCGAGTATATATATTTTCATTCTTCTGTCCTTTTTATTATTATTTTCTTATCTTTGTATGTTATGGTTAATTGCTTATCTCCTAGACTGTATGGTTTTACCTTTTCTAACCATTTTATTCTAGTGTAATATTTTCATTTTCGTTTTCTTGGTATATTTTAAATTGTATTATTAGAGGTATTCCTGCAATAATTATTTCTTTTTCTGTTATTTCTTCATTTATTATTAATTCTTTAGGTAATTCAGGGCATAATTGTTCAGTAGTTATTATTTCAGTTTCTGTTACTAATTCTCTTGTAATATAGTTTTCTTCTTGTCCTGTATTTATTAATATTTGATATTTTCTTTGTTCCATGATTCCAGTTATATAATAGTGGTATGTATTTATTTTTTCTTTTGTGTTTCTATTTAAATTTTTTGGGATTATATACTCTCTTCTTGATGTACTTATCCTTGATGATGTTGGTGTTTCATAAGTTAATTGGTTTGGTATACTTGATGTACTTAATCTTTCTTTTACTATTTCTAAATCTTCTTCCATGTCAATTTCTTTATAGCTATATTCATTATTGTCAATAACTGTAACTATTCTTTCAAACGGGTTTTCTATTTTGATTTTATTAATTTTATTTTTTGCTGCTATTTTATGTTTTGTTGTTAAGACGTATAAGTTTTTACATCTAGCTGTAAATATTTTACTTCCAGGTGTTAATTCTATTCCTGACATTTTTCAGTATAATACTAATGATTTATCTATATTCTTATCGTTTATTGCTATTGAATAATTGGCACTTATTATAAATTTAAATTTTTGATATATGAGATTTCCTTTTATTGCACTTATTTTGCTTTTATATCTTGTATTTCTTTGTTTATTATTCTTTTGTTTATTATTGGTATTTTGGCCTTTCCTTTTGGCTATAGGGGTATCGCTCGTGGCGGCTGATGACTTTTGGCAACAGAACGGCGAGGCCTCGTGCAAGTAGCACCGCAAGGTGCCGTGCTCATAGGGATAAACTCAGTACGTGCTGATTGCCATCGGTTGTTGTGGGTGGTGTCTGGTGTCGCTCGTGGCGGCTGATGGCTTTTGGCAACGGAACGGCGAGGCCTCGTGCAAGTAGCGCCGCAAGGTGTCGTACGCATGAGGCTAAACTCAATACGTTCCGAATGCCATCGGTTGTTGTGGGAAACATCGAGAGGCGACATTGCTTGTGACGGCTGATGGCTTTTGGCAACGGAATGGCGAAGCATTGTGCAAGTAGCGCCGCAAGGTGCCGTGCGCATGGGGCAAAACCCAGTACGTGCCGATTGCCATAGGTTGTTATGAGTTATGTCTGGTGTCGCTCGTGGCGGCTGATGGCCTTTGGCACCGAAACGGCGAGGCCTCGTGCAAGTAGCGCCGTAAGGTGCCATACGCATGGGGCTAAACTCAGTACGTTCCGAATGCCATCGGTCGTTATGGAAAACATCGGGAGGCAACATCACTCGTGGCGGCTGATGGCTTTTGGCAACGAAACGGCAAAGCATCGTGCAAGTAGCGCCGCAAGGTGCCGTGCGCATGGGTCTAAGAATAGTATATGCCGACTGCCATCAGATGTTGGGGGCAACATCGGGAGGCGACATCGGTGTGGCGGCTGATAGATCTTGGCAACGGAACGGCGAGGCCTTCTGCAAGTAAAGCCGCAAGGTGCCGTGCGCATGGGGCTAAACTCAATACATTCCGAATGTCATCGGTTGTTGTGGGCAACATCGGGAGGCGACATCGCTTGTGGCGGCTGATGGCTTTTGGCAACGGAATGGCGAAGCATTGTGCAAGTAGCGCCGCAAGGTGCCGTGCGCATGGGGCAAAACTTAGTACGTGCCGATTGCCATAGGTTGTTATGAGTTGTGTCTGGTGTCACTCGTGGCGGCTGATGGCCTTTGGTACTGAAATGGCGAGGCCTCGTGCAAGTAGCGCCGCAAGGTGCCATACGCATGGGGCTAAACTCAGTACGTTCGAATGCCATTGGTTGTTATGGAAAACATCGGGAGGCAACATCGCTCGTGGCGGCTGATGGCTTTTGGCAACGAAACGGCAAAGCGCCGTGCAAGTAGCGCCGCAAGGTGCCGTGCGCATGGGTCTAAGCATAGTATATGCTGACTGCCATCGGATGTTGGGGGCAACATCGGGAGGCGACATCGGTGTGGCGGCTGATAGATCTTGGCAATGGAACGGCGAGGCCTTCTGCAAGTAGAGCCACAAGGTGCCGTACGCATGGGGCTAAACTCAGTACGTGGCGATCACCATCGGTTGTTGTGAGTTATGTCTGGCATCGCTCGTGGCGGATGATGGCTTTTGGAAACGGAACTACGAGGCCTCGTGCAAGTAGCACCGCAAGGTGGTGTGCGTATGGGGCTAAACTCACTACGTTCCGAATGCCATCGATTATTGTGGGCAACATCGGGAGGTGACATCGCTCGTGGTGGCTGATGGCTTTTGGCAACGTAACGGCAAAGCGTCGTGCAAGTAGCACAGCAAGGTGCCGTGCGCATGGGGCTAAGCACAGTACGTGCCGACTGCCATCGGATGTTGGGGGCAACATCGGGAGGCGACATTGCTTGTGGCAGCAGATGGCTTTTGGCAACGGAATGGCGAAGCATCGTGCAAGTAGCGCTGCAAGGTGCCGTGCGTATGGGGCTAAACTCAGTACGTGCCGATTGCCGTAGGTTGTTGTGATTTGTGTCTGGCGTCGCTTGTGGCGGCTGATGGATTTTGACAACGGAACGGCGAGGCCTCGTGCAAGTAGCGTCGCAAGGTGCCATGCGCATGGGGCTAAACTCAGTACGTGCCGACTGCCATCGGTTGTTGGGGGAAACATCGGGAGGCGACATCAGTGTGGCGGCTGATAGCTTTTGGCAACGGAATGGCGAGGCCTCGTGCAAGTAGCGCCGCAAGGTGCCATGCGCATGGGGCTAAACTTAACACGTTCCGAATGTGAGCAGTTTTCTGCAAAAGGAAGAGATAGAGATGCATGGGAACACAATCCAGATCTCTTTTATCCGGGGGGCAAACGTAAGCTTTATGGTTACATGACAGAGAAAAGAGACATGGACAACTTTAATCGGCATTCACGTGGGAAATCAAGGCTGAAGTTCGAGATTTGGTCATATCAAGAAACTGTTGGGAATCTAGCGATGCAGATGTCGGAGGATAATCAACAGCTCATATGGTACAAGAACAAAGCTGCTAAGCACCAAAAGCGGGCTAAGGCTTCTGAAGAGTCTTTAAAACTGGTAAGTGAAAAGCTCCGTCAGACAATCGAAGAGAACAAGATTGTCAGACTGAGAACTAAGATGCACCATGAAGGGAACAAGGAAGAGATGGAGTATCTAGAGAAGTTTTTCAACGATCAGTTGAAAATGATTTACGATGCCAGGACTGCTGAGGAGGACAAGTTTGAAAAGATACAGCAGGAACATCGTGAGATGATCTATCAATCTAATGCAACTACTTCCTCGTCTGAGGATCATTGAGTCAGGTTGTTGTGGGCAACATCAGGAGGCAACATCGCTCGTGGCGGCTGATGGATTTTGGCAACAGAACGGCGAGGCCTCATGCAAGTAGCGCCACAAGGTTCCATGCTCAAGGGGCTAAACTCAGTACGTTCCGAATGCCATCGGTTGTTACAGGCAACATCGGGAGGCGCCATCGCTCATGGCGGCTGATGGCTTTTGGCTACGGAACGGCGAGGCCTCGTGCAAGTAGCACCGCAAGGTGCCGTGCGCATGGGGCTAAACTCAGTACGTGCCGATTGCTATCGGTTGTTGTGAGTTGTGTCTGGCGTCGCTCGTGGCGGCTGATGGCTTTTGGCAATGGAACGGAGAGGCCTCGTGCAAGTAGCACCTTAAGGTGCCGTGCACATGAGGCTAAACTCAGTATGTTCCGAATGCCATCGGTTGTTGTGGGCAACATCAGGAGGCGGCATCGCTTGTGGTGGCTGATGGCTTTTGGCAATGGAACGGCGAAGCATCGTGCAAGTAGCGCTGCAAGGTGCCGTGCGCATGGGGCTAAACTTAATATGTGCCGATTGCCATAGGTTTTTGTGAGTTGTGTTTGGCGTCGCTCGTGGCGGATGATGGTTTTTGGCAATGGAATGGCAAGGCCTCGTGCAAGTAGCGCCGCAAGGTGCCATGCGCATGGGGATAAACTCAGTACGTTCCGAATGCCATCGATTATTTTGGGCAACATCGGGAGGCAACATTGCTCGTGGCGGCTGATGACTTTTGGCAATAGAACGGCGAGGCCTCGTGCAAGTAGCACCGCAAGGTGCCGTGCTCATAGGGATAAACTTAGTACGTGCTGATTGCCATCGGTTGTTGTGGGTGGTGTCTGGTGTCGCTCGTGGCGGCTGATGGCTTTTGGCAACGGAATGGCGAGGCCTCGTGCAAGTAGCGCCGCAAGGTGTCGTACGCATGAGGCTAAACTCAATACGTTCCGAATGCCATCGGTTGTTGTGGGAAACATCGAGAGGCGACATTGCTTGTGACGGCTGATGGCTTTTGGCAACGGAATGGCGAAGCATTGTGCAAGTAGTGCCGCAAGGTGCCGTGCGCATGGGGCAAAACCCAGTACGTGCCGATTGCCATAGGTTGTTATGAGTTGTGTCTGGTGTCGCTCGTTGCGGCTGATGGCCTTTGGCACCGAAACGGCGAGGCCTCGTGCAAGTAGCGCCGCAAGGTGCCATACGCATGGGGCTAAACTCAGTACGTTCCGAATGCCATCGGTTGTTATGGAAAACATCGGGAGGCAACATCGCTCGTGGCGGCTGATGGCTTTTGGCAACGAAACGGCAAAGCATCATGCAAGTAGCGCCGCAAGGTGCCGTGCGCATGGGTCTAAGCATAGTATATGCCGACTGCCATCGGATGTTGGGGGCAACATCGGGAGGCGACATCGTTTGTGGCGGCTGATGGCTTTTGGCAACGGAATGGTGAAGCATTGTGCAAGTAGCGCCGCAAGGTGCCGTGCGCATGGGGCAAAACTCAGTACGTGCTGATTGCCATAGGTTGTTATGAGTTGTGTCTGGTGTCGCTCGTGGCGGCTGATGGCCTTTGGCACCGAAATGGCGAGGCCTCGTGCAAGTAGCGCCACAAGGTGCCATACGCATGGGGCTAAACTCAGTACGTTCGAATGCCATCGGTTGTTATGGAAAACATCGGGAGGCAACATCGCTCGTGGCGGCTGATGGCTTTTGGCAACGAAACGACAAAGCGTCGTGCAAGTAGCGCCGCAAGGTGCCGTGCGTATGGGTCTAAGCATAGTATATGCCGACTGCCATCGGATGTTTGGGGCAACATCGGGAGGCGACATCAGTGTGGCGGCTGATAGATCTTGGCAACGGAATGGCGAGGCCTTCTGCAAGTAGAGCCACAAGGTGCCGTACGCATGGGGCTAAACTCAGTACGTGGCGATCACCATCGGTTGTTGTGAGTTATGTCTGGCGTCGCTCGTGGCGGATGATGGCTTTTGGAAACAGAACTACAAGGCCTCATGCAAGTAGCACCGCAAGGTGGTGTGCGCATGGGGCTAAACTCACTACGTTCCGAATGCCATCGATTATTGTGGGCAACATCGGGAGGTGACATCGCTCGTGGTGGCTGATGGCTTTTGGCAACGTAACGGCAAAGCGTCGTGCAAGTAGCACAGCAAGGTGCCGTGCGCATGGGGCTAAGCACAGTACGTGCCGACTGCCATCGGATGTTGGGGGCAACATCGGGAGGCGACATTGCTTGTGGCAGCAGATGGCTTTTGGCAACGGAATGGCGAAGCATCGTGCAAGTAGCGCTGCAAGGTGCCGTGCATATGGGGCTAAACTCAGTACGTGCTGATTGCCGTAGGTTGTTGTGATTTGTGTCTGGCGTCGCTTGTGGCGGCTGATGGATTTTGACAACGGAACGGCGAGGCCTCGTGCAAGTAGCGTCGCAAGGTGCCATGCGCATGGGGCTAAACTCAGTACGTGCCGACTGCCATCGGTTGTTGGGGGAAACATCGGGAGGTGACATCAGTGTGGCGGCTGATAGCTTTTGGCAACGGAATGGCGAGGCCTCATGCAAGTAGCGCCGCAAGGTACCATGTGCATGGGGCTAAACTCAACACGTTCCGAATGTGAGCAGTTTTCTGCAAAAGGAAGAGATAGAGATGCATGGGAACACAATCCAGATCTCTTTTATCCGGGGGGGCAAACGTAAGCTTTATGGTTACATGACAGAGAAAAGAGACATGGACAACTTTAATCGGCATTCACGTGGGAAATCAAGGCTGAAGTTCGAGATTCGGTCATATCAAGAAACTGTTGGGAATCCAGCGATGCAGATGTCGGAGGATAATCAACAGCTCATATGGTACAAGAACAAAGCTGCTAAGCACCAAAAGTGGGCTAAGGCTTCTGAAGAGTCTTTAAAACTGGTAAGTGAAAAGCTCCGTCAGACAATCGAAGAGAACAAGATTGTCAGACTGAGAACTAAGATGCACCATGAAGGGAACAAGGAAGAGATGGAGTATCTAGAGAAGTTTTTCAACGATCAGTTGAAAATGATTTACGATGCCAGGACTGCTGAGGAGGACAAGTTTGAAAAGATACAGCAGGAACAGCGTGAGATGATCTATCAATCTAATGCAACTACTTCCTCGTCTGAGGATCATTGAGTCAGGTTGTTGTGGGAAACATCAGGAGGCAACATCGCTCGTGGCGGCTGATGGATTTTTGCAACGGAACGGCGAGGCCTCATGCAAGTAGCGCCACAAGGTTCCATGCTCAAGGGGCTAAACTCAGTACGTTCCGAATGCCATCGATTGTTACAGGCAACATCGGGAGGCGCCATCGCTCGTGGCGGCTGATGGCTTTTGGCTACGGAACGGCGAGGCCTCGTGCAAGTAGCACCGCAAGGTGCCGTGCGCATGGGGCTAAACTCAGTACGTGCCGATTACTATCGGTTGTTGTGAGTTGTGTCTGGCGTCGCTCGTGGCGGCTGATGGCTTTTGGCAATGGAACGGAGAGGCCTCGTGCAAGTAGCACCGCAAGGTGCCGTGCACATGAGGCTAAACTCAGTACGTTCTGAATGCCATCGGTTGTTGTGGGCAACATCAGGAGGCGGCATCGCTTGTGGCGGCTATTGGCTTTTGGCAACAGAATGGCGAAGCATCGTGCAAGTAGCGCTGCAAGGTGCCGTGCGCATGGGGCTAAACTTAATACGTGCCGATTGCCATAGGTTGTTGTGAGTTGTGTTTGGCTTCGCTCGTGGCGGATGATGGTTTTTGGCAATGGAATGGCAAGGCCTCGTGCAAGTAGCGCCGCAAGGTGCCATGCGCATGGGGATAAACTCAGTACGTTCCGAATGCCATCGATTATTGTGGGCAACATCGGGAGGCGACATCGCTCGTGGCGGCTAATGGATTTTGGCAACGGAACGGTGAAGCGTCGTGCAAGTAGCACCGCAAGGTGCCGTGCACATGGGGCTAAGCTCAGTACGTGCCGACTGCCATCGGTTGTTGGGGAAACATCGGGAGGCGACATCGGTGTGGCGGCTGATAGCTTTTGGCAATGGAACGGCGAGGCCTCGTGCAAGTAGCGCCGCAAGGTGCCATGCGCATGGGGCTAAACTCAGTACGTTTCGAATGCCATCGGTTGTTGTGGGCAACATCGGGAGGCGACATCGCTCGTGGCGGCTGATGGATTTTGGCAACGGAACGGCGAGGCCTCATGCAAGTAACGCCGTAAGGTGCCATGCTCATGGGGCTAAACTCAGTACGTTCCGAATGCCATCGGTTGTTACAGGCAACATCGGGAGGCGCCATCACTCGTGGCGGCTGATGGCTTTTGGCTACGGAACGGCGAGGCCTCGTGCAAGTAGCGCCGCAAGGTGCCGTGCGCATGGGGCTAAACTCAGTACGTGCCGATTGCCATCGGTTGTTGTGAGTTGTGTCTGGCGTCGCTCGTGGCGGCTGATGGCTTTTGGCAATGGAACGGAGAGGCCTCGTGCAAGTAGCACCGTAAGGTGCCGTGCGCTTGAGGCTAAACTCAGTACGTTACGAATGCCATCGGTTGTTCTGGGCAACATCAGGAGGCAGCATCGCTTGTGGCGGCTAATGGCTTTTGGCAACGGAACGGCGAAGCATCGTGCAAGTAGCGCTGCAAGGTGCCATGCGCATGGGGCTAAACTCAATACGTGCCGATTGCCATAGGTTGTTGTGAGTTGTGTTTGGCGTCGCTCATGGCGGATGATGGTTTTTGGCAACGGAATGGCAAGGCCTCTTGCAAGTAGCGCCGCAAGGTGCCATGCGCATGGGGATAAACTCAGTACGTTCCGAATGCCATCGATTATTGTGGGCAACATCGGGAGGCAACATCGCTCGTGGCGGCTGATGGCTTTTGGCAACGGAACGGTGAAGCGTCGTGCAAGTAGCACCGCAAGGTGCCGTGCGCATGGGGCTAAGCTCAGTACGTGCTGACTGCCATCGGTTGTTGGGGGCAACATCGGGAGGCGACATCGGTGTGGCAGCTGATAGCTTTTGGCAAAGGAACAGCAAGGCCTCGTGCAAGTAGCGCCGTAAGGTGCCGTGCGTATAGGGCTAAAATCAGTACGCTCCGAATGCCATCGGTTGTTGTGGGCAACATCGGGAGGCGACATCGCTCGTGGAGGCTGATAGCTTTTGGCAATGGAACGGCGAAGCGTCCTGCAAGAAGTGCCGCGAGGTGCCGTGCGCATGCGGCTAAG
Source organism: Nicotiana tomentosiformis (assembly GCF_000390325.3). Classification (NCBI taxonomy): domain Eukaryota; kingdom Viridiplantae; phylum Streptophyta; class Magnoliopsida; order Solanales; family Solanaceae; genus Nicotiana; species Nicotiana tomentosiformis. The sequence goes on along the minus strand of NC_090819.1, from coordinate 353,987 downwards.
CTCAGTACCTGCCGACTGCCATCGGTTGTTGGGAGCAACATCGGGAGGCGACATTGCTCGTGTCGGATGCTGGATTTTGGCAACGGAACGGCAAGGCCTCATGCAAGTTGTGCCACAAGGTGTTGTGCGCATGGGGCTAAGCTCAGTACGTGTCGATTGCCATCGATTTTTGGGGGCAACATCAGGAGGCGACATCGCTCGCGGCGACTGTTGGCTTTTGGAAACGGAATGGCGAAGCCTCGTGCAAGTAGCGCCGCAAGGTGCCATGCGCATGGCGCTAAACTCTGTACGTGCCGATTGCCATAGGTTGTTATGAGTTGTGTCTAGCAAAGCTCATGGCGGCTGATGGCTTTTGGCAACAGAACGCCGAGGCCTCGTGCAAGTAGCGCCGCAAGGAGCCATGCGCATGGTACTAAACTCAGTACGTTCCGAATGCCATCGGTTGTTGTGGGAAACATTGGGAGGCGACATCGCTCGTGGCAGCTGATGGCTTTTAGCAACGGAACGGGGAAGCATCGTGCAAGTAGCACCGCAAGATGCCGTGCGCATGGGGCTAAGCTCAGTACGTGCCGACTGCCATCGGTTGTTGGGGACAACATCGGAAAGCGACATCGGTGTGGCGGCTGATAGCTTTTGGCAACGGAACGGCGAGGCCTCATGCAAATAGCACCGCAAAGGTGCCGTGCGTATGGGGCTAAGCTTAGTACGTGCCGATTGCCATCGGTTGTTGTGGGCAACATCGGGAGGCGACATCGCTCGTGGCGGCTGATGGCTTTTGGCAACGGAACGGCGAGGCCTCGTGCAAGTAGCGCCGCAAGGTGCCGTGCGCATGAGGCTAACCTTAGTACGTGTCGATTGCCATCGGTTGTTGTGAGTTGTGTCTGGCGTCGCTCGTGGCGGCTGATGGCTTTTTGCAACGGAACGGCAAGGCCTTGTGCAAGTAGCACCGCAAGGTTCCATGCGCATGAGGCTAAACTCAGTACGTTCCGAATTCCATCGGTTGTTGGGGGCAACATCGGGAGGCAACATCGCTCGTGTCAGATGCTGGCTTTTGGCAACGGAACGGCAAGGCCTCGTGCAAGTATCACCACAAGGTGCAGTGCACATGGGGCAAAGCTCAGTACGTGTCGATTGCCATCGGTTTTTAGGGAAAACATCGGGAGGCGACATCGCTCGTGGCGACTGTTGGCTTTTGGAAATGGAATGGCGAAGCCTCGTGCAAGTAGCGCCGCAAGGTGCCGTGCGCATGGGGCTAAAATCAGTATGTGCCGATTGCCATAGGTTGTTGTGAGTTGTGTCTGGCATCGTTCGTGGCGGCTGATGGCTTTTGGCAACGGAACGCCGAGGCCTCGTGCAAGTAGCGCCGTAAGGAGCCATGCGCATGGGACTAAACTCAGTATGTTCCGAATTCCATCGGTTGTTGTGGGAAACATTGGGAGGCGACATTGCTCGTGGCGGCTGATGGCTTTTAGCAACGGAATGGCGAAGCATCGTGCAAGTAGCGCCGCAAGGTGCCGTGCGCATGGGGCTAAGCTCGGTACGTGCCGACTGCCATCGGTTGTTGGGGTCAACATCGGGAGGCGACATCGGTGTAGAGGCTGATAGCTTTTGGCAACTGAACGGCGAGGCCTCGTGCAAATAGCGCCGCAAAGGTGCAGTGTGCATCGGGATAAACTTAGTACGTGTCGATTGCCATAGTTTGTTGTGAGTTGTGTCTGGCATCGCTTGTGGCGGCTGATGGCTTTTGTCAACGGAACAGCAAGGCCGCGTGCAATTAGCACCGCAAGGTGCCATGTGCATGGAGCTAAACGCAGTACGTGCCGATTTCCATCGGTTGTTGTAGGAAACATTGGGAGGCGACATCGCTCATGGCGGCTGATGGCTTTTGGCAACGGAACGGTGAGGCCTCGTGCAAGTAGCGCCGCAAGGTTTCGTGCGCATGGGGCTAAGCTTAGTACATGTCGATTGCAGTCGGTTTTTGTGAGTTGTGTCTGGCATCGCTCGTGGCAGCTGATGGCTTTTGGCAACGGAACAGTGAAGCCTCGTGCAAGTAGCGCCACAAGGTGTCGTACGCATGGGGCTAAGCTCAGTATGTGCTGATTGCCATCGGTTGTTGGGGGCAACATCGGGAGGCGACATCGCTCGTGGCGGCTGATGGCTTACGGCAACGGAATGGCTAGGCCTCATGCAAGTAGCACCGCAGGGTGTCGTGCGCATGGGGCTGAACTTAGTACGTTCCGAATGCCATCGGTTGTTGTAGGCAACATCGGGAGTCAACATCGCTCGTGGCGGCTGATGGCTTTTGGCAACGGAACGGCGAAGCCTCACACAAGTAGCGCTGCAAGGTGCCATGCGCATGGGGCTAAGATCAGTACGTGCCGATTGCCATCGGTTGTTGTGGGAAACATCGGGAGGCGACATCGCTCATGGCGGCTGATGGCTTTTGGCAACGGAATGGCTAGGCCTCATGCAAGTAGCGCCGCAAGGTGCCGTGCGCATGGGGCAAAACTCAGTACGTTCTGAATGCCATCGGTTGTTGTGGGCAACATCAGGAGGCAGCATCGCTTGTGGCGGCTGATGGCTTTTGGCAACGGAACGGCGAAGCATCGTGCAAGTAGCGCTGCAAGGTGCCGTGCGCATGGGGCTAAACTCAATACGTGCCGATTGCCATAGGTTGTTGTGAGTTGTGTTTGGCGTCGCTCGTGGCGGATGATGGTTTTTGGCAACGGAATGGCAAGGCCTCTTGCAAGTAGCGCCGCAAGGTGCCATGCGCATGGGGATAAACTCAGTACGTTCCGAATGCCATCGATTATTGTGGGCAACATCGGGAGGCAACATCGCTCGTGGCGGCTGATGGCTTTTGGCAACGGAACGGTGAAGCGTCGTGCAAGTAGCACCGCAAGGTGCCGTGCGCATGGGGCTAAGCTCAGTACGTGCCGACTGCCATCGGTTGTTGGGGGCAACATCGGGAGGCGACATCGGTGTGGCAGCTGATAGCTTTTGGCAAAGGAACGGCAAGGCCTCGTGCAAGTAGCGCCGTAAGGTGCCGTGCGTATAGGGCTAAACTCAGTACGCTCCGAATGCCATCGGTTGTTGTGGGCAACATCGGGAGGCGACATCACTCATGAAGGCTGATAGCTTTTGGCAATGGAACGGCGAAGCGTCCTGCAAGAAGTGCCGCGAGGTGCCGTGCGCATGGGGCTAAGCTCAGTACCTGTCGACTGCCATCGGTTGTTGGGAGCAACATCGGGAGGCGACATCGCTCGTGTCGGATGCTGGATTTTGGCAACGGAACGGCAAGGCCTCATGCAAGTTGTGCCACAAGGTGTTGTGCGCATGGGGCTAAGCTCAGTACGTGTCGATTGCCATCGATTTTTGGGGGCAACATCAGGAGGCGACATCGCTCGCGGCGACTGTTGGCTTTTGGAAACGGAATGGCGAAGCCTCGTGCAAGTAGCGCCGCAAGGTGCCATGCGCATGGCGCTAAACTCAGTACGTGCCGATTGCCATAGGTTGTTGTGAGTTGTGTCTGGCAAAGCTCGTGGCGGCTGATAGCTTTTGGCAACGGAACGCCGAGGCCTCGTGCAAGTAGCGCCGCAAGGAGCCATGCGCATGGTACTAAACTCAGTACGTTCCGAATGCCATCGGTTGTTGTGGGAAACATTGGGAGGCGACATCGCTCGTGGCAGCTGATGGATTTTAGCAATGGAACGGGGAAGCATCGTGCAAGTAGCGCCGCAAGATGCCGTGCGCATGGGGCTAAGCTCAGTACGTGCCGACTGCCATCGGTTGTTTGGGGCAACATCGGAAGGCGACATCGGTGTGGCGGCTGATAGCTTTTGGCAACAGAACGGCGAGGCCTCATGCAAATAGCGCCGCAAAGGTGCCGTGCGTATGGGGCTAAGCTTAGTACGTGCCGATTGCCATCGGTTGTTGTGGGCAACATCGGGAGGCGACATCGCTCGTGGCGGCTGATGGCTTTTGGCAACGGAACGGCGAGGCCTCGTGTAAGTAGCGCCGCAAGGTGCCGTGCGCATGAGGCTAACCTTAGTACGTGCCGATTGCCATCGATTGTTGTGAGTTGTGTCTGGCGTCGCTCGTGGCGGCTGATGGCTTTTTGAAATGGAACGGCAAGGCCTTGTGCAAGTAGCACCGCAAGGTGCCATGCGCATGAGGCTAAACTCAGTACGTTCCGAATTCCATCGGTTGTTGGGGACAACATCGGGAGGCAACATTGCTCGTGTCGGATGCTGGCTTTTGGCAACAGAACGGCAAGGCCTCGTGCAAGTATCACCACAAGGTGCAGTGCACATGGGGCAAAGCTCAATACGTGTCGATTGCCATCGGTTTTTAGGGGAAACATCGGGAGGCGACATCGCTCGTGGCGACTGTTGGCTTTTGGAAATGGAATGGCGAAGCCTCGTGCAAGTAGCGCCGCAAGGTGCCGTGCGCATGGGGCTAAAATCAGTATGTGCCGATTGCCATAGGTTGTTGTGAGTTGTGTCTAGCATCGCTCGTGGCGGCTGATGGCTTTTGGCAACGGAACGCCGAGGCCTCGTGCAAGTAGCGCCGCAAGGAGCCATGCGCATGGGACTAAACTCAGTATGTTCCGAATTCCATCGGTTGTTGTGGGAAACATTGGGAGGCGACATCGCTCGTGGCGGCTGATGGCTTTTAGCAACGGAATGGCGAAGCATCGTGCAAGTAGCGCCGCAAGGTGCCGTGCGCATGGGGCTAAGCTTAGTACATGTCGATTGCAGTCGGTTTTTGTGAGTTGTGTCTGGCATCGCTCGTGGCAGCTGATGGCCTTTGGCAACGGAACAGTGAAGCCTCGTGCAAGTAGCGCCACAAGGTGCCGTGCGCATGGGGCTAAGCTCAGTATGTACTGATTGCCATCGGTTGTTGGGGGCAACATCGGGAGGCGACATCGCTCGTGGCGGCTGAAACTTTCGGCAACGGAATGGCTAGGCCTCATGCAAGTAGCACCGCAGGGTGTCGTGCGCATGGGGCTGAACTTAGTACATTACGAATGCCATCGGTTGTTGTAGGCAACATCGGGAGGCGACATCGCACGTGGCGGCTGATGGCTTTTGGCAACGGAATGGCGAAGCCTCATGCAAGTAGCGCTGCAAGGTGCCATGCGCATTGGGCTAAGATCAGTACGTGCCGATTGCCATCGGTTGTTGTGGGAAACATCGGGAGGCGACATCGCTCGTGGCGGCTGATGGCTTCTGGCAACGGAACGGCTAGGCCTCATGCAAGTAGCGCCGCAAGGTGCCGTGCGCATGGGGCCAAACTCAGTACGTTCTGAATGCCATCGGTTGTTGAGGGCAACATCGGGAGGTGACATCGCTTGTGGTGGCTGATGGCTTTTGTCAACGGAACGGCGAGGCCTCGTACAATTAGCGCCGCAAGGTGCCGTGTACATGGGGCTAAACTCAGTACGTGCCGATTTCCATCGGTTATTGTGGGCAACATCGGGAGGCGACATCGCTCGTGGCGGCTGATGGCTTTTGGCAGCGGAACAACGAGGCCTCGTGCAAGTAGGTGTCGTGCGCATGGGGTTAAGATTAGTACATGCCGATTGCCATCGGTGTTTTTGAGTTGTGTATGGCATCGCTCGTGGTGGCTGATGGCTTTTGGCAACGGAACGGTGAAGCGTCGTGCAAGTGGCGCCGCAAGGTGCTGTGCGCATGGGGCTAAGCTCAGTATGTGCTAATTGCCATCGGTTGTTGGGGACAACATTAGGAGGCGACATCGCTCGTGGCGGCTGATGGCTTTTGGCAACGGAATGGCTAGGCCTCATGCAAGTAGCGCCGCAAGGTGCCTTGTGCATGGGGCTAAACTCAGTACGTTCTGAATGCCATCGGTTGTTGTGGGCAACATCGGGAGGCGACAACGCTCAGAGCAGCTGATGGCTTTTGGCAACGGAACGGCAAGGCCTCGTGCAAGTAGCGCCACAAGGTGCTGTGCGCATGGGGCTAAGCTCAGTACGTGTCGATTGCCATCGATTTTGGGGGGCAACATCGGGAGACGACATCGCTCGTGGCGACTGTTGGCTTTTGGCAACGGAACGGCGAAGCATCGTGCAAGTAGCGCCGCAACGTGCCGTGCGCATGAGGCTAAACTCAGTACGTTCTGATTTCCATAGGTTATTGTGAGTTGTGTCTGGCGTCGCTCGTGGCGGCTGATGGATTTTGGCAATGGAACGGCGAGGCCTCATGCAAGTAGCGCCGCAAGGTGCCATGTGCATGGGGCAAAACTCAGTACGTTCCGAATGCCATCGGTTGTTATAGGCAACATCGGGAGGCGCCATCACTCGAGGCGGCTGATGGCTTTTGGCAACGGAACGGCGAAGCGTCGCCCAAGTAGCGCCGCAAGGTGCCGTGCGCATGGGGCTAAGCTCAGTACGTGCCGACTGCCATCGGTTGTTGGGGGCAACATCGGGAGGCGACATCGGTGTGGCGGTTGATAGATTTTGGCAACGGAACGGCGAGGCCTCGTGGAAGTAGTGCCGCAAGGTGCCATGCGCATGGGGCTAAACTCAGCACGTTCTGAATGCCATCGGTTGTTATAGGCAACATCGGGAGGCGCCATCGCTCGAGGCGGCTGATGGCTTTTTGCAACGGAACGGCAAAGCGTCGCCCAAGTAGCGTCGCAAGGTGCCGTGCGCATGGGGCTAAGCTCAGTACGTGTCGATTGCCATCGATTTTTGGGGGCAACATTGGGAGACGACATCGCTCGTGGCGACTGTTGGATTATGGAAACGAAACGGCGAAGCCTCATGTAAGTAGCGTCGCAAGGTGCCGTGCATATGGGGCTAAGCTCAGTACGTGCCGATTGCCATCGGTTGTTGTGGGCAACATCGGGAGGCGACATTGCTCGTTGTGGCTGATGGATTTTGGCAACAGAACGGCGAAGCATCGTGCAAGTAGCGCCGCAAGGTGCCGTGTGCATGGGGCTAAACTCAGTACGTGCCGATTGCCATAGGTTTTTGTGAGTTGTGTCTGGCATCGCTCGTGGCGGCTGATGGATTTTGGAAACGGAACTACGAAGCCTTGTGCAAGTAGCGCCGCAAGGTGCCGTGCGCATGGGGCTTAACTCACTGCGTTCCGAATGCCATCGGTTATTGTGGGCAACATCGGGAGGCGACATCGCTCGTGGTGGCTGATGGCTTTTGGCAACGAAACTGCGAAGCGTCCTACAAGAAGTGCCGCAAGGTGCCGTGCACATGGGGCTAAGCTCAGTACGTGCCGACTGCCATCGGTTGTTGGGGGCAACATCGGGAGGCGACATCGCTCGTGTCGGCTGATGGCTTTCGGCAACGGAACGGCGAGGCCTCGTGCAAGTAGTGCCACAAGGTGTTGTGCGCATGGGGCTAAGCTCAGTGCATGCCGATTGCAATCGGTTTTTGGGGGCAACATCGGGAGTCGACATCGCTCGTGGCGACTGATGGCTTTTGGAAACGGAACGGCGAAGCCTCATGTAAGTAGCACCGCAAGGAGCCGTGCGTATGTGGCTAAGATCAGTACGTGCCGATTGCCATCGGTTTTTGTGGGCAACATCGAGAGGCGACATCGCTCGTGGCGGCTGATGGTTTTGGCAACGGAACGGCGACGCCTCGTGCAAGTAGTGCCGCAAAGTGCCGTGCGCATGGGGCTAAACTCAGTACGTGCTGATTGCCATCAATTGTAGTGAGTTGTGTCTGGTCTCGCTCATGGCGGCTGATAGCTTTGGGCAATGGAACGGCGAGGCCTCGTGCAAGTAGGGTCGCAAGGTGACGTGCGCATGGGGCTAAACTTAATACGTTCCGAAAGCCATCGGTTGTTATGAGCAACATTGGGAGGCAACATCGCTCGTGGCGGCTGATGGCTTTTGGTAACAGAACGCCGATGCATCATGCAAGGGGCTAAGCACAGTACGTGCTGACTGCCATCGGATGTTGGGTGCGACATCGCTTGTGGCGGTTGATAGCTTTTGGCAACGGAACGGCGAAGCATCGTGCAAGTAGCGCCGCAAGGTGCCGTGCGCATGGGGCTAAACTCAGTACGTGCCGATTTCCATAGGTTATTGTGAGTTGTGTCTGGCATCGCTCGTGGCGGCTGATGGATTTTGGCAATGGAACGGCGAGGCCTCGTGCAAGTAGCGCCGCAATGTGCCATGTGCATGGGGCAAAACTCAGTACGTTCCGAATGCCATCGGTTGTTATAGGCAATATTGGGAGGCGCCATCGCTCAAGGCGGCTGATGGCTTTTGGCAACGGAACGGCGAAGCGTCGCCCAAGTAGCGCCGCAAGGTGCCGTGCGCATGAGGCTAAGCTCAGTACGTGCCGACTGCCATCGGTTGTTGGGGGAAACATCGGGAGGCGACATCGGTGTGGCGGTTGATAGATTTTGGCAACGGAATGGCGAGGCCTCGTGGAAGTAGCGCCGCAAGGTGCCATGCGCATGGGGCTAAACTCAGTACGTTCTGAATGCCATCAGTTGTTATAGGCAACATCGGGAGGCGCCATCGCTCGAGGCGGCTCATGGCTTTTGGCAACGGAACGGCGAAGCGTCGCCCAAGTAGCGCCGCAAGGAGCCGTGCGCATGGGGCTAAGCTCAGTACGTGCCGACTGCCATCGGTTGTTGGGGGGAACATCGGGAGGCGACATCGGTGTGGCGGTTGATAGATTTTGGCAACGGAACGGCGAGGCCTCGTGCAAGTAGCGCCGCAAGGTACCATGCGCATGGGGAAAAACTCAGTACGTTCCGAATGCCATCGGTTGTTGTGGGCAACATCGGGAGGTGATATCGCTTGTGGCGGCTGATGGCTTTTGGCAACAGAAAGGCGAAGCATCGTGCAACTAGCGCTGCAAGGTGTCGTGCGCATGGGGCTAAGCTCAGTACGTGCCGACTGCCATCGATTATTGGGGGCAACATCGGGAGGCGACATCGGTGTGGCGGCTGATAGATTTTGGCAACGGAACGGCGAGGCCTCGTGGAAGTAGCGCCGCAAGGTGCCATGCGCATGGGGCTAAAATCAGTACGTTCTGAATGCCATCGGTTGTTATAGGCAACATCGGGAGGCGCCATCGCTCGAGGCAGTTGATGGCGTTTGGCAACGGAATGGCAAAGCGTCGTGCAAGTAGCACCGCAAGGTGCCGTGCGCATGAGGCTAAGCTCAATACGTGCCGACTGCCATCAGTTGTTGGGGACAACATCGGGAGGCGACATTGGTGTGGCGGCTGATAGCTTTTGGCAACAGAACGGCGAGGTCTTGTGCAAGTAGCGCCGCAGGTACCGTGCGCATGGGGCTAAACTCAGTACGTGTCGATTGCCATCGGTTGTTGTGAGTTGTGTCTCCCGTCGCTCGTGGCGGCTGATGGCTTTTGGCAATGGAACGGCGAGGCCTCGTGCAAGTTGCACCATAAGGTGTCGTACCAATGGGGCTAAACACAGTACGTTCCGAATTCCATCGGTTGTTGTGGGCAACATCGGGAGGCGACATCGCTTGTGGCGGCTGATGGATTTTGGCAACAAAAAGGCGAAGCATCGTGCAAGTAGCGCTGCAAGGTGTCGTGCGCATGGGGCTAAGCTCAGTACGTGTCTATTGCCATAGGTTGTTGTGAGTTGTGTCTGGCGTCGCTCGTGGCGGCTGATGGCTTTTGGCAACGGAACGGCGAAGCATCGTGCAAGTAGCGTCGCAAGGTGTCGTGCGTATGGGGCTAAGCTCAGTTCGTGCCGATTGCCATCGGTTGTTGTGGGCAACATCGGGAGGCGACATCGCTCGTGTTGGCTGATGGCTTTTGGCAACGGAACAGCGAAGCGTCCTACAAGAAGTGCCGCAAGGTGCTGTGCACATGGGGCTAAGCTCAGTACGTGCCGACTGCCATCGGTTGTTGGGGGCAACATCGGGAGGCGACATCGCTCGTGTCGGCTGATGACTTTTGGCAACGGAACGGCGAGGCCTCGTGCAAGTAGTGCCACAAGGTGCTGTGCGCATGGGGCTAAGCTCAAAACGTACCGATTGCAATCGGTGTTTGTGGCAACATCGGGAGTCGACATCGCTCGTGGCGACTGATGGCTTTCGGAAACGGAATGGCGAAGCCTCGTGCAAGAAGCGCCAAAAGGATTCGTGCGTATGGGTCTAAGCTCAGTACATGCTGATTGCCATCGGTTTTTGTGGGCAACATCGGGAGGCGACATCGCTCATGGCGGCTGATGGCTTTTGACAACGGAACGGCGAGGCCTCGTGCAAGTAGCGCCGCAAGGTGCCGTGCGCATGGGGCTAAACTCAGTACGTGTCGATTGCCATCGGTTGTTGTGAGTTGTGTCTCCCGTCGCTCGTGGCGGCTGATGGCTTTTGGCAATGGAATGGTGAGGCCTCGTGCAAGTTGCGCCGTAAGGTGTCGTGTGCACGGGGCAAAACACAGTACGTTCCGAATGCCATCGGTTGTTGTGGGCAACATCGGGAGGCGATATCGCTTGTGGCGGCTGATGGCTTTTGGCAACAGAAAGGCGAAGCATCGTGCAACTAGCGCTGCAAGGTGTCGTGCGCATGGGGCTAAGCTCAGTACGTGTCGATTGCCATAGGTTGTTGTGAGTTGTGTCTGGCGTCGCTCGTGGCGGCTAATGGCTTTTGGCAACGGAACGGCGAAGCGTCGTGCAAGTAGCGCTGTAAGGTGTCGTGCGTATAGGGCTAAGCTTAGTACGTACCGACTGCCATCGGTTATTGGGGGAAACATCGGGAGGCGACATCGGTGTGGCGGCTGATAGATTTTGGCAACGGAACGGCGAGGCCTCGTGCAAGTAGCGCCACAAGGTGCCGTGCGCATGGGGCTAAACTCAGTACGTGTCGATTGCCATCGGTTGTTGTGTGTTGTGTCTAGCGTCGCTCGTGGCGGCTGATGGCTTTTGGCAACGGAATGGCGAGGCCTCGTGCAAGTTGCGCCATAAGGTGCCGTGCGCATGGGGCTAAACACAGTACGTTCCGAATGCCATCGGTTGTTGTGGGCAACATTGGGAGGCGACATCGCTCGTGGCGGCTGATGGCTTTTGGCAACGGAACGGCGAAGCGTCGTGCAAGTAGCGCCGCAAGGTGCCGTGCGTATGGGGCTAAGCTCAGTACATGCCGATTGCCATCAGTTGGTGTGGGCAACATCGGGAGGCAACATCGCTCGTGGCGGATGATGGCTTTTGGCAACGGAACGGCGAGGTCTCCTGCAAGTATCACCGCAAGGTGCCGTGCGCATGGGGCTAAGCTCAGTACGTTCCGACTGCCATCGGTTGTTGGGGGAAATGTCGGGAGGCGACATCGGTGCGGCGGCTGATAGCTTTTGGCAACGGAACAGCGAGGCCTCGTGCAAGTAGCGCCGCAAGGTGCCATGCGCATGGGGTAAACTCAGTACGTTCCGAATGCCATCTGTTGTTGTGGGCAACATCGGGATGCGACATCGCTCGTGGCGGCTGATGGCTTTTGGCAACAGAAAGGCGAAGCGTCCTACAAGAAGTGCCGCAAGGTACCGTGCGTATGGGGCTAAGCTCAGTACGTGCCGATTGCCATCGGTTGTTGTGGGCAACATCGGGAGGCGACATCGCTCGTGGTGGCTGATGCCTTTTGGCAACGGAACTGCGAAGCATCCTACAAGAAGTGCCGCAAGGTGCCGTGCGCATGGGGCTAAGCTTAGTACGTGACGACTGCCATCGGTTGTTGGGGGCAACATCGGAAGGAGACATCGCTCGTGTCGGCTGATGGCTTTTGGCAACGGAACGGCGAGGCCTCGTGCAAGTAGTGCCACAAGGTGCTATGCGCATGGGCCTAAGCTCAGTACGTGCCGATTGCAATCGGTTTTTAGGGGCAACATCGGGAGTCAACATCGCTCGTGGCGACTGATGGCATTTGGAAATGGAACTGCGAAGCCTCGTGCAAGTAGCGTCGCAAGGAGCCGTGCGTATGGGGCTAAGCTTAGTACGTGCCGATTGCCATCGGTTTTTGTGGGCAACATCGGGAGGCGACATCGCTCGTGGCGGCTGATGGCTTTTGCCAACGGAACGGCGAGGCCTCGTGCAAGTAGCGCCACAAGGTGCCGTGCGCATGGGGCTAAACTCAGTACGTGCTGAGTGCCATCGGTTGTTGTGAGTTGTGTCTGGTGTCGCTCGTGGCGGCTGATGGCTTTTTGCAATGGAATAGCGAGGCCTCGTGCAAGTAGCGCTGCAAGGTGCCGTGCACATGGGGCTAAACTCAGTACGTTCTGAATGCCATCGGTTGTTATGGGCAACATCGGGAGGCAACATCGCTCGTGGCGACTGATGGCTTTTGGCAACGTAACAGCGAAGCGTCGTGCAAGTAGCGCGGCAAGGTGCCGTGCGCATGGGGCTAAGCACAGTACGTGCCGACTGACATCGGATGTTGGGGGCAACATCGGGAGGCGACATCGCTTGTGGCGGCAGATGGATTTTGGCAACGGAATGGCAAAGCATCTTGCAAGTAGTGCCGCAAGGTGCCGTGCGCATGGGGCTAAACTCAATACGTGCCGATTGCCATAGGTTGTTGTGAGTTGTGTCTGGCGTCGCTCGTGGCGGCTGATGGATTTTGTTAACAGAACGGCGAGGCCTCGTGCAAGTAGCGCTGCAAGGTGCCATGCGCATGGGGCTAAAATCAGTATGTTCTAAATGCCATCAGTTGTTATAGGCAACATCGGGAGGCACTATCGCTCGTGGCGGCTGATGGCTTTTGGCAACGGAACAGCGAAGCGTCGCGCAAGTAGCGCTGCAAGGTGTCGTGCGCATGGGGCTAAGCTCAGTACGTGCCGACTGCCATCGGTTATTGGGGGCAACATCAGGAGGCGACATCGGTGTGGCGGCTAATAGATTTTGGCAACGGAACGGCGAGGCCTCGTGCAAGTAGCGCCGCAAGGTGCTATGCGCATGGGGCTAAACTCAGTACGTTCCGAATGCCATCGGTTGTTGTGGAAAACATCGGGAGGTGACATCGCTCGTAGCGGCTGATGGCATTTGGCAACGGAATAGCGAAGCGTCGTGCAAGTAGCGCTGCAAGGTGCCGTGCGCATGGGGCTAAGCTCAGTACGTGCCGACTGCCATCAGTTGTTAGGGGCAACATCGGGAGGCGACGTCGGTGTGGCGGCTGATAGCTTTTGGCAACGGAACGGTGAGGTATCGTGCAAGTAGCGCTGCACGGTGCCGTGCGCATGGGGCTAAACTCAGTACGTGTCGATTGCCATCGGTTGTTGTGAGTTGTGTCTGGCGTCGCTCGTGGTGGCTGATGACTTATGGCAACAGAACGGCGAGACCTCGTGCAAGTTGCGTCGTAAGGTACCGTGCGCATGGGGCAAAACAAAGTATGTTCCGAATGCCATTGGTTGTTGTGGGCAACATCGGGAGGCGACATTGCTCGTGGCAGCTTATGGCTTTCGGCAACGAAACGGCGAAGCGTCGTGCAAGTAGCGCTGCAAGGTGCCGTGCGCATGGGGCTAAGCTCAGTACGTGCCGACTGCCATCAGTTGTTAGGGGCAACATCGGGAGGCGACATCGGTGTGGCGGCTGATATCTTTTGGCAACGGAACGGTGAGGTATCGTGCAAGTAGCGCCGCACGGTGCCATGCGCATGGGGCTAAACTCAGTACGTGTCGATTGCCATCTGTTGTTGTGAATTGTGTCTTGCGTCGCTCGTGGTGGCTGATGACTTTTGGCAACGAAACGGTGAGACCTCGTGCAAGTTGCGCCGTAAGGTGCCGTGCGCATAGGGCAAAACAAAGTATGTTCCGAATGCCATCGGTTGTTGTGGGCAACATCGGGAGGCGACATCGCTCGTGGCGGCTGATGGCTTTGGGCAACGGAACGGCGAAGCGTCGTGCAATTAGCGCTGCAAGGTGCCGTGCGCATGGGGCTAAGCTCAGTACGTGCCGACTGCCATCAGTTGTTAGGGGCAACATCGGGAGGTGACATCGGTGTGGCGGCTAATAGCTTTTGGCAACGTAACCGTAGGTTGTTGTGATTTGTGTCTGGCGTCGCTCGTGGCGGCTGATGGATTTTGACAACGGAACGGCGAGGCCTCGTGCAAGTAGCGCCGCAAGGTGCCATGCGGATGGGGCTAAACTCAGTACGTGCCGACTGCCATCGGTTGGTGGGGGAAACATCGGGAGGCGACATCGGTGTGGCGGCTGATAGCTTTAGGCAATGGAACGGCGAGGCCTCGTGCAAGTAGCGCCGCAAGGTGCCATGCACATGGGGCTAAACTCAACACGTTCCGAATGCCATCGGTTGTTGTGGGCAACATCGGGAGGCGACATCGCTCGTGGCGGCTGATGGATTTTGGCAACGGAACGGTGAGGCCTCATGCAAGTAGTGCCGCAAGGTGCCATGCTCATGGGGCTAAACTCGGTACGTTCCAAATGCCATCGGTGGTTACAGGCAGTATCGGGAGGCGCCATCGCTCGTGGCGGCTGATGGCTTTTGGCTACGGAACGACGAGGCCTCGTACAAGTAGCACCGCAAGGTGCCGTGCGCATGGGGCTAAACTCAGTATGTGCCGATTGCCATCGGTTGTTGTGAGTTGTGTCTGGCATCGCTCATGGCGGCTGATTGCTTTTGGCAATGGAACGGAGAGGCCTCGTGCAAGTAGCACCGCAAGGTGCCGTGCGCATGAGGCTAAACTCAGTACGTTCCGAATGCCATCAGTTATTGTGGGCAACATCAGGAGGCGGCATCGCTTGTGGCGGCTGTTGGCTTTTTGCAACGGAACAGCGAAGCATCGTGCAAGTAGTGCTGCAAGGTGCCATGCGCATGGGGCTAAACTCAATACGTGTCGATTTCCATAGGTTGTTGTGAGTTGTGTTTGGCGTCGCTCGTGGCGAATGATGGTTTTTGGCAACAGAATGGCAAGGCCTCGTGCAAGTAGCGCCGCAAGGTGCCATGCGCATGAGGATAAACTCAGTACGTTCTGAATGCCATCGATTATTGTGGGAAACATCGAGAGGCGACATCGCTCGTGGCGACTGATGGATTTTGGCAACGGAACGGTGAAGCGTCGTGCAAGTAGCACCGCAAGGTGCCGTGCGCATGGGGCTAAGCTCAGTACATGCCGACTGCTATCGGTTGTTGGGGGAAACATCGGGAGGCGACATCGGTGTGGCGGCTGATAGCTTTTGGCAACGGAACGGCGAGGCGTCATGCAAGTAGCGCCGCAAGGTGCCATGCGCATGGGGCTAAACTCAGTACGTTCCGAATGCCATCGGTTGTTGTGGGCAACATCGGGAGGAGACATCGCTCGTGGCGGCTGATGGATTTTGGCCACGGAACGGCGAGGCCTCGTGCAAGTAACGCCGCAAGGTGCCATGCTCATGGGGCTAAACTCAGTACGTTCAGAATGCCATCGGTTGTTACAGGCAACATCAGGAGGCGCCATCGCTCATGGCGGCTGATGGCTTTTGGCTACGAAACGGCGAGGCCTCATGCAAGTAGCGCTGCAAGGTGCCGTGCGCATGGGGCTAAACTCAGTACGTGTCGATTGCCATCGGTTGTTGTGAGTTGTGTCTTGCATCGCTCGTGGCGGCTGATGGCTTTTGGCAATGGAACGGAGAGGCCTCGTGCAAGTAGCACCGCAAGGTGCCGTGCGCATGAGGCTAAACTCATTACGTTCCGAATGCCATCGGTTTTTGTGGGCAACATCAGGAGGCGGCATCGCTTGTGGCGGCTGATGGCTTTTGGCAACAGAACAGCGAAGCATCGTGCAAGTAGCGCTGCAAGGTGCCGTGCGCATGGGGCTAAACTCAATACGTGCCGATTGCCATAGGTTGTTGTGAGTTGTGTTTGGCGTCGCTCGTGGCGGATGATGGTTTTTGGCAATGGAATGGCAAGGCCTCGTGCAAGTAGCGCCGCAAGGTGCCATGCGCATGGGGATAAACTCAGTACGTTCCGAATGCCATCGATTATTGTGGGCAACATCGGGAGGCAACATTGCTCGTGGCGGCTGATGGCTTTTGGCAACGGAACGGTGAAGCGTCGTGCAAGTAGCACCGCAAGGTGCCGTGCGCATGGGGCTAAGCTCAGTACGTGCCGACTGCCATCGGTT
Source organism: Nicotiana tomentosiformis (assembly GCF_000390325.3). Classification (NCBI taxonomy): domain Eukaryota; kingdom Viridiplantae; phylum Streptophyta; class Magnoliopsida; order Solanales; family Solanaceae; genus Nicotiana; species Nicotiana tomentosiformis. Next base: position 337,916 of record NC_090819.1, on the reverse strand, counting down.
GTTGGGGCAACATCGGGAGGCGACATCGGTGTGGCAGCTGATAGCTTTTGGCAAAGGAACGGCAAGGCCTCGTGCAAGTAGCGCCGCAAGGTGCCGTGCGTATAGGGATAAACTCAGTACATTCCGAATGCCATCGGTTGTTGTGGGCAACATCGGGAGGCGACATTGCTCGTGGCGGTTGATGGATTTTGGCAATGGAACGGTGAAGCGTCCTGCAAGAAGTGCCACGAGGTGCCGTGCGCATGGGGCTAAGCTCAGTACGTGCCGACTGCCATCGGTTGTTGGGAGCAACATTGGGAGGTGACATCGCTCGTGTCGGATGCTAGATTTTGGCAACGGAACGGCAAGGCCTCGTGCAAGTTGCGCCACAAGGTGTTGTGCGCATGGGGCTAAGCTCAGTACGTGTCGATTGCCATCGGTTTTTGGGGGCAACATCAGGAGGCGACATCGCTCGCGGCGACTGTTGGCTTTTGGAAACGGAATGGCGAAGCCTCGTGCAAGTAGCGCCGCAAGGTGCCATGCGCATGGCGCTAAACTCAGTACGTGCCGATTGCCATAGGTTGTTGTGAGTTGTGTCTAGCATCGCTCGTGGCGGCTGATGGCTTTTGGCAACGAACGCCGAGGCCTCGTGCAAGTAGCGCCGCAAGGAGCCATGCGCATGGGATTAAACTCAGTACGTTCCGAATGCCATCGGTTGTTGTGGGAAACATTGGGAGACGACATCGCTCGTGGCGGCTGATGGCTTTTAGCAACGGAACGGCGAAGCGTCGTGCAAGTAGCGTCGCAAGATGCCGTGCGCATGGGGCTAAGCTCAGTACGTGCCGACTGCCATCGGTTGTTGGGGGCAACATCGGAAGGCGACAATTGTGTGGGGGCTGATAGCTTTTGGCTACGGAACGGCGAGGCCTCGTGGAAATAGCGCCGCAAAGGTGCCGTGCGTATGGGGCTAAGCTTAGTACGTGCCGATTGCCATCGGTTGTTGTGGGAAACATCGGGAGGAGATATCGCTCGTGGCGGCTGATGGCTTTTGGAAACGGAACGGCGAGGCCTCGTGCAAGTAGCACCGCAAGGTGCCATGCGCATGAGGCTAAACTCAGTACGTTCCGAATGACATCGGTTGTTGGGGGCAACATCGGGAGGCAACATCGCTCGTGTCGGATGCTGGCTTTTGGCAACGGAACGGCAAGGCCTCGTGCAAGTAGCGCCACAAGGTGCAGTGCACGTGGGGCAAAGCTCAGTACGTGTCGATTGCCATTGGTTTTTGGGGGCAACATCGGGAGGCGACATCGCTCATGGCGACTGTTGGCTTTTGGAAACGGAACGGCAAAGCCTTGTGCATGTAGCGCCACAAGGTACCGTGCGCATGGGGCTAAAATCAGTATGTGCCGATTGCCATAGGTTGTTGTGAATTGTGTCTGGCGTCGCTCGTGGCGGCTGATGGCTTTTGGCAACGGAACGCCGAGGCCTCGTGCAAGTAGCGCCACAAGGATCCATGCGCATGGGACTAAACTCAGTACGTTCAAAATTCCATCGGTTGTTGTGGGAAACATTGGGAGGCGACATCGCTCATGGCGGCTGATGGCTTTTAGCAACGGAACGGCGAAGCATCGTGCAAGTAGCGCCGCAAGGTGCCGTGCGCATGGGGCTAAGCTCGGTACGTGCCGACTGCCATCGGTTGTTGGGGGCAACATCGGGAGGCGACATCGGTGTAGCGGCTGATAGCTTTTGGCAACGGAATGGCGAGGCCTCGTGCAAATAGAGCCGCAAAGGTGCAGTGTGCATCGGGATAAACTTAGTACGTGTCGATTGCCATCGTTTGTTGTGAATTGTGTCTGGCATCGCTTGTGGCGGCCGATGGCTTTTGTCAACGGAACAGCGAGGCCGCGTGCAATTAGCACCGCAAGGTGCCGTGTGCATGGAGCTAAACGCAGTACGTGCCGATTTCCATCGGTTGTTGTAGGCAACATCGGGAGGCGACATCGCTCATGGCGGCTGATGGCTTTTGGCAACGGAACGGCGAGGCCTCGTGCAAGTAGCGCCGCAAGGTTTCGTGCGCATGGGGCTAAGCTTAGTACATGCCGATTGCAGTCAGTTTTTGTGAGTTATGTCTGGCATCGCTCGTGGCAGCTGATGGCTTCTGGCAACGGAACAGCGAAGCCTCGTGCAAGTAGCGCCACAAGGTGCCATGCGCATGGGGCTAAGCTCAGTATGTGCTGATTGCCATCGGTTGTTGGGGGCAACATCGGGAGGCGACATCGCTCGTGTCGGATGCTAGATTTTGGCAACGGAACAGCAAGGCCTCGTGCAAGTTGCGCCACAAGGTGTTGTGCGCATGGGGCTAAGCTCAGTACGTGTCGATTGCCATCGGTTTTTGGGGGCAACATTAGGAGGCGACATCGCTCGCGGCGACTATTGGCTTTTGGAAATGGAATGGCAAAGCCTCGTGCAAGTAGCGCCGCAAGGTGCCATGCACATGGCGCTAAACTCAGTACGTGCCGATTGCCATAGGTTGTTGTGAGTTGTGTCTAGCGTCGCTCGTGGCGGCTGATGGCTTTTGGCAACGGAACACCGAGGCCTCGTGCAAGTAGCGCCGTAAGGAGCCATGCGCATGGGACTAAACTCAGTACGTTCCGAATGCCATCAGTTATTGTGGGAAACATTGGGAGGCGACATCGCTCGTGGCGGCTGATGGCTTTTAGCAACGGAACGGCGAAGTGTCGTGCAAGTAGCGCCGCAAGATGCCGTGCGCATGGGGCTAAGCTCAGTACGTGCTGACTGCCATCGGTTGTTAGGGGCAACATCGGAAGGCGACATTGGTGTGGCGGTTGATAGCTTTTGGCAATGGAACTGCGAGGCCTCGTGCAAATAGCACCGCAAAGGTGCCGTGCGTATGGGAGGCGACATCGCTCGTGGCGGCTGATGGCTTTTGGCAACGGAACGGCGAGGCCTCGTGCAAGTAGCGCCGTAAGGTGCCGTACGCATGGGGCTAAGCTTAGTACGTGCCGATTGCCATCGGTTGTTTTGAGTTGTGTCTGGCATCGCTCGTGGCGGCTGATGGCTTTTTGCAACGGAACGACGAGGCCTCGTGCAAGTAGCACCGCAAGGTGCCATGCGCATGAGGCTAAACTCAGTACGTTCCGAATGCCATCGGTTGTTGGGGGCAACATCGGGAGGCAACATCGCTCGTGTCGGATGCTGGCTTTTGGCAATGGAACGGCAAGGCCTCGTGCAAGTAGCACCACAAGGTGCAGTGCACATGGGGAAAAGCTCAGTACGTGTCGATTGCCATTGGTTTTTGGGGGCAACATCGGGAGGCGACATCGCTCGTGGCGACTGTTGGCTTTTGGAAATGGAACGGCAAAGCCTTGTGAATGTAGCACCGCAAGGTGCCGTGCGCATGGGGCTAAAATCAGTATGTGCCGATTGCCATAGGTTGTTGTGAGTTGTGTCTGGCGTCGTTCGTGGCGGCTGATGGCTTTTGGCAACGGAACGCTGAGTCCTCGTGCAAGTAGCGCCGCAAGGAGCCATGCGCATGGGACTAAACTCAGTACGTTCCAAATTCCATCGGTTGTTGTGGGAAACATTGGGAGGCCACATCGCTCGTGGCGGCTGATGGCTTTTAGCAGTGGAACGGCGAAGCATCGTGCAAGTAGCGCCGCAAGGTGCCGTGCGCATGGGGCTAAGCTCAGTACGTGCCAACTGCCATCGGTTGTTGGGGGCAACATCGGGAGGCGATATCGGTGTAGCGGCTGATAGCATTTGGCAACGGAATGGCGAGGCCTCATACAAATAGCGCCGCAAAGGTGCAGTGTGCATCGGGATAAACTTAGTACATGTCGATTGCCATCGTTTGTTGTGAGTTGTGTCTGGCATTGCTTGTGGCGGCTGATGGCTTTTGTCAACGGAACAGCGAGGCCGCGTGCAATTAGCACCGCAAGGTGCCGTGTGCATGGAGCTAAACGCAGTACGTGCCGATTTCCATCGGTTGTTTTAGGAAACATCGGGAGGCGACATCGCTCATGGCGGCTGATGGCTTTTGGCAACGGAACGGCGAGGCCTCGTGCAAGTAGCGCCGTAAGGTTTCGTGCGCATGGGGCTAAGCTTAGTACATGCCGATTGCAGTCAGTTTTTGTGAGTTGTGTCTGGCATCGCTCGTGGCAGCTGATGGCTTTTGGCAACAGAACAGCGAAACCTCGTGCAAGTAGCGCCACAAGGTGCCGTGCGCATGGGGCTAAGCTCAGTATGTGCTGATTGCCATCGGTTGTTGGGGGCAACATCGGGAGGCGACATCGCTCGCGGCGGCTGATGGCTTTCGGCAACGGAATGGCTAGACCTCATGCAAGTAGCACCGCAGGGTGTCGTGCGCATGGGGCTGAACTTAGTACGTTCAGAATGCCATCGGTTGTTGTAGGCAACATCGGGAGGCGACATCGCTCGTGGTGGCTGATGGCTTTTGGCAACGGAACGGTGAAGCCTCATGCAAGTAGCGCTGCAAGGTGCCATGCGCATGGGGCTAAGATCAGTGCGTGCCGATTGCCATCGGTTGTTGTGTGAAACATCGGGAGGCGACATCGCTCGTGGCGGCTGATGGCTTTTGGCAATGGAACGTCTAGGCCTCATGCAAGTAGCGCCGCAAGGTGCCGTGCGCATGGGGCCAAACTCAGTACGTTCTGAATGCCATCGGTTGTTGTGGGCAACATCGGGAGGCGACATCGCTTGTGGCGGCTGATGGCTTTTGTCAACGGAACGGCGAGGCCTCGTGCAATTAGCGCCGCAAGGTGCCGTGTGCATGGGGCTAAACTCAATACGTGCCGATTTCCATCGGTTGTTGTGGGCAACATCGGGAGGCGACATCGCTCGTGGCGGCTGATGGCTTTTGGCAGCGGAACGACGAGGCCTCGTGCAAGTAGCGCCACAAGGTGTCGTGCGCATGGGGTTAAGCTTAGTACATGCCAATTGCCATCGGTGTTTTTGAGTTGTGTATGGCATCGCTCGTGGTGGCTGATGGCTTTTGGCAACAGAACGGCGAAGCATCGTTCAAGTAGCGCCGCAAGGTGCTGTGCGCATGGGGCTAAGCTCAGTATGTGCTGATTGCCGCCGGTTGTTGGGGACAACATCAGGAGGCGACATCGCTCGTGGTGGCTGATGGCTTCTGGCAACGGAACGGCTAGGCCTCATGCAAGTAGCGCCGCAAGGTGCCTTGTGCATGGGGCTAAACTCAGTACGTTCCGAATGCCATCGGTTGTTGTGGGCAACATCGGGAGGCGACAGCGCTCGTAGCAGCTGATGGCTTTTGGCAACGAAACGGCAAGGCCTCGTGCAAGTAGCGCCACAAGGTGCTGTGCGCATCGGGCTAAGCTCAGTACGTGTCGATTGCCATCGATTTTTGGGGGCAACATCGGGAGACGACATCGCTCGTGGCGACTGTTGGCTTTTGGAAACGGAACGGCGAAGCCTCATGTAAGTAGCGCCATAAGGTGCCATGCGCATGGGGCTAAACTCAGTACGTGCCGATTGCCATAGGTTGTTGTGAGTTATGTCTGGCATCACTCGTGGTGGCTAATGGATTTTGGCAACGGAACGCCGAGGCCTCGTGCAAGTAGCGTCGCAAGGTGCCATGCACATGGGGCTAAACTCAGTACATTCCGAATGCCATCGGTTGTTGTGGGAAATATCGGGAGGCGACATCACTCGTGGCGGCTGATGGCTTTTAGCAACGGAACGGTGAAGCATCGTGCAAGTAGCGCCGCAAGGTGCCGTGCGCATGGGGCTAAGCTCAGTACATGCCGATTGCCATCGGTTGTTGGGGCAACATCAGGAGGCAACATCGGTGTGGCGGCTGATAGCTTTTGGCAATGGAACGGCGAGGCCTCGTGCAAATAGTGCCACAAAGGTGCCGTGCGCATCGGGCTAAACTTAGTACGTGTCGATTGCCATCGGTTGTTGTGAGTTGTGTCTGGCATCGCTTGTGGCGGCTGATGGCTTTTGTCAACGGAATGGCGAGGCCTCATGCAATTAGCGCGGCAAGGTGCCGTGTGATTGGAGCTAAACGCAGTACATGTCGATATCTATCGGTTGTTGTAGGCAACATCGGGAGGCGACATCGCTCGTGGCGGCTGATGGCTTTTGGCAACGGAACGGCGAGGCCTCGTGCAAGTAGCGCCACAAGGTGTCGTGCGCATGGGGCTAAGCTTAGTACATGTCGATTTCCATCGGTTTTTGTGAGTTGTGTCTGGCATCGCTCGTGGCGGCTGATGGCCTTTGGCAACGGAACAGCGAAGCCTCGTGCAAGTAGCGCCGCAAGGTACCGTGCGCATGGGGCTAAGCTCAGGTGGGGTGGTAGCTGGTGCTGTAACCATAGCCTGAGGACCCGATGGAGCATGTCGTTGCTAAATGTTCTGTGGAGGTACACCCCTCCTAAGTCTAGGGAAATCCCTCACTATATGAAGAGTGTCACAACACTCAAAACAAGCTCTCGGAGGATGTGGCTACTGTGACTTATTCGGGCCTAATCGGCTGGACTGACTGCTGAAAGCACCCCATACAGGAGGTACACTAGGCACTGGCGGTGTATAATAGGGATCCTGGGGCCTAGGAGTGGCCGGAGCACCACTAGTGGATGGTAGTGCTGAATGAACAAGACAACCCACATTAACCTTGCCCTGACGGGCTGCAGCTGGGGCACAAGTACCACTATAAGTGCCAACCTTTCGAGACCTCTTGGCCTCTCTCTCCTCTCTCTCCCTAGTCAGATTACCCTCAAATCTCCTGGCGATCCCTACTACCTGCTGGTATCTAATGTCCATCTCCAGCTCTCGGGCCATGCTAAATCTGATACTAGGGTTGAGCCCTTCAATAAATTGATGAACTTGGTCCCGCATAGTAGAAACCAAGGCTGGTTCATGCCTGGCCAAAACATTAAACCGAACTGCATACTCTGACATGGTCATAGAACCATGGCACAACTACTCAAACTCTTCTTGACATGCATCTTTGAAAATCTGGGGGACATACTCCCTCAAGAACATATATGAGAGCTGAGTCCAAGTGAGTGAATTTGCCTCGGCCGCACTACCCAACTCATATGCTTTCCACCACTGATAAGTCGCTCCTCTAAGCTGGACGTAGTCAAAGAAAGCCCAATAGACACCGCAACACCCATAGTATGGAGGATACGGTGGCACTCATAAAGAAAACCCTATTCATCCTCTGATGCCAAGCCACTGAAAGTAGGATGGTGGTACTCCTTGTACCTCTCAAACCTGAGTTGCTCCTCAGAAACTATTACCTTATCCTCGGGCTGAACTGGAGCTAACGGCTGCATCGGTTTGATCACTGGAACCTGATCGACCTCAACCCGCTACTCTAGGGTACCAGCAATGGGAGTATGTGCTCTTCCCCTGACCTGAGATGTGGCAGGAGCAAGTGGTATCAATCCTGCCTAAGCCAAGGTGCTGAACATGCTTAGAAACTGGGTGAGAGTCTCCTGGAGGGCTAGTGCAGTAATAGGCGTCTCAAGTGCCTTCCCTCCAACAAGAGCTACTGGTGGCTCCTCTGTAGCAGCTCATGTTGATGTCTGGTTGCACCGCGTGGACGTCATCGGCCTCTACCTCTGCCCCAGCCTCTCGTGGCTCTAGCAGGAGGTGTGGGTGACTGGTCATCTGATCCAGTTGTACGTGTCCTCACAATCTGTGAGAGAATAGAAAGTCAGAAATTTAGAATTCCGAAGTCAAAGTCTCACACGATAAGGAATAAAAGAAGTGAAGCTTTTCCCAACAGTTCCATAGCCTCCTGGAGATAAGTACAAACGTCTCTGTACCGATCCGCGAAACTCTACTAAACTTGCTTCTGACTCATAACACCTATGAACATAGTGCTCTGATACCAACTTGTCACAACCCCAATTTTCCTCTGTCAGATGTCGTGATGAGACCTAGTCTTTAAGACTAGGTAAGCCTAACAATTTGCGGAATAATTGAATATAAACTTAACTCAAACCTCAACACATGAAATATAAATAAGAACTGCGATTCAAATAATGACAGCTCCCAAAATCCGATTGAAATAAGTCACCAGCTTCTAAGAGAAAATACTAAGTGTCTTTATCCATCAGAGTCTAAGGAGAATAAGGAAAAAATAACATAATAAGGATAGAAGGAGACTCCGAGGTCTACGAACGCTGGCAGATGAATCTTGAAGCCTCCGCATACAGGCTATATCATTGCTATTTGGCCTGGTAGGAAGAACCAGGATCTGCACAAAACGATGTGCAGAAGTGCAGTATGTGTACACCATAACGGTACCCAGTAAGCGCCAAGACTAACCTCGGTAGAGTAGTGACGAGGTCAGGTCAGGGCCCTACTGGAATAAAAGGAAGCAAGGTAGAAGATATAACAATATGATGAAATGACAGGAAATTAAAACAATGAGAAGTTATAGAAGGGTAACAACACATTGAATAAAGGTAAACAATAGAGAGCGCTTCCGAGGTACCGCCTCATAGTCCCAAAAGTAAATACACAACAGAGGAGCTCCCGAGGTACCGCCTCGTAGTCCCAAAGTAAATATGCAACAAGGGCGCTCCCGAGGTAACTCCTTGTAGTGCCAAAAGTAAATATGCAACATGGGCGCTCCCGAGGTACTACCTCGTAGTCCCAAAATTAAATATGCAACAGGGGCGATCCCGAGGTACCGCGTCATAGTCCCAAAAGTAAACATACAACTCATAAATTATGGAACAATGAATTTACGGCAAGGAATCCTATAGTTAAAGACTGAATACAAAATCAAGGAAGCATGTAATTCAACTAGGCATGGCGCACAAATTGAACGTAAGAGTTAAGACACGTAGACATATGTTACTAGGCTAAACATGATAACTACACATGCTAAGGCAACCTAGTTAAGGAATTTAAAAGAAGACTACTCAGCAAGAACCAGAATTTTCAAATTTAGCCAGTGTACGCACTCGTCACCTCACGTACATGACACTCTCATATCACAAATTGTTACAAGAGTACCAAATCCTAAGGGGATCTCCCCCACACAAGGTTAAACAAGTCACTTACCTCAAATCTCGCTCAATCAGTCAATAAGAATGCTCTTCCCTCGACTTTCCGACTCCGAACATTCCAAATCTAGCCAAAAGCAACTACATACTATAAATACAACTACAAGAAATTAATTGAAATAATAAAATTACGAATTTAGCAAAGAATTAAAAATTTGCCCCAAAATGTCGACCCGGGTCCACGTCTCGGAATTGGGTAAAAGTCACAAAATACGAACACCCATTCGATATCGAGTTCACCCATACCAAGATCACTCATATCGCCACTCAAATCCCCAAATTAAACTCTTCAAATCCCTAGCCTTATACTCTCAAATTCCACTTTAAATACACACAAACTAGGTGGGAAATTAAATGGAAAAACCAATATTATTAAATAAAAATGTCCACAAGTGCCTTACCTCAAGAAATCCCTCGAAAGCCCTCTCAAAAATCGTCTTAGACCGAGCTTGAAATGTCCTAAAATGATAAAATCACGAACCCTCAAATTAATATAATATTCCTAGCATTTCCACTTTTGTGGTCAACAATCAGCTTATGTGGTACCACATTTGCGGCGAAATCTCCGCATATGCGGAGTTCACTTAAATTCCCATACTCCGCACCTGCGCGCAATCACCTGCATCTGCGAAAACGCTTATGCGGTCCCTCGCCCGCTTCTATGAAAGGTCATTGCCGCTGGCCAGCCACTTCTGCCTTCCAAAGCCCACTTTTGCGGGTGCGCGTCTGCTTCTGCGGACAGGACTCCCAAGTACTCGTCCGCTTCTGCGATCAATCTTCATCAGAAGTGACTCCGCTTATGCGGCCTTCATGCCGCACCTGCGACCACTTCCATCCTCATCATCCTCACATCTAGGATTGCCCGCTCGGTGCTCCAAGCTTGCACTTGCGGTCAATCTTGCACAGGTGCGATTGCACCAGAACTGATGCCTTCAGCCATTCTCACTAGTCCAAATTGATTCGTTAACCATACGGAATCCACCCGAGGCGCCCGGGACCTCGACCAATTATACCAACCAGTTTAAAACATCATACAAACTTAGTCGAGTCTTTAAATCATATCAAACAATGATAAAAAAATGAATTGCGCATCGATTCAAGCCTAATGAGCCTTAAAACTTCAAACTCCTACATCCGATGCCGAAACCTATCAAATCAAGTTCGATTGACCTTAAATTTTTTACACAAGTTATAATTGATATTACAGACCTATTCAAACTTCGGGAATCAGAATCCAAACCCTATATCAAAAAGTCCACTCCCTGTCAAACCTTCCAAAAATCATTCAATTTCCAACTTTCGCCAATCAACGCCGAAATGACCTACGGACTTCCAAATCAACATTCGAACATGCTCCTAAGATCAAAATCACCCTACAGAGCTATCAGAACTTTCAACACTCCATTTCGGAGTCGTCTTCACACAATTCAAACTACAGTCAATTCCTAGAACTTAAACTCCCAATTTAGGGACTATGTGTCTCATTTCACTCCGAAACCAAAAATCAAACCTCCCGGTGAGTCACGTAACAACAAAATGAGATAGAGGGAGAAAATATTAGGGATTCGGGGATAATACTCTCAAAACGACCGGTCGGGTTGTTACAAAAATCAAGCAATGCACACCATAAATCACCTCATTTTATAATTAAATGACACAAAAACTAAAGAAAAGAGACTAGAGTAAATGGTAAAATCACCACTTATAAACATTCCCCAACTTAAATCTTTTGCTTATCCTCAAGTAAATCAAAACCAAATACTCAATGAGGCTCTAGCATTTAAAGCTCAATTAGCATCGCTATCATCTTCAAATCACATTCAACAATTAATCACAACACTTATGGTTTTGTTTGGTACTAATAATTAGGCGCAGGCATGTAAACTTCAACCAAACAACTCCATCATTTACAGCAATATCAAGAATGCAATAGAGTTTCAAAATAATCAAGCAACACAACCAAGCCACAAGAAGCGACTCAAAAGTACTAGTCTACTACATATGCTCAATTTACTCAATTCGGAATATATCAATGTCACCAATACATCATAATTCATGTTCCCTCACAAGAAAGAAAGTCCCAAAATCAATATATTTACAATAACAACACAAGGGACAAATGCACAAAGACACTCACTCCTAACAAAGAATTCCAAGTGTTACAAAATATCATACCATAAGCTTGCCCTTATTTTAATTCGCCGCCTATTCAAGAACATTCGGTTAGAGGTCCCATAAATACCTTTTAAGCTTGTAATGTAGATTTAGGGAAGTGTGGGATAAGAATTTGGGATACAAGTGACTATACCCTCCTTGACCACAACTCACATTTGTCTTTCTTTTTGCACTTTGCTTCTTTTTAAACAACATAGTCCTTATTGACATCTAGTTACCAACATAGAACCACCTTGAAGTACCTCTCTAATTTTCTCAAGATTTCATTATATATATATATATATATATATATATATATATATATATATATATATATATATATATATTCTTGAGTATCTTCATCTAACATAACTTTTATTTGCTTCTACTCACAATGTACATCTTCACAATTTTCCAATTAACACCAACTCCCCCAACTTATGATGGGGCTAAGACTCGGGTTAGGACAATATAAGGTGACTCTGAGCATTTTTCGGTTGTAATGGGGTTACACCAAGGTTCTGCGCTCAGTCTGTTCTTATTCGCCCTGGTGATCGACGCGTTAACACACCATATTCAATGGGAGGTGCCATGGTGCATGCTATTCGCCGATGACATAGTTCTGTTTGATGAGTCGCGAGCCGGTGTTAACGAGAGGCTAGAGGTTTGGAGACAGGCTCTAGAGTCTAAGGGTTTCAAGTTGAGCAGGACAAAAATGGAATACCTGGAGTGTAAATTTAGCGCTGAGCCAGGGGAAGTGGGCGTAGATGTGAGGCTTGAATCACAGGTCATCTCGAGTAGAGGCAGCTTCAAGTACCTTGGTTCGGTTATCCAGGGGGGAGGGGAGATCAACGAGGATGTCACACACCGTATTGGGGTAGGATGGATGAAGTGGAGGTTAGCATCTGGAGTCCTGTGTGACAAGAGAGTGCCGCCAATACTCAAAGGTAAGTTTTATAAAGTGGTGGTTAGACCAGCCATGTTGTATGGGGCTGAGTGTTGGCCCGTTAAGAACTCACAAATCCAAAAGATGAAAGTAGCAGAAATGAGGATGTTGAGGTAGATGTGCGGGCGCACTAAGACAGATAAGATTAGGAATGATGTTATTCGGGAGAAGGTGCACGTGGCTCCCATTGATGACAAGATGCAGGAAGCGAGGCTTAGATGGTTCGGACATGTTTAAAGGAGAAGCCCAGATGCTCCGGTACGGAGGTGTGAGCGGCTAGTTATGGAGGGCACGAGAAGAGGTAGAGGGCGGCCTAAGAAGTATTGGGGAGAGGTGATCAGACAGGATATGGCGAGGCTCCAGATTTTCGAGGACATGACACTTGATAGGAAGATGTGAAGGTCAAGTATTAGAGTTGTAGGTTAGGATGTAGTTGAGTCTTGACTTACTTCGTACCATTGTGGGACTAGACACGTAGGGATTTTATCTAGGATAGCTATTGACAATGTTGTATTTTACTACTTCGCTTTTCAGTGCATGTCCTATTTACTAGCTATCGTTTTTGCTTTGCATATTTCTTCTGCATTTCATGGTGTTCCTATTTTTCCTATGATTGTTGTGGTGATACTAATATTGTCTCCTCTTGTCGTTTTGTCTTTTTTATTTTCTTGAGCCGAGGGTCTTTCGGAAACAGCCTCTCTACTCCTTTGGGGTAGGGGTAAGGTCTGCGTACACACTACCCTCCCCAGACCCTACTAGTGCGATTTTACTGGGTTATTGTTATTGTTGTTGTCCCCCAACTTAGGATTTTAGCCTCATTCTTAACATTCAAGGAGGGATGGGTTCAAAAGAGGGAATTATTTCACAAAAAAAGGTAAAGGTTTGTAATGAGCTAGCCAAATAAAAGGTTAAAGGCTCAAATAGGATTAACTAGTTATAGTATTTATGCAATGGTAGGCTCGAAAGGCTAAAGAGGCTTTTTCAAAGATCACAAAGAATGTCTAAAGCTATCCCTCTAACAAAACATAATGAATCATTAGCATTGAAAGACCAACGAAGCAAGTTCTAGATGATAAAAGTAAACACAAGAATTATATTTAACAAAAACTAACATACATGGTACATAAACTAATCAAGACAGATCAATTTCACTTCTTAATAAGAACAATTAGAGCAATATCATGCCAACTAGTGGGCAAAGAGTCACAAAATGAGCCAAAACGTTATCACAAAAATTATTCTTTCCCATGCAATTAGTATTCCTTTACAACTAAAATTCGGAGGGGTATTATTAATTCACACTTCACATACAAGAGACTAATTTTATTAGCACCAAACAATTCAAAAGTATCCACATAACAAAATTAGATAAATTCCCTTAAGAAAGTCGTCACGCTATCCATCATAGGGAAAGGTTATCCGGTTCAACACAAATATATTCCTCGGGAAAGAACCGTAGCATAAAGAAAACCCAAGGAAATTTATTGAAATGTATATTACTACTAAAGAGATAAAAATAATATAAACTAAAAACTACTAAAGAAAATAAAATAAACACTAAAGGAAAGAAAATAAAATAACTAAAAACTACTAACAAAAATAAAATAAGAAAAGCAATTAATACTAAAGGAATAAAAATAACATAAACTAAAATCTACTAAAGAAAATAAATAAATAAATAAATAAATAAAGAAAAATAAAATAAAATAACAAAAGCGACTAATCCATAATTATACCACCAATCACAAACTACGCCCCGCAAAGGCACATGATAAACAATAGTAGAAAAAGCCCGGCAAGGGCACACAATATCCATATAAAGCATAAGCCCGGAAAGGGCACGAGTTAAGTATCAATGTACAAATAAGGTATATTCCGTAAAACCACCCCAAACTAAAAACACTGCAGTATCCTCACTGCACAATATCAAGATAAAATAAGAGTAGTTTGAGGGTCTCCCTAAGGTCTGCATCAGACTAGCATACTGCGGGAAAAATCTAATCACTGTCGTGTATAACTCTCGGCCTCATAATCATCGGTAGCATCAGTATCAACATCACCAGCACATGACATGAAGGAATACTCTTCACTATCATCTTTGTCCTCAGCCGGTATCTTCCTGTTCAGCTTCCCCCATTTGAAGACGGCGTTGATGCCTCTCCACATCTTTATCATAAACTTGCTCTTCTTCTTATATTTCTCTTTCTCCTTCTGGAAGTCTGTCTGAAGATCTACATGTGCCTTCGCCATGTTGCCATAGGCTGCCTCGAGCCTTCTAACATAAGCTGCTAACTTCTCCTGCGACTCTGCTTGCTTCTTCTGGTTCTCCGGGTAGGTCTTCATTTCTTCCCTGGTAAAATACTCGGGCGTAGGCTGGGAGTGTAAGGGACCACCAGGGAGTTGTGGCACTAAGTAACGAATGGAGACAAGTTGTGACTTCAACATCCTAAATGGTCCCTCAGGCAGGGCTGCCTGTGAGGAGGACTCTGGTCTGGCAACAGTGGCGACTTTTCTCTTCTTACTCTTTAATGCACTGCCCTCGCCTGTTACTCTCAACGGATGAAAGGGTTTGTCGGCCGGTAACCAACGATCGGTGCTACACACCTCAACATTTACCCCTCCCCCCGGCACAACTCTGTAATCAGTGAAGGGAAGATCAAGCATGAACTGTTGTCTAGCAAATGCTCTTTTAGCTCCTAAAGGATATAATGGCCAACATTCACATGAATGTCAAGTATGCATACGATCATCAGGGCCTTGCCATATGAAACATCTGAAGAATTTCCACACGATTGTATAGCCCTATGAAACATCTGAAGAATTTCCACACGATTGTATAGCCCTATGAAACATCTGAAGAATTTCCACACGATTGTATAGGATTGTTAGTACTAAAGCAAATATTGATAATTTAGGAATTATTTTTGTTGATGATTTGTAATTTAAGGAATGTTATGCCATAATTATTATGAAATGATTGTTATACAGTAATTAATAATGAAGTAATTACTAATTGTTTAAAACTTATTTTTATATACAACGCCATAAAGAAAACAAAAGGGGCAAATACTACCATATAATGGAACGATATATGTACTAACTACTATATTTCACTAATCCGGGTTACAACAAAAGTATAACGGTAGGTAGAGGTGTTCATAAACACCCGAAAAACCAAACCAAACCGAAAATCGAACCAAATCGAGTAAAAAAATCGATATTTTTTAAGTTTGGTTTGGTTTTGGTTTTGAATTTTATAGACCAATCAAATTTGGTTTGGTTTTGGTTTTAATCAAAAAATAATTAGAAAAAACCGAACAAAATCAACTATAGAAGTATCTATGTAAATACGGAAAAGGTCCAAATATGTCCTTGTACTATACGAAATTGAGCACATTTGCCCTTCGTTAATACTTTAGCTCAAATATTCCCTTACTGTCACATAGTTAGTCCATATATGCCCTTAGAGTTAAACAGTTAGCCCATATATGCCATTTTCGAAACGGAATCCACCCAAACTAATTAGTTCTTTCGTTGATTGTATTAAAGTGTATTATAAACACTATTTTCTTTTTATTAGTACTTTTTTTCTTTACCTTTCTCTTTTATTTCTTCTTTTTTATTTTCTTCTCTTTTTTTTCCTTTTTCTTTCTCCCTTATCCGATTTTATCCATTACTGATGTTTTCTCCATTTTCGTCACCAATTTCACTTGACAAAACTCATGAATTCCAATTACTAAGAAAATTCTTCCATAATAATATTTTTATAGATTATATGTTTGTCAATTTTTAAATTTTTACTAAATATATATTTAGTTCTAAAAAATTTAACAAAGTAAGATTGAAATAATATTTATGTAACAAAAAACCCAAAAAATCGAACAAAACCGAACAATTCAAAACTGATATAATTGGTTTGGTTTGATTTTGATAAAAATCGAACCAACCCATTCCATGTACACCCCTAATTTACATAGTTAATAAAAAAAAAATAGAAAATGTCCAGCTAAAAAAATATGAAAAAAGACTAACAACTCAAATTCATAACACTACATCTTGAACTCTAGGCTTTTAATCATTAAATTATCTTTCTGAAAATAATTTAAATATTTTGGTCTTTTGAGTATTGTTAAAGGTTGAGATATTTTTATTATTTTAAAGTTTAAACCATAATTTTTGAAACAATTTAATTTCGTTTATTTAGAGGGCCAGTGAAATTGGAACTTGATTACCTTATGGGAGAATTTTCTTAGTAACTGAAATTCACGAATTATGCCAAGTGAAATTGGTGACGAAAATGGAGAAGGCATCAGTAATGGAGGAAACAGATAAGGGAGAAAGAAAAGGAAAAAAAGAGATTAAAAGAAAAAAGAAGAAAGAAAAGAGAAAGGTATAGAAAAAAAGTATTAATAAAAAGGAAATAGTGTTTGTAATACACTTTAATACAATTAACGAAAGAGCTAATTAGTTTGGGTGAATTTCGTTTCGAAAATGGCATATATGGAAAAACTGTGTAACTCTAAGGGCATATATGGACCAAGTATGTGACAGTAAGGGCATATTTGAGCTAAAGTATTAACGGAGGGCAAATGTGCTCAATTTCGTATAGTACAAGGGCATATTTGGACCTTTGCCCATTTAAGTATATTATTACACACACACACACACACACACACACACACACACACACACACACATATATATATATATATATATATATATATATATATATATATATATATATATATATATATATATATATATATATATATATATATATATATATATATAAAATTAAAAAAATACATAAGTACCCCCTAACCTATAGTCGGATTTTCAAGTACACTTTATCTTTGCGGTGGTCATATTACCCCTGAACTATTTTGAAGTAGAAAAAATTCACTCTTAAAACACCACAACCAGACTTCTGTTAGGCAGTGAACTACATTCACTTGACACGTGGTATTTCATTAAAGTTTTTATTTATTTCTTATTCTCTTCCTCATTGTTTGTTGGTTTTTCTCTTCTTTTTTCCTTTCTCCTTTCTCTATTTGATTTTTGTCATCTAACCAAGCTGAACAACAAGATTCACCCTATTGTCTTCAATCAGTGATTTCTTTTTTTTTTTTTTTTTGCTATTATGCTTGGCTTAAGGTCTTTAATGGCTATTGTTGTTATGGGTTTTGGATGGTGGTTGTGGGTGGTGTAATCAAAATTAAAAGGTGAATGATGGTGAATGATTTGAGTATATATGTCTAGATTTTCGAGGACATGACACTTAATAGGAAGATGTGGAGGTCGAGTATTATAGTTGTAGGTTAGGATGTAGTTGAGTCTTGACTTACTTCATACCATTGTGGGACTAGCCAGGTAGGGTTTTTGTCTAAAGTAGCTAGTGACAATGTTGTATTTTACTACTTCGCTTTTCAGTGCATATCCTATTTACTAGCTATCGCTTTTGCTTTGCATCTTTCTTCTGCATTTTATGGTGTTCCTATTTTTCCTATGATTGTTGTGGTGATACTAATATTGTCTCCTTTTGTCTTTTTGTTTTCTTGAGCCGAGGATCTTTCGGAAACAACCTCTATACTCCTTTGGGGTAGGGGTAAGGTCTGCATACACACTACCCTCCCCAGACCCCATTAGTGAGATTTTACTAGATTGTTGTTGTTGTTGTTGGGTTAGAAAGAGATTTTTTCGGATAAAATTTGATTTACTCCATTTTTTTCTAGCATAGAAAAAGTTTTCCGTTGATAGATATTTTTTCAGATTTGAGTATATTTTATTTTGCATATGAATAAATATTTTTGAGAGTGTTATTGTGTGTGAAAGGAAGAGAAAGAAGAAGCATATTAGCAAGATAAATGAAAGAACAAAAGTCGTACAACGTGAGAAATTATATATTTAATTTTAAAAAACTAAGAAAGTAATTTTTTTCTAGAAATTAAAATTAAAATTTTTCTTCTCACTCTCTCATCGAGAGTGAAATACACACGCTCCGCCACATAGGCCTTTAGGGTACAAATAATTCTATTTCAAAATAGTTTAAGGGGTAATAGGACCCCCGTAAAGATAAAGTGTGTAGTTGAAAATCCGACTATAGGTCAGAGGGTACTTATGCATTTTCCCTATAAAGTTTTTAAAATTTTATGGTACATATTAGACGTTTGTATTTTTAGTCTAGTTCTTTGCTATTATAATAATCTAATTCTTTGCATTTATATTCTAGTTTGATTGGTAGTTTTTCTTTGCTAAGTACAAGAATTTATTTCATGTTAAAAATAATCGATTTTTAATTGGGTAAATACATTATTTATAACTATTTGATTCAATTATCATCAATATATCTTGGTAAATGATAAATTTTTCAAAGAGCAATTGGTTTGATAATGTTACGTTGAAAATATAGTCGTCGGAATATGTGTTTGGTAGTGTATGTCTCATATTTAAAAAAAACCCGATAAATAACAGAAAAACCTAAAAAACCGACAAAAAATCGAATCGATAAAAAATTTACTTAATTGGTTTGGTTCCAATATTCGAAGAACCAACTTACTTGGTTTGATTTTTTTTAAAGAAAAAATAAACCAAACAAAACCATACACACCCATAACGGTAGGAATCAGTCTAATCAAATAGTATAATAAATAATAATTTTAAATATATTCAATAGTACATGAGCAATTTTGACCTTTTTCGGCAACATAAAACAAAGTGTGCCATTAAATGAGTCTACGAAGTTCACACAAACACGTTTAGAATTTGGATATCTCATGTGCAATCTTTAATAGAATTTCTGAGTTTTCTAATTAAGTCGGGCATGGAATCGCAGATTCCCAAGTCCCAACATATGAATTTAATTGAGCAAAATTCATTACTAGCCATTCCAGAAACTATTATCATCCGATTGGTCATAAATTATAATATGCACTCTTTAGCCCAGAACCAATTTTAATGGCTAGCCACTAAAATTAACAAACTCAACTAACATGAAAAACTAGCGGGAGATAAACTATTGAGATTGGCTTTTAATTTCTTCAGCCGGCAAAATGCTACTTTATAAAGTCAAAATTGAACCTCATCATTCTTCTCGATTTTAATGTCTTTATCCGATGCGACTCCGGTATCACCTAACCAGTTCTGAGAATACAATCGAGGTAACGAAGAAGAGAGGAATTTCTAAAGGAATGCTAGGAGAAAACAGAACAAGCCAGAAAGAGAAGTGTGATGAAATTACCGGAATGAAAATTAGGGTTCCAAATAAAACCAAGACCCAGATAAGAAGGTAAGGTGACAATTGTTTCTAGGATTGGCTAGAAAGATAATGTAACTAGAACAAGTACTTTACTAAAAATACTTAATGTTTGTCACTATACAAAAAATATAGTACAAAATAAACTGTACTATATAATTTATATATTAAATTGACTGTCACTATACAAAAAATATATAAAATAGATGTCACTATACAAAATATATACAAAAAAGACTGTCACTATACAAAAACATATACAAAATAGACTATCATTATACAAAAAATATACAAAATAAACTGTCACTATACAAAAAATATAAAAAATAGATATTTCGGGCTATTAGATACCATATGTTTGGACCGGATGACCATTTCGTGTCAATAAATACAAATATAGGCTATTAAAATTTTGAGGGGTTTTCTCAATTTAATTACCATAATCAGTGAATAGGTAGCGAAATTCAATTATTGATGTATTGACGTTAGATGATGGGTATTACCGAAAGTCAAGTTGGTTATGTACGTAGTAGTATTAAAGAAACATACTGTACTATTCTACTATACATTTAACGTATTATGCAACTCGACCGGCTTATTGTATTCATTCACATGTGATTATGACCATTTTTTTTCTTCCTCGTTTAATAAACGGAAAAGGGCCAAAAATGCCTTTGAACTATTTGAAATAACTCAAAAATGCCCTTCGTTTGTTTTTGGTATCAAAAATATCCTTGTAGTCTATATATTGGACCACAAATGTCCTTAAACCGTTAGTCTTGCCATTGAATGTGACATGACAGTCCAACTGGGTTAGATTTACTTACATGTCCATCCACCTAAGCAATCCAACATGGCAAAATTATTTTTTCGGAAAAATTTCTTTTCCGAAATTTAAAAAAAATACAAAATCAACACTTATTCCGAAAAGTAAAAAAATTCCGGAAAAATTATTTATTTCAAAATTTTTTATTAAAATACAAAATCAACACTTATTCCGAAAAAAGTAAAAAATTTCCGGAAAAATTATTTATTACGAAATTTTTTATTAAAATACAAAATCAATACTTATTCCGAAAAAAGTAAAAAAATTCCAGAAAAATATTTTTTCCGTCTGGATTTTTTTTTACTTTTTCGGAATAAGTGTTGATTTTGTATTTTTTTAAAAATTGGAAAAAAATAATTTTTCCGAAAATATAATTTTGCCATGCTAGATTGCTTAGGTGGATGGCCATGTAAGCAAATATTACCCAGTTGGACTGTCATATCACATTCAATGGCAAGACTAACGGTTTAAGGGCATTTGTGGTCCAAAATATAAACGTCAAGGATATTTTTGTTACCAAAAATAAACGGAGGGCATTTTTGAGCTATTTCAAATAGTTCAAGGGTAATTTTCGCCCTTTCCCGTTTAATAAACCGATAAAACGTATTCAAATTGTTCAACTTCCCATTGAGATTAAAATTTTGAACGAGGAGTTGATCACTCATACGACCTAAACTGTATTTGTATTACGATTCCAAGTAAACCCCGACGTTCGGGGACTTGGGAGTACATTAATTGTTGGACGATATGATCTGTATATACCCGTTTAAAAAAGTAAACATTAAATTATTTGTGTAAAGATCTCATTCCAAAATTTGATATGAACTTCATATTCAGCCTAAGTAACTTAGTTAATCTATAACTAATGTAAACTGAACTTAGGGCCTCGGGGTGATTTTGGGTGGTAAGCGGATTTGTCGAAGTTGAAAAATGCAACTGAAGCTGCTGCTTCTGCTATTTTTGCACCTGCGAAAGGAAGAGCCGCAGGTGCGAGGTCTCTAGTGCGTTTGGGGAAGCCGCAGATGCAAAAATGAATGGTCAAGGCTGGGAACACAGGTGCATAGAATTGGCCACATCTGCGAGCCCGCTGGTGTGAGTCCTTGAGTGCAGATGCGGAAAAGAAGGGGTGGGCCGGTTCCGCAGAAGAGGAAGTGTTACGCAAGTGCGCGGCCGCAGGTGCGGAACATAGGGTCGCAGGTGTGGAATTGAGGGCTTAAGTGGTTCTCGCAGGTGCGAGGATTCGACCGCAGGCGCTGTTCCGCAGGAGCGGACATATGGCCGCAGGTGCGATTGTGCTGGGCAGAAAAGCCCCAGCTCGTGTGCTTTGCCTTCATTTTTCCATTTTTGGATTTGAGAAACTCGGGAGAGAGGCAATTTTTTGAAGGTTTTCAAGTAGCAACGTTTGGGTAAGTGATTCTAACCCATAATGGTATAAATTTCGTAAATCTATGGCTTTGTTCATCATTAATTAGTAGGATTTTGGAGTGAAAGTAGGGGTTAGCGCTTGGGATGTTTAAGAGTTTGATTTGGGAATTTGAGGGACCAAATGAGGTCGGATTTTGATAAATTTTGTATGTTTAGACTCGTGAGTGAATTGGCTTTCTAGTTTTGTAAATTTTGTCATATTTTGAGACGTGCGCCCGGGGGCCGGGTTTTAGCCAATTTCGGGTTTTGGTCTAATTTTTATAGCTTTTCTTGTAGAATTCATTCCATTAGCGTATATTGATTGTATTGTACTGATTGTGAATAGATTCGGAGCATTTGGAAGCCGAGTCGAGAGGCAAGAGCATTGCGGGGTAAAGATTTGACCTGTTTGAGGTAAGTTACGATTGTAAATCTAGTTCTGAGAGTATGAAACCCCAAATTTTGTATCATTCTACTATTTTTTAGTGACGCACATGCTAGGTGACGGGCGTGTGGGCATGCACTGTAGGGGATCGTGACTTGGTCTGTCCCGTAGCAACTGTAAAGTTGTATATTTTGTTGAAACTATATCATACTTATGTGTTTTAGAAAGAGTTTCTGTAAATTGGTCTGAATACCATGTTTGGGCATTGTGCTAGTGCTGTTTAGAACCTCAGGGGCCTTTTCTTATTATCCTCTCACTGTTTTCGATTGAAAATCTATACTCAGTCATTGTTATACCTGTTTACTGCATAACTCATTTTTATTACTCACTTTTGATGCATATAAATGTTGTTTTTGGCTGAGCACCCTGTTTTTACTGAAATGCCTGAGTGACTTGAGAGGTTTATGACTGAGTGAGGCTGAGGGCCTGATTTGTAAGGATATTTATTGGATCAGGTTGCACGCCGCATCATGTTTGATATAGGCTGAGGGCCTGAGTGATTTATGCCATGATTTGGCTTGATATAGCGCTTAGGATGAAGGAGCCCCTCCGGAGTCTGTACACACCCACAGTGAGCGCAGGTACCTACTGAGTGCGAGTGCCGAGTGCTGAGTGTTGAGTGACTGGGAGGCAAGAGTGATTGTGAGGTATGCCCGAGTGGCAAGAGTGATTGTGAGGTATGCCCGAGTGGCAAGAGGGATTGTGAGGTATGCCCGAGTAGCAATTGTGATTGTGAGGTATGCCCGAATGGCATAAGTGACTATGAGGTTTGCCTGAGGGGCTGTTTATAATTTCATCATTTTTGCCCACATTTGCATTTTTCCTTTGTTTGAAAACTGTTGAAAAATATCTTTAAATGATTTTACTGGAACTGTGTTTAAACGAGATGTTTTGATTGAAATCCTGATTTTAAAAACATGTGGTATTTTACTGAGATTTTCTGATATGAACATTATATGCTTTATTGCTCGTCACTACTGCTCAGTCTTTATTTATTGTTGTTACTTACTGATTTGGCGTACTCACGTTACTCCCTGCACCTTGTGTGCATATCCAGGTGTAGCTGGACACGGTAGCAGTTGTTGATTATTCTGGTTGCAGAGTTTTTCCGGGGATAGCAAGGTAGCTGCCTGGCGATCGCAGCCCTGCTCTTCTCCCTCTTATCTTCCTTTAGTTGTATTTAGCTATTTTCCATACTGAGTTAGTCTTGATATTGTTAGACAGATTATAGTAAATGCTCATGAGTAGTGACACCCCGATGTCGGGCTTTTCGTTTCCGCTCTTTTGTTTTTATTTTAGCTCCCATTTTTTTTGGAATGAGTCGGCTTACCTAGTACCATGATAGGCGCCATCACGACAGGTTATGTTTTTGGGTCGTCACAGATTGGTATCAGTGCCTAGGTTACATAGGTCTCACGAGTCATGAGCGGGTTTAGTAGAGTCTTGCGGATCAGTACAGAGACATTTGTACTTATCTTCGAGAGGTTGCAGAACCCTTAAGAAAGAAATTTCACTTTCTTGTATTCTATCATGCGGAATTGATTCAGCTTGGAACATAACTCCTTGAATCCCTTCCATGCATTCGTATGTGCACATGAGCGCTCAGTATCGATTGTGCATTGCCGGCTTATGATTCTATGAACAAGGTTGATATGTGTAATCTGTGTTTGTCGTGGTGGACCGGTCTGGAGGACTTGAGGCCATGGTTAGGCCTCAACTTAGGCTCGGTAGCTTCAGTTGTAACCTATATATTTGGACTCATATGCCCGATAATGTTTCTACGAGTGGAATTTGTGGCTCGATGAGCCGTGGAATGGCTTTGTGGTGAGTATGACGTAACTGTGGGAGGTGTTAAGACGATGTGAATGTGATGAAAAGTGTTTTCTTGAAATGTAAAGGAAGGCCATTGGGTGCTTGATTTTTGTTTTGATGTGACGTACGGTCTCGAGAGTGAATGTTTTGAAGGATTTTTCACGTTGTTAAATTTTGGGGAAAATTAAATTCTCATGTCTGTCAATGAGTTGGACTCAACAAAAGTAAGTGATTGGGTAGTTATGGTGGTTATGAATGGGTATTTTGATATTGATGGCTCGAGAAAGATAATCTTCTAAGAGACTTAGAGTCGGTAGCATTCTATTGGTTCTGGTACGACAGAGATGCATTTTGAGTTGATGCAGCAATTGGGCAGCAAGGAATGAGGGAAGGCATAACGGGAAGCGTTTCGCGGTGGTTGAAGTACTAGCAGGTCAAGTAGGAAAAGTAGAGGTTGAGAAATTTCTTAAAGGAGATGATTTAACCGAAGTAAGAGTGGCAGTTTAGCATATGAATTCACTGGTAGGGTAGTCGTGTGCCTTGAGAAAGTGTAGAATGGTTTGGAATCGTCTTAGTATGTGATTTGGCCTGTAGACTCTTATTGGAGTGATGGTTACTGTACAAAGAAAGATTGAATAGGGCAGAAAGGAGTGTGTTTGAAATAAAGAGAGGCATAAAGATCTGATTATCGTGTCAGGTGCAATATGACTTGAGTTCGGAAGGTATTGTTGAACGTGCAGTTGATGTCAATAGGCAAAGTGCAGACTAATACAAATAGTGGGCGAGCATGAACTCAGGAGAATTTACAGACTCCGGCGTGTGTGATTGTGGCTGGTGATTCAGAATATTTATGAGAAGCTTAACAAAAGACTTCGAGAAGTCTGGCAGGTTAACGGTGCGAGATCTTGGCAATTGAGAAGGAGAAATCCTTGCGGGTTCTACTTTTATATAATTGCAGCTTGAGGCTATGTGGGGGAGTCTGCTATCGACGAGTTGATTGCACAATTATGTGTCATAATAGTTTTGGTTCGGGGTATACTGGTGAATCAGTTATGACTTGCAGAGGTCGAGATCGAGGATGACTTGGGTAAAGGAATTTCTGGACACAAGTTGTATTACACTCTATGGTTATAGGAGGACCATAAAATAATTGAGTGGTTATTAAAGAAGAATGTAGGGTACATGGATCGGGAATTTGCTCAGATGCGTATGAGTGTGGGTTACTCATTATTTCCCGTGGGTGTTGGTGTGTTAATGGGGCACAGGTCGTTTCGGTCCGTTTGGTCGGTTAATTCGAGATTTGAGTAAAGTGGATGACTCTCAAGAATAGTTCTAATGGATTCAAGATTTATATGTAGCGATTTAGAATTTTCAAGATTTATATATATGGCTAGAAAACTGGGAGTTGCATTGAACGGTGTCAAGACTCGTGGTATTTTATATCATTGTAAATTATGCATTTCAGTATCAAGAAGGCAAAGGAAACCGTTTTAGGTTCACATAAAGTCTCTTCGGAGTAAGCATGTTTGGTTGTGGTACCTATGGGATACATAAAAAGGGAATTCAGTGACTTATAAGCCTTAGGGCGGTGTGATTCTGTGCTAGAGTTCGTGGGGCAAGTTTTAGTTAAGGATAGTAGTGTTCTAACAAGGAAAAATTAGCTATTTGAAGGGAATTTGGAAAGGACTTGGAGAAATAGGACAGCTTGGTTATGTGCAAATGGGTTTCAAAATGTTCATGATGGTTTCTAGCACGGTTTGAACCAGATATTTTCTACCGATGTACGGAACGTGTTGTGTGTTATGATTTCCTCCTAGAAAGAAGCAAGAAAGAGGTTTTTGATTTAATAAGGTATGTAATTTGCTAGTGACTTAGAGTTGTTAATGGGATTCTTATACTTGTCACACGATGACATAATAGATGTGGTGTTGTGCGGGAATAGGATATACAAGTACAAGGTCACAGTTCAGTTTTGAAGGGAAGGACATAAATTCTTAGGCAGCATGGATGGTTTTCGATGACTAGGTAAATGATATTACTATTTGGTATGGCTTGATGAGAGTGTACATTTCAGAAGGGGCATTGTGTTTTGATTTATGGGTACTTCGCTAGTATTGCGACACTCTCACGGTTGATCGACTGTTGATATTCAAATTTTTGCTAGGTGGCACGAAAGAATTTTTAAAGTATTTCTCTTGGGATGATTGTGTATGAGAAAGGTGTTAGACATTCGGGCGGTGGAGGTGGAATCAAATCTGGTGATTCATGTGTTCTATGGAATTGGAGATTGGGAGTTCTCAAGAGCAAATTGTTTCATAGTTGTGGACTGTGAAGTTGTGGCCGGAGTTTGCCAGATGATAGAATGTCTTATGATTCAGTCATTGAAGACTTTCAGATGTTATTTATCTATTGGTGGCTGACCATAGTTGATTTGGGGCCCATTGGTAGGCCCAATTAGGATGTGTATTCTACACCAAGCCGGATTGATTGGCTCCATACTGCTATTGTTGAAGGATGTGCCATTCTGTTGATACGAACATTATTCATGTTCTGGAATAATTTGTGAGTTACTCTTCTATGCTACGAGGAGTTGTGATTCGTTGGTTATGTGCACATATGGTGCGGTTCTATTGTGGCCTTATAGCGGAATTTGAGCGAGAATAGTTTTGTATATTGCTTGGTTGATGGCATATTGGTCATGTTCTTTCGGGTTTTGTGTTGAATGGTGTCGTTTGCTTCTCCGTGGTTATGATAATGCACTTTAGGTACTTGATGTCGAATTGCACATGGTTATTGATTTTAGCAGGGTGGCTTGAGGTCTTTCATATGGACCAGTATTTGGATAGGGTCGCGTATTGTAACAGAGTTATGTGGGAATATGATCCTTTGTGTAAGATTCGTGTGTTATGGTTTTGCGGTGTGTGATGGGTTCTTAGCATTGCTTCGGGGTGGTACCCGGCGAGCTTGCGGAACGGTTCTCCTGTTTGGGTCATTGTTACGATTGAGTACTTTTGGAATGTTGCTATCTGGTGCACGGATTGCACGGGTTGTGGATTTAGATTCTATTGATGTGTCATGTCACTAGAGTGGTCGTGTTGGATGAGACGAGGTCATTGTGCCTAGAATGGATGCTATCGGATTCGATTGTGGTATAATTGGGAGGATAATATCGGAAGTCGGCTTTGAAATTGGCTATAGTTCTTGCAGAAGGAACGGTAGCTCCATGACCTATTGGTCTAATGAATGGTTATGAATCTGATATGTTTCTTTCATTATCGGCAGTGTACGGAGGTTTTAAAACGAGGTTTTGTCTGATATGAGGTTTATTACCTACACTGGGTTGATTTGGGTCGATATTGTGATTAGAAATCATTGCTTCGAGCATTCGAGCTATGCGGTATTTGAATTTGAGTATTTGAGTCATGGTTACGGCTTTTGGTATAGCTTGTTCAGACTTATACGGTATGTAGATGCGAACTTGTGATCTTATAGGAAATTTCGGATGTCGGAAATTTGATTCGAAGGCTTGTGGGCTAGGTTGAATTGAGAAATTTCAGTTATGCTGTGCTATCAAACCTGTACGGGATAGGGTGACGTGGGATCACCCCCGAGTATGTGCATGTGAAATTTACACAGCGATTTGATGGCTTACAGAACAACTCTGGGCACGTTCGAGGACGAACGTATATTTAAGTGGGGGAGGATGTAATGACCCGATCGGTCGTTTTGAACATTTGCACTTCGCTCAGTTGTTTGAGGGCATGAGTAGCTCCGTATGATGTAGTTTGACTTGTGTTCGGTTTTGGTTTGCAGGTACTTCAGAACCGAATTGGAAGAAGGAATTTCATTGTTGAAGTTTTAAATTGGGAGAGTTGACCAAATTTGACTTTTTAGCATTTGACCTCGGATTGGAATTCTGATGGTTCCATTAGCTTCGTTAGGTGATTTTGGACTTAGGAGCGCATCTGGAATGTAATTTGGAGGTCCGGAGTGGAATTAGGCTTGAATTGGCGAACGTTGGAAATTTGACGATTTCGGCCGGCAGTGGAAAATTTTATATCGGGGTCGGAATGGAATTTCAGAAGTTGGATTAGGTTTGTAGTGTCATTTGTGACGTGTGTGCAAAATTTGAGGTCATTCGTACGTGATTTGGTTGGTTTCGGCATCGGTTGCCGAATTTAGAAATTTGGAAGTTCTTAGTCTTGAATCCGAGGTGGATTTGGTGTTTTGATGTCGTTTTGAGTGTTCTGAAGGCTCGACTTAGTTTGTATGTTGATATATGATTTGTTGGTATTTTTTGTTGAGGACCCGAGGGCCTCGGGGTGATTTCGGGTGGTAAGCAGATTTGTCGAAGTTGGAAAATGCAGCTGAAGCTGCTGCTTCTGCTATTTTTGCACCTGCGGAAGGAAGAGCCGCAGGTGCGAGGTCGCTGGTGCGTTTGGGGAAGCTGCAGATGCAGAAATGGACGACCATGGCTGGGAACACAGGTGCGAAGAATTGGCCGCATCTGCGAGCCCGCTGGTGCGAGTCCTTGAGCGCAGATGCGGAAATGAAGAGTTGGGCCGGTTCCGCAGAAGAGGAAGTGTTATGCAAGTGCGCGCCCGCAAGTGCGGAACCTGGGGTCGCATGTGCGGAATTGAGGGCTTAAGTGGTTCTCGAAGGTGCGAGCATTCGACTGCAAGTACGATTGTGCTGGGCAGAAATGCCCCAGCTCGTGTGCTTTGCCTTCATTTTTCCATTTTTGGATTTGAGAAACTCGGGAGGGAGGCGAGTTTTCGAAGGTTTTCAAGGAGCAACGTTGGGGTAAATGATTCTAACCCATAATGGTATAAATTTCATGAATCTATGGCCTTGTTCATCATTAATTAGTAGGAATTTGGAGTGAAAGTAGGGGGTTAGGGCTTGGGATTTTTAAAGTTTGATTTGGGGATTTGAGGGACCAAATGAGGTCGGATTTTGATAAATTTTTTATGTATGTACTCGTGAGTGGATTGGCTTTCTAGTTTTGTAAATTTTGTCGAATTTCGAGACATGGGCCGGGTTTGAGCCAAATTCGGATTTTGGTCTAATTTTGGTAACATTTCTTGTGAAATTCATTCCATTAGCGTATATTGATGGTATTGTACTAATTGTGAATAGATTCGGAGCATTTGGAGTCCGAGTCGAGAGGCAAGAGCATTGCGGGTTAGAGATTTGACCAGTTTGAGGTAATTAACGATTGTAAATCTAGTCCTGAGGGTATGAAACCCCAGATTTTGTATTATTCTACTATTTTTAAGTGACGCACACGCTAAGTGATGACCGTGTGGGCGTGCACTATTGGGGATCGTGACTTGGTCCGTCCCGTAGCAACTGTAAAGTTGTATATTTTGTTAAAACTATATGAAACTTATGTGTTTTAGAAAGAGTTTCTATAAATAGGGTTGCATGCCATGTTTGGGCCTTGTGCAGTGCTGTTTGGACCCTTAGGGGCCTTTTCTTATTATCCTCTCATTGGTTTCGATTGAAAATCTATACCCAGTCATGGTTATACCTGTTTACTGCATAACTCAGTTTTATTACTCGATTTTGATGCATATAAATATTGTTTTAGGCTGAGCACCCTGTTTTTACTGAAATGCCTGAGTGGCTTGAAAGGTTTATAACTGAGTGAGGCCGAGGGCCTGATTTGTGAGGATATTTATGCGATCGGACTGCACGCCGCATCATGTTTGATATAGGCCGAGGGCCTGAGTGATTTATGCCATGATTTGGCTTGATATAACGCTTGGGATGAAGGAGCCCCTACGGAGTCTTTACACACCCCCAGTGAGTGCAGGTACCTACTGAGTGCGAGTGCCGAGTGCCGAGTGCTGAGTGACTGGGAGGCAAGAGTGATTGTAAGGTATGCCCGAGAGGTAAGAGTGATTGTGAGGTATGCCCGAGTGGCACGAGTGACTGTGAGGTTTGCCCGAGGGGCTATTTATGATTTCATCATTTTTGCTCACCTTTGCATTTTTCCTCTGTTTGAAAACTGTTGAAAAATATCTTTAAATGATTTTACTGGAACTGTGTTTAAACGAGATGTTTTGATTGAAATCCTGATTTTAAAAACATGTGGTATTTTACTGAGATTTTCTGATATGAACATTATATGCTTTATTGCTCGTCACTACTGCTCAGTCTTTATTTATTGTTGTTACTTACTGATTTGGCGTACTCACGTTACTCCCTGCACCTTGTGTGCATATCCAGGTGTAGCTGGACACGGTAGCAGTTGTTGATTATTCTGGTTGCAGAGTTTTTTCGGGGATAGCAAGGTAGTTGCCTGGCGATCGCAGCCCTGCTCTTCTCCCTCTTATCTTTCTTTAGTTGTATTTAGCTATTTTCCAGACTGAGTTAGTCTTGATATTGTTAGACAAATTATAGTAGATACTCATGAGTAGTGACACCCCGATGTCGGGCTTTTCGTTTCCGCTCTTTTGTTTTTATTTTAGCTCCCATTTTTTTTGGAATGAGTCGGCTTACCTAGTACCATGATAGGCGCCATCACGACAGTTAGTCTTGAATTTGTTAGACAAATTGTAGTAGATGCTCATGACTAGTGACACCCCGATGTCAGGTTTTTCTTTTCCGCTCTTTTGTTTTGATTTGAACTCCCGGTTTGTTTTGGAACGAGTCGGCTTGCCTAGTACCACGATAGGCGCTATCACGACAGGTTGGGTTTTTGGGTCATGATAGTTTCCCCATTTACTCCTCAATTTATGCTTTACAGTTGTTTTATAACATGTCGGTGTAGTTGGATCGGGTCTGGAAGGAATTCAGAGTGAAATGAGACACTTTGTCTGATAATTGAAAATTTTAAGTTAGAAAACTGACCGGATGTGGACTTATGTGTAAACGACCTTGTATTTGAATTTAGATGATTCCAATAACTCCGTATGGTGCTTTTGGTCTTAGGAGCGTGCCCGGAAAAGTTTTTGGAGGTCCGTGGTGGAATTATGCTTGAAATGCCGAAAGTTGAAATTTTGGGAAGTTTGATCGGGGGGTTGACTTTTTGATATCGGGGTCGGAATCAGATTCTGAAAATTGGAATACCTCCGTTATGTCATTTATGACTTGTGTACAAAATTTGAGGTCAATCGGACGTGATTTGGTAGGTTACGAAGTCGTTTAAAGAAACTTGAAATTTCAAAGTTCATTAGGCTTGAATTGGGGTATGATTCATGGTTTTAGCATTGTTTGAGGTGATTTGAGGGTTCGACTAAGTTTGTATTATGTTTTAGGACTTGATGGTATGTTTGGTTGAGGTCCCGGGGGGCTCGGGTGAGTTTCAGGGGGTTAACAGATTATTTTTGGCCTTGGTGAGATTGTTGATATCTGCTGCTGCATTATTTTGATTTTCTCTTTCGCGTTCGCGAAGAGTGTTTTATGAGTGTGAGATTTTGTTCTTCGCGTTCGCGAAGGGGAGGATGTGAATGCGTGAGTGGTGTCGCATTCGCAAAGAGGAGTGAGGCTATTGGGGACCCCAGGTCCTTGTTCTACGCGTTCGCGAGGTGGTGGTTGCGTTCGCGAAGGTCTGATCTAGTAAAGCTTCGCGTTTGCGAAGCCATGGTCGCATTCGCGACGGGTAAGATTTGTAAAGCTTCGCGTTCACGAAGCCATGGTTGCGTTTGCGAAGGGTTAAATTTGTGGGCAGTCGAGTTGTGCTTCACGAACACGAGGGACCTGTCGTGTTCGCGAAAAAGAGAGGTCTGGACAAAAGTTTAAGTTCAGATTCGTCCCATTTTCCATTTTTAACGATTTGGATCTCAGATTTAGGCGATTTTTGGGAGATTTTTAGAGGAAACAACGGGGTAAGTGTTCTTAACTCAATATTGGTTAAATTACCCGAATCCATGGTTGTTGTTATCATTTAATTAGTGAATTAAGATGGAAAAGTTTGAAAACCCTTTTGGATAAATTTGAGGATTTGAGGGCCGAATGTTTATTGGAATTTAGTAATTTTGGTATGGTTAGACTCGTGGTGGAATGTGGGTTCATATTTTGTAACTTTTGTCGAGTTTCGAGACGTAGGCCCCACACAGGATTTTTGGAGTTTAAATTTAGATGTTTTATGGAAAATTTATATTTTCTTATGGAATTAATGCCAATAAATTTTATTGACTGAAATGAATTATCTATGGCTAGATTCGAGGCGTTTGGAGACCAATTCACGAGGAAAGGACATTGTAGAATAAGAATTTCACGGCTTGAAGTAAGTAACCGTTTTTAATCTGGTCCTGAGGGTATAAAATCCGGATTTTGGTATCATGTGATTACTTTAGAGGTGACGCACATGCTAGGTGATGGGCCTGTGGGCGTGCACCGGGGGATTGTGACTTGGTCCATCCCGTGGAAACTGTAAAGTTGAATAACTTGTTGATAGTTATGTGCTCTATATGTGTTGTGGAAACTTGACTATAAGTCATGCTAGAAACCATGTTTAGGCTATATGTTGGTATTGTTGGGACCCATAGAGGCCGTGTACATGTGAATTATCTGCTTAAATTGTTGTTTTGTACTCAGTCACAACTTACTTGATTATTTTATCTCAGTCTCTATTGTTCATTATTGATGTATCATATCATTGTTGTTTGGGCTAAATTTATGATTGTGGAGAGCCTGGGGGACTAGAGAGCTTTATAACTGAGTGAGGCCGAGGGCTTGATTGTGAGTTATTATACTTTAGCACGTGAGTTGGCCGTGCAGATCCTTATATTATACTATAACACGGTGAGTTGGCCGTGCAGCACATGAGTTGGCCGTGCAGATTCAGATATTTATATTATGGCACATGAGTTGTCCGTACAGATTATAGTGCTTGATCTGTAGGAGCCCCTCCAGAGTCTACACACCCCCAGGGAGCACGGGTACCCATTGAGTACTGAGGGCTGAGAGCCGAGTGGATGAGTTGTTGTGATGAGTGGAGTGATTGTTGGCCTGAGAGGCTATACTTGCTTTTCATTTGTTGTTGCACTTAGTTGCTATCTGTCATTGTTGTGAAATTCTCTGAAAGATTTTATATCCGGATTACATGAACTTGAACAGTATAAAATTGATTTGACTTAAACTACTAGATTTGAAAGCATGTCTATTCTTTGCTGGAATTACTGGAAATGAACTGTAACTGTGTAACTCGTCATTATCTTCAGTTCCTTATTTATTATTGTTACTTGCTGAGTTGGTTGTACTCATACTACACCCTGCACTTCGTGTGCAGATCCATGTGCTTTTGGACATAGCGGGTGTTGATTTGTTTTGCACAGTGATTTTTCAGAGATTCATAGGTAGCTATTGTGTTTTGCAGACCTTGTCTCTTCTTCCCTATCTCCTTGTTTACTGTATTTTGTCTTAGGCTATTATAGATCGTTTTCTTTTGACGTGTATCCATATTAGATGCTCATGTACTCAGTGACACCAGGTTTTGGGGAGTGATCATATCAGTATCTGTGGGATTTTGTATTATATTTAAATATTATATTTTCAAACTAAAGAAAAATTATGGTTTATTGAGATTATCGACTTGCCTAGTATCTAGATAGGCGCCATCACGACATGCTAGGATTTTGGGTTGTGATAGTATTAGAGTATATTTTTATTTGGTTGCATCATATTTGACTAGTTTGGAGCGACAGACATCAGCTTGAATTGTCGGAGCGGCCTTGGAGCCGATTATGGAATTTCGGAGCAAGGTAAGTCTCCTTTCTAACCTTGTAAGAGGGAATTAACCCCATAGGTGAACTAAATTATTGTGCGCTTCTATTTGTGGGGGCTACGTACGCACGAGGTAATGAGAGTCCGTACGTAGCTACTAGCTATGCCTATGTCCGGGTAGTTTTAGGCTCACATCATGCCTTGTTGATATTGTTACAACTGCCTCCGAAAGCTTTGCTCCCGGAATCAATATTTCTACTGTCTTACCTCAATTTCAATGCTAAGTCTTACATCCTTGTTTAATTTATTTATCATTTGAGGATCCAATCGATTCACTTGTCTATAAACCACGTATAAATTCAACTGTATGATTTTAATGGTAAACAGTTTGACACCTACCGTGGGGCATATACAGTCATGTAATCGAATTGGTCCGTGCATCTGTTATTAATATTTTTGATTCTTTGTTCTTAGTAAAAATCATAGAAAATGGAAGATAACGATGTCAACATCATGAAGATTCCGTTAGTGATACGCACAACGAAGGGGATGAGGACACACCGGCCCATGGTGAGCGGTATCCACGTCATGTTCGAGAGGCAACTCCCGATGATGCTGAAGAAGAGCATGTCGTTGAAACACAAAGGATCCTGACAGAGCAGCAAAAGGCCATTATGGGCCATCTCTCACGACAGGATCAGGTTATGACACAATTAAGACATGCGTTTTTGGGTGCATCCAACAACCCGAATGGACGAGGTCTAGTTCCTCTCGGTGCTCCCGCAAATCAAATAATGTATAGGGTCGACGACAACACCCGAGGGGTGAAATCGGCTTTGATAGGGCAGGGGGGAACAGTAGCAGTTCCGGTAACAACAATGAAAATGATCCCTTTAAAACCGAACTCATGCGTTTTATGAGGGAAATAAATTCCTGAATGGATTAGATTCCGGGTGCACCACCAGTATTGAATGTACCAGACTCGAAAAAGTACACCCAATTGCCATTCTAACCAAGCGCGACCCCAGAGTTGATCCAGAAGCGGTTCAAAATGCAAGAAGTGCCAAAGTATGATGTTACTTTAGATACTCAAGTGCATATAACACATATACAATAGTGGTGAAGGAAAACGATTTGGCTCCACACGAGATTGAATTAGTATTATTGAAGAAGTTTGGGGAGACTCTCACGAAGGGGGGCCTGACATGGTATTCGCTTCTGCCCGAGCACTCCATATATTCCTTTGAGATTCTCGGTGATTCCTTCATCAAGACCCATGTCGGGGCCAAGAAGGTCCATGACCGAAAGGCTAACATATTAAGGATAGCGCAAAAAGAGTCCGAACTGCTGCGGGAGTTCGGGACCAGATCCCAGAAGGAAAGAATGTTGCTCTCGACCGTACCATACGAGTGGGCAGCTGAAGCATTTACTAAAGGGTTGAATCCGAGAAGTTCCGATGCTTCCCAGAAATTGAAATAAAGTCTGTTCGAGTTCTAGGAAACAACATAGGTGGATGTACACAACTGTTATGAGTCAAATATATGAATTAAATATGATCAGCTCGGTTTTCCGGCATCAACCAAGGGCCAAAACTGGGAGAAGAACAAGGAGAAATCAAATGATAACTTCAACTCAGATCGATGGTCTTTAAGGGATCGATTTTTTCCCTACGAAAGGGTCGAAGGATGCGATAAAGGTTTTCGATCGGTGGATAGACTCGCTACCTATAGGAGAGCTGACGTGGCCGGAATAATAGGTCATTACAAGACTAGGAAATATCAGGTTCTCAAGATTCATCCTACCCCAGGCTTTCCGTATACAACTTTAATGCTAGCATGGTGGAGCTAGTGTCAGCTCTGAGGAACATTAAAGAAGCATGGTTCCCAAAACCAGTGAGATCCGATCTCAGTCAGAGGGATCCCAATTTGTGGTGTGAATACCACAGGACTAATGATCACCAGACTGGGGAGTGCCGGCATTTGTGCGATGAGGTAGCAACGTTGCTAGAAAACTACCATTTCAGAGAATATTTAAGTGACCGAGCTAAATAAAACCATGACTGGAATCGTGATAACATGGAACCTTCAAAATCAGGATAAGACCATCCATGTTTGGAGATCAACATGATTTTCTGGGGGGAACGAAATTAATGGTGTTACATTTTTGGTAGCAAAAATGATGAAGATATCAGTAACCCACAGTAAGAGACTCCAGGAAATTGCTACGGGCAACATAACTTTCAAGGAAGAAGATGCAGATGGACTGATGCTCGCACACAACAATTCCTTAGTAATCTTTTTAAATGTCTTAGAAATTTATATTAAACGTGTTTTGGTGGACCCAGGAAGTTCTGCCAATATTATCTACTGGAGAGTGCTAGAACAAGCCAAGCTGACCAGAAGTATCATCTCGGCCACAAAACGCCTCATCGGGTTCAATATGGCAAGCGTAACAACCCTAGGAGAGATCTTGTTTCCTACGAGTGCCGATGGGGTGATGAATATGACCTTTTTGAGGTTGTGGGAGGCGATATGGGCTATAATATTATCCTGGGGAGACCATGGTCACACCAAATAAAGTTTGTGCAGTCGACATATCATTAATTGTTGAAGTTCCTGACTCCCGAGGGGATTAAGCAAATAAGAGGAGACTAACCAGCGGCAAGGGAGATGAATGCAATCTCAATTTCCTGTAGCAAAGGGAAGGAGCATGCAACATACAAATTACAGGAACCGACGCTTTCTCCCAAGCCAAGTGAATCAAGCAGAGGGAGGAGTCACCAGAATCCTACTGGGTACCATGATATTTCCAGGTACTCGAAAAAATGGACACAACAAAATCCATGGCGAAAGAACTTGAGCAAGTCGCATTGTTCGAGAAATTCTTGGAGAGAAAGTTACACTTAGGCACAGGACTGATCCCCGAGATCAGGTCTAGATTTATCAAATTTCTTAAATTTAGCATTGATTGTTTTGCGTGGTTGCATGCAGATATGATAGGTATCCCTACGAAAGTGGCAGTGCACAAATTAAGTTTGGATCCAAATTTCCCCCGGTAAGGCAGAAAAAAGTCCTATAGCAGAGGTCAGAAATAAGTTCACCAAAGAAGAGGTAACTCGTTTGCTTGATATCGGTTTAATCCGAGAGGTGAAGTATCTTCACTGACTATCTAACGTAGTAGTAGTTCCAAAGAAGAAGAATATATTTTGCATGTGCGTAGGCTATAAGGATCTAAATAAGGCATGCCCGAAAGACTCGTTCCCGTTACCAAATATTGATCCAATGATTGATACGACTGCCAGGCACGAGTTAATGAGTTTCCTCGATGCTTACTCCGTGTACAACCAAATCAAGATGAATCCAGAGGATCAGGAAAAACTTTGTTCATAACAAACTTCGACACATATTGTTATAATGTGATGCCTTTCGGGCTAAGAACGTCGGAGCTACCTATCAATGGCTCATAAACAAAATGTTTGAGAAACAAATAGGGAAAACCATGAAAGTTTACATAGATGATATGCTGGTTAAGTCCTTGAGCGCAAGTGATCATCTTAAACACTTGCAGGAAACCTTTTGACGTTCTAAGAAAGCACAACATGAAGCTTAACCCCGAGAAATATGTGTTCAGGGTCAGTTCTGGCAAGTTCCTGGGATTCCTAGTGTCACAAAGAAGGATCAAAGTTAACCCCGATAAGATTAAAGCCATCGTATCCCAGACCAGTTATCAAACGTGAAAGAGGTTTTAAGGTTGATAAGGAGACCGGTAGCTTTGAGCAAACTCATTTCAATCTTCGTAGAAATGCCATCATTTCTTTATGCTACTAAAAAATAAGAATAATTTTGAATGGACTCTGGAATGTCATCATGCTTTAAAGGATTTGAAAAGGCATTTGTCAAGTCCTCCATTACTGTCAAAACCAGAGGAAAGCGAACAACTACTGATCTACTTAGCAGTCTCGGAGGTAGCGATTAGTGTCATTTTAGTTCGTGAGGATGAAGGTGCACAATCTTCTATTTATTATGTTAGTAAAATTTTAACGGGAGCAAAAACTCGCTACCCACGTCTCGAGAAATTGGC
Organism: Nicotiana tomentosiformis; assembly: GCF_000390325.3. Classification (NCBI taxonomy): domain Eukaryota; kingdom Viridiplantae; phylum Streptophyta; class Magnoliopsida; order Solanales; family Solanaceae; genus Nicotiana; species Nicotiana tomentosiformis. Next base: position 300,252 of record NC_090819.1, on the reverse strand, counting down.
CTTAGCTCTCCTAGTCGCCTCTTGAAAGCCTAAGACTTATTTCGAATGTCATCCGATAGACGTGGTGATCACTTTACCCTATAGAATATTCTTCATAAAACTGATGTAGGTTGGCCAAGTGGGCGGTCGAAATAAGTGAATTTGACATAGAATATAAACCTAGTACTGCGACTAAGCCACACGTTTTGGCCGACTTTGTGGCTGATTTTAGTCTGGGACTATTACCTTTGGCTACCAAAGAAGCTATGATGGTGTCATAATCGACATTAGGAGTTTGAACCTTGTTCACAGACGGAGCTTCCAATGTGAAGGGGTCTGGGCTCGGCATAGTTCTAACCACGCCCTCGAGAGAAACCCTAAGGCAGACCATTAGAATCATTCCTCTGATTAACAATGAAGCAATTATGAAGCTTTGCAAGACTTCAGCTGGCCCGGGTGTTGCACCCTATTTTGCAATAGTCAAAACAAGATTCAACTTGTGATTTCTCTATTGTTGATGGAAGAGAATCGCCACCTAATATTTAAAGGTATACTAGGGTATATATTTAATTACTAAAGGTTGTATTCTTTATTGGTATACTAACCAGTGAGATTATGGGTAAGGATTCTTGTTCTTCTAAGAAAATGGTGTTAGGCACCCTTTAAAATCTACCCGAGGTAGCTCTATAGGACTTAGACTAGATTCAAAATTAATTTATTTTCGCTATGCCTTAACTACTGTTCTAAGAGTATAGCTTACTATACATTCGGACATAATATCTATAATGGAAGAGTATGGTTTAAAGATAATGGATTTAAAGAAGAGCCTTTAAGAAGATGATGTTGGTATATACAAACTTGAAAAAGAATCTGAAAGATAGAACATTTGTATAAATGGAAAAAAGACGGAAGTACTTTGTTCCCTAAATCATGGAGGTTTATGTCATTTTATTGTAGTGAAAGTGTTATGAAAATTATCTTAAAATATATAACTTGGTTTTGAAGTAGAAAATTATTTGAATGCCTTTGTTTTAAAGCAACATCACCTTAATCTCTCGAAAATAGTTGATTTCATTTTTGAAAATTAAAATCGCGACCATTTTGATTTTTCTCTTTGAAAAGAGGGTTGCCATCTTTGTTATGCCTTTGGGCTTCAAAATATTTAAGGCAAGAGTTAGCGAAACATAATAAGTTGATAACAGTTCATGGCTAGTAGTTATAAAATTCATTGCTAACTAAGACTTCTTTTAATCCTAAGTTCTTAAGGCTTGCCTGAATAACTCTTACGAATTAAAAGACATGGATAATCATTCAATCCAATATATACTTCTCATATACATAATGAGATATAACGAATAGGAAAACAAAAATGCAATGACTTATTGTGACTGAAGAATTATGAAACAGTAAGTAAAGAGATGAAAGGAAAGGAGTGACTCTGGGAGGTGCGGGCCTCAAAAGACAGGCCCAGCAGTAGCAAATGACGAGCGACGGCGGACCCTTGGTCCATAGTGGAGCTGGACTTGGGCCTGAGTTCTTAAAGAACTCAACAAGCCCAAATTATTCTACATGCCAAAAGAAAATAAAAAAGAAGGTCATTAGAATAACAGTATTGCATATATGTCCATATATAAGATTCTCAAACAATTACTAAAAGAAATCACTGACAATGCTTAAATGCTAAGGGAATCATACCAAGCAAAGATTAAAAGAAGAGGTTACTAACAGTAACCAAATGCTAAGGGAATCATGCTAATGTGGAGGTTGCGTATTGTGAATGACCCACATTGAATACCTTTTGTTGCCATTAAACACCAAATCCAAAGAGAGTAATAAGTGTCACTGAATTAAAGGCTAACGAGAGAGTCCTACTCAAGGCCGATGTCCCGTTTGAATCCCCCGACACTTCAAAGTTCCTAAGGGTATCAAGGCCCAGAGTAATGCTTATGCCGGGGAGAGCATCCCAACCTAGAGTTAAATTCTACTCCCAAATACCTTTTACCACTGACGACTATCTATTCCCTATAGCTTTGAATGCAAATGAGACCCTTTCAATGCGAACCACCCACTATTAGATTTCTTACCACATGAGAATACTTTCCGTAGCAGAATAACACATAAATAAACACATAAAATAATCCCTATACTTCAGCATTAAATAAGTGAAGCACACACATAAACATGATTTTAAAATCAAACTTCAGGACACATATGACAATAGGAATATTCATGTTGTTATTGCTGAAAATTAGACAACAGAAATCACACATCTCATAGGAAAATAAAGCACATAGTTTGGAATTATAACAACATTAGGATACATAGACTAGTGTTTTAACATTGATCAAAGATGAACATGCACTTACACTAATGACATTACTTGAATCCCCTGAGATCATTGATACAGATTCAGACAATAACACAAGAAGGCTATTGCATTCAACCAAATAAAAGTTCCCTTACACTAGATTCAATCCAAAATAACAATAGAAAGAATAGACTGAGTATGAGTTTTAAACAGTGTTAAAAAACGTGAAGTTATAGATGATAAACAAAGTTCATACCAAACTCCCATACATACAGAGGTTTCAATCAAGATTATGACTTCACAAGGAAAGATAAGTTCCAATCATTGAAGAAATTAGGTTGTAAGTATCATTAGGGGTTAAGGATAGAGAGACATCACACTTAATAGACTCAAATCAACAACACGGGCTTGATTGAATAACTAAACATGACGAAGTTATAGTCAGATTAAAGAAAAGGTCAACATGGTATAACTATAGTCTGGCTCATAGTAGATAGGCATTTCATGACTAATACTACTGATGTTCAAAGGAAAATCTATCCTAGTAGGACTATTTGCAAGCTAACAGTTAGACATGGATGTAAAGTATTCATAATGAGGATTCAAATGATACTTAAGGGCTAATAAACATTTATGAAAGTATTTTGAACACTCAGGTTTCATAAGCCTTAATCTAGTAAAGCAGGATTATCCTATGTATTTCATATATACCATAACTAAAGTCATCTAAAAAAATCTCATGTTTAGAATGACAAAACCTATAAGGACATGGCATGTTGAACATGGACACTTCAATAACAACTCTAAGTATAACATGATTGAACTTAAAGGATATGGTATGATAAACAAAAAAGACTATAGGATAGCCGAACTTAGAAGAGTGTTGCATATTAAGCATGATGTACATAGCAAAACCTAAATACAAAACACAGGAGAACTTAACATGATGATTCATGAGCGCTTATAATAGAACTTCAAGTGGAACAAAATTCAGAATACAACATGATGAGCATGAAGGTTTTAACAGAGAATTAAGTGGAACAAAACTCAAAATGTAATACGATGAGCATGAAAGTTGCAACAGGACATTAACAGGACTCAAGATACAACATCAAGATTATAACAGAATCATTAGAGCAAGGTATGAGGCTTTAGGCAAATGTGAGAGATCATCAGGTTAAAGAACTTAAATACATAGGCTGTTTAATATAGAAATTGAGTTCATTAAAGTCATACAGCTACCTAGTTAACATTAAACAAATACAACATCCCATCATAGATCATTCACAAGTCATAGTAAACAAAAATAAGTGATTAAAGGCTGAATAAACATTATAGACTAAGTAGTTAACCAAGAGAAAAATAATACGTTCATGATTTTAAATGAAGCAATTAAGGGAGAAGGTGGAGGTATACCGACCTACTCTTGAGAAGCAAACCAAATGAGTGTTCATGTTAGTCATTTAGGAAACAAATTTCATCTTTTTACGAGCAACGAACTCAAAGCCAAAAGAAAGAGAGAAGTAGAAATTTAATGAAAACTCAAAATTTCAAATGAAAATCTTAAGCAAAAAATCTAATGTATATTCAATTTTTAGGGAAGTTAGGTATATTAGTTATGTATGTTGAAGATGTTAGGTGAGAACATTAAAACATCCTATTTATAGTGGCCATTGAGCCATTAGGGTTTCAGCAAATTCAAAATTGTACAGAAGAGTGACGATGAATTGATGATGTGAGTATAGTAGAATACAAATCAGACAAAGAAAGTGAAACATTACTGAAGGTTTTTACGTGAGTGATGATTGTCCGTTTGAAGGCGAAGTACCATCGAGTAAAGTCCCAATGTCCAGAGGTCGCTACGCCTAACCTCGGACCAAGAATAATGATGATAACACTAAAGATATGGCCATACATGCCATAGATTTAACAACTCGTTGAGAGAAATCCGAGATTGGACATTGCATCATTGTATCTAGGGTTTGGATTTGGGTATATTGAATTTAATGATGGAAATGGAAAATAAATCATAAGCTTTATATCCTAGGGACAAAGAGGATGATTTTCTAAGTTTGGATTTAAAAGAACGAAGGTGAAGCAGTGTCTCGATGCTAAAGTCGGGATTCTGGTCATTCAAATTTGAGGAACACAAAAGGGGAAATGTCAGTGGGATTCTCGGATAGTGAATCAGGAGAGGACGATTTGGTGAGAGGTTTCATAACCCTACACAAATTTGTGCAGGGTCTGTTTATTGGCATTCATGAGAGACTGAGAGAGAGGAGAGGGAAAGAGGAAAGGGAGGTGGCTGAGAAAGTGGTAAATGAATTAGGGTTAAGGGGTTTGGGTGTCGTTTCTAAGGTTAAGCTTAGGATATAGGATATGGGCCATTGGATCTGGTAATCATCGACCCTGAGATTTCAGGTGTTTATGATTTTTAGAAGGAATTTGATGGCCGTTGGATTATAGGATTTGAACGGTGGAGATGACATCTCTAATTATTTTGAAAATTAAAAGGGGTAAGTAAAGTAAAATTGAGGGCCGTCGATTTAGTAAATAGACGACTCAGATTAATTGTGTTTGTTCTGTGAGGGGATGCGAAGGGCGACGTAGCATGCTCTAATTTCCTTAAATGTGGTGATGTGGAGTTCCAACATGGAATGAAGGGTCTTTGGACTGGGTGCTTTTACGGATTGGGCAAAAATTAATTTAAAAAATGGCTATCTTGTGCTTAATTGAGGAATTGAAATAGTAGCCTTTTAGTTTTTAACCCTTTTTATACTAATTTAATTAAACTTAATCATTTCATAAAAAATAGTAAAAATTATAAATATCAAATATACTACTAATTATTATAATTAATTATTTATAAAGTACTTTTTTTTCTAAATTATAATACTAGTTTTCAATTATCAACATAGTAATCTAATTAATCAAAATTTGAGAAGTAATTTGTTAAATTAGTTATAAAACCTCTATAATGTATTTTAAAATCATTTTAATAGTATAATGAGTAAATTTGTAATTACGTAATACTAATACCGTGTTATTAATTTCAAAACTAATACTTAATTAAATTTGTAAAAATTGATAATTATTGGTAGAAAATAATTTCAAGACATTTATTGCAAATTATTAAGTATAAATAAATTAATTTTAAAAGGGAGGGTTAAAATAGGTCGTCAACAACCCCTCTTTCACCGGAGACGATGAAAGCATTTTCGGGCAAAGAAATTGAACTAAAGCCAATTTTTTCCAGACTTCAGGCATACATTGCAGGGATGCCACATGGATTTAAAGAAGATTACGGATTGCATGATTTTTAGGGAGAGCTGAAGAAGATTTCGGGATGATATTTGGAGAAGTTGGGATCGAATTCTGACTTTGAATTGCTTACATACCTCGGGCTTAACGAGGATCAGACCTCATGTAGTTCTGGAATAAAACTTTTTGAGGAAGCGATACTCACCGGAATTGCCCCAGTATCGTATTATGATGATATGGCGAGATGGAAGATTGAGCACTCATGATAGCTTGAATTATGCGGCTTGATTTGAATGATTTGAAGATTTGGAGTTCCACTGATTGTTTTGTGCCTGAACTTGGATCCTTGGCCCGCTAATGAGTTTGTTGTTCCCATAGCATTGTATTTTGGGTTGCTGCTTAGAAAGAGTTCCACATTGCAATGTTTGTTCCTATAAAAATGAAATGCACACATACCCATATATTGCAATGAAGAATATATAAAGATGTGATGTAAATAATGCAGAAATGATGATGCCTAGCTGACGACGAGCTGTTATTTGGGATTGGGGTGATACGATACTTGAACTTGACTCGATTTGTTAGCTGGGATGTGTACCGTTCCAAAACTGTCAAAGCATTGAAAGTGTCTCTGCTTGTTGGGAGAGCTTGACTTGTAGAGTGCGTCTCCGCTTGTTAGGAGAGCTTTGTACTAGGAATATGGAAAATAATCTAATTAACTTAAACCATAATCATGCCTGAAGCAGCATGAGCAAAACGTCAAAACATTCAAGGTAATAGTAAAGGAAAAAAAGCATGCCCAAGAGATACTCTTGACTGTGAAGCTAAGTTGCGGCCATCGATTGGCGGAACATCGGTGACGAGGTTTGCGGCTGTCTATTCTGGCCTCCGTTGCGATGGAGCGGCGATGCTGATTGTTCAGTTGACAGATTGAACAGTTTGCTATATACAATGCTCTGATTGGCAAAATCGAGTTCGATTTGTACATGGCGCTTTGATCGATTGAGCTGACAGTTTCTATATACATGAATTCAATTGGTGAAGCCGATGGCTCATTTGTACAAGGTGCTATGATTAGTTGTGCATGCGGTTTGCTATATACAGGTCTTCAACTAGTGAATCCAATATTTTATTTTGCACAAGGTGCTCCGATTGGTTGAGCAGGCGGTTTGCTATATACAAGGCTTTAACTAGTGAAGCCAACGTTTCGTTTTGTACAAGGTGCTCTAATTAGTTGAGAAGGCAGTTTTCTATATACATGGCCCTTTCCATATTAGACTTCGGACTCTGAGGTAAATGCAAAGTAATTAAAAATAAGCTTTAGGTGTACCAAAAAACAATTCAGCTAAGGGAGTAAAGGGAAATAATCCTGGGAAGGTGGCAGACTCATCATTTGCCCCAGAGTGGTCTCAAAGCTTCTTTGCTTCCTGTTGACCCTAGACTCAAAGAAAATTCTTAGTGAGAGCAGGGAAGTTGGTTTGTGTTGACCACAGTGTTAGGTTTTCCCCAACCATTGATATAGTTACGCCATGAAGTTTGGTAGGTGGAACAAATTATAGTATTTTAGAAAACATACTTGAAAAGCTTTGTTTTAAGACAAATATCGTCGTTCTGGATTATGACATGCTACGAAAAATTTTCCACATACTAGCATTTTCTCTTGAAAACTCTGTCCTGTTGATGTTGATCCTTCGCAATGCTTGACGATGTGGCTTCCTGCAGTTGCAACTACATCTTATTTTGAACTAAACGGAATCAGGTTATGACCAAACCCATTCAGGTTGCCTATGTATTGAAAATGGAATCATGTCTAAACGTAGTTTGATTATAATAGATGCAATATGATGAGACTATGAATGAAATACAATGGCCGAGTCTGACTCAGACTTCCTACGCATCCCAATAGAATCAGGACAGAACGTACTTCAATTACAAGAGATGACTGAATCCGATGAGGATTGCCTACGTATTCCTTTCTGAGGAAATAAAGTCGGCATAGTTAGAGAGTAACATATAAAAGTGATATTTGATTTTTCTATTACAAAAGAGAGAAGGTAGGGAAACTGAACCCTATGTGGGTTGCCTACCTATCCCTCCGTGGGAAGTCAGGTTGAGCATAGTTCTGTTACAGCAAAAACCTAACTCTACTTTTCTTCAAACATAGTATCTGTTGATCGCGTCTGAGTTGATGGGTTTCGTGTTGATTCTTCCATCCATTTCTGCCAAGACTAGAGATCCACCCGACAATACTCAGTGAACCACGTAAGCACTTTTCCAGTTTGGTGTGAACTTTTCTTTTTCTTCCTCTTAATGAGGAAAGATTTTATTCAGGACCAACTGCCTCAATGTGAACTGACGAGGCTTCAGCCTGTTCTGGTATAGCTGACCATGGCATACCACAACCATTATTCTCCCATCGATAAGCATGAGTTGCTAGTGTCTAACCCATATCCACTCTACGTCATCCAACTTTGCCTCTTGAATGACCCTTAAAGATGGTATCTCGACCTCTGCGGGTATCAAAACTTTAGTGTCGTACACTAGCATGTACGAAGTTGCCCCAGTTGATGTTCTCATCATAGAATCCTCTTGATATTCTTGTTGGCTGCCTCAACTGCTCCATTCATTTGTCATATATAGGTTGTGGAGTTGCGGTGGATGATTCTGAACTTCTCACAGATTTCTCTCATGAGGTCAATGTTGAGGTTAGCAGTATTGTCAGTGATGATAGACTCTGGTATTCCAAATCTGCAGATGATGTTGTTTTAGAAGAAATCTGCCACTACCTTCTTTGTGATGTCCTTGTAGGTTGACGCTTCGACCCATTTAGTGAAGTAATCGATAGCTACCAAGATGAAGCAATACCTATTTGATATGGCGGGCTCTATGGGTCCAATCACATCCCTGCCTCAGGCGGCGAACGGCCAAGGTGAACCCATCACGTTCAATATTTCGGCGGAACCCGGATGAAATCCCCGTGAATCTGGCACTGGTGACACTTCTGTACATAATAGATACTATCACTTTCAATAGTCATTCAAAAGTAAGCAACTCTCAAGATCATTTTGGCTAATGTGAACCCGTTCATGTGGGGTCCACACATTCCGGCATATATTCCTTCCAATAACCTTGTTGCCTCGACGTCATCTACACATCTCAACATACGTAAGTCTGGGGGTCCTCCTGTATAGGATTTCCCCACTGAGGGAAAAGTGATTTGCCAACCTTCTAACAGCTCACTTCTGACTATTAGTGTCATTCTCCGAGTATTCTCTGGTTGTAAGGAATTTCCTGATGTCGTGATACCATGGCTTACAATATGGCTCTTCATCTACATGTAAGCAAATAGGCATGTTGATCCCCGATCTCTACCTTGATAGGTCTATGTAGTTCTTGTCTGGATGTTGAATCATGGATGATATAGTTGCGAGGGCGTTGGAGATCTCGTTCTGAATCCTGGGGACGTTCTTGAACTCAACCTTTATGAACTTCTTGCATAGCTCTTTCACGCAGTGCAGGTATGGAAAGATCTTGACATTTTTGGTGGACCATTCCCCTTGGACATGGTGTATCAATCGATCGAAATCCCCTATGACCAAAAGTTCTTTGACGTTCATGTCGACTGCCATTATGGTCCCAAGGATGCACGCTTCGTATTCATCCATATTATTGGTACAAGGAAATGTTATCTTTGCTTATGTTGGACAGTGTTGTCTAGATTCTGAAATTAGGACTGCCCCAATTCTGACTCCTTTAAAGTTTGCTGGTCCAACGAAAAATACTCTCTATCCAGTGTATGATTCAGTAATATCTTCTCTAGCAAATAATACTTCTTCATAGGGAAAATACATAGTGAGTGGCTCGTAATCCCCCTCCACCGAATTCTCTGCGAGGTGGTCGGCTAAAGCTTGTCCCTTGATGGCCTTCTAAGTTATGTCGAATTCACTTAGGAGAATTTTCCATTTAGCTAGCTTTCCGGTAGGCATCGGCTTTGGGAAGATGTACTTGAGCGGGTAGAGCTGAGATATCAGATGCGTAGTGTATGCTGACATGTAATGCCTTAGTTTCTAGTTGATCCAAGTCAGAGCACAATAAGTGCATTCTATCAAAGTATATTTATCCTCGCATGGCGTGAACTTCTTACTTAAGTACTAGATGGCCTGCTCCTTTCTCCTAGTTTCTTCATGTTGTCCCAACACACAGCCGAAGGCATTATCCAAGACTGACAAATATAGCAACAATGGTTTCCCGGGCTCGGGAGGAACCAACACTGCAAATTTGAGAGATACTCTCTGATTCTGTCGAAGACTTTCTGGCACTTTTCGGTCCTTTTTTGTGGAAGCATCCTTTTTTCGAAACTTGAAAATGGGTTCATAGATTATCATAGACGGGCTATAAAGCATTTGATGTAATTCAATCTACCCAGGAGACTCATCGCATCTTTCTTACTCTTTGGTGGTGGAAATTTCTAAATGGCCTTGAATTTTGATAGGTCCAATTCTATCTCTTTCCTGCTTATAGTGAAGCCCAACAATTTTCCAGCAAGGAATCCGAACGCGCATTTTGCCGGGTTCAATTTCAAACTGTACCTTCACATGCATTCGAAAAACTTCCTCAAATCGTCCAAGTTCACTAAACTCTTTCGAGACTTGATGATGACATCATAAACATATACTTCATTCTACTTATGAATCATGTCATAAAAAAGAGTTGTCATATCCCTCATGTAGGTGGCGTCGACATTCTTGAGACCGAACAATGTGACTCTATTGCAGTAGACTCACCGAGGTGTGGTGAAGGCTGTCTTTTCTGCGTCCTCCTCGTGCATCAAGTTTTGGTGTTACACGGCGAAACAATCCACAAACAATTGCAATTCATGCTTCGCAAAGTTATCGATAAGGATGTGGATATTTGGTAAAGGAAAGTCGTCCTTTGGACAAGCTTTGTATAGATCTCGGTAATCTACGCATGTTTTGATGTTCCAGTATTTCTTGGTTATCGGGATGATATTTTCCAACTAACTAGGATAATTGGTGACCTTTACCACATTCGCGTCTATCTACATGGTTACTTCCTCTTTTATCCTTAGTCTCAAATCGGGCTTAAATTTCCTGGGTTTCTGCTTGATCGGCGGTTTGGTAGGATCGGTAGGTAGTCGATTTGAAAAAATGTCAGTACTTAATCCCGACATGTCATCATATGACCATGCGAACACATCAACGTATTTTCATAGGAGCTCAACCAGTTTTTCCTTATGCTTGGCTTCTGGATGAATGCTAATTCTGGTTTCTTTCTCGTCTTCTTCATTTTCGAGGTTGACCACTTCCGTTTCTTCGAGGTTGGGCTTTTTATGACTCTCCAGTTGTTCGATCTCCTATGGGAGATTGTCTAGCATCATACTCTCATTATATTCCTTGTAATAATGGCCGTTGCGCTCGATGGTTTCGTTACATATCTCAATCTCGGAACATGGATTATCCTGGGGAGACCATGGTTACACGAGATAAAGATGTGTCGTCAACATATCATCAATTGATGAAGCTCCCGACTCCCGAGGGGATTAAGCAAATAACAGGAGACCAACTGGCAGTAAGGGAGATGAATGCAATCTTAGTTTCCTATAGCAAAGGGAAGGAGCACACAACATAGTAATTACAGGAACTGACGCTTGCTCCCGATCCAAGTGAAGTAAACTAGAGGGAAGAGTAGCCAGAATTTTACCAGGTACCACGATATATCTAGGTACCAGAAGAAACGGACACAACAAAATCCACGGCGGAAGAACTTGAGCATGTCGCATTGTTCAAGAAATTCTTTGTGAGAAAGTTCCACTTGGGGACACGACTGAGCCCCAAGCTCATGTCTGGATTTATCGAATTTTTTAATTTTAACATTGATTGTTTTGCGTGGTCACATGCGGATATGACAGGTATCCCTCCAGAACTGGCCATGCACAAACTAAGTTTGGATCCTAACTTCCCTTCGGTAAGGTAGAAAAATAGTCCTATAGTAGAGGTCAAAAATAAATTCGTCAAAGAATAGGTAACTCGTTTACTTGATATCGGTTCAATATAAGCGGTGAAGTATCTTGACTGGCTATCTAACGTAGTAGTAGTTCCAAATAAGAATAATAAATTTTGCATATGTGTAGACTATAAGGATCTAAATAAGGCATGCCCGAAAGACTCGTTCCCGTTACTAAATATTTATCGAATGATTGATGCGATGGGCGGGCACGCGTTAATAAGTTTCTTTGATACTTACTCCGGGTACAACCCAATCAAGATGAACCCGTAGGATCAGAAAAAAACTTTGTTCATAACAAACTTCGGCACATATTGTTATAATGTGATGCCTTTTAGCTAAGGAGCGTCGGAGCCACCTAGCAATGGCTCGTAAACAAAGTGTTTGAGAAACAAATAGGGAAAACTATGGAAGTTTACATAGATGATATGCTGGCTTTTTCCTTGAATATAGATGATCATCTTAAACACTTGCAAGAAACCTTTGATGTCCTAAGAAAGAAAAACATAAAGCTTAACCCTGAGAAATGTGTGTTCGGGGTCAGTTCTGGCAAGTTCCTAAGATTCCTGGTGTCATAAAGAGGGATCGAGGTTAACCCCGATAAGATTAAAGCCATAGAAGACATCTCAGATGAAGCTTCAAATATGAAGGGGTCTAGGCTCAGCATAGTGCTAACCACGCCCTTGAGAGAAACTCTAAGGGAGACCATTAGAACCATTCCTCTAACTAACAATGAAGCAAGGTATGAAGATTTGATTGCAGGACTTGAGCTGGCCCGAGTGTTGCACCCTATTTTGCGCTAGTCAAAACAAGATTCAACTTGTGGTTTCTCTGTTGTTGATGAAAGAGAGTCACCACCTAATACTTACAGGTATACTAGGGTACCTATTTAATTACTAAAGGTTGTATTCTTTATTGGTATGCTAACCGGTGAGATTATAGGTAAGGGTTCTTGTTCTTCTAAGGGGAAGGTGTTAGGCACCACTTAAAATCTACCTTAGGTAGCTCCATAGGACTTAGACTAGATTCGGAATTAATTTATTTGCACTATGCCTTAAATAGTGTTCTAAGAGTATAACTTACCATACATTAGGACATAAGATCTATAAGGGAATAATATGGTTTAAAAAGGATGGATTTAAATAAGAGCCTTTAAGAAGATGATGTTGGCATATACAAACTTGAAAAAGAACTTTGAAAGATAGAACGTTTGTATAAATGCAAAAAATACGGAAGCACTTTGCTCCCTAAATAATGGAGATTTATTTCATTCTACTGTGGTGAAAATGTAATGAAAATGATCTTAAAATATATACCTTAGTTTTGAAGTAGAAAACTATTTGAATGCCTTTGTTTTAGGGCAGCAACGCCTTAATCTCTCGAAAATAGTTGATTCCCTTTTGGAAAATTAAAATCGTGACAATTCTGATTTTTCTCTTAGAATCGTGACAAATCATTGTACATGACAAAAGAAAATAAAAGAGAAGGTCAATAGAATAGTAGTATTGCATACATGTCCATATGTAAGATTCTCAAACAAAAACTAAAAGAAATCACTAACAATGCTTAAATGCTAAGGGAATTATACCAAGCAAAGATTAAAAAAAAATATCACTAACAGTACCCAAATACTAAGGGAATCATGCTAATGTGGAGGTTGTGTATAGTGAATGACCCACATTGAATACATTTCGTTGCCAGTAAGTGTCAATGAATTAAAGACTATCGAGAGATTCCTACTCAAGGTGGATGCATCCTTTGAATTCTCCGAGACTTCAAAGTTCGCAAGGGTCTCAAGGCCCAGGGAAATGCTTGCCGCAGAGAGAGCAGCCCAACCTAGAGTTAAACTCTACTCCCAAATACCTTTAACCACTGACGACGAAATCTACCCTATATGTTTGATTGTCAATGAGGCACTTTTCAATGCAAACCACCCAATATTACATTTCTTACCACATGAGCCTACTTTCCTTAGCAGAATAACACAGAATAGACACATAAAACAGTCCCTATACTTTAGCAGAAGCACACACATAAACAGATTTTGAAAATCAAACTTCTAGGCACATATGACAATAGGAATATTCATGTTGTCATAGCTAAATAAGGCACATAGTTTGGAATTATAACAACTTGAGGATACATAGACTAATGTCTTAACATTGATCACAAATGAACATTCACTTAGGCTAATGACATTACTTGAATCCCTTGAGATCATTGATACAGATTCAGACAATGACACAAGTAGGCTATTGCAGTCAACCAAATAACAGTTCCCTTATACCAGATTCAATCCAGAATAACAAAAGCAATAAAGGACTTAGTATAAGTTTAAAACAGTGTTAAAAACGTGAAGTTATGGGGGATAAATAATGTTCATACCAAACTCCACAACATACAGAGGTTTCAATCAAGATTATGACGTCACAAGTTCACAAGGCAAAATGATTCACAAACATTGAAGAGATCAGGTTGTAAGTATCATTAGGGGTTAAAGATAGTGGGACATCACACTTAACAAACTCAAATCAACTACACAGGCTTGATTAAATAGCTAAAGATGATGAAGTAATATTCATTACAGAAAAGGTCAACAGGGCACATCTATTGTCTGACTCATAGGAGATAGGCTGATCATGACTAATACTACTGATGTTTAAAGGAAAATTTATCCTAGTAGGACTATTTACAAGCTAACAGTTAGACATGGATGTAAAGTATTCATAATGAGGGTTCAAATAATACTTAAGGGCTAATAAACACTTATGAAAGCATTTTTGAACACTCAGGTTTCATAAGCCTTAACCTAGTAAAGCAGGATTATCCTATGTATTTCATATATACCCTAGCTAAAGTCATCTAATAACATCTCAAGTTTAGAATGACAGAACCTAAACGGTCATGGCATGTTAAACATGGAGACTACATTAACAACTCTAAGTATAGCATGATATAACTCAAATGATATGCAATGATGAACCGAAAAGCCTAAAGGATAGCAGAAATTAGAAGAGTGTTGCATGTTAAGCATGATGACCATAGAAAAACTTAAATACAAAACTCAGGAGAACATAACATGATAAGTTATGAGGGCTTATAATAGAACTTCCAGTGGAGTAGAATGCAGAATACAACATGATGAGCATGGAGGTTATAATAGAACATTAAGTGGAACAAAACTCAAAATGTAATATGAGGAGCATGAAATTTGTAACAGGACATTAATAGGACTCAAGATGCAGCATGAAGATTATAACAGAATCATTAGAGTCGGGTCGGAGGCTTTAGGCATATGTGAGAGATCATCAGTGTTAATGGCCAATTTTGACCCTCCCCTTTTAAATTAATTTACTTGTACATAATAATTTACAATAAATATTTTCAAAGTATTTTATAGTAATAAATATCTATTTGTTTTACAAATTAACCAAGTATTAGTTTTAAAATTGATCACATAGTATTAACATTATGTAATTACAAATATATTTACTATTTTTAAGATTATTAAAATAATTCTTATATATACATTACATAGATTCTATAATTAATTTGATAAATTACTCTTTAATTCTAGTTAATTATATTATTATGTGAAATTCAAAAATTAGTGTTGGAATTTAGGAAAACAATGCATTTTTTACTTGATTAAAGTAATCAGTAATATATATAATAATTATACTTTTTATCACATTTATTGTAAACTATTAAGTTTATTTAAATTAAATTCAAAAAGGGTTAAAAGACAAGAGGTCTACAATTTCAATTCCCAAATCAAAGATAAAATGACCATTTTTTAAATTATTTTTGGCCTAATTTCTCGAGCCCAGTCCGAAATTACCCAACCCAAACACCCATCTCTTTCCCTGTTCGAAATCCAAGCCATCCTATCTGCACAAATCACAATACACCATATCACCCTCACTCTCAACTCATAGAACAAACACACCCACATCTGAGTCGTTGATCCATCTGATCAACGATTCACGTTTATTCTCTAATTTTTTATTTTGATCTAAATACCGGTCCGAGAGATCTAATCTAAACCGCCCAAAACCCTATCATCTAACGGCCATCGAGTTTCCCACTTAAAATATTTCTAAAAAATCCAATCGCCAAATAATCGGAACCGTTGATCAATAGATACAACGGCTCTCGTCCCGTCTCTCAACCATAACCGTCAAAGACCAACCCCCAATCCCCTAACCCTAATTCATTTCCCCTCTAACCTCACCGCCCTTTTTTTCCTTTTCTCTCTCACTTCTCTCAAACTCACAGACATGGCCAACAAAGAAACCTTGCAAAAATTCGTGCAAGGCTTCAAATCAACCAGAGATTCATACTTTCTGTCCCTCGATCCCCCCGAATCCCGATAGTTTCACCTTTTTGCTCTCCAAATCTGAGAGATTAGACACGACTCAAGAGGTCGAAACACCATTCCTTTGTTCTTTCAAATCAACTCGCAAATTTATCTCCTTTGGCACTAGGAGATGAAGCCATTGAGCCCAGTTTCCATTCTCGTTGTTAGAATTCAAAAATCCTAATTCGAAACCCTAGACCTAATTGATGAACTTTCATTTCATCTGGTTTCTCCACTCACTTTGCCAAAACGGAGCATGCATGTGCACAATTCAGAGCTTCATCATGAATATTCCGTACCCAAAGGTCAAACGTAGTGACCTTTAGGTTGGATGTTTCCGTCAGTTCTTTGCCTTCAGTGGTCGACTGCTCTCCACTCAGGTAACAACTATCATGAATTACCCGTTGTCTTTGAGATTTGTTTCACTCGACTTGCTATAATCACCTACAATGCGTCACTCTCCACTATTGAATTGAATCTGAAACCCAAAGAGCCTTAAATGGCACTATAAATAGAGGTCTTTAATGTTCTCACCAACACGACGACCTAACTCTGAAATCATCTATACAATCACTTAAGAGCAATTTTGATATCAAAAGCCTAGGGTTCCTTAATGTTCTTTTCTTTTTAGTTTCTAAGTACTGTCGCTGCTTCGAACTTGAAGTTTTTGGTGTCTTAGGCAACTAAGAGAGTCTTCGTTTGGTCTGCTACCTCGAAAAGGTCAATGCACTCCTAATTTATCTTTTTTTTAATAACCTTATATGAACATTATGATCATGCTGTTGGTTTTTTGCGAACTATAGTTACTTATGATTCTTACCATTAGCATGGAAATATTTATCTTTCATTTGTGATAGTATGTTGTCTGTCTATGATAACAAGTCCTTCCTTTTCAATCTTAAATTAGTAATTGTTAGGACCCAAAACTCCACCACCGGTGTCGTGATGGTACTTAATCTCTAAGACTAGGTAAGCCGATTACGATAACAACTTAAGCCCCCTTGTTTTGACAAAGATAATTTGCAATAGTATTTAATACAATTACCGAAACAAAAGCAAAAATAAGCCTACACGGCAATAATCATAACAACCTCCCAAGACTGGTAATACATAGTCACAAACTCTTACTGAATACATGGAAAGATCTCAGAGATTGAAATATAAATACTGTTCAAATACAAACTGACACTACAATAAAGGAAAGAATTCCAAGGGACTACGACGACCAAACAACTCAATCTTGAATCCTCGCGACTAACAACCTAAATTTTCCCGAGTCCGATATGTCCAATACCTGGCTCTGCACAAAAATGTGTAGAAGTGTAGTATGAGTACAACACGATTGATACCGAATAAGTACCAAGACTAACCTCGGTGGAGTAGTGACAAGGTACAAGCCAAGACACTCACTAGACAAAATTACTTGTGCAATATAACACTATACAACTAATAATGGGAAGAAGGAAATAGTAAATAGCAACAAAATCAACATGTGCATATAGGCAGTAAGTAATGAGAAATACCGGGGAAACATCACTTAAAACCAAATAAGGAACACAAAGTACAACTAATTCATCAAACTGTCTAACACAAGTTTTCACAACAAAATGACTTTGTGGTACCTTATCTCATAGTCACAAATCACGGGTCTCAACCCACTATCATATACTCTCGGCACCTCGTGCCCACATCTCAAATCACAATCGCACGGATAACTCACGTGCTAACAATATCAATATATGGATCCGCACGGACAACTCACGTGTTGCACGGATAACTCATGTGCCAATAACATAATCATCATATACCCACGGCACCTCGTGCCCACATCTCCACTCAAAACCCGCTCGAACAACTCACATGCCAAAATCATAATCCACCCGGCATGGTCACAAGTTCACAAATCTCAATCAGCCCAGCATAATCACAGGCTCACTAGCTAAAATGAAACAGATAATACCATAATACATGGACATAATCAAATAAATGTCAAGTTTCGTACTCATGAGCTAGTATAATCAGCATACTATGGTGTATACTTGTGCAAGTGTACTACTGCAGCCCAAATCGACAAGAAATATCAAGAATATCAAATAGCTCACCGAAACAAGAGAAAGGTCACGCACAACGTATGACAAACATAAGGAAAATCACAACATCACAAAAAACTCACCAACACATTGCCCCACATCATCACATAACATCCCTGACATTGCCACTCTTATCTCTCCTATAGTCACCCGTATCACTCCGCCCTGACAATATCAATCTCTCATATAGCCACCCGTATCACTCCGCCCTGACAATATCAATGGCCACCTATATCTCTCTTATATCCACCTTTATCTCTCCTATAGCCACTCTTATCGCTCCGTATAATAGTCACCTTTATCACTCAGTATATTCAACAATAGTGATATTCCACCCTTATGCCCCGTATAATAACAAAACGGTAAAATGCCACCCTCATACTCCGCATAACAATAACGGTAAAATGTTGCCCTTATACTCCGTATAACAATGACCCAATTCATACAACAATTCACATGTACTATCATCACAACAACACAACAAGATTAGCTCATATCACAAGTACCCGTAGACCAAAACCTTTCCAAAGATTCCACAATATTAATAATTTCACAACAAATAGGCCATGGCTCAACAAAATGTGTATGGTATTTCAATGATAACAACATGAATGTAAGAAGTAACTCAACAAGGAACAACATCTTCTTTAATCACACTTCAGGAAAAATAGATTAAGGCCTCTTGATAACTTCAATTTTAATTTATTGTTTAAGAATAAACTCAATGGTGCAAGCATCTCCACAAAAAGGCAACCCGACAATAAAAGAATTTGCGAAATAGTTAAAGTAGTAATAATTCATAGTAAGCATATAGGAGTAACTCGGCAAGTAAAGAATGTGACATGTAACTACAACTCCAAACAAGTATGTAATAGTGGACATGGCGAATAAAGGATATAGCAAGTGCCAACAACTTCCAATTTAATACATAAAGATATCTTAGAGTTTTAAACCGATATAATTTCAACATATAAGCTCGAGTAAGTACTTGTTAGCTCGCATACACGACTTTCACATTACACAATTAACACAAACGACTCAATTCCTAAGGGATAGTTCCCCCACACAAAGTTAGGCAGGATACTTACTTCAATGAAGCTAGACTGATACTCTAAAATGGCATTCTCGTGTGAAACAACCTCCATACGTCTCAAATCTAGCCAAAATAATTTCATAACATAATTAAAACTCATAGGAACCAATCCTGGAGAATAAAACTTTGGTCTTTTAATTAAAACTAAAAAGTCAATCCAAAAGTCAACCCCAGGCCCGCAACTCGGAACCCAATAAAATTCACAAAACTAGAATACTCATTCCGATACGAGTCCAACCACATCAAAATTATCAAATTCCGATATCGAATCACCCTTCAAATCCTCATTTTACATTTTGAAAGATTTTTACAAAATTTCCCATTTTCTTCCTTTCAATTCACTGATTTAATGATATAAATAAGTATTATATCATGAAATATAATTATATTCGAATAAAGAACACTTACCCAAATCAAACTCATGAAGAATTCCTCCAAAATTGCCTAAATCCCGAGCTTCAAAACCCCAAAATGATAAAAATTGCAAGCTTTCGAATATAACCTTTATGTCCAGGCCTCTTTGCATTTGCGGACAATAACACGCGCATGCCAGATTTCTTTTGCAAACAAATATTTCACTTTTGTGCTGCCTTCACTTCTACGTTCTCAGGCACCACAACTGCGATGTCACACGCGCGCAAGAGTTCTTGCTTCTGCAAGCATACACCCAGCATCCGCTTCTGCATTTTCATCTCCGCGATCATGCATGTGAGGAAAATAACCTTGCACCTGCAACCACTACTCTGATTCTTCTAGGCCACTTATGCGACCACTGTATTTCCCATGCGGTCACGCACTAACGACCAAATCCATTGTAGGTGCGATGACACCAGTCCAGAATCCCTCAGCATTTCTTAAGTCCAAATATTTGATATGTTAACCATCTGAAATTGACCCGAGGCCCCCAGGACCTCAACTAATTATACCAAAACATCCTAAAATATGATACGAACTTAGTTAGGGCCTTAAATCACATCAAACAACGTGAAAATTACGAATTGCACCTTTTTTTCTTTTTCTTTTTTTTAAAAAACAAATACTACTATGCTGGTTTCCTAGTAGCTATTTTATTAATAATAAAAGGAAAAACAACAACAAAAGAGTACAAGTAAGGGAGAAAAAGCTACAATAGTATTTCCTCTATGCCTTGGCTATATAATCACTACTTTGCGCCTCCATTTCCTTATGATGGCAGCCTCATGTAGAGGATCATGGTTTAGCTGCCGGCAAAAGTCTCCCAAGGGCATATAATCTCATAGCCGCTTGGATGCATTCCCAAAGGCATAGGAATATAGCACATACATACAGGGCTAGACCTTACCTTACAAATCCTATTGAGGCATAAAATTAAACCTCATCTACTAGCAAGCATAATGAAAATACGAACTGGAAAGAACTAAGTACTATATGATCATCACAGAGTTTATAACATACTATGTGATGATAAAACAAGGTAAAACATTGATTCTTGCCCCTCTTTCTTCAACCTTTTGCACTCTTCAATTTGTAGCTCCTTGGCTTCTTCTTCCACTATCTTCAAATATTCTTCGAACTTTATCATTTTTTTGATCTATTGGACCTTGTAGAGGTGGTAGGGACAACCGCCTTTTGCTTTGCAGTTCTCATTGGAGGTTTTCTAATGACAACCTCTTGTGTTACTTTGCCATCCCAACTATGTTTTCTCTCATGAGCCTTCGTCTTGTTTTCATTGGATGCATTTCTCATATGTCTGGGTGAAAGATCTCCCTCCCTAGATATATTTTAAAAAGATGCATCCAGTATTTCTTCTTCTTCCCCTTATTCATACCAATCTCGACCCAAATCTACCCCAAAAGCGTTAGTAGGATTGTATCCATGAACTAGAGCTCCTTTCCCGTTCCTCCGATTGTCAAGAGCTTTTAAAGTATCCATGTCATGAGATACAAGAGCTTACAGGATGTTTGTAGGAGTTAAGTTATATTGTGTAGCCACTCCACTTGTATTTGCTACCTGTCTAATGGAATTTTGGATCAAATTAAGCTTAGAGATCGAACCTGATAGTTGTTGTCTAGTAGGAACAAAAACAACAGTATTAGGACTTAGCTTTGTCTTGTTTTGAACACAAGGAGATTTATTAGCAACCTGCTCAAATACAACTACTACCCCTTCCTTTTCTTTATCATCTTGTCATGTTGAGGAAATAGTATCGTGAGTGTTTAGTTCCTGGTAATCAACAACATAATTTTCTTCACCTTTTTCATACTCTTCTAGTTGGTCAGTCCATGTCTTACGCTCAGAGCTAATTGCCTCATGTAGGTAGTTTAAATTATGGACAGTTTCATCAGTTAACTCCTCTTCAGTCATTGTGTCTTCATGTTCTTCTGTTGTGTGGTCAACCTCTCCTTTTTTTGTTGTCGACGGCATCATGGATAAAGTTTGTTGATTGTTTGAAACTTGTAACATGTTGCTAGATCGATCAAACAAATCATTGGAAGGGATATCATGTTGGGATGTATTAAAACCAACCCCTACCATGCCATTGTTTCCTTTCATCTCTTGAAGAGACAATCCTTTCGATAGAATAGGCAAGAACCCAGGCAGAACTTGCAAATGATTCATGATATCCAGAATTTTAGCTCCAATTGCATTAATAACAATAGACTTCCTTGAAACTTTGCACTTATCCTCAACTACCACAAGTTGCCCTTTCTTATTTTTTGAACCCTTTTCAATGTTGGCACTTGTTAACTGATCGTGAACCATCAAAACATCATAAGCATTCGTACTACAAAATTTCTTGTTACCAACATCTCGATCTGGGGATTAAATTCCAGAAGACACCTTCTTTTTACGTGTTACTGGACTCTAGACTTCCTCTCTATTCACATGCACTCCTTCCTTGCTACTAGAGTTTGTAAACTGTTCAAGCATTTCATTAGATTTAGTAGATTGTGTAGCAGATTATGCACCTACTTGTGATGGAACTGCACCAGTTCTGCCTGAATTGATAAACAGTTGCCCAGAGTTTTCCTCCTTCCTTACTTGTACTCTATTTTTTGCTTGATCATCTGCAATTTGTTGTGACTACCTGGCTTGTTCCTTTGCCTTAACACCTCCATCAGCTGCATTATCCAAAACTTTCCCCTGAACATGCACAATGGTAGCATTCAAGTCAGTTGGTTTTTCAAATTCAAGTGCAGCAGTATGTTTAAAACTTGCTAGTTTTTCAACCATCTCAAGTTTAGCAGTATTAGCGTGAACTCGTACCCTATTCAAAGTTGTATGATTCTGTGAAGTGGATCCTACAGCATGGTAAATCCTCACCAAACCTATAGCAGTTGGGATGTCCCTAGGAAGTTTGGGTTTGTCAAGAATTTTATGTTGATCCTTACTCATCTGCACAATGTTTTTAGCATCAATATCTCCTCTGTTACCTCCATGATCGGCCAGTGTAAATCTCACATCTGGCCCTTTCAAAGCAACAACTTTAGGTGTGGAATCAATTGTAGCAATTGTTATAGCATGTTTTTGTAAATCCTGTTGAAGTTGCCCAGGTGCAACACAATTAACCTTGGTATCTTTACCAGTCTGCACGTCAGTTGGCGCATCCTCTGAATCCCTACGTAAGGCTGCTTCAACTGGGACTGCATCAATCCCAGTAATAACATCTAGACATTGTACATGAATATTAGTTGACCTTTTACCAGCTTGTATTCCCTCGACACTTGCTATCTCAACCAAACCTGGGAGGCACTTTTTTCATTGAGCAATTTCCTCAAATCCCCTCGAAACTTCTCAACTAACTTACCTTCATTATCTATTATCTCTTCTTCACTTTGCACGATAGCATTATCGTCACCTGGCCTGCTCCCTACTACCTTTTTATTCAAACGCCAACATGTATTTTCATAATGTCCTTAATGTTTACAGTGGTTGCAGTATAATGGCAAATTATCATACATAAAATCTTGAAAAGCTTCAACTATTGTGCCTGTTTATTTGTCCAGAAATTGTAGCCTCAATTTATCTGGTAGTTTGTCCATTAAATCAAGAATAACCTTCACCCTTGTAGTACTAGGACATGACTTAGTCTGAGTAGCTTTGTTAATTGTTATAGGCTTTCCAACAACTGAAGCTATAGACAATAAAGCCTTCATGGAAAACATCTCCGTTGGCAGATTAGACAAGGAAATCCAAATCACTGCCTTTGTCGTTTCCTCCTTTACATTAAAACCAACAGACCATGAAAATACCCTGATTTGGTGCTCCTTACCATTACATTTAAAGTAGTTAACTCATCTCGTAAGTTAATAATCAAAGTCTTCATGTTGATCTACCCTAATAAGCAATTGTCTAGGTGCAAGTTGGCCGATCAAAGCTTGTCCTTTGATACAGAATATTTTTGGCGGTAAGTTTCTTAATGTGGAAACATTTGGTGCGTTCGAATAAAGTTTCACCACAATATCTTGATGAAATCCCTCCTCCTTTGTGAATTCAATCCATCCATCCATTGAAAACTGAATTGTTGGGATTCCATAAATAACTTCAATCGGCTTCAAGTAGTTTTGGTTCACAACAGCGGTTGTTTTTGCGTGGTACAGGCGTGCAACATATGTATTTTGATTGGTACAATTTTGGATGATTTATTCAATAGTTGGAGGTGGCTCTAACAAAGCCAAGGAAGGACGAGAGACGTTGGCATTGGCATTTGGTGGAACAGTTGCTGGACGTATTTCTGGCGTAACACTTTTTTTCATTGTCGTGAAGAATGGTTCTATGGAGTTTTGGTTTGGCTTAGTATTCTCAATATCGTCATTAGCATAAATAAATTGGCATTGACCTTGGTTCATTTGGTCCTTCGCAGGACCGTTGCCAGACATGTAGTGCACATCAGTGGGCTGTATCTATTCGCGGAAGCCATTTTTGATGGTGGAAAGTTCCAAATTTTGGGGACTAGATAGATATTGAGCTTGAGATGAATCTCCAGTAGTTGGAATGACTCGAGTTGGCTGAAATTTGCAGGGGAGATATGTGAAGCTCCCAAATCTTTTCAAATTTCCAGAATCAAAATTTGAGCCCGATATCAACCAAGTCAACTCCCGATCAAGCTTATGAATATTTCAAAAACTTTAACTTTTCAATTTTCGCCAAAATGCTTCAATTTGTCTTACAGACCTCCAAACCCAAATCTTGATACACGCTTAAGTCTATAATCAACTTACGTAGGTATTGGAATCTTCAAAATGCCATCTCGGAATCGTATACACAAAAGTCAAACTCCAGTCAACTCTTACCACTTAAGTTCTAAAATAAGATTTCTTCTCCCAAATCAATCGCGAATCATTCGAAAACTGAACTCGACCACACACACGAGTCATAACACATAGTATAAAGCTACTTGATACCTTAAGCTGCTAAACAAGATGCTAATTCTCAAAATGACTGGTCGGGTCGTTATAGTAATTGATCAAACTATTATGTGATTCTTGATGACTTTCATTTCTAAGTCTAAATAATCTTCACAACTAAAAATAGTAATGTGCCTTGAATAATGTTTCATGCTCACATAAACTTCATAGCCTTTCATTGATGATTCTACAGTGACCTTTACCTTTATATGTTACTTCTATGTATTCTGTTAGTCTTGTGGTTGAGTTATTGTTTGATAATCATAACTGAGATGAATATGAAGGTTCCTAAGTTCATATAATCTACTGTAATTGTGCAAATCTAAGTGCTTGGGTATTTTTTGTCTCTATACTTAAGTATGTTAAACTTTAAGAACAACTTCTCGGTTATCACTATGACATACTCATGGTTATACTTAACTGCTGGATGCATTTGCATGAAACCATCTTGTTTGAGTTAGACTGTCTTCTTTTCATTGACCTTTAATATATATATTCTGCTAAGATTAAGCAATCTTCCTCTTCATAGAATAAGTCATGATCATGTTTGGTTATAGTCAACTGGTAATTATTGTGCACTTGAACTTAGTAGTTTCATGATCAGTTAAAATCTTCAGATGCATGTTTAATTCAAAACTTACTTGGTGTAGCACTTCCCTATCTTTAATCTCTTGGAACTACTGTTAGGTTTTATGAAGCTTACATGCATCTATCGTTAAGTTATCTTCCATAAAAGTAGGACTTATTCTGTTATAATTTTAGAAGCTGAAGCATGACCAATTCATACTCAGATACTGAGCTAGACTTATGTTTGAATTAAACTTGTTTTGATACAATGTTTCATTTACCTGTAATTCCCTTCTCCATTGACATGTTTAACTTGATCCTACACTACTTCACTTACCCTGCATGTGTATAGCTGACTGAATATTGCAAGTATCCCTGTTTGGCTCTATAATTCCATGTTCTTGTCTTGAATTATGCTCAGTCCTTTCCCTATTGTTAATTTGAAACTTAACCTAATCCTTAAACCTTGTGAGAAGCCCATTTGTAGATACTGTTTGAACATGATAGCATGTTTAAGGATAATACTGTTAGGAGTGTGACTCTGTTGAGTCCTTAGGAATCCCATGTTTAAACATGTGAACTTGTAGTTATGTTGAGAGTTTAGTCCTATTTCTGATATCTTCTATAAAAGTGGCCAGTCATGACTATTTTGTCTGAATCTTTATTGATGACCTTTATAGTGTTAAGTAGTATTATCAACTCATGTTTGTGCTAGAAGGAAACCAATCAATTCACAATTGGTTTTCCAGAGACATGAGCATTTGCATATTTATGTCGTTGCATACATGAGCCATGTATAGTTAGCCTTCCCTTTGAGTGTTCTCTCCTTTAATGTTCAGACCTTTACAGTATGCTTGTGATATTTCATATTCTCTCCTGTGTGCATTCGAAAGTGACGCCCTTAAATTTACTTGATATGTATTCTTTTATTTGGTATTAAATGTAGACTGTGTGTTCTTATGTTCGAAGGGAAAGTAGATTGTACGGTAAGTACTTCTATAGCATTTAGTTTATATTGAAAGGGCCTCATTGGAATTTAAACCTATAAGAAAAACTTGTTGTTAGTGTTTAAAAGTATTTGGAAGTGGAGCTTAACTCTAGGTTGGGTTTCCCTCCCTGGCACAAGCATTTCCCTGGGCCTTGAGTCCCTTGAAAAATTTGAAGTGTCGGGGGATTCAAAGGGGGCATTGACCTTGAGTAAAACTTCCTACTTAGTCCTTAATGCATTGACACATTTGGTTCTTTAGGGGCTTAATTTTTAATGACAACAAAAGATTTTTCAATATAAATTATTTACCATGTATAACTACCACATTAATATTTTTTCCATAGCATTTGAATATTGATAATTTCTTATTCCAGTTGTTTGTCTATATACATGTCGTGCATGTTTGAATATGCTGAGAATGTGGAATATACATCTAATGACCTTCTTTCTTTTTGGGCATGTAAACATTTAGGCATGCTGAGTTTCAAAGGAACTCAGGCCCAAACTAGCCTTGTTGATGATGTGAGCATAGTAGAGTAAAAATCAGAGAGGCAGAGGGGAAAGTTGCTGAATGTTTTTACCTGAGTGATGGCTGGTCGTTTGAAGGCAAAGGAGCATCGAGTAAAGGCCCAATTTCTTAAGGTCAATACACCTGACCTCTGGACTAAAAATAATGATGTTAATACTGAAGATATATCCATGCATGCCATAGATTTAACAACTCGTTAAGAGAAATCCGAGATTGGACATTACATCGTAGTATCTAGGGTTTCGATGTAGGTATTTTGAATTTAATGACGGAAAAGGAAAATAAATCATAAGCTTCATATCCTAGGAACAAAGCAAATGATTTTCTAAGTTTTGATTTGAAAGAACGAAGAAGAAATAGAGTCTCCATGCTAAATACAAGAAATCCTTGTGCTCGTATTCTTACAACTCCTCCTTAGCCTCCCTAAGTCGAATATGTGTCAAAAGTCTAGAAAATAATATTTTCCTTGTATTTGTACCAAGTAGGGTCAGTCCCAGACGAAACCACCTTCTACTAGTCGAAATAAGACATTATCTCTGTAACATTTTCACAGGCGCGCCGCATGGGCGACGTGCCATGCGGGGTATTAGTGGGGAAATCCAGAGAGTTGATTTCCGACAGACAGATGGAAAATGGGCAGCTACGGTGCCCCACGCGCCGCCCTAGTGGACTTTGCTCAGAGTACAGAATTTACCTTGCTTTTTGATATCCAAATATGGTTATCGACCCCCGAACGCGATCCTGGCTTAATTTCTGGTGCTTTTACTCAGACTTCAAACCTCCTTATCACTCGAATTCATTCCATAACATTTACATAGCTCGGAATCACTCCCATAAGGCATGAAACACACAATAAGTGCAAAACACTATCAATTAAATCTCAATCATGAATAAAGTGCAGTAAATTAGAGTGCAATAAGCGACTAAAACACGAGATTATATCCTATCATCAACACCCCCACACTTAAACCATTGCTCATCCTCGAGAAATTAAACTACACTTCATATAGACACGGCCTTTTTAAACAACTCTAATAACTCATCATACCAAGAATATTTAAAATAGATTAAGCACAATACCATAACATCCTAACCTCAAGATTTGACTAAAAAGCACCACGCATTATGTTTTTATCTGCTCACTTATTCTACCACAGAGGTCAATGACATTACCTTTCCTCCGTGAATCAAGTGCCCTCACACAACAACAGATAGTAATTCCACACACTATAAAAATTTAAGAACAATTAGGAACTCAAGATAGAAAGAATTCACTCACTCTCAGAAACAACATTCATATGCCACAAAAGACGTACCATAGGCTTGCCCGTAGTGTACTACTTTACTAATTGAGCTCATTCAATCAAGGATCACGTATGACTTCATTTGGTTGTAATGTAGGTGCGAGATGGGTAGGATATATTTAGATATAAGAGTGACTACGCCTCCCTAAGCACTTCAATACATACAATTTACCTTTCAAAACCCCAGACTTATGTCAAACCATAAATCAACCTTCACATCAATATACATTAACTCCCTACTTCTTTAAGCACAAATTCATCAAGAGTTACCACTATCAAGGAATATTTTTCACAACAACACAACTAGTTTTCTTTTCCTTTTCTTCTTCAATTCAAGTGGCTCTTACTTTTTCAAAACAGTGCACCTTTCTCCTTAATTCAATAGTTCCACTCAAAAGCCAAACCAACCACCCCACACTTCAAATTTTACAAAGTTCATAATAAATTCAAGTGCTCATGAGAGGTACAAGATTCAAATAGATGTTCAATTCGAACAAATGGGTAAGGCTTGTAATGTGGTTTCCAAAGAAATAGGATTACATGCTCAAAGAGGTTAATTAAGATACATAACAATTAGGTGGGTAAAGACATATAACTGGCTCAACAAAGAAATGCCTATATCACTTCCAAGACTGAATAAAACTACTATTTCGCTTTGTAAACACACAGGGAAAGTTCTAGACATCAAATACAATGCACAGAATACACAAAATCTCATATACACATGACACATAACTCACTCAAGATTGGATTATCAAGATACCCTAGTCAAAGCAGTTAAGCGAAGTTAAGATCATACACTTTAATGTACTTATACAAAAGCCAAAAGCTGAGCCTAAACGTCACCACTAAAGCACTTACTATTCTCAAGGTATAATAAAATTAAGAGATATTGCTTTCTATTCAAATCATAGCACAAGGTTTCCTACTACTCTAAAAAACAAAAACTAACTGCACCCGGTTCAAACTAAATCTTTGGAAAAGAACCGTATCACAAAGAAAAACCAAGGGTGAAATATTACACTACCTAACAAAATAAAATCTTTTTGTCTTTCTCTTTAAACTTTAATCCCTCAAGAAACATGTCGATGATATCCATCGTCGGGAAAAATCAATTGTTTTTAAAAAAAATTCAAGTTTTATGTTTTGTTTTGCAATTTATTTTCTATCTCTAACTACTAAAACTAACAAAACAAAAAAACTAAAACTAATATACATACATACATACATACATCATATCCCCCACCCCACACTTTAAGTTGTGGCATGTCCCCATGACACACAATTAAAAAGCATAAGGTAAAGGAAACTTCCCTGAATTTTCTTCTTTTCCGAGAACTTATGACCTCTACCCCTAATTCTGAATTCATTTCTCATTTTCGACCCTTGGTATTTAATTAAGGAAATCATTAAGCCCAATTCTTTTGAGGATACCTGCAGGACCCGCTCTTTTCTTTCTTATCCTCATCTTGAGCTGTGAATTACTCATTCATGGTGATCCTTAACTTATATCTGCATTCTTTCAGAGGAACAAACGATACATATTTCTATAAATCCCCAAAAATAAAATCCACATTATCAAGGTTTGAATAAGAAAACAAAGAAGAAGGGTCAAGTGAATATTCCTCTGGTATGTCCAAGACCATTCATTTCTCATTCTCTTCTATCAAATGTTGCAAATATGGAAAGGTGGATGGGGTTTTGAACTCTTCTTCCATTGCTTCACACTCAACCACAACTTTATTTTCGATAATCTCAGTTGAATCAGAGTCCTCTTGTATCATAGAAATCTCCCTCTGTAGATGCTCATCCTCCCGGGTAGGCTAATTCTCGCAGGGTATCTCCTCCATGCATTTACTATCAAAATGCAATGAGCTTTCTGAAAGTATATTAACTAGTGTACCCACTCACGTTGTTAGGTTCTTAATGGCTTTATCATTTTGCATAAACCCTTCTTCAACATGATTCATGAACCTATGCACATGTGCTTCTAAACTACCATTCTCCTCTTGAGGTGGTTGTCTCACTTCACTTTAATACCAGCCATAATAAGGATATTCATCCCAACCAGAGTCATGATTGTGCCCATATAAATCCTCATACTTGTACGGACTAGAAACATAGTGAGATTGTTCAAAATACGAACCATAGAAAGAATACATACCTTCTTGACAGTCAACCCATAGATGATTTTCAACGAATTTAAAATATATAGCAAACCGCTGAAAATGACCAACTCCTAACTCTTCAACCATTTTCTTAGGTTGGTTGTACTCCATCTTCACAACAATTAGAGTTCAACATCTACAGTATCTTCTCCAACTTGTTAGGTACTACAAAACAAATCTTGAAAAGACGTTAACTAGTAAAGAAAATAAAATAGAAAAGGAAAAAGAAAAGAAAAGAAAAACTAAAAAATAATTCCTGAATTAGCACCAAAAACTACTTTGAACACTATTGATTTCCAATCCCCGACAACGGCGCCAAAATTGACGAACCCAAAACACATACTTAAATTGTGCTCGCTAGTCAAATATAATATAGTATAATATTATATCCACAGGGATTGGATTTAAATAGTATTCTGGTAGTTTCTAGCTTGATTGCTATCCAAGATGATCAACAATTGCGATTCTGATGATTTCTAACTATAATTAACTAAGAATCTAAAGCTATTGACTAATGACAATCGCAACAAAGGTAAGCAAGGAAATGATCAAAAGGAGAAAAGAGGGGTTGATAGGATAGGTGAAAGATAATTGTTTGGGATCTAACTCTAGATAATTCACTTAAAATGTTCAAGTGAGTCTCTCGAATTCACTCAATTGTTAGTTCAAACGTTCAGAAAAAACTCCTCTAACAATTAAGTTTTAACCTCACAAGATGAACCAATTTAAGCACGTGAAGATATGCACGAATGCGTAGTGGATTGATCTTTAGGAGAACCTCTCTCGATTATCCTCCTAACTAGGTTTAATCAATGATTCAACTACCCTCTCTCGATTACTAAGAAGAGTTAAAGAACTCAACCAATAATATAATGCAAGGATATCACAAGTTATGCCTCTCTCAATTACATGAACTAGTGAATATAGATGCAACAATTAAATTATTCAAAAACTCTTCAATACATAAAACTAGAGTTATAATCCATAAACAATCATCAATATACCAAATCCATCAAACCCTAAAGTGAACTACTCCATAGATATGGAGCAATTCATCACAAATAAAATTAAAGTAGAGGAAAACATAAATTCAATCCAAACTCTTGTCTTGAGTGAGGAAGGAATGATAAAATCCTTGTGCTCATGTTCTTACAACTCCTCCTTAGCCTCCCTAAGTTGAATATGTGTCAAAAGTCTAGAAAATAATATTTTCCATGTATTTGTACCAAGTAGGGTCGGTCCCAGATAAAACTACTTTCTACTAGTCAAAATAGGACATTAGCTCTGTAAATTTTGCACAGGCGCGCCGCATGAGTAGACGTGCCATGTTGGGCATTAGTGGGAAAATCCATAGAGTTGATTTCTAACAGACAACAGGAAAATGGCAGTCGTGGCTCCCCATGCGCCGTGGCAGTCGACTTTTCTCAGAGTACAAAGGTTTCCTTGCTTTGTGATATCCAGATGTGGTTCTCGACCCCCGAACTCAATATCGGCTTAATCCCTTGGGATTTTACTAAGAATTCAAAGCTTCATATCACTCAAATTCATTCCATAACATCTACATAGCTTGGAATCACTCCCACAAGGCATGAAATACACAATAAGTGCAAAACACTATCAATTAAAGCTCAAACATGTATAAGTTGCAGTAAATTAGAGTACAATAAGAGACTAAAATATGATATTATAGCCTACCTTAATTGCTTCCTATTCATTGAGCCGCAACTGGTCCTCAAGATCATTCGCTTCGGCGACCTTCTCTTCTAATATAGTAAGGCGCACGACAAGTTGATTCTGCTCGGCCAACAGCTGATCCCGCTCAAATGTAAGTTTCTATTTACCAAGGATAAACTTTTGAATGCATTCGAAAGCAAGGAAGTTGGCCTACAAAGCAAAAGTTCAAATCAAAAACCATTTCATAGCAAAGCTAGAAGAAACAATAGAAAGAGCAAATATTATACCGTTATTGCATGGTGCATAGTGTTGTTTATCATATATTCTGCTGAGAGAGAATGTATCATATTCTTATCTTTCTCTAAAGCCAGAGGCTTCAGATAGTTACCAAGTTTAATCAGCCGGGACAACAATTAACACGTGCTAGATATTGAGAGAGAAAATTTCCTCCTCATCTGAGGATCTTTGGAGGGCGGAAAATAATTAAGCCCCAAATTCCCATGGACTATGAATTGAGGAGGAGGAACATCTTCCTCTCGGGTGTATGCAACTGGTGGAGGTGACATAGTGGTTGTAGGGGGAGAAGGAAAAGCTAGCAAAGAAGGACGTAAAGTTGATGGCGTTGTAGGTTAAAAACCTTTGTGGCAAAAGCAGTGCTAATTGTTGGTTGCTCATCAACTGAATATGGGAGAGACACGGTACCCAGCCTCACGCTATCCAAAATAATGACTGGTACTCGAAAATGAGAGTTGACATCTTCCCCTATATCACATTCCTCCCAGAGTGCTTGGACATTGTCCTTGGTTGGTGTAACTAACTCGACATGTTGAGCATCCAGTTGAGCTGATGGAGGTCGTTGCCTTCTATGTAGAGAAGCATCATCATCACTAGCTTCTCCATCATCATCGAATAACATAATATCTGCAGCTGTCTCGGTCGAGGCGCTATTTGCCTTATTATAGTTTCCCCCGACGGAAGAGGAGCGTCGTCTTTTTGGTTTCTTGTACTCTAGATGGGGACTCCGAGAGGAAGCACCTACACCAGAAATAGGTCTGAAGACACCCATTCGAGCAAAGGCCTCCTACAACAACCTCGATGAGTTTCAGGGATCAGCCAAAACGTCCTCCTCAGGGACAGAAACAGAGCCCTGCAATAGACCTAACTTCAGCAAAAAAAGAAGTTAGCCAAAAATCATTTCACAAAAGATTAAAATAAGGTCAGTTTGAAAATCAGCTTATCATGATTTTTGGCCTTCCACCCGTATTTGAGGGATAGTTCTTTCCATCAGCGGGTCTCGGGCGTGGTAATATCCAGAATCTTCTGGACCCACTGGTCCAAGCCCTCGACCCTTGGAGGTTTCCACCAAGGTGCTGAAATAACAAAAACAATAGTAAGACATGGCGTGAATAATTCTTAATCACATAAAAGGGTAGATTTCAAACTTACGTGTACGATTCCATGATTCAAGAAAGACGGAGTTGTGGTCGGGATGATGTCCATGTTGGCAACTACAACGAACTACTCCATCCACCCTTGGTCGTTGTCATCATCCATGCTGGTGAGCAAATCATGGCGACCACGTTTGTTGAATTTTATCATTCTTTGATGAAAATTCTTGGGGGAATAAAGGTTCATCAGCCGAGCCAGTGAAAGCTCTTCCCCCTTCTCCTGGCATAACCGTCTAAGACATGCTACTATCCACCACACAGAAGGGGTCACTTGTGCCAGACATACATTGTAGCGGAAGCAAAACTCTAAGATAACAGAGTCAATCCCCACACTCAGCGAAAACGGGCTCAAAGTGAAGGGATATGTGTAAACGCACGTAAAACCCTTCTTGGAGAAGGTTACCCAATCTTCTAGGTCAGGAGAAATGATGTTCAAATCCTGACAACCATAGTCTTCCTTAACAGTGGGGATGCTAGAAGGACAGATGGAAGAACAATATATGCCAACAGTCCATGTGCGGGAGTTAGCAGAAGGGAACTTCTCTTTGAAGTCCTTAGTTGTAGTGAGCCTTCTAAGGATAATGGTTCTCAGTTCTCACCATAGGAAGAGCAACATCATCAATATTTTTCTTGTTCTTTGAAAAACTGGAGATTTTGGAAGAAGACGCAATTGTTTTCAGAAGAGAATAAGGGGTTTTCTCTGAAGAATAAGACTTGATGAAGTGGTAAACATGTATGAGTTGAGCAAAGAGAGTTTGAGAGAGTTTGGAAAGTTATGAAGTGTAAAAAGAGAAGGTTGATGCGTATAAGTAAAGGAATATGAGGCTAAAATTGTGACCATTATTAAATCGATAACCGGCAAAAATGTTGCTGAATTGTGCGATGACTTGTGTTCGGGGCATTAAATGCGGAGAGACATGCGTCTAATCAACCGTCAGAAACTTTTCAGTAGGGGTTAAAGGATTTTCCGCCAAAAAAAGAGATCTTTACCAACTTCCCGGTGACACAAGGTTATGCCACCAGAAAGCAGGGGGACTATCTGTATAGGGTAAAATATGTTCATATTAAATGTTCGCATGATAAATAACCATGTGGAGCCAAAGATATAAGACAATCATGTCCGAAGGAAACGATCTCGTTTGTTACCAAATAGAATGGTATTCAAAAAGCGAAGTAATTGTCACTGCCTACCATTACAGATTCTTCAATGTCCCTCATAATTTTTATTAAAGAGGGGCTCGATCCTATGACCTTGTTCCCTATATGCAACTATAAATAATGAGCTCTAGAACCATTGTAGGGAGAAGATTGTTTTGAAAAGAATATACTACACATTTTTCAAAGCTTAATAATATTATATCTTCTTGCTTATTGATATTATTAGTACTGCCTCTGGAAGCTTTGCTCCCGGAATCAAGCTTTCTATTGTCTTACCTTGATTTCAACAATAAGTCTTACATTCTTGTTTAATTTAATTATCATTTGAGGATCCAATCGATTTATTTGTTGTATAGCCCCAACCGGTCATTTTCAGTGTATTAGCCCCGATCCCCCTATTTACTATTTTTTCCGTATCTGTTTCAACTTATGTGACTTTCCGGGAGGACTTATGTTTGGTTTCGGAGTATTTTGGGACACTTAGTCCCTAAAACAGAAGCTTAAGTCTTAGAATTTTGACCGTAGTCAAAATTGTGTGAAGACAACTCCGGAATGGAGTTTCGTCAGTTTCGTTAGCTCTGTTGGGTGATTTTGTACTTGGTAGCGTGTACGGACTGTGAATTTGAAGTCTGTAGCTAATTTAGACTTGAAATGGCAAAAGTCATATTTTTGGAAAGTTTAACTGAGGGGTTGACTTTTTGATATCGGGGTCAGATTCCGATTTATGGAAGTTGGAGTATGTCTGTAATGTTGAATATGACTTGTGTGCAAAATGTGAGGCCAATCAGACGTGTTTTGATAGGTTTCGGCATCGGTTGTAGAAATTTGAAGTTCCAAGTTCATTAAGTTTGTTTTGGAGGGTGATTCGTGTATTTGTTGTTGTTTGATGTGATTTGAAGGCTTGACTAAGTTTGTATGGTGTTTTAGGACTTGTAGGTATGTTTGGTTGAGGTCCCGGAGGCCTCGTGTTGATTTCGGGCGGTTAACGGATCTTTTGGATATGTGAGAAATTGCAGATTTTCTGATGTCTCCAGTTCTAGTTTCCTTATTCGCGTTCACGAGTGGAGTCCCGCATTCGCGAAGAGGAGCTAGAGGCAGGAGGATAATTGCTCTTCGCTTTTCTGAAGTAGGGGCCGAGTTCGTGAAGGTTTGTTCAGCAGTGCATCGCGAACGCGTGAATGGGCATTGAGTTCGTATAGAGGAAGTAGAGCAGCTAGGACCCCAAGGATTTGTTCTATGCGTTCGCATAGTGGAGATCGCGTTCGCGAAGCAGCAGGTAGTGGAAGCCACGCATTCACGAGAGGTCACTCGCATTCATGAATAAGGGATTTTGGTCAGTGATTAATTGTTCAACGCGAACCAAGGGTGTGGCCGCGTTCGCGAGGAAGGAAATACCTAGGCAGTCTATAACATTTCAAAAATGAGGGTTTGGCCATTTTTATCAAAACTTGAGTTTAGGAGCTCGGATTTGGACGCGATTTTGAGGGATTTTCACAGTCATCGACTGGGTAATGATTCATCACTTGTTTTTGATTATATCCCACTAATCTATCACTAATTTCATCTTTTAATTTCGGATTTGGTTGGAAAATTTGGGGGGGAATGGTAGATACTTCATAGGCTAAATTTTCGAGTTTTGGAAGGTGATTTGAAGTTGGATTCAAGTAATTCTTGTATGATTGGACTCGTGAGTGGGTGGGTATTCGTATTTTTTTTTATTTTTGTTGGATTTCAAGGCGTGGGCCCGGGGGCCGGTTTCAGTCTATTTCAGATTCTGGCTTATAGTTTCGTGTTTGTCTTTTGGAATTGATTGTTTTAGCCTATATTAATTATATCATACTGCTTGTGGCCAGATTCAGGGCGTTTGAAGATTTATTCGAGGGGAAAAGGCATTTCGGAGTAGGATTTTGTGCGGTTTGAGGTAAGTAATAGTTTTAAATCTGGTCCTGAGGGTATGAGACCCCGGATTATTAGATTATGTGAGTATTTTGGAGGTGACGCACATGCTAGGTGACGGGCATGTGGGCGTGCACCGTAGGAATTGGGACTTGGTCCATTCTTTGAAACTGTAAAGTTGAATAACTTGTTGCTAGCTATATGCTCTCCATGTGTTATAGAAATTTGACTGCAAATCATGTTAGAAATTACGCTTAGGCTATGTGATAGTACTTTTGGGACACGCAGAGGTCGTGTACTTGCTGAATTACTTGCTAATTGCTTTCTTGTACTCATTCGTGGTTTTACTTGGGTATCATATCTCAGTATCTTCTTGATTTTTGTTGATACACTATGTTATCATTTATTGGGCCAAAATTCTGATTTCCGAGAGCGCGAGTGACTAGAGAGGTTGATGACTTAGTGAGGACGAGGGTCTGTCTGTGAGGTATTTCTATTATGGCACGTGAGTTATCCGTGCAACACATGAGTTGTCTGTGTGGATCCATATATTGACACTATAGCACATGATTTATTGGTGCAACACATGAGTTATCCGTGCGGATATAGCGCTTAGGCTGAAAGGAGCCCCTCCGGAGTCTGCACAAGTACCTATTGAGTGTAAGTACTGAGGGCTGAGAGCCGAGTGATTTGAGCTGTTGTGATGAGTTGAGTGACTGTTTCCCTGAGAGGTTGTACTTGTTTTTTCATTTGTTGATGCACTTAGTTGTTATCTGTCATTGTTGTAAAATTCCTGAAAGATTCTATATCTGGATTACCTGAACTTTAACTGTATAAAACTGATTTGACTTAAACTACCGGATGGGAAACCATGTCTATTCTTTGCTGGAATTATTGAAAATGAACTGTAATTGTATATATTGTCACTACCTCTTTGCTGAGTTGGTTGTACTCACGCTACACCCTGCACTTCGTGTGCAGATCCAGGTGTTCCTGGCAGTAGTGGGTGTTGATATTTTACCAGTTGATTCAGGAGACTATCAAGGTAGTTGTATGGCATTCGCAGGCCTTAGCTCTCCTTCATTATCTTATTCTTATTCCTTAGATGTTGTATTAGACTATTCTAGGTATATATGTGCATGTACTTTGTGGCACCCCGATGTCGGGCTATTTTTCCGCACTTATGCTTTGGTTTTTTCCCCATTGTTATGAATGACTCCGGTTATTTTAAAATATATTAATTCATTTCTGTTAAATGTTGAAAGTGTTTTGGAGATGTCGGCTTGCCTAGTATCACGATAGGCGCCATCACGACGGGTTAGGTTTTTGGTCGTGACAAGTTTGTATCAGAGCCTAGGTTACATAGGTCTCACGAGACATACGCAAGTTTAGTAGAGTATTGCGGATTGGTACGGAGATGTCTGTACTTATCTTTGAAAGGCTGTCGAACCCTTAGGAAATTTCACATTCTTGAATTCTTGTCGTGCGTCTCTTTTGATTTTGGTAACTATATTTCTATTATTCTAATTCTCTTACAGATGGTGAGGATGCGTACTACGAGGCAAGATGGACAACCACCAGTCAGGGCCGAGGTCGTGGTAGAGGCAACGGTAGGGGAAGAGGTACTACTCGCACCGCAGCTAGGGCAGCACTTGCAGATCCACTAGTTGCCCTAGTTTAGGCGTAGGCTCCAATTGTTGATAAGAATGTGGGACCTGCTCAGGTACCACCCGTACCCATTGTGATTCCAGGCCTTAGCTCAGATTCAGACCGCGTGTACCAATCTTGCTCAGGCGGTCTCTGTTCCGGCTGCAGCAGCCACTTCTCAGGTTGGGGAGATGCCCAAACTCCCACCGCCCGCACACCAGAGCAGGCGGTACTGGGACTCCAGACACCGGGGGCACCACCAGCCCAGCCAATTACATCTGCTCAGGACTATGTAGTTCCTGCCATGACTTATGACGAGCAGCGTAGATTGGAGAGGTTTTGGAGACTCCAGCCTCCTTCTTTCAGTGGTACCGAGGGAGAGGATGCACAAGGCTTCTTGGACAGGTGTTAGAGGATAATCCGTACATTAGGTATTCTAGAGACCAGTAGGGTCTCGTTCACTACTTTTCAGTTATCTGGGGCTGCCTTCAGTTGGTGGGAGGCTTACGAGAGGCGTAGGATGGTCGGCGCAGCACCCCTTACCTGACAGCAGTTCTCCGGTCTATTCCTAGAGAAGTTCGCGCCTCAGTCCCGTAGAGGGGAGTTGTGCAGGCAGTTCGAGCAGCTTTGTTAGGGTGATATGTCCACGATGCAGTATGAGATGAGATTTTCAGAGTTGGCCCGTCATGCTATCTGGTTGGTTCCCACAAATAGGGAGAGGATTAGGAGGTTCATAGATAGCCTCACATTTTAGCTGCGATTGCTTATGACTAGAGAGAGAGTGTCTAGTGCTACTTTTGATGAGGTTGTCGACATTTCTCATCATATTGATATGGTTCGCAGCCAGGAGCAGGTTGAGAGGGAGGCCGAGAGGCATCGTGGCCAGGGTGGATTCAACGGTGTTCCTTCTGGTGGGGCAGTTCCACCATGGTAGGGGTCGTACTTTCAGACATGATCAGACGACTCACCCAGTTCACCGTGGTGCATCATCTGGCCATAGTTCTCACAACTATCAGCAAGGCCAGTCTTCATTTAGTGCACTACCAGCATAGAGTTCTCATCCTGCCTCGTCAGCTTAGGTGTCTATGGGTTGTTAATCGGGGTACCAAGAGCAGCAGTTTCGTTAGAGGAGGGGTTGTTTCGAGGGCGGAGATTTTGGTCATATTAAGAGAGATTGCCCTAGGTTGTTGGGTGGGACTCCAATACAGAGTTCTCGGCTGATGGCACCTGCAGCAGCAGCTTTACCACCCACCCACCCAGCTAGGGGTGGGGTTCAGTCAGCTAGGGGTCGCCCTAGAAGGGGAGATCGATCTGGGGGCAGCCATGCCTATTTCTATGCTCTTCCTGCTAGACTAGATGTCATTGCTTCAGATGTTGTGATTACAAGTATTGTCTCAGTTTGCCATAGAGATGCCTCTGTATTATTTGGCCTGGTACCACTTATTCGTATGTGTCCTCGTATTTCGCTCATTATTTGGATATGCCCCGTGAGACTCTAGTTTATCTTCTGCTGCGTAGTATGGTCGATTTTGATGTGATATTGGGTATAGATTGGTTGTCTGCATGTCATGTTGTTTTATATTGTCATGCTAAGACCGCTACGTTAGCGATACCGGGGTTACCGAGAGTTGAGTGGAGCAGTTCTATAGACTATGTTCCCAGTAGAGTGATTTCATACTTGAATGCTAAGTGGATGGTTGAGAAGGGTTATCTATCCTATTTGGCTTTTATGAGGGATGTTAGTGCAGAGGTCCCTGTTATTGATTCTGTTCCTGTGGTGTGTGATTTCCCGGATGTGTTTCCTGCAGATCTGTCGGGCATGCCGCTTGACAGGGAAATTGACTTCGGTATTGATTTGGTGTCGGGCACTCAGCCCATTTCTATTCCACCGTATCGTATGGCATTGATGAAATTGAAGAAGTTGAAGGAACAACTTCAGGAATTCCTTGATAAGGGGTTTATTCGACCTAGAGTGTCACCTTGGGGTGCACCGGTTCTATTTTAAAGAAGAAGGAAGGTACTATGAGAATGTGCATTGATTACAAACAGTTGACCAAGGTCACAATCAAGAATAAATATCCATTGTCGCGTATTGATAATTTGTTTGACCAGCTTCAGGGAGAGATGGTGTTCTCCAAGATTGATTTGAGGTCAGGGTATCACCAGCTGAAGATTCGGGACTCAGATATTCTTAAGACAACTTTCAAGACCCAATATGGCCATTATAAGTTCCTTGTGATGTCTTTTGGGCTGACCAATGCCCCAGTAACGTTCATGCATCTGATGAACAGTATGTTTCATCCTTATCTTGACTCATTCGTTATTGTATTCAATAATGATATCCTGGTGTACTTTTGTAGCCAGGAGGAGCATGCCCAGCATCTGAGGATTGTGTTACAGCGGTTGAGGGAGGAGAAGCTTTATGCAAAGTTCTCCAAATGTGAGTTTAGGCTTAGTTAAGTGGAGTTCTTGGGGTACGTGGTGTCCAGTGAGGGTGTTCAGGTAGATCCAAAGAAGATAGAGGTGGTTCAGAGTTGGCCTAGACCATCCTCAGCCACAGAGATTCGGAGTTTTCTCGGTTTGGCTGGTTATTACCATCATTTTGTGGAGGGTTTCTCATCTATTGGATCGCCCTTGACCAAACTGACCCAAAAGGGTGCTCCTTTCAAGTGGTCGGATGAATACGAGGAGAGCTTTCAGAAGCTCAAGACTGCTTTGACCACGACTCCAATTCTAGTTCTACCATTAGCTTCTGGTTCTTACACAGTGTATTGTGATTCCTCGCGGAACGGTATTGGTGTGTTATAACATAGGAGGGTAGAGTGATTGTTTATGCTTCGCGCCAGTTGAATCCCCATGAGAAGAACTATCCTGTCCACGACCTTGAGTTAGTAGCTATTGTTCACGACTTGAATATTTGGCGGCACTATTTGTACGGGGTCCATTGTGAGATTTACACTGATCATTGGAGTTTGCATCATCTGTTCAAATAGAAGGATCTTAACTTGCATCAGCGGAGGTGGTTGGAGCATCTTAAGGACTATAATATCACTATTTTGTACCATCCCAGGAAGGCCAATGTGGTGGCCGATGCCTTGAGTCGTCGGGCGGAGAGTTTAGGGAGCATAGCATATCTTCTGGTACTAGAGAGGCCATTTCCATTAGATGATCATACCTTAGCTAGCCAGTTTTTTAGATTGGATGTTTCTGAGCCGAGTCGAGTATTGGCTTGTGTGGTCTCTCGGTCTTCTCTTTATGATCATATCAGGGAGCGTCAGTATGATGACCCCCATCTGCTTGTCCTTAAGGACACGGTCCAGCACGGTGATGCTAAGGAGGTCACTATTAGGGATGATAGTGCATTGAGAATGCAGGGCAGACTATGTGTGCCCAACATGGATGGTTTGAGTGAGTTGATTCTCTAGGAGGATCACAGTTCGCGGTATTCTATTCATCCGGGTGTCGTGAAGATGTATCAGGACTTGAGACAGGATTACTGGTGGAGGAGAATAACGAAGTACATAGTGGAGTATGTAGCTCGGTGTCTAAATTTCCAGCAGGTGAAGTATGAGCATTACCGTCCATGTGGGTTGCTTTAGAAGTTATAGATACCAGAGTGGAAATGAGAGCAGACCACTATGGATTTCGTTGTTGGGCTTCCACGAACTCAGCGGAGGTTTGATGCAGTTTGGGTGATTGTGGATTGGCTGACCAAGTCAGCTCATTTCATTCCTGTGATGACTACCTATTCTTCCGAGCAGCTGGCTCGAGTGTATATCCACGAGATCGTAAGGCTTCACGGCATACCAGTATCTATCATCTCTGACCGGGGTACACAGTTTACATCACGGTTCTGGAGGTCCGTACAACATGAGTTGGGTACTCAAGTGGAGTTGAGCATAACATTTCACCCCCAGACGGACGGACAGTCCGAACACATTATTCAAATATTAGAGGATATGCTTCGTGCATTTGTAATGGATTTTGGGGGTTCGTGGGATCAGTTTTTGCCTCTAGCGGAGTTTTCTTACAACAACAGTTATCAGTCGAGCATCCAGATGGCTCTGTGTGGTAGGCGGTGTAGGTCTCCAGTGGGTTGGTTTGAGCCGGGCGAGGCTAGATTATTGGGTACAAACTTGGTTAAGGAAACTCTGGAGAAGGTTAAGGTGATTTAGGATAGACTACACATAGCCCGATCCAGACAGAAGAGTTATGCGGATCGGTAGGTTTGCAATGTTGCATTCATGGTTAGAGAGCGGGTCCTGCTCTGGTGTCACCCATGAAGGGTGTTATGAGGTTCGGGAATAAGGGTAAGCTGAGCCCGAGATTTATCGTCCCATTTGAGGTGTTGCGATGTGTTGGGGAGGTTGCCCATGAGCTTGCCTTGCCTCCCAGTCTAGAAGGAGTTCATCAAGTATTCCATGTTTCTATGCTCCAGAAGTATCACGGCGATCCGTCTCACATGTTGGATTTCAGCTCAGCCCAGTTGGACAAGGATCTATCTTATGTTGAGAAGCCAGTGGCTATTTAAGACAGGCAGGTGAGAAAGCTAAGGTCAAAGATCATTGCTTCCGTGAAGGTTCAATGGAGGGGTCAGTCGGTCGAGGAGGCGACTTGGGAGACCGAGCATGATATACGCAACCATTATCCTCATTTTTTCACCACTTCAAGTATGTCTCTATGCTCGTTCGAGGACGAACGATTTTTTTAAGAGGGGGAGGATGTAACGACTTGTTCGGTCGTTTTGAGTGTATTATCCCCGATCCCCTATTTATAATTTTTCCAGTATCTGTTTCTGCTTATATGACTTGCTGGGATGCCTTGTTTTTGGTTCCAGAATGTTTTGGGACACTTAGTCCCTAAAACGGAAGCTTAAGTCTTAGGATTTTGATCGTAGTCGGAATTGTGTGAAGCCGACTTTGGAATATAGTTCTGTCAATTCCGTTAGCTCTTTCGGGTGATTTTGGACTTAGGAGCGTGTCTGGACTGTGAATTTGAGGTCAGTAGTTAATTTAGGCTTGAAATGCCGAAATTTTGGGAAGTTTGGCTGGGGGGTTGACATTTTGATATCGGGGTTAGATTACGATTCTGGAAGTTGGAGTAGGTATGTAATGTTGAATATGACTTGTGTGCAAAATGTCAATCAGATGTGGTTTGATAGGTTTCGGCATAAGTTGTAGAAATTTAAAGTTTCAAGTTCATTAAGTTTGAATTGGAGGTTGATTCGGGTTTTTGTTGTTGTTTGATGTGATTTGAA
This sequence comes from Nicotiana tomentosiformis, assembly GCF_000390325.3. Taxonomy (NCBI): domain Eukaryota; kingdom Viridiplantae; phylum Streptophyta; class Magnoliopsida; order Solanales; family Solanaceae; genus Nicotiana; species Nicotiana tomentosiformis. Next base: position 257,114 of record NC_090819.1, on the reverse strand, counting down.
GGATCAACTAAGTTCGTATGGTGTTTTAGGACTTGTAGGTATGTTTGGTTGAGGTCCCGGGGGCCTCTGGTTGATTTCGGGTGGTTAATGGATCTTTTTGGACATGTGAGAAATTGCAGATTTTCTGATGTCTCTAGTTCTGGTTTCCTTCTATGCGTTCGCGAGTGGAGTCCCGCGTTCGTGAAGAGGAGCTGGAGTCAAGAGGTGAATTCCTCTTCGTGTTCGCGAGTGGAGTCCTGCATTCGCGAAGTTTTGTTCAGCAGTGTATCATGAACGCGTGAAGGGGCATCGTGTTCGCGTAGAGGAAGTAGAGCAGTTGGGACCCCAAGGCATTTTTCTATGCGTTCGCATAGTGGAGATCGTGTTCGCGAAGCACCAGGCAGTGTAAGCCACGCGCATTCGCAATAGGTCACTCATGTTTGCGAATGAGGAATTTTGGTCAGTGATTAATTGTTCAACGTGAACGCGAGGGTGTGGCCGCGTTCATGAAGAAGGAAGTACCTGGGCAGTGTATAACATTTCAAAAATGAAGGTTTGGCCATGTTTATCAAAACTTGAGTTTGGGAGGTCGGATTTGGACGAGATTTTGAGGGATTTTTAGAGACATCGATTAGATAATGATTGTTTACTTGTTTTTGGTTATATCCCACAAATCTATCACTAATTTCATCTTTTAATTTCGGATTTGGGTGAAAAATTTGGGGGAAAATGGTAGAAACTTCGTAGGCTAAAATTTTGACTTTTGGAAGGTGATTTGAGGTTGAATCTGAGTAATTCTTGTATTGTTGGTGTTACATCTCGCGTTTTCGTATGTTAAAGTTTTGTCTTCAAATAATCGACGTAAACTCGATGATGAGATTATCTTGAGATTATAAGCATTTATGCTATTTATAATAGGGGATAAGTAAAATGCCGTGAAGGTTAAAGGTTAAGCGAATCAATGAAAATGAATTTCGTGGAAGATTGTCGATTTGGGAAAAAATATGATTCGAGCTATAGTACCCAGTATTTATGGACAAGTGCCATACAAGGTACTACATCACCATGATAGTAAGGTGTATAAAGTGTGTTAAAAGTGAGTAGTATTTTAAGTAATTTGAGATAATTCGTAATTATGTGGATAATTGGGTAATTATTGATTAATGGGGGATTAACAAATTAATTAAGGAATTAAGTAGATAGTTATGGGATAAGAATTAACTCCCTAACGTGGCAGCCACATGGAATCCATTAAGTGACTCTTGAATCACCTTGCAAGGTGGCAACACTTCAAGAGATGAGCACCTTATCTCTTTGGGATAAAGAATGTTATCAAAAGACTTCTTTAATTCACAAAAATGAAGACATTTACATCCTCAAAGTGACGGATAGCTTCAACAAGAAAGGTTATACAATATTGTGATCAAATTCATTAAGAGAGATGGATTAAAATTTCAGCAAGGTAACAATCTTAAGCAAAAATTTCATACGAAATTATACTGTGTAATAGCAATGGGATTTTGCGATTCTAAAGGAGTACGGTGCAATCTTTCCCAATAATATCATACGGATTATTCCCTACTCCAGGTATGTTAAGGTTAAGACCTTTCCTACATTTTGGCATAATCTCGTAGCTACATACATTTGATAACGAGGCATAAAGAGAAGTTCATACTCCCGAATTTATATACATTATCCTAGTCTCATAAGTTACAGTAATTTCCCTTATCGGGACTTCATATTCAATTGAGTATTGTCTTCTTCCAGTCAAGAGAGCGAATGGTCTATATATATACAGTATTATAGTATTTTCCCCACCATCGAGCTTGGGCAGGCCCCTATTGGTCAACCTCTGATCAGATGGTAGGTTATATACCGAGCCTACTGTGGCCGAGCACCTATGAGCGAGCCCAGCATGGCCGAGGTACAGAGCCTAGTATGGACCAGAGCCTATGAGCGAGCCTACTACGGTGGATCAGTTACACGTTTTGAGCCTTATAGCGCTGGACATCTATTTTATTTAATATATTGAGAGAGTTGAGTCGGTATCGGATTTACCGGGTCTCAGGAGCAATCTAAGGGTAGTTGTGGGCCCCAGTACTCCGAACGGCCACCTAGGCCTCTGCCACCTCAGTTACAGGGTTACCGGTATGACCGCTATACTCATTCAGGACCAGGTGAGAGCTCACGGGCGTCGGGTTTGCAGCGACAATGAGGTTCAGGGTAGAAATGGTCATTCCTGCCGCGATGTGACATATGTGGTAGAGGACTCTTGGGCCAATGCCGAACTGGTTCTGATGCTTGTTATACATGTGGACATCCAGGGAATATGATGCGAGATTACTCAAATAGAGATTATGGAGATATGGCAAAACCAGTGAATTCAGCAACAGGATTATCTATGTCTGTGCATCCTTCAGGGCACGAGTCTCCGTCTTCGGCATGTAGAGGTCGAGGCAGAGGTAGAGGTTCAAGTTCATGAGGTAACCAGAATTGTAGTTATGCTTTAGCGGATCGATAGGACCAGAAGTCTTCACCAGACGTTGTGACAGGTATGTTGACCATTTGATCTCAGGATGCTTACGCCTTGATAGACCCATGATCTACTTTATTGAATATTACCCCATTTGTCACGGGGATGTTTGGTATAGTGCCTGAAATACTAAGTGATCCTTTTGCGGTATCTACACCAGTGTGAGAATTGATTATTGCTAGACGGGTTTACCGAGGTTGTACGTTGACAATTTGTAGTCGTCAGACCTCAACCGACCTAGTTGAGCAAGAGATGTTGGATTTTGATGCTATCATGGGCATGGAATGGGGACGCTACATTTCATGAGTGCAGGTTCAGACAGACAGACAGGTAGACCTCCTCAGTAGGTGTTGCCCGAGTTCAGCTTTATCGTTAAGCTCTGCGTACTTCGGAGTTACCGAGTTTAGAGTTTTGTGTATATCTTGTGTATATATGTATATAGGTTATGGGTAGGTCGGGGCCCTGTTTTGATTACAGTACATCCATCAGTAGAGGCTTGTAGATATATCCTGTCAGTTAGTGCAGTATGTTGGGCTTGTAGGCCTTGTATGTATATTTTGTTGCTTTGTCAGCTATAGTAGTTATGACGGCCTTGTCGGCCGAACTTTATAATGATGTTTAGTCCGCGTTAGCTTCTGTTCAGTGTTATATTTTCCTTTGTAAATTGTCTTGCCATGTGGCCACGGCCAAAGTATGACATTATATGTTCAGAGTCCCTTAGTCGCAAGTTGGTACACAAGGATAGGTGTGGCACCGGGTTCCGGTCTCGCCCCCTAGGTTCGGGGCGTGACAGTTGGAATTGTGAGTGCGTGGGTGTTCGTATTTTGTGACATTTGTCGGATTTCGAGACGTGGGGCCGGGGGCCGGTTTGAGTCTATTTCGGATTTTGGCTTATAATTTTGTGTTTTTCTTATGGAATTGATTCTTGTAGCCTATATTAATTATATCGTACTGCTTGTGGCTAGATTCGGGGCATTTGGAGATAAATTCGAGGGACAAAGGCATTTTGGAGTAGGATTTTGCACGGTTTGAGGTAAGTAAGAGTTTTAAATCTGGTCCTAATGGTATGAAACCCCGGATTATTGGATTATGTGACTATTTTGGAGGTTACGCACATGCTAGGTGACGGGCATGTGGGCGTGCACCGTAAGAATTGGGACTTGGTCCATTCCGTAAAACTGTAAAGTTGAATAACTTGTTGCTAGCTATATGCTCTCCCTCTATTATAGAAATTTGACTGCAAATCATGTTAGAATTTATGCTTAGGCTATGTGATGGTACTGTTGGGACTCGCAGAGGTCGCGTACTTGTTAAATTATTTGCTAATTGATTTCTTGTACTCAGTCATGATTTTACTTGCGTACCATATCTCAGTCTCTTCTTGATTCTTGTTGATACACTATGTTATCTTTGTTTGGGCCGATCTTTGTGATTTTTGAGAGCCCGAGAGACTAGAGAGGTTGATGACTGAGTGTGGTTGAGGGCCTGTCTGTGAGGTATTGATACTATGGAACGTGAGTTATCTGTGCATCACGTGAGTTGTCCGTACGGATCCACATATTGATACTATAGCACGTGCGTTGTCCTTGTAACACAAGAGTTGTCCGTGCGGATATAGCGCTTTGGTTGAAAGGATCCCCTCCGGAATCTGCACACCCCTAGTGAGCAAAGGTACCTATTGAGTGTGAGTACTGAGGGCTGAGAGCCGAGTGATTTGAGTTGTTGTGACAAGTGGGGTGATTGTTGCCCTGAGAGGTTGTACTTGCTTTTTCATTTGCTGATGCACTTAGTTGCTATCTGTCATTGTTGTAAAATTAATGAAAGATTCTATATCTGGATTACCTAAACTTTAATTGTATAAAACTTATTTGACTTAAACTGCCGGATGTGAAAGCATGTCTATTCTTTGCTAGAATTGTTGAAAATTAATTGTAATTGTATAGCTCATCACTACCTCCTCAATACCTTATTTATTTTTGTTACTTACTGAGTTGGTTGTATTCATGCTACACCCTTAACCTCGTTTGCAGATGCAGATGTTCCTGGTCGTAGTGGGTGTTGTTATTTGAGCAGCTGATTCCAAAGACTATCTAGGTAGTTGCATGGCGTTCGCAGTCCTTGGCTCTTCTTCATTATCTTATTCTCATTTCAGTTCTTATTCCTTGGATATTGTATTAGACTGCTCCTGGTAAAGATGCTCATGTACTCAGTGGCACCCCGATGTCGGGCTATTTTCCTGCACTTATGCTTTGGTTTTTACCCCATTTTTATGAAAGACTCGGGTTATTTTAAAATATATTAATTCATTTCTGTTAAATGTTGAAAGTGTTTTGGAGATGTCTGCTTGTCTAGTATCACGATAGGCGCCATCACGATGGGTTAGGCTTTGGGTGGTGACACTTGACTATAAAACACATATAAATTTAACTGTACCATTTTACTGTTCATACGAAGGGTCTGTGACCTTGATTACAATCTCTCGGATTCGTGCCTCCCTTTTGTTCTCTTATCGGGAGACTAGGAAAAACTTTGCCCCCGATTTTACCCGTACAAAAAACTAGCCATTACTTAGTCGTTTGAGCAACATCTATATAAACTTCTTCTTCCTCCTATACATGACACTCTTGTGAACAATGACAAAGATTTTCCAACTCTCCATTCTATTACTCCTCCTTTTTCTATGCTGGGTTTTTAAATTGAATTTTCTCCTAGTTTTGTTCCTAGTTTAATAATTAGAAGAGCTTGTTGAAATCCTGGGGGATACGTCTTAATTTTATTCTGTATTATATATGCAAAATATGCTTAAGGACAATTTCTTTGACACGCTTCTTTGATAAATCCTATTCTCTATAATTAAATATTTTTCCAACATTAACTTGGATGGTGACTGTATTCAGTTGGTAGCATAGGATAGGTGTCGGATCTTTCAAAAGTAGCATATTTTCGGATGATCCGACATTGGTGCAATAGCGTTATGAATAGTCCGAACAACATCAATAAATATTGGCAAGTGGACAAAGGGCCACACTAAAAGGAAAAATATGGTACTCTCCCGACATTTCTTTTCATATTTGTTTATTCACAAAAGCTGATTAACTTTGTTCAATTCCAAAAGAAAAATAAAGGGAGCTAGAAAAATGGTTATAGATGAGATCCGATTATACTTTTTTGAAATCTAGATGGAAAATTGTTTAAGTTAAGTTGTTTATGCTTTTCTCATTGACAACTCCAAGAATTAACACAACATAAAAGGCACAACGGATAATTTCAGCTTTGCTTCTTCTTGATAGCAACAACTCAAGAAACTTGATCTCAAATAGTTTGCTCCTTGTATTTGTAGCAAACATGAATGCTCTAAACAACGTAAGTATACATGTTCAAGACTTGATGGAAACAAGAAAATGCTCAAGACATCGATCTTTGAGGAATAATTAGAGAAGAGTTTATGAGAGTTTATGGAGAAGAGCCTTAGAGTTTAAATTTCCTTAAGACTAGGCCAGCACGTGGGTCGAGCTAGTCGTGCCCGAGCTGAGCCCAATCGAGTCGAGCGTAGTCGAGCTTTAATTGCCCCAAACTCAATCGAGCTTTGCCAAAGTTTAAGCGAGCTTGAGCCAAGCCGAGCCCGAGTCATATCCTTCATGTTTATTTTTTCTTGATGGTAAGCAATTAGAAGAAACCTAAATTCATACTCCTTCTATCCCAATTTATTCGGCAACATTCGAATTTCGAGAGTCAACTTCTTAATTTTGGCTGCAAAATATTTTTTAAATAAAATTTATATATTAAGAATTACGTAAAAAGTATTGTAAGTCATAATAATTAATAATTTTAAATAATTAAATGACATATTTATTTGTTCCTACAGAGACCTTAAGTTAATATACAATAATAACTAGGTTCACTATAAAATATTTATAGTTATTTAGTAGATTTCTTAATACATATATAGAGTCTAGAAAAAAGCTATTGTTCATGTGAACCCGTAGATTACATGGTAGATCCGCCCCTAATATTGGCCATGACCCTCCAGTTTTGGGGTGTGAAATCTACCCAACCTAATTTTATTTCTTTTTTTCTTGAATATCCTTTTTGAATTCATTTGTATAAACATGTTAATCATGTAGTCCCTCTCTTTAAAAAACAATGAAACTTTTACAATTTGTAGAGACAAATAATATTTTCTTTGGCCATGTAACGACCCGACCGGTTGTTTTGAGGCTTAGCGTGTCGTTCGGTGGTTTGAGGCCATGAGTAGCTTCACTTCAGGTATTATAACTTGCACGCTTGGTCGGAATTGAATATCGGAAAGTTCGGGGCTATTTTAGATGGGAAATTTTAATTTCGAAAGCTTTATTTGGAGGAATTGACTAAAGTTTGACTTTTGACGTCAGAATCGGAATTTGAAGGTTCCAACATATTCGTATGATGATTTTGAACATGGGCGTATGTCCGGATCGGGTTTCGGACGACCCGGGAGCATTTCAGCGCTTATTATTAAAGTTGGCATTTTGGAAGGATTATGAGTTTGGGAATAGAACCGTATGGTGATTCTGGTCTTAAGAGCGCGTCCGGATGTGAATTTAGATGTCCGTACGTCATTTCGGGGTCATTTGGCGAAAGTTAAAAATTTAAAGGTTTTTAGAAAGTTTGACCAAAAGTGGACTTTTTGATATTGGGGTCGGATTCTGATTCCGGAAGTTGGAGTAGGTCCATAATATTAATTATGACTTGTGTGTAAAATCTGAGGTCAATCGGATGTGATTTGATAGGTTTCGGCATTGAAGGTAGAAGTTTTAAGTACTAAAGTTCATTAAGCTCGAATTGGGGTATGATTCATGATTTTGATGTTGTTTGGCGTGATTTGAAGGCTCGACTAAGTCCTTATTGTGTTTTAGGAATTGTTGGTAGGTTTGGTTGAGGTTTCGGGGCCTCGGGTGGATTCCGGACGATCAACGGATCGGATTTTAGAATGAGCAAATACCAGAAAACAAATTTGGTTGCTGGTGTAATCGCTTCTGCGGAGGCTTGACCGCAGAAGAGGCCTCGCAGAAGCGATGTGGGCAGTCTGGGTGTAAGGTCGCAGAAGCGGATTCGAGCAGTGCACCTGCGTGGGCACAGAAGTGACACCACTGCCGCAGGTGCGGAAGATGCGCAGATGCGCTGGGATGAGTCGCACCTGCGATTGTGCAGGAGCGGAAGAACTTTCGCAGGTGCGATGGGCTGCTGGCGAGGGAGTTCTGTAGGAGCGAGTTTTGTCTCGCAAAAGAGAGACCGCAGGTGCGGAAATATGTTCGCAGATGCAACGATCGCTAGGCAGAAGGCTTCTTTAAGTACATGGGTTTGGCCATTTTCCTTCATTTTTCTCTTGGTTTGGGTGGCTTTTGAGGAGCTTCAAGTGGATATTTTCATCATCTATGTCAAGGTTCGTACTTTCCACCTATTGTGAGTTAAATACATGATTTATATATGGATTTGAACCAGAAAATTAGTAGAAATTTGGAATTTTTGGTGGAAAGCCTACATAGTCATCATCTATGTCGAGGGTAACTTTATCGATTTTTCGAGCGGAGTCAGAAATTGATATAAATTGATTAATTATGAGTATTAAAGTATATTCTGATTGAGTTGCACCTTATTTGACTAGTTTTGGATCGACAGTCACCGGTTTGAGGTGTTAGGGTGGTGTTGAAGCCAGTTTTGGAATGTCGGAGTGAGGTAAGTCTCCTGTCTAACTCTGATGGGGCGGAATCACTCCTAGGTGTTGTGATTGATATTTGTTACTAGTTGCGGGGGCTATGTATGCACAAGGTGAAGAGAGTCCGTAAATAGTTATATTCATGTTATTGTCCGAGTAGACTTAGGTTCACACCATGCTATAACTGTACTACATGAGTAGTCTCTTGCCTATTAAACTCATTTATTTTACGTTACAACTTGAGACTAGACTTGTGTAGAGTGGTAGACTCGTTATTATAGAGATCAAATGAACTTTATGATTTTCCACAGAATAATCGTACTCCTCTTACAAATTTCCCTCGTGTTACGCGTTCTTATCGAAAGGTTTTCCCCAAAGCTTTCCAAAAACTCACATGTCCCTTCGTGAGTGGGATCAAGGACCCGTCAAAACTTTTTATTCTAATGGGATCAGGCCGTTCGGCTCGGCAAGATAGATACATCTATGGTTCATGCCGTTCTACCCTCGACAGTGCGCATACTTTATAGGATCGGGTCGTTCGCCTCGGTAGGATTATGTACCACACCCTCATGGAAGTGGGTCGTTCGCTTCGGCAATATATAGTAGATGTATCTATGGTTATATACCAGGTTGTGATGAGATCGGGCCGTACGCCGCGGCAATTCTTTAAATATCCTTCTGTGGAATCATGCGTATTAATTGTAAATGAAGCTAGTGTATCTGGGAGTTTTTTCTTGGTTGGAATTATGGCGACTCAAGTGGTGAGGTCCTTCATATATATATATATATATATATATATATATATATATATATATATATATATATAATCCGGTAGAGTAGGTGGCTGCTAATCGAGAGTTGAGTTTATTGTTTAGAGAAAGATTGTACCACATATTTATATTTGTTTAATTCGTGTAATTATTTTACCCCATATATGTTTTACTTCTTACTGTATCTATCTTATTGGACAACTAGTAAGTGTCGATGTCGACCCCTCGTTACTACTTATCTGGGGCTAGGCTAGATACTTACTAGGTACGCGTTGATTTAAGTACTCATGCTACATTTGCTGCACATTTTTGTGCCGGTACATATATGTCTGGTGGTCTTCTGGGCGCAGAAGAAAGGATGTTGCGGTGACTTATCGTGATCTGCATTTCATGTTACGATCCGCAACCGGCAGAATCTCCATCAAAATTATTTGTATTCTCCTTTCTAAATTGTATCTCAAACAAATATTGTATTTTATTTTATTTCCTAGTTGATGCTCATGCACTTGTGACACCGGGTTTTGGGGGTGCTTATGAGTTTTCCTTTATTGAGGATGTGAAACCATTTTTAGTAACCCTGTAAACTCTATTTCTTACTAATTAAATGATGAAAAAGTATGGTTTTAAAAATATTAAAAATGAGTAATTTAGTTAGTCATCCACTATTGGCTTGCCTGGCGACGGTGTTAGGCGCTATCACGGCCTTAGTAAATTTTGGGTCGTGATAGCTTGGTATTTTGAGCATTAGGTTCACGTGGGCCTCACGATCCATGAGATAGTCTAGTAGAGTCTTGCGGATCGGTACAGAGACATTTGTACTTATCTTCAAGAGGCTACAGGGCTGTTAGGAGCACTTTCCTTCTTGATTCCTCAATGTGCGATTTGATTCCTTTGAGGCTTATGCCTTTATATCCTTCCTACTCATTATTATACGATGTTCAGCGCTCATGTCAATTGGGCATCGAGGAGTTGTAGTGGTACTACTGACAGGGCAGGATGTTTCTCCCTACGCATTTGAGCAAGCCATTATCGTCTTTTTGCGAAAGGATGTTATGTCAATTCGGCTTAGTAGCTATGTTTTCAATGGTTTCAAGGTTGCACGCATATTGCTATCATGTTCAGATATTGTTATGGCACCGTATTGGAGTAATGTGCTTGTTTATATGCCAAGGCTGTGAATGACTTAAAAGGAGGTTTTTCTCAATGCATGATTCAAAGGTTCATCATTTTATTTCCAGCGGAGGAAAGGCAATCGGACTATGAATGTTCAGGTTTGGGATAATGGAGTAACGAGACTTGGTGTTTTCGAGCGTGGTGGAATTCCCAATTGTGATGTGGTGTCACCATCCTTGTTGAACATATTAAGGTTTGCCGGTCTTATGGTATTCATCAATTTGCCTTCGGGCCAGGGTAGTGTGTTATGGTGCCAGAGAAGCAGTTGTGAGAGATAGCGGAGCGTAGCGATTTTGGAATCGAATCGGTATTTCTATTGGTGATGGCTCGATAAGGATGATCTTCTATAAGGCTTAGAGTTGGTGGCAATTTATTTGATAAAGTGTTACAATGATGGATTAGGATTTAAGGAAACAATTGGGTTGCGAAGGATGATGAAGGACGGGTGGGGAGGTGTCTTGTGGTGGTTGAATTTCTAGAGGGTCAAGTATGAAAAACGGAAGTCGAGAAATTTCTTAAACGAGAGGGTTTGACCAAAGTGGGAGAGTGGTAGAGTAGTATATGGGTTCCGTGATAGGATGGCCACGCGCCTTAAGGAAAGTTTGGAGCCATTTGGGAATTCACGGCGGACGGTGACTAGGTCCACGGAATTTATTCGGGTGCAACATGACTTCGAGTTTGGAATGCATTGTTGGACTTTCAATTAATGTCGACGGGGTAGGAGGAATCTTGGTGGGTTCCAGGGTTATGTAATTGCAACTTCAAGTTAAGTGGGGGAGCCCCACCATCTATGATTGGATTGCGTGGTTGTCTACTTCTGTGGGTTCTGGTCATCGGTATATTGGTGGGTTATCATGACTAAGGACATCAGTGGTAATTCAAGCAAAGGTTTGAGGAATGTGTGCTATATTTGGCCTTATCGATTCGTGTACAGGTTTTGGGAAGACATAGAGTTTATGCTTCGTGTGGATATGATGTACAAGGAAAAGAAATTCAGTCGGTTGCTTCTTTGAGAGGGTGTTCACGTGCTAGCAGAGCCTTGGAGTTGATTATAATCGGGACCAAGTCAGAGTGGGTGACTCTCAACAGCGGTCCTAGTGGGTTCAAAAAAAAACTTCGGTCTTTTTAAGTGCGGTGCCTAAGGTTTTCGAGTCCGTGGTGTGGTTAAGTATCGGGCTTTCGCAGTGGATTATGAAAGGGACTTGGAATGTTCTATGTTGTCATCGGTCTGCAGTGCAATATTAGAGATATGGGAGAAAATAACTTTGGATTCTTAAAGGAATTATCATAATGGGTGTACCAGTTGAAGATGCAGATATGCGCACAAGGATGGTATGAGATAGTTCGTGGATTTTCAGACATTGTGGTCTCGCAAAATAGGGTCACTAAGGATGAGTGCGGATTGGGTTCATTATATTTTTTAGTGGAGCTATTATTATTTCTAAGGCAAGTACAGAGTAAATTAGAAGAAGTTGGTTCGGTTAGCAATGGTTATATCGGCCTGATGGTGGCAATGATCAGTTCCTTTAGCTTGTTAAGTTATGCAAGTGATTTGTGGTGGTACGTGCGAGGATTGACGATCTTCGTAATCTACTTATTTGGAGGTTTTTGATTATAATGGCATGTTATGTGTAGATGGATCCCAGAAGAGTTATGGTGATTTAGACCACTACTTGAGGTTTGTATTTTCTACGGTTATGGAAATTCAGTCGCGTGTTGCAATGGTTCTCCAGAGACGAGTTAAGTGAAAGGTTTCTATATGATGAAATGTTTATTCTATTAGCAGTTCAGGAATTATGATGAAATTCTTGTACTCTCGCGTAGTGGCATGTTAGGTGCTGTGAGCGGCATGGAAATTGGATGTTGAGGATCAAAGATGCGGTTCGATGTTAACAAGAATGTCACGAGCTCGAATGAGCAGGATAGAATTCATATGTTTAGAGTAAGTTGGTATTGTCTTTAGCGCCACCTGAAATCGTTGTCATGTGTAAGAGGCGTTGTGTAATGATTTGCGGGTTCTCTATTTTCTTTACAACACTAGTATCGCATGTGGTATGAATATGCAGACTTTGCTACCTGGTGCGGAAGGTCATGGGGGTGTATCCCACGGGAAGATTGTATAAATGCGACATGTTAGTCACTTGATTTTTAAAGATTGAAACCGAGTATGGAGGTTACGGTAATACTGCATATCATATTTAATAGATGTATCTATGGTTATATACCAGATTGTTATGGGATCGGACCGTACGCCTCGGCAATTTTTTAAATATCCTTCTATGGAATCGTGCGTATTAATTGTAAAAGAAGCCAGTGTATCTTGGAGTTTTTCCTGGTTTGAATTATGGCGACTCAGCTAGTGAAGTCCTTCATATATATATATTTATATATATATGTACCCTGGTGCAGGAGGTGGCTTCTAATCGAGAGTTTAGTTTATTGTTGAGAGAACGATTGTACCACATATTTATATTTGTTTAATTCGTGTAATTATTCTGCCCCATATATGTTTTACTTCTTACTGTATTTGTCTTATTGGACCACTAGTAAGTGTCGATATCGACCCCTTGTCACTACTTATCTGGGGCTAGGCTAAATACTTATTGGGTACGCATTCATTTACGTACTCATGCTACATTTGCTGCATATTTTTGTGCCGATACATATATGTCTGGGGGTCTTCTGGGCGCAGAAGCAAGGATGTTGCGGCGACTTACCGTGAGTTGCATTTCATGTTACGATCAGCAGCCGGCAGAGTCTCCATCAGAGTTATCTGTATTCTCCTGTTTAAATTGTATCTCAGACAGATGTTGTATTTTATTTTATTTCTTAATTGATACTCATGCACTTGTGACACTGGGTTTTCGGGGTGCTTATGGGTTTTTTCTTTATTGCTGATGTGAAACCATTTTTAGTAACCCTGTAAACTCTATTTCTTACTAATTAAATGATGAAAAAGTATGGTTTTAAAAATACTAAAAATGCGTAATTTAGTTGGTCATCCACTGTTGGCTTGTCTGGCGGCGGTGTTAGGTGCCATCACGGCCTTAGTGGATTTTAGGTCGTGACAATACATTTTTCAAATAGTTTTTAAATATTTTAAATTGTCAAATATTGTGACCTATAGACTTTTTATGTAATTTAAATATGTAAATTTTATTTTAAAAAACTTAAAGAATTTATGTCTGAATTCACACCGAAATTTAGTCAATTTAACCTCCGTACTCCAAAAATATTCAAACAATTAATTGAAACAGAGGTAGTATATACTTAGAGTTGCAATCTATTACCTGTAAAATAAGACGTTTAATTGAATGATTTCACCATATATTGAGGGATACCTCTCTATAATATTCTACTGCTGTAAATATATGATGCCTTGCAGTCATTCACCTATAGGAGTCAGTTTGGTTTGAAGACAAGTTATTTAGGAAAGATTTTTGTTGATGATTTGTAAAGTAAGAAATGCTATGCCATAATTATTTAGAAAGGATTGTTATACAGTAACTAATAATGAAGTAATTACTACTTTTTGAAATTTCTTTTTGTAAACAAAACCAGAAAGAAAGAAAAGGGCCAAATACTAATTTGGGTTATTTGAGGTGAGGGGATTAGGGTCGGTAACAGGGCGAATAAGAAAGAGTTCATGCATTTTAAATTGGGGATGGGTCAGATGAGTCTCGAAGTGACACGTGGCTTGGCATTCAATAATATTTTGAATAAAAGTATAACGGTATGAATTAGTCCGATCAAATAGTATAATGAAGGATAAATTTTAAAAATATCCAATAGTACATGAGCAATTTTTACCCATCTCAGTAACATAAAACAAAGTGTGCCATTTAACGAGTCGAGTTCAGACAAACACATTTGGAATTTGGATATCCCATGTGCAATCTTTAATGGAATTTTTGAGTTTTTTAATGGGATTTTTACCTTCCTATACAACATATGAAATTTTATTATCCTCCCTAGTCGGAGTTTAACTTAATTACATGGTAAATTAAAATTGTCAGTCAATAAATTTTAAAGATGTTTGATTATCCACCATTAACAACTGTTAAAAACCTTTGAAGCTTGGAATTCAAATTTAAGTTTTCAAAAACTATTTTTTGTTTGGATTGGGTGTTGTTGTAAACAATTGAGGATATTCTTTGGAGTTTATATCTCAATTTTGAGGGTGTTTGGTGAAGATTAGACTTGATTTTGGCCGAATTTCAGATTGAAACTCGAAAAAGAAGAAGAAGAAGAAGAAGAAGAAGAAGAAGAAGAAGAAGAAGAAGACATGACATACAATATGGTTATGAAATTGTATTAGAGATGTATGTAAATTGAATTAAGTTGTATTATTATTTTTAAGTTGTATTTTGAGTGTGTTGGGTGAAGATTAGACTTGATTTTGGTTGAATTTCATATTGAAACTCAAAGAAGAAGAAGAAGAAGAACACATGGCATACAATATGCTTCTCAAATTGTATTAAAGATGAATGTAAATTATTTTTAAGTTGTATTATGTTTTAGTTATATATTTATTTTATTTGAATGTTGTATGAAAGTTGAAAAATAGTTGTATAATATATGAATTATTGTAAAATAATTTTATTTAAGTTATAAATACTATCTTTTTACATAAAGTTGTTGATGTGTATCAAAATAGTATTAAGAGAAAAAGTTTTGATTGGAATTTTTTAGAGTTAGAAGAACACCACATACAAAATATATACAAATCATATACAAAATACATACAAAAAATATATTGTATAATATTTGTATGAAAAATTGTATTCAAGTAGTGTGACGTTGTGGTTATATTTAACTAGGTATAAATGCTATATGAAAGTTGTAAATAAGTTGTATACGATATAATTATGTTGTATAAAATTTGTTTTAAGTTTATATGATGTTGTAGATCTATCAAATTTGTATAGAATTTATTTAGAATAAAATAAAAATAACTTTTAAGTTGTATTGTGTTGTAGTTATTTTTACTAAATAAATGTTGGAAAATCTGTAACGACCCGACCGCTTGTTTTGAGCACTAGCGCGTCATTCAACGGTTTGAGATCTTGGGTAGCTTCACTTTATATGTTTATGACTGGTACGTGTGGTCGAAATTAAATTTCAGGAAGTACAGGGTTGATTCATATGGAAGATTCTAAATTCGGAAGCTTTAAGTTGGAAGAGTTGACCAAGGGTTGCCTTTTGGTAAACGACTTCGGAATCAGGATTTGAAGGTTCCAATAGGTTCGTATGATGATTGTGGACTTTGGTGTATGTTCGGGTTGAGTATCGAGTGATCCGGAAGCATTTCGATGCTTATTGTAGAAAGTTGGCATTTTGAAAGTTTAAGAATTTCTTATATTTGATTTGAAGTGGACTTTGGTGTTATCGATATCCGTTTGGGATTTTGAGCCTTGGAATAGGTTCGTATCATGGTTTGTGACTTGCACGCAAAATTTGGCGACATTCAGGATGTTTAAGTATAATTCGGACGCGTTCGGAGAAGTTTGAATGTTTAAACGTTTGAAGAAAGGTTTTGATCATCAATTTGTTGTTTTGAAGTTGCTTGGCATGATTTGAGGCTTCGACTATATTCGTATCGTATTTTGGGATGTGTTGGTGTATTTGATTAAGTCCCCGAGTAGATCGGGTGAGTTTCGGACGGGGTTCAGATCGATTTGAGCCTTGTTAAAGCTGCTGGGAATTTCTGTTACTAGTGCGATCGCTTTTGCGGAACCTTGGTCGTAGAAGTAACCTTGCAGAAGAGAGATGAAGCTCGCAGAAGCGACGTGGGCATCCTGGGCGTGTGGTCGTAGAAGCGGAGATGAGCAGCGCACCTGCATGTGCGTAGAAGCGACGCCAATGCCGCACGTGTGGGCAAATGCGCAGATACGTGAGGCAGTGTCGCCCCTGCGATTGCGTAGGAGCGAAAGAATTTCCACAGGTGCGATGGACTGCTAGCAGTGGACTTCCGCAGGAGCGAGATTTTTCTCGTAGAAGTAAGATCGCAGCAGTGAAAATTCATCTGCAGGTGCGATAATCGTTGGGCAGAGGGCCTTGTTAAGTACGTGGGTTTGGCTCATTTTCATTTCATTTCTTCTATGGGAGCCGGCCTTGGAGCGATTTTAGAGCACCATTTTCATCGTCAATCTTGAAGAAGTAATTTCTACAAGTTGTGAGTTAAATATACGAATTTGGGTTTGTAAATACATGAAAATTGTGGGATTTCAAGAGAAAGCCTAGAAATTGGTATTTTTGGATTTTAACCACGATTTTGAAAAGGAATTAGGAATAAATCATATATTTCAGTTAGTGATGGCATGGGTAAAGTTTATCTTCAAACATTTTTGGAATCCGGACACGTGGGCCCGAGGGTTGATTTTGTTGACTCTTCAAGCGGAGTTGGAAATTGTTATAAATTAATTAATTATAAGGCTCGGGCATAATTTTATTGGTTTTCATGATTGTTCGCCTAGATTCGGATCGATGGCATTTGGTTTGATGTGATGACCCAAAAGATCATCTTATCATTTAGAACTCAAATCTGTGCTCTTAATCCTTAAAAATTTCATTTTTTACCCTCATCAATTTGCGTGCGCAGTCCGGGCATGTTTCCGGAAAGCTTTTATGTTGAAAATTGATGAAAATAAGAATATAAGCCTTAAATTTAATTTTAGTTGACTTCGATCAACATTTTTAGTAAAGAGCCCCGGATCCATATTTTGACGGTCCCGGTAGGTCCGTATCAAATTATGGGACATGAGCGTACGCCCCGAATCGAATTCGGAGGTCCCTAACTTGAGTTATGAATTTTTGAAAAAACTTAAAAGTCTGAAAATTATTTATTTTTAAGAATTGATTGATGTTTGGCATTGTTAGTACCGGATCTGTATTTTGGTTCCGGAACTCGGTACAGGTTTATTATGATATTTAAGACTTGTCTGTAAAATTTGGTGGGAAACAGAGTTGATTTGACGTGATTCGGACGTCCAGTTGAGAAGATAGAAAGTTTAAAGTGTTCTTGAGAAAATCATTTGATTTAGTGCTAAATTCGGAGTTCTAGGTGTTATATTGGCGATTTGATCGCGTGAGCAGGTCTGTATGATGTTTTTAGACTTGTGTGCATGTTTTGTTTGGAGCCCCGACGTCTCGGGTGAGTTTCGGATAGGCTACAGGATGTTTCGGACTTAGAATTTCTGCTATTTTGCTGTTGCTGGTGCAAAGGTATTTTGTGCTTCGCGATCGTGAAGCAATTCTCACGAACGCGAAGTGTAAACTAGGCTGGGAGGTAAATTCTTCTTCGCGAATGCGATCGGTCTCCCGCGAACGCGATAGGTTAAGGGACCTAGGGGATAGGGTCATGTTCTTCTATGCGAACGCGTCCACTAGGTCGCGAACGCGAAGGCTTGGGAGGAGCTTCCTTACGCGAACGCGTAGAAAGACTTGCGAACGCGAAGGCCTTAGACCGATGTGCATCGCGATCGCGACAGGCCTATCGCGAACACGATGAAGGCATGTCCAGTGTTTTAATACAGAATCAAACACGGGTTTAAGCCATTTCTTCAACATTTTTCAAGAACCAAACGGGTAGTGGCGATTTTCAAGAGTCATTTTCTTCCCCAAAGTGTTGGTAAGTGATTCTAAACCATTTTCCTCCAATTAGCCATTATATTTCTTGAAATATCAACCTAAAATCTAGAGTTTTCATGGTAGAATTAGGGGTTAGGGTAGAAACTAGGAATTTCGGAAATTTGGGGATTTAGACCTCAATTTGAGGTCAGATTCCAAAGCTACTTACATATTCGGGCTCGGGGTGAATGGGTAAATGGATTTTGGTTCGAACCTCAGGTTTTGACCAAGTGGGCCCGGGGTCGATTTTTCGACTTTTTAGAGAAAATTTTGGGAAATTTAATTTATGTAATATAATTTATTCCTTTAGCAATATTTGATATTATTGAGTCATTTTCTAATAGATACTAGTGGTTTGGAGGTGAATTCCAAAGGAAAAGTTGTGATTGAGAATTAAGTTGCCTTCAGAGCGAGGTAAGTGTTGTGTCTAACCCTGACTTGAGGGAATTAGGAACCTTAGATTATTTGCTAAGTGAAATTCATGTGAGCAGCGTATATGTGAGGTGACGAGTACTTATGCGCCGCCAATTTACCTGTATTCCATGTTTCTTCTGTTTTCTTATATTTTCTCTTTTCTATGCCTAATTGCTATATGTTTATACTAGTGTTGTTAAATTGATCGTCATTATCATGGTTACGGATTTTCTATTAGTAATCGAGTATTCATTTAAAAGTTGAGATTTATATTGTGGAACCAAATGTTGAAGTAAGGTTTGTACTTGTTATTTTATCTCCTTGTTGTTATTTATGCATTGCATTATGGTTAGGGAGAGTGTTAATGCACGAAGGGTGATGTCGTATCATATTGTGAGTGTTAATGCACGAAGGGTGATGCTGTGCCATGATATGAGAGTTAATGCACGAAGGGTGATGTCGTGCCATTTCTATTATCTTTATGGTGAGATTGAGAGTAAAAGCACGAAGGGTGATGCTGTGCATTTTTCCTTTTCTGTATTCACTATTCTTGTTGATTCATGGTATATTGACTGCTCCGGTGATCATCCTGTTGTAGTTCTTTATCTTGTATTCCCCTCAGTATGTTCTCCTCCCGACATTTCCTATTTAGTTCTTCATTTCTGTTATTTGTATATACACTGTTAAATTGTACAGGTTGATTTGTAGGTCGCTTGCCTTAGCCTCGTCACTACTTCGTCGAGGTTAGGCTCGACACTTACCTATTAATGGGGTCGGTTTTACTGATACTGTACTCTGCTTTTTTTGTGCAAAATTTGATACCGGCTCGGGTTGATCGAGATTTTGCTATTGGTCCGCCGTCCGGAGACTCAAGGTAGATCTGTCGGCATTCACAAACCTTGAAGTTCTTCTGTTGTTTTCATTCAGACATTTGTATTTCTTTCAGACTATTACTTGTAGTAAATTCTAGAATGCTCGTGAATTGTGACTCCAGATCTGGGTGGTAGTAATTAATACAGTTTTATGATATTCCGTAACTATTATATTTCATCTTAGTTAATTATTGTTAATTACTCAATGGGAATAAGGAATTGGTTTAATGATTTTCTAACATTGGCCTGCCTAGCAAGTGAAATGTTAGGTGCCATCACGGTCCCGTCGGTGGGCAATTTTGGATCGTGACAAGTTGGTATCAGAGCACTAGGTTGCATAGGTCTCACGAGCAAGCTTAGTAGAGTCTGAAGGATCGGTACGTAGATGTCTGTGCTTATCTCTCAGAGGCTATGAAGTTTAGTAACAATATCACTTCTTTCATTCCTTATCGTGCGGCATTAATTTTTCTTAAAAACTATATATTGTATTCCTTTGTATCCACTCATGTATTACATTACGCACTCGGTATAAGTTGTACGTCGATGATTCGTAATGCCGAAGATGAACTACGAGGGAGACAGAGATGCACAAACAATGCCTCAAAGTGTGATTCCGACTGAAGATGCGGATGTATAAATAGATCACCTAATGAATCATGTGGGGGGTGCAACGGACCTTGACATCTGGTTGATTTATACGAGCTGTGAAGGTTAATATTATGGACCAACGGACGTGGTGAACTATGACTTCACACCGAGTGGGGGAGTCCACTATCAATGAATGGATTGCTAGTCATGTGTTATATCAGTTTGGGCCTGAAATGTATATATGTAGTACTGAAAGGTTCCCCCAAAATTTACATGTGTTTAAGGCCTGAGATTTTGTAGAGGATAAGGTTGGGACTTGCTGTATGTCTGCCTCCATAATAATCCTATTCTTCAGTACCAAAGGATTTAGAGAAACAACATTGAATTTACAGAAGGTCTACTCAGCGTGGACGTCACGGTTGTGGATTTTGGGGTGCTTCAGAGGAAGTATAGTGGTTGACGAGATTCTGGACTATGTGATTCATTCCAAGATTTGTCTGTATGGAGCTCTACTTTTGTGATCGTTGTGTATAAATATGGGTGAGGGTTACCCCAAATAAGAATAGAAGAGTATATTAAGAAATGGGTCAACTCATAAATGTTGAGTCAGCATAACAAAAGACGAAATTGGCCTGGGGAGAGATAATTCTCCACCGGTGTTCATGGAAAGCCCAGTAAGAGGGCAGACCAGCCACAGAGCGAGTCCACAGACTCATTAAAGGACTCAATTATGAACGAAAATTTTTGTATGACTCGGGAGCTACAGGCTGATACTTCATTTTCGCTAGTGGTAGAAATTGCCAAGATATTAAAACGTGTTCGGGGTGAGGAAAAAGGAAACTAAGGAGACCAAGATGTCTCGAGGATCTGGAGGATTCAGTGGATTCTACTCTGCGAGTATAAATCATTATGGCGGGGGCTCGGGCAGTCGGCCAACCCAGTCCGCACATTGGTTATTCGGGGTGCTCTAGTAAGTTCTTTTAATGCACCACTAACATGAGTTCCTACAATGGTTATTCCAATTATCTGGTACAGACTTAATATGAGCAGCCAAACCCGCAAAGGAGTTGTTATGAATGCAGTGATATTAGGCACATCATGAGAAAATTGTCCCAAACTTGGGGGAGACATATTTCATCAAATCACTCAGGCTACGTGCCCCATTGCAGTTACTACACCACCCACACGACCAGTTAGGGGTGGAGGACATGCGGGTAGAAGGTGTCCTAGAGGTGGAGACCCAACCGTTGATATTTTTATTTTATGGTATGGCGGAGGTCACTACATCAGATGGTGTCGTTACATGTATGACCTCGATTTAATATAAAGGAATAATTTCCCTAACTTTTTCGGTTCTGAGTATCGAGGCGAGTCCTCCTATTGTGCTCCAACTTATGATGATCTTTATAATTCTATAATCTACTTATGTGTTTACTCATGTTGGGAGATTATATGGAGACAACTACGCTTATCTTTCCATGTTGGTCACTAATAAGAGCTGTGAGGCTAAAGGTAGCTTTCTGGTACTCATTTCGGTAAGTTTTGATGTAATTTCTGGATAATCAATTACAAATTGTGAATTATATGCCATACCGGTGTGGGGTTCATTATGTGTTATGATTTCGTTTAACGGAAATTATTTAAAAGGACAAAATGGAAATTTTCGATTGGCACGATGTGCATATTACTTGTGATTTAGAACTGAGGACGAGATCCTCGTATTTTTTTAAAAATAAATTAATATGTTTAAACCGGGCTACGAGCTGCGATGGAAGTTATATAAGGATGAGATCCATGTGATAAAAATAAATTCTTGTGCTTAAATTCTCCCTTGTGAAATTAAATTTGTACTATAGTACTAATAGCCAATCATGCCTGTTAGGCTTATTTGAAAGTTTTTGTATGAAATTTTCTGTGCATACTTGCCAACTTCGTGTGATAATTATTAAGTTTTAACCTATGAGGTAGGTGCCCGCCTAAGTAGTATTAAATGTGACTTGTTAATTTGGGTAAATAATTATGAGGCCTGGTTACCATCAGTTAAAGATTAGGGCATCTGATGTCCCTAAGACAGCTTTTCGGACTCGGTATGGGCATTACGAATTCCTAGTAATATCATTTAGGCTTACCAACACCCCAACAACACTTATGGATTCGATGAATCGGGAGTTCAAGCCCTATTGGTATTCTTTTGGTGGTTGTATTCATTGATGATATCCTGATTTACTCCAACAGTCGAGAGGAACATGAGAAACATCTTTGGAGTGTGCTTCAGACTTTGAAAAATAACCAGTTATATTCCAAATTTTCAAAATATGAGTTTTGGTTAGGTTCAGTTGCCTTTTTGGAGCATGTTGTATAGGCAGAAGGCATAAAGGTGGATCCTAAGAAGATTTAGTCTGTTCAGAATTGGCCTAGACCTACTTCAATTACAGAGATCCGGAGTTTTCTGGGTTTAGCAGGTTATTATTGTCGGTTCGTGGAAGCGTTTTCATTTATAGAAAACACATGGACCAGACTGACCCAGAAACGTGTCCCATTCAGATGGTCAGATGAGTGTGAGTTGAGTTTTCAGAAACTCAAGACTGCTTTGACTATGGCGCCAGTGTTGGTATTACCCACAGGTTCAGGATCATATACAGTATATTATGATACATCTCATATTGGGCTTGGTGCAGTATTAATGTAAGATGGCAGGGTGATTGCATATGCGTCGCGGCAGTTGAAGGTTCACGAGAAGAATTATTCTGCTCATGACTTAGAACTGGCAGCCATTGTTCATGCGCTGAAGATTAGGAGGCATTACCTCTATGGTGTCGCGGGTGAGGTATTTACTGATCACTGTAGCCTCCAGTACCTGTTCAAACAAAAAGATCTTAATTCGAGGCAGAGAAGATGGTTGGAGTTGTTGAAAGTCTATGATATCACCATTTTGTATCACCCCAGAAAGGACAATGTGGTGGCCGATGCTTTGAGTAGAAAGGTAGTGAGTATGGGCAGTCTTGCGTATATTCTGGTTGGTGAGAGGCCATTAGCTGCAGATGTTCAGACTTTTGCTAATCAGTTCGTGAAGGTAGATATTTCAGAACCCAGTCGGGTTCTAGCTTGCACAGTCACTCGGTCTTCTTTATATGAGCGCATAAGAGAGAGGCAGTATGATGATCCTCATTTACTTGTCCTTAACGACACGGTGTGACACGATGATGCCAAACAGGTTGCTGTGGGGGAAGATGGAGTTCTGCGAATGCAGGTTCGTATTTGTGTGCCTAATATGGATGGGCTTCGTGAATTAGTTCTTGAAGAGGCATACAGTTCTAGGTATTCTATTCATCCAGGTACCACCAAAATGTATGAAAATTTGCGGAAACATTATTGGTGGAGGAGAATGAAAAAGGATATAGCTGCATATGTAGCTCGGTGTTTAAATTGTCAGCAAGTTAAGTACGAGCATCAGAGAACTGGTGGTTTGATTCAGCAAGTTAAGTACGCAACTTACCTCATATTTCTGGAGGGCTGTACAGCGTGATTTAGGCTCGCGGGTGGAATTGAGTACATCATTTCATCCACAAATAGACGGACAGACAGAGCGCACTATTCAGATATTGGAAGATATGCTTCGTGCTTGTGTTATAGACTTTGGAGGTTCTTTGGATCATTTCTTGCCACTTGCGGAGTTTGTTTATAATAATAGCTACCAGTCAAGCATTCAGATGGCTCTATATGAGGCATTATACGGAAGGAGATGTCTTTCGCCAGTTGGCTGGTTTGAACCGGAAGAGGCTCGGTTATTGGGTACCAATTTGGTACAAGATGCCTTGGATAAGCCCAAGATTATTCAGGATCGACTTCGCACAGCTCAGTCCAAGCAGAAGAGTTATGCCGACCGTAGAGTTCGTGATATTGCATTCATAATTGGAGAGAGTGTTTTACTTCAGGTATCACCCATGAAAGGTGTAATGAGGTTCGGAAAGAAGGGCAAGTTGAGCTCTAGGTATATCGGACCTTTTAAGATTCTGGAGAGAGTGGGAGAGGTGGCTTACAGGCTTACGTTGCCACCTAATTTAGCAGTTGTTCATCCAGTATTCCACGTGTCCATGCTTCCAAAGTATCACGGTGATCTGTCCAATGTGTTAGATTTCAACTCTATCCAGTTGGACAAGGATTTGACTTACGAGGAGGAGCCGGTGGCTATTTTAGCCCGACAAGTTTGCCAGTTGAGATCAAAGAGTTACCCTTCAGTTCGAGTGCAGTGGAGAGATCAGCCTATTGAGGCAGCTACTTGGGAATCTGAGTCCGATATGCGGAGTAGATATCTCCAACTTTTCACCAGCCCAGGTACTTTTCTATGTCTGTTCGAGGATGAATGATTATTTTAGAGGTGGAGAATGTGATGACCCAAAAATTTATCTTATGTTTTAGAACTCGAATCTGCGCTCTCAAGCCTTACAAATCTCATTTTTACCCTCCTCGATTTACGTGCGCAGTCCGAGCATGTTTTCCGGAAAGCTTTTATGTTGAAAATTGATGGAAATAAGAATTTATACCTTAAAATTGATTTTAGTTAACTTCGGTCAACATTTTTGGTATACGGGCCCAAATTCATATTTTGATAGGGTCCGTATCGAATTATCGGACCTGGGCGTATGCCCAGAATCGAATTCGGAGGTCCCTAGCTTGAGTTATGAATTTTTGAAAAAAAATAAAAGTCTGAAAATTATTTGTTTTTAAGAATTGATTGATGTTTGGCGTTATTAGTACCGGGTTCGTATTTTGGTTCCGGAACCCCGTACGGGTTCATTATGATATTTAAGACTTGTCTGTGAAATTTGGTGACAAACGGAGTTGATTTGACGTGATTCGGACATCCAGTTGAGAAGAAAGAAAGTTTAAAGTGTTCTTGAGAATTTCATTTGATTTGGTGCTAAATTCGGAGTTCTAGGTGTTATTTTGGCGATTTGATCGCGCGAGCAGGTCCGTATGATGTTTTTAGTTTTGTGTGCATCTTTGGTTTGAAGCCCCGAGGGCTCGGGTGAGTTTCAGATAGGCTACCGGATGTTTCGGACTTAGAATTTCTGATGTTTTGTTGTTGCTTGGTGCACAAGTATTTTGTGCTTCGTGAGCGCGAAGTGTAAACTAGGCTGAGAGGTAAATTCTTCTTCGCGAACGCGAAGGACTGGACACGAACGCGAAGCATTGGGGGTGGTACCCTTCACGAACGCGATCGGTCTCCCGCGTACGCGATAGGTTAAAGGACCTAGGGGAGAGGTCATGTTTTTCTACGCGAACGCATCCACTGGGTTGCGAAAGCGAAGGCTTGGGGGGAGCTGCCTTACGCGAACGCATAGAAAGACTCGTGAACGTGAAGGCTTTAGGTTGCTGTGCATCGGGATCACGACCGGCCTATCGCGAATGCGATGAAGGCCTGTCCAGTGTTTTAAAACAGAATCAAATACGGGTTTAAGCCATTTCTTCAACATTTTTTAAGAACCAAATGGGTAGAGGCTATATTCAAGAGTCATTTTCTTCCCCAAAGTGTTGGTAAGTGATTCTAAACCATTTTCTTCCAATTACGCATTACATTTCTTGAATTATCAACCTAAAATCTAGAGTTTTCATGGTAGAATTAGGGGTTAGGGTAGAAACTAGGGATTTCGAAAATTTGGAGATTTAGACTTCAATTTGAGGTCAGATTCCAAAACTACTTACATATTCGGGCTCGGGGTGAATGGATAAATGGATTTTGGTCCGAACCTCGGGTTTTGACCAAGTGGGCCCGGGGTCGATTTTTTGACTTTTTGGAGGAAATTTTAGGAAATTTAATTTATGCAATATAATTGATTCCTTTAGAAATATTTGATATTATTGAGTCATTTTTGAATAGATACGAGTGGTTTGGAGGTGAATTCCAAAGAAAAAGTTGTGATTGAGAATTAAGTGGCCTTCAGAGCGAGGTAATTGTTGTGTCTAACCCTGACTTGAGGGAATTAGGAACCTTAGATTTTTTGCTAAGTGAAATTCATGTGAGCAGCGTATATGTGAGGTGACGAGTACTTATGCGTCGCCAATTTACCTGTATTCCACGTTTCTTCCATTTTCTTATATTGTCTCTTTTCTATGCCTAATTGCTACATGTTTATACTAGTGTTGTTAAATTGATCGTCATTATCATGGTTATGGATTTTCTATTGGTAATCGAGTATTCATTTAAAAGTTGAGATTTATATTGTGGAACCAAATGTTAAAGTAAGGTTTGTACTTGTTATTCTATCTCCCTGTTGTTATTTATGCATTGCATTATGGTAAGGAAGAGTGTTAATGCAAGAAGGGTGATGCTGTGCCATATTATGAGTGTTAATGCACGAAGGGTGATGCCGTGCCATATTGTGAGTGTTAATGCACGAAGGGTGATGTCGTGCCATACTATGAGTGTTAATGCACGAAGGTTGATATCGTACCATGATATGAGAGTTAATGCACGAAGGGTGATGTCGTGCCATGGTATGAGAGTTAATTCACGAAGGGTTATGCCGTGTCGTTTCTATTAATTTTATGGTGAGATTGAGAGTAAAAGCACGAAGGGTGATACTGTGCATTTGTCCTTTACTGTATTCACTATTCTTGTGATTCATGGTATATTGACTGCTCTGGTGATCATTCTGTTGTAGTTCTTTATCTTGTATTCCCCTCAGTATGTTCCTCTCACAACATTTCCTGTTTAGTTCTTCATTTCTGTTATTTGTATATACACTGTTAAATTGTACAGGTTGATTTGTAGGTGCCTTGCCTTAGCCTCGTCACTACTTCATCGAGGTTAGGCTCTACACTTACCAGTACATGGGGTCGGTTGTACTGATACTGCACTCTGCACTTTCTGTGCAGATTTTGATACCGGCTCAGGTTGATCGAGGTTTTTCTATTGGTCCGTCGTCCGGAGACTCAAGGTAGATCTGCCGATGTTCACAGACCTTGAATTCCCCGTCTATCTTTTCTGTTCTTCTATTTTTTTTTATTTAGATAGTTGTATTTTTTTCAGATAATTACTTGTAGTAAATTCTAGAATGCTCGTGAATTGTGACTCCAGATCTGTGTGGTAGTAATTAATACAGTTTTATGATAGTCCGCACTTATTATATTTCATATTATTTAATTATTGTTAATTACTGAATGGGAATAAGAAATTGGTTTAATGATTCTCTAATGTTGGCTTACCTAGCTAGTGAAATGTTAGGCGCCATCACGGTCCCGTCAGTGAAAAATTTCGGGTTGTGACAATCGAATAATTAATCGAATTTATAAATTGAGATTGATTTAGAAATACATGTGTCTAAAAAGAGGATCAATAATTATATTGAGGAACAAAACAACAAATGACTTAATTCTCAGTACATCACATGATTGATGCCATACAAAGATTTCATCAGATCATGGATGGAAAATCCACCAAGAAATCACCGAACAATGTACGCACAACTATTTGAACAGCTGCTAGACATTTGAAACTATGAGGGAGGCGGGCAAACTGGATCTATCAAGGATTAATACCAACAACAACTACACTTTTAATTTTGTTGTTTGTGTTTGGACGTCAAGGTTACATAAAAGGAATAGCTCCGCAATTTGGATGACAACAACAACACGTACAACGAGGGGAGTACATATGGATCGAGTAGGCAGGAGCTCTCACCTACAACACTGGATAATGCTGGGGCAAAATGTAAGTGTATACGGTCGAAATAGATTTCAGCCTTGGCATGTCTGGTATGGTTTGAAGGGTGATGTATCGAAGTAAGATCCCGAAGGGGGGACGAACTAACCTCGAACTCGGGGAGTCCGGTCTGTGTCGAGATCGGTATCATAATCAAACTCGAACAAGAATCGAACCATGACGCAGGTAGACCTATCGTGCTGATAATTTGAAGACCAACCAATATTGACCTGGAATCAATTCGAGGGCTCGAACCAAGATCACAAGTTCGAGCCGAAATCAAGCTCGAACCAAAATCGAGGATTCTAAGAGAGATCGAGCTCGCAGACAAAAACCGTTGCAATCCCACTAGAGGGAATCTTGGCAGAAATTATGAAAAAGCTGACTTATCATGGGTCTCCCACTGAATGTTTATTTTATTATGCTTGAAGCCGAATCCCTCCACTATAAAAGGGCTTGGTTATCATTTCTGTAGGAGAGATTTTGGCTGAGACATATATTGTAATGAAAGTATTATATTCCTCTACAGTAAAGAATGGCTCTTCCAGTTTCTTAGATTGGTTCTATTTGTCGAATCTTAAGGTTCACTGTTCTTGATTGCCTTGTCCAGATTGCATTCTCTCCAATCTACATTCACATTTTATTTATCCTTGCATTTCGTATTAAGTTGCGCCACATATCTTCGGAACTGCGTATAAATTCAACTCTATCCATTTTTCGGGTAAACAGTAAGCACAACAAGCATCGAAGGCTGCACAGCCTAAGGGGCAGTGTGGAGAATTGATGCATTCTTGCAATTCATAGGGATATTTGTTACTAATGAGTGTTAGCACACAAGTATTTTGCTTTCCTAGTCTTTAGTTAGCTCAAATTGTACTACCATAGTTGAGTATCATTTACTCAAATATGGTATTGGGGATTATGTAATCTTCAAAATTATATTACCTAATCTTTGTAAGACAGTACACTACTTTGTTTTTGTTATTGGTTTACATATATATAAAAAATAACACGAGGCGTTGTGCCAAGTGGTTTTAAAAAAAAACCTTATCACGTTGAGTTGTTGGCATGTTATTTGAGAAACGGTAAAGGTTGCATTCACTTTATACTCATGTACTTTATTTTGAGCACGTGTCTCATAATTCGATAAGTTCCATCCTTTCTTGTGGAGCGGGTCGAATGTCTCGGCAGTATAATAGATCCATCTATGGTTCATGCCGCTTGACCATCGGCAGTGTACATATTATTCTAGATCGGGCCATACGACCTCGGCATAATCATGCGTTATATCGCTAGCAGTCAGAATGTTCAGGAGATTATCATTCCTCTTATGCCCGGCACTTTATATGGTATTTTTCTTATCCGTTTGATATTGGCACTTGATATTTCTGAGCTGTTGAGATAGAATACTATATTGAGAGATTGATATCATTAAAAGAAATTTTGGAAGATTGTGTTAGTTACAAATTTACCTCACTATTACTGTTGCGCTTCTTATCTATTTATGATTAACCATATTGATTTATTAGACTACTAGTATGTGTCGATGTTGACCCCTCGTGACTACATCTCCGAAGTTAGGCTAGATACTTACTGGGTACGTGTTGATTTTCGTACTCATGCTGCACTTCTGCATTAAATGTGCAGGATCTAACAGGTTCATTTGGTGATCATCATGGCGCATAGGCGCAGCTGTTGAGGAGACTTTATGTGAGCTGCACTCCAGGCTACACATCGCAGTCCACCGAGTCCCCATCGTACTATTCACCTTGTCTTGTCTTATTTACATATCACACAGATATTTCATTATTATTACACTCCTTAGTAAATGGTCATGCACTCATGACACCGGGTTTTGGGATATACTAGTTGATGCTTACAGTTCTGTATATTATCATCATTTTTCATTTCTTTTATAAACTACTAATTTTATACGTTCCCATGGATTTAAAAGTATAAATTTCTTTCCTTATTAAAGTTTATGATTTCGAAAGTAATAAAATGAACAACTAATGTGATAGTTTGCCGTTGGCTTGCCTAACGGCGATGTTGGGTACCCTCACGACCTATAGCAAAATTTTGATCGTGACAACTTGGTATAGAGCTTTAGGATCACTTGGGTCACACGAGTCATAATCGAGTCTAGTAGAGTCTTGCGGATCGGTACGGAAATATTTGTACTTATCTTCGAGAGGCTACAGGGTTGTTAGGAGCACTTCCCTTTTTGATTCCTCGTTGTGCGGTTTGATTCCATTGAAGCTTATATCGTCATTTCCTTCCTACTTATTCCTATATGATGTTGAGTGCTTGTTATCAATCAGGCATCGAGGGATGGTAATGGTACTATAGATATGGTGCAGAATAATTCTCCAAGCGTATTCGATTGGGCTATTGTAGTCGCCTCATGGAGGGATGTTCTATCATTTCAGTGCGATGTTAGTGCTGCCTACAGTTTCGCGGCTATGCACAGCGTATTATGATGTTCATGAGTGGGTATCGCGCAGTATTGGTGTAAATTGTAGGGTGCGCATCTATTGGTTGCAATAATGAATGATTTGAAATGAGGGTTACTCGATTTAGGTTTTAGAAGTTCGGCATTTGTTTCCTGCGGGGGAGAGGTAATTAGACTATGGATGTTCAGGACTTGGTTGATGGAGTAGCAAGACTTGAAATTTTCAAGCATGGTGGAATTTTCATTTGTGATATGGTGTCGTCGTCCATGTTGGAACGCATTAAGGCCTATGGGCGTTAGGGTCTCCTTTGAATTTTCCTTCGGGGCAGGGTGTTGTGGAAAAGTGCCTAAGAAGCAGTTATCAGAGATGGCGGTGTATAGCGGCCTCAGAGTCTAATCGGTGTTTCTAATGTTGATGGCTCGTGAAAGATGATCTTCGAGGAGGCTTAGAGTTGGTAGCAATTTATTATTTCAGGTGCTACAGAGATGAATTTTGATTTGAGGTAGCATTTGGACAGGTAATGATGAGGAAGGACATGGTGGGAGGTGTCTTGCGTCGGTTGAATTACTAGCAGGTCAAGTATAAAAAGTAGGGGTCGAGAAGTTACTTAAAATAGATGGTTTAACCGAAGTGGGAGTGTAGAGTAGCATATGGACTTTGTGGCGGGATAGCCACGTGCCTTGAGAGAAGATTGAATATGGCAGAGAGGAGTCTTCTTGAAATGAAGAGGGGTGTGAAAATTTTGATTCTCGTTTTGGGATGTAACGTGACTTCGAGTTTGGAATGTATTTTGGGACTTTCAATTGATGTCAATGGGGAATGAACAGACTCTTACAACTGCCGGGCGAGCATGGCTCAAGAGGGTTTACTTATTTCATGGTAATTTCACCCTGCACAGCGTCGTTGGAAGATGTCGGGTATGGAATTTTACAGGTGGGCTATCTCCTGTGAACATTTAGCAGTTGCGTGATTTTGATGAAGTTTCTACGATGAGTTCTACTTACTACCTAGCAGGAGGTCAAGTATGTGATTGTGGCTGATAAATTAGGAATGTTCATGAATAGTTTAACAAGAGATTACCAAATATTTGTTAGGTTAACGGAGCAAGATCACGGTAATTGAGTAAGAGGAATCATTGAGGGTTCTACATTTATGTGGTTGTAGCTTAAATCTAAGTGGGGGAGACCACCGTCTATGATTGGATCACATGGTGATCTACTTGTGTGGTTTCTGGTTATCGGTGCATTGGTGGATTATTTATACTAAGCTAAGAAAAATATCGAGGTTAATTCGGGAAAGGAACTTGAGGAATGTATGCTATATTTTGCCTTATCGATTTATGTGCAGGTTTTGGGAAGACTCCGAGTTTATGTTTCTTGTGTAAGTGATGTACAAGAAAAAGAATTCATCTCGTTGCTTCTTTGAGAGATTGTTCGTGTACTAATAGAACATCGTGGTTATATTCGGGACCAGGTCAAGGTGTGTGACTCTCAACAGTGGTTCTAATGAGTTGAAGAATTAAAGTGTAGTGTCTAAGGATTTTGGGTATGTTGTGTGATTAAGGATCGAGCTTTGTAGTGTATTATGAAAGGGACTTGGAATGTTCTTGTGTAAGCACCGGGGGTCTGCAATATGATATTAGAGAGATGGAAGGAAACAACTTTGGATTCATAGAGGATCTTTCGGAATGGAAGTACTAGTTGGACATGCCATTGTGCGCATGAGGAAGGTATGAGATGGTTCATGGGTATTGAGACGATGTGGTCTCGTGAATTGGGTCACACAAAATGAGTGTTGTTGGGTTCGTTCTGTTTTGAATGGAGCTATTATTATTTCTAAAACAAGTCAAGAGTGAGTTGGAAGAAGTTGGGTTGGTTAGTAATGGTTGAATTAGCATGATTTTGGCAGCATTCAGTTCCTTTGGCATGTTAAGTTATACAAGTGATTCGCGGTTGTACATGTGGGCTTGACAACCACCATAATTTGATTGATTTGGATGTATTTGACTCTGATGGCCTTGTTGTGTGTAAATAGATCCCAGAAGAGTTATGACGATTTAGACCACAATTTTAGGTTTGTATTTTCTGTGACTATGGGAATTCAGTTGCGTGTTGCAATGGGTCTTGTGAAATGAGTTAAGTGAATGGTTTTTAGCCAATGAAGTGTTTATTCTTCTAGTAGTCTAGGGGTTATGATAGATTCTTGTACTCTCGCGTAACGGCATGATAGGTGCAGCGAGCGGCATGGGAATTGGAGTTCGGGATCAAGGTTGCGACTCGGTGTTGATAAGAATGTCATGAGCTCGGATGAGCAGGGAAGAATTCAGATATTCAGAGTAAGCTAGCATTTTCTTTAGTGTCACTTGAGAACGGTGCCCTGTGTAAGAGGCTTTGTGTATTAATTTGCAGATTCTTGATTTGCTTTACAGAATTAATGTGGTTGGTGGTTTAGAGGTGCAGACTTTGCTACCTGGTGTGGAATGTTGCGGGAGTATATCCCGCGGAAAGATCGTATAAGTGTGACGTGTTAGTCACTCGATTGTTATACATTTAAAACAGGTATGGCGATTTTGATACTGTCACCAATAGGAGAGATTATGACTTTGAGGCGCTCTATTCCTTTGGTCATGGATTGTGGGAGTTTTCTCCGGATCTGACATATCTTCGAGTGTGGCATAAATAGGGCCATTGTGGATCCTTGAAAGGTTGTTGGCCGAGTATGGGATGATCGGAATCATCTTGAGGTCCGTTGATAGGTCTAATGGGAATGTGTGCTCTACATCAGGTCGGATGTGTTCATTCAGCATAGCGTTGCTTATGGAGAAGTCTTTGAGCATTGGATGTTATTCCCGTTGTCAGTTATTCCATGTAATACTCTATTGTGCCATGAGGGTTGTGAGATGACTTGATTATTCGCATATGTGTTGTGATCCTGTGTAGCTCATGGTGTTATATGAGCAAAATGGCTCTCGAGATGCAAGTCATTTATTGCACCTTAGACATGCTTGGGATTTTGTAGCGTATGGCGTTATCCATCTTCCCAGGGTTTTATTATGCACCTAGCGTGCTTGTGATCATTATTCGGGCATTTCATAAGTATAAGCATTACGGCTTTATGGATGCTTCTTTATTAATTGTTATGTTTAGATCGGGTGGCACGCCGCCACAGGTATATTTGTTGGATCGGGTGGCATGCCGCCACAGGTACATTGTTGGATCGGATGGCATGCTGTCATGGGTATGTTGTGTGGATTGGATTGCGCACCGCAACACTATTACATTTGGATCGGGTTGCACGTCGCAACAGTGATATGTTAAGAACGGTTCCTTATATTTATTTTGTGTGTCTTAATTCTTGTCTCTGAGAAAGGTTCATAGCATTTGCTGGTCGTTTTATTCGTTACGCGGGCTGGATAGTTCTTGGCCAGAGTTCGTTCTACCCTATCGTTTATATTCGAGTTGTAGCTTATTGGCGCTTTGATGGCTCCGTATGAGATTTTAGACATTGTTTGAGGTGGTTTATTTCCCAAGCACATTGTACTAGGTGATACGAGGTTATTGGGCATAATGTAGTGTATATCAAAGATTTATATAGTGTATACTAGGCGATCGGATTTATGTAGTGTATATCAAAGATAAATATCGTTATTCAGTTCCTAAC
The DNA here is from genome assembly GCF_000390325.3 of Nicotiana tomentosiformis. Taxonomy (NCBI): domain Eukaryota; kingdom Viridiplantae; phylum Streptophyta; class Magnoliopsida; order Solanales; family Solanaceae; genus Nicotiana; species Nicotiana tomentosiformis. The sequence goes on along the minus strand of NC_090819.1, from coordinate 223,643 downwards.
AAGGTACTGGTTCTTGTCAAGTGGGGAAACTGCATGATTTATTGATTTGGCAGGTGGTTATGAGTTTCTACACATCTCTTCTATCGTGGAAGTATTGCAACAGTTGGAATAGGGCTTATATGTCTTATGAGGTGTATTGTGGGCACCAGATTCGTGAAATTGCAGATATTGTGGTTGGAGGATATTATTATGGTCAAGCGACTTTTGTGGTGCATGGTGTAATTTCAGCAGAGGAGCATGGTCATGTTGGATACAGTGTCTGGTGATTGATGCGGTGTTCGTATGTTAGAATCGGGTCTCGTGAAAAATTTCGGATGTTGGAATTTGGTTTTAAAGCTTGTTAGTTAAGCTTATAGGGAGGATCTTCAATCTGGCCCGAGATAATGCGCACACATGGGTTGTGGTGGCATAGGTAGGTGCACAAGATGTTGAAAAGTGATGTTGGGGAAACTCCGGAGCAGTTCTTGCCACGTTCAAGGACGAACGTATGTTTAAGTGGGGGAGAATGTAACGACCCGACATGTCGTTTTGAGCTCTAGCGCGTCATTCGGTAGTTTGAAGTCTTGGGTAGCTTCACTTCATGTTATATGACTGGTACGTGTGGTCGAAATTGAATTTCGGGAAGTTTAGGGTTGATTCGGATGGAAGATTCAAAATTCGGAAGCTTTAAGTTGGAAAAGTTATCCAAGGTTTGACTTTTGAGTAAATCACCTCGAAATTGGAATTTGAAGGTTCCAATAGGTTCGTATGAAGATTTCGGACTTCGGCGTATATTCAGATTGAGTATCGGGTGGTCCGAAAGCATTTCGGCGCTTATTGTAGAAAGTTAGCATTTTGAAAGTTTAAGAATTTCTTATGTTTGGTTTGAAGTGGCATTTTATAAATACATGAAAAATTGTGAAAATTATGGGATTTCAAGAGAAAACCTAAAAATTTGTATTTTTGGATTTTAACCACGATTTTGGAAATGAAATTAGGAATAAATCATATATTTGAGTTCGTGATGGCATGAGTAAAGTTTATATTTGAAACTTTTCGGAATCCGGGCACGTGGGCCCGAGGGTTGATTTTGTTGACTCTTCGAGCTGATTTGGGAATTGTTATAAATTAATTAATTATGAGGTTGGGGAATATTTTTATTCGTTTTCATGATTGTTTTCCTAGCTTCGGATCGATGGCATTTGGTTTGAGGTGTGAGAGAGGCGTTGGAGCCGATTATGAAACATCGGAGTGAGGTAAGTCTCCTGTCTAACCTTATGAGGGGAAAACTACCCCTAGGTGATGTGATAGTTATGCGCTACTAGTTGTGGGTGCTACGTACGCACGAGGTGATGAGAGTCCGTACATAGTTAAAGCATGTTTATGTCCGGGTAGACCTAGGACTTTATCATGTAATATTTGAATTATTTGAACTTATTCTGCTGGCTTAATCAATCGAATTTATAAATTCAAATTGATTTAGAAATACATGTATATTTATTAGGCCTAGCCTTATCACCTTGAGTTGTTGGCATATTATTTGAGAAACGGTACAGGTTACATTCACTTTATAGTCATGTACTATATTGTAAGCACGTATCTCGTAATTCGATAAGTTTCTTCCTTTCTTATGGAGCAGGCCGAATACCTCGGCATTATAATAGATGCATCTATTGTTCGTGCCGCTCGATCCTCGGAATTGTACATATTATTCTGGATCGGGTCGTACGACCGCAGCATAATCGTGCGTTATATCGCTAATGTTCACGAGATTATCATTCCTCTAATGCCCGGCACTTTATATGGTATTTTCCTTATTCATTTGATATTGGCACTTGATATTTCTGAGTTGTTGATATAGAATACGAGATTGAGAGATTGATATCGTTAAAAGAAATTTTGGAATATTGTGTTAGTTACAGATTTACCTCAGTATTACTGTTGTGCTTCTTATATGTTTATGATTTACCATATTGATTTATTGGACTAGTAGTTAGTGTCGATGTCGACCCCTCGTCACTACTTCTCCGGGGTTAGGCTAGATACTTACTGGGTACGCGTTGATTTACGTACTCATGTTGCACTTCTTTACTAAATGTGCAGAATCTGACATGTTCATTTGGTGATGATCTTGGCGCAGCTGATGAGGAGACTTTATGTGTGATAATCCAAAATATTATCTTTAAATTTAATAAGTAATTCTGTGTTCTAAGACCTCGAAAAGTACCATTTATCATTCCTCGACTAGCGTGCGCAGTCCGTAAAATTTTTCGGAAAGTTTTCATGTGAAAAATGAATTAAAATATGAAATAGAGCTTTAAAATTTAAGTGAGTTGACTTTAGTCAACATTTTTAGTAAACGGACCCGGATCAGTGTTTTGACAGTTCCGATAGCTCCGTATCGTGATTTGGGACTTGGGCGTATGCCCGGAATTTAATTTGGAGGTCCCTAGCTCAAGTTATGACCATTTAACGGAACTAGCAAATTAAAGGCTAAATATTCTAAGTTTGACCACGGAGTTGACTTTTTGATATCGGAGCCGGAATCCGATTCTGGAAATTTGAACTTCTCCGTTATGTCATTTATGACTTGTGTGGCAAATTTGAAGTCATTCCGAATTCATTTAATATATTTTGGCACGAGAGTTGCAAATTGAAAGTTTAAAACTCAAAGTTCGAATTGGGGTGTGAATTATAATTTCAGTGTTGTTTGACGTGATTTTAGACCCCGATTCAGTCCGTATTATATTACGGGACTTGTTGGTATATTCAAGCGGGGTCTTGAGTACCTAGAGAGTGAAACGGATTGAAATCGGAACAAGAATTATACTTAAGCAAAATCTGAAATTTTGAGTCCTGGTGTAATCGCACCTGCGGAATTTTGACCGCAGGTGCGAGCTCGCAGAAGCAAGACTTCCATCGCAGATGCGGTCTTCGCAGCTGCGGCCCTTTTGTGCAAAAGCGGACGTCGCAGGTGCGATATTTTTGTCTGCATATACGGAACCTCGCCTGGCAGCCCCACTTCGCAAATGCGAGCTTTGTCTCGCAAATGCGAGACCGCAGGTGCGAAAATATAGCCCGCAAATGCGAAAATACTGGACAGAACACATAAAATCGGGTCTTAGCCATTTTTACTCATTTTTGAGTTTTAAGTCTCGGATTTGGGCGATTTCAAAGGGGATTTTCACGACTTTGGATTGGGTAAGTGTTCTATGACCAAAAGTGATTATATTTCACAAATCCATGTCTATATTCATCATTTATTTCGGATTTAGATGGAAGAAATTGAAATTTTTGTAAAACTTTCCAAAAATAAAAATTTAAGATTTGAAGGTCCATTTGATATCGGAATTGGACAAATTTGGTATGGTTGAACTCGTATCGGAAAGGATGTTCGGATTTCGCGAGTTTTTTCGAGATTTGAGATATGGGTCCAACTGCTGAATATTTTAATGAATTTCGAATTTTTATCCGAAAAATTTGTAAATTCATATGGAATTAATTCCTATGATTCGTATTGAATATATCGAATTGTTTATGAATAGATTTGAAGCTTTCAGAGGCAAATTTAAAAGGAAAAGCTATGGTTGAATAATTGATTGGAATTTGCAAAGCGAGGTAAGTATCGTGGTTAACCTTGACTTGAGGGAATAGAACCCTAAAATTATTTGTTATGTGAATTGCATGTGAATGATGTATAGGCGAGGTGACGAATGTCTATACGTCGTCAAATTAATTGTTTGCATGTTTACTTGGAAATCATAAATTATTTTTAATCATAAATTAATTATTATAATAATTGTTTCTCTCTTATTCTTTGTCAAAATATTATTTTTTGAATTCCTGCATTAATTGTTACATGCTATTCGAATTATGTATTTTAATTGTTATTTGACATTAAGCATATTAAATATTAAACTTCCTATTTTCTCCCTGATTTCTATAATAAATTGCTAATTGTCATTGTTTGTTTTATAATTAAATTATAATTATTTTATGCTTGTTGTCTTACGATTTTATATTAATTGTTGCGTTTATTGGGAAATTTCTTCTATAAGAATTGATTGGTAAATGAATATGTTGGAGGAGCGGGTTGCACGCTGCAACAGGATTGATTATAATGAATATATTGGAGGATCGGATTGCACGCCGCAACAAAATTATTAAAAGTCAATATTGGAGGATCGGGTTGCACGCCGCAACAGACTTATTAAAAAGTCCATATTGAAGGATCGGGTTGCACGCCGCAACAGACTTATTAAAAGTCAATATTGGAGGATCGGGTTGCACGCCGCAACAGACTTATTAAAAAGTCCATATTGGAAGATCGGATTGCACGCCGCAACAGACTTATTAAAAGTCAATATTGGAGGATCGGGTTGCACGCCGCAACAGACTTATTAAAAGTCAATATTGGAGGATCGAGTTGCACGCCGTAACAGACTTGATTAAAATAAATAGAATTGAATGTGAATATATTGTGAGAGCGGGATGCACACTGCAACAGAATTGAATGTGAATATATTGTGAGAGCGGGTTGCACGCTGCAACTGAATTGATGGAAATGATAATTGGTTATGAATGTTGAGTTGGTTTCGATTATTATAAATGAGTTACTTGATTTATTTCTATTATTGTTGTTGTTTCTAATATTGCGTACAGGTAATGTAAGTGACTCGCCTTAGCCTCGTCACTACTTCGTCGAGGTTAGGCTCAGCACTTACCAGTACATGGGGTCGATTGTACTGATACTACACTATGCACTTCTTGTGCAGATTTTGGAGTTGGTCCCAGCGGCGTGCCATAGTTTTTCTCGGATTTCAGCTATTCAGAGGAGACTTGAGGTATAACTGCATGGCGTCCGCAGTTATGAAGTCCCCGTCTATTTTAGTTGGCTGTGTGTTTATTTCCAAACAGTTTTATTTTATTCACACCTTTATTTGTATTTATTCTAGAAACTCGTGCACTTGTGACACCAATTTTGGAATGGTATTTAGACACCGTTGTTTGATAGATTATTTCACGATAGTTCAAACTTTGCTTCCGCATTTGTTTCCTTGTTATTAATAAATTTAAAATTATTTTAAAAATAGATAATATTATTCTAACGTTGGCTTGCCTAGCAAGTGAAATGTTAGGCGTCATCACGGTCCAAAGGTGAGAATTTCGGATCGTGACATTATGTGAGCTGCATTCAAGCTACACATCCTGGTCCACCGAGTCCCCATCGACTATTCACCTTGTCCTATCTTATTTACATTTCAGACATATATTTTATTATTATTGTACTCCTTAGTAAATATTCATGCACTTGTGACACCTAATTTTGGGATATATTAGTTGATTACGGTTCTGTATATTATCATCGCCTTTCATTTCTTTTATAAACTACTAATTTTGTACGTTCCCGTGGATTTAAAAGTTTAAATTTTCTTCCTTATTAAAATTTATGATTTCGAAAGTAGTAAAATGAACAACTAATGCGATAGTTCACTGTTGGCTTGCCTAATGACATCGTTGGGCGCCCTCACGACCTATAGCGGGTTTTGGGTCGTGACAAAAATAAAATAATAGCAAATTTAAATCAAACAGTGTATGACGATGACAATTAAAGAAGCAAATTCTTGTAAAATTTATAGAGCCAAATTTTGTTAAAAGCAATTAGTATAAAAGCAATTAATTAAGGCAGAAGAAACTTTTGGACAATTACTCCCTCCGTTCACTTTTATTTGACACATTTTGACTTTTCGCATCCCTTAAGAAATAATAAATGAAGTGGATAATTTACCATGATACCCATATTAATTGATACTTATTTTTAATGATTTTGAGAAAATGATTTGAAATGAGTAATTAATGTTGTGAGTATAATATGTAAAAAAAAATTATCTTCTCTTGATATGCTAAAATTTACAAGTAAAAATAAAAATCTATTTTTAGAATACTGGACAAATATAAGTGAACGGAAGGAGTAGTATAAAAGCATTATCAGTATTGTCGTTTTCTTCATTTTCATAAATTGTGATGGCAGCGAGGCAGCAGTGGTAGTAGGTGACAATTAAGGAAGCAAATTTAACTTTCTATTTTTACTAAATAAATGTTGGGAAAACAAAATAATAGCAAATTTAAACCAAATAGTGTATGACGGTGATAATTAAGGTAGCAAATTCTTGTAAACTTTATCGTGCCGAGTTTTGTTAAAAGCAATTAGCATAAAAGCAATTAATAAAGGCGGCAGAAATTTTTTGACATTTCCTTATCACTCTAAAAAGATTTTACCTAATTTTACAAGCAATTAAGGCGGCAGCAAAATAAGAAAAGAGGAGAGAAGGAAAAAAAAATGGTGTAACTGAATCCCCAAGGCATTAATAATTGATTGTATATAATTTGTAAGTAATCCTTATTTAGGATGAATAATATACAAAACTAGAATAATTTGAATAAATAAGTTTCAAATATGGTATACGAAAAAAATCCCTTTTCTAATTAAGTTGGACCTGGAATCCCAACATATGAATTTAATTACCATAATCAGTGGCATTGTTTTAAAAGGCGTTTTCGGGGCGAGGCGCACCAAAAACGCCCCGGGGTGATGGTGTGGAGCGAAAGTCTCAAGAGGTGTACGCCCAACAATTCGGGACAAACGCCCGGGCGTTTGGGGCGAGTTATTATAGTGAGGCGTAAGCCCCAAAAATATTTTCAAATTAAAACAATATTTGTTGAATAAGTCCTTTATATAATACCCAAATTTTTAAAATTCAGCTTGATAATTACTCAAAAGCTTTACAAAGGAACTGAAATGTATTGAATTTAAAAGTCAAGACATTTTTTATTAATTGAAACCCCATTTCATGGTCTTTCCCAATTTTTTATCTTGTCTGTTAGTCTACTAATATCTCCCAAAAGCAACGAATATTCAAAAAAAATTTACAAATACAAAGAGAACTCAATTCTCCTACATAGCAGCAAGTTCAAAGTTCAAAGTTCAAATTGAAGGTTACTCATCCTTTTTGTTTCTTCATGTATAAAACTTTATTCTTTTCGACTCGAGTTACTTGAGCCTCTAAGTAGCGTATAATAGATTATTTTGACTAGTTTTTTGTGGGGATAATGCGCGCGCGCACACACATATGTGTGTGTGTGTATATATATATATATATATATATATATATATATATATATATATATATATATATATATATATTTCACATATTTATAGTTTTTTTTATTTTTATGCAATTTTACATGTTTATAAATATTTATTGTAATTATATTATTTTATAAAATATTAAAAATTAAATATCTATGGAGCTTACGCCCCGTGTCTCGGGACTTACGCCCCGTGTCTCGGGGCTTACGCCTCTCTGAGACATATATAAAACGTCTCGTCTTACGTCCACGCTTTATAAAACACTGATCAATGGGTAGGTAGCGAAATTAAATTACTGATATATTGACCTTAGATGATGGGTATTACCGAAAGTCAAGTTGGTTAGGTAGGTTGTAGTATTAAAGTAACAAATTGTACTATCCTACTATACATTTATTGTGTTATGCAACTCGACCGGCTTATTGTATTCATTCACATGTGATTATGACTTCTTTTTTTCTCCTTCTCATTTAATAAACCTATAAAAGTCTTTAAAATGTTCAACTTCCCATTGCGATTAAAAGTTTAAAGCACGAGTTGATCACTCGTACGAAACTGTATTTGTATTACGATTCCAAGTAAACTCCGACGTTTTGGGATAAGGTTGGCAAGTGGGTCGATCCCGGGCCTAAACGGGTAAAGTGAGCTGGTCCAAATGGTTCTGGTCCTGGTCCCGGGCCGGTCCCAAATTAAACGGGTCAAACGGTCCCGAGCCAATTGGTCTTTTTGTTGGGACCTGTGCGGGACCGAGGTCGGGACCGTTTGGTCCCGAGTTAAACGGTCCCGGCCTGCGGGCTAAATTGGCTAAGTGGGCCCAACGAATTTTTTTAAAAGATTAAATAGAAATTAGAGACAAAGGGATGTTAAAAAAAATATGTAAGGAAATGCCTTGTAAATTTTATTATAGAATTGTAACCTAAATTTTTTAATTCAATTTTAAAGTCTAAAGACAAAAATATTGTAAAGAGATATTCAAAATAATTTGAGCATTTATTCTAATTGACGTTATTGCTTCCGGAAGTTGAGACAACTCGTCATCTTCAAGTGCTAAACCATTATAAACAGTTTCATACCAAAAATGAGGACCTCCTAATTTCATACAAGGATTTAACAAAGCAGCAACACCATAAATAGAGGGAATAAGGAAAAAATATTTTTTAAACTTTTTTCTCACATAATCAATAGCAAGTTTATAAATTTCCCCACCCTCACAAAAATAAGCAAATAAATTTGCAAGTTCTGCAATATAAACTAAAAAATGATTTGGTTTGGGGAGCCCGGGGTAGTGGAAGAGGAACAATTGAGCACTAGATTCGCCACTCTTGGATTTTTCCTTATTTTTACCAATTCTTTTTTAAGGAAGCCATCTTAATTAATAAAGTAATAAAAAATAAATAAAACAAACAAAATTATAATATTAAAACTTAAGAGTTGGAACGAGCTTACCGAATTGACGAACAACTTGTTGAAAATTGATTGTCATTGAAGACTTCAATTCACCAACTTTATAATGTTTTCACAAATTGTAACAATAAAGTAAGCAATAGTAACAATTATAGAAGAAAATTAGAGAGAGATTGTGATAGATTAATGATTTTGTAAGAAAAATAAAAGAATGAGGGGGTATTTATAGTTGAAAATAGTAAAAAAGTATAATTATGAATAGTGTGGGGTTAAAATAAAGTTGGAGGGTTAAATGGCTATTTTATAAATTGCCAACGGCTATTTTTGACAGCCAACACCTATTTTTTAAAATTTTCAATTTGTTTTTTAAAGTTGACTGTTGGGACCGTTTGGCCCGCGAGGGGACCGGTCCGATCCCAGTCCCTGAAGGCCAAATGATCCCGATCCTAACGAGCCCAAAGCATAGGACCGGCCCACGAGACCAGCCAGCCCACTAAAATGGGTCCTAACTCCTAACAGTCATGGCCTGTTTGGCCGCGGTCTTGGGCCGGTCCCGGGCCTGGACCGGCCTACTTGCTAGCCTTATTTTGGGACTTGGGAGTACATTAATTGATGGATGACTCTATGGCCAAATTCCAAAAGAAAGAATTAACCTAAATAACTGTTCACTTAACCGCTTGAACTAAAAATAGTCGACAAATATATAATAAATGTATAATTCATATATATATTCAGTATATGATCTATATATACCCGTTTAAAAAAATAAACATTTAATTTGGTATGCTATTTGTGTAAAGTTCTCATTTCAAAATTTGATACGAACTTTATATACAACCCTTAAATAACTTGGTTAATCTATAATTAATGTAGATTGAACCTTTTTGTGGTGTATTAGAACTTTTAGCGCGGATTTGGGTCCTCTCTATTTTGTATTGTAGTTAATCTATAACTAATGTCTATTCAATTTTTTGAGATTTTGACGATCTCTGGCGCCCAAGATTATCCAAATTAAGTATGGCAAACCAAAAATCCTGGCAGCAGACCAACTTGAGCTTGTTAATAATTTGAAAAGAACTGGTATACTAATACTTTGATCAGGATGAGATTAAGAGTATTTTCTAGATTACTCGCCTGAGTAATTCCAATAATTCTAAGGAGTGGTATGCTCTCCTCCAAATAGAACAACGGCCGCCCACGCAAAGTACAAGAATAAATTTGGTTTCTTTACGTAAAAGTAAATTAAACTATAAATTGTAATTTTCTTTTTCGTCTGATTTATTCTTATCATTCTTTCATGACATATTTTTTAACCTAAAGTCCTTGAGAAGATAATATCTCGTTTTAATAGAGCAACTAGTTCAAAAGGAAAACTCTTTACCCGAAAAACGGATAGAGTTGAATTTATACGTAGTTCTAATGATATGTGGTATAGCTTGATACAAATCGTAGGGATAAATAGAAATATCAAATATGGATTGCAAAGAATACAAAATAAACAAGATTGGAAAGAAGATGATTTTTAGGACTAAGCACAATGAATCAATTAATGAAGCTTAAAAGAATAATCTTTGAATATAAGAGAATATGGTGCTTGAATTACAATGTAAGCAAAAACAATCGCCCTCTACAGAAATGTAGTCATCTTCTTTATAGAGGATTCTACTTTAGATATAATAAAAAATACATAATGGAGAACCCATGATAAATCAGTTTTTTCCTAATTTCCGCCCAGATTCTCTCCCTTAGTGTGTTTGCAACGACTCTTGTCTGTGAGCTCGAGCTCGATCGGCCTCAATGCTGATCGGTATTGCTTCTAGAGCTCGATATGGACTCGGGATCAGGTGATGATTCGGACTCGGTCCCGGTTGGCCTCTGCCCCTTAAGCTCGAAATCATCTCATCATAGTTCAATTCGGACCCGAACTCGATAATGACTTCGAACTCGGTGTTTGATATATACCTGAAATCTAAAGCTTGTTTGTACCATCTTCGGAACCCATCTTGATATTACAAAGTCTTTCTTCGATCCATTATATTTCGACTTCGATCAATCGTACGAAGGCTGAAATTAATTTTCACCGTATACAGATAGTCCCCTCGTTTCTCGGGAAGGATGTGGTGAGAAACAATATGATTTCTTAATGGATCGATTGGATTATAAGCTAACGTTTACATTGGGCTCGATCATGACGCACGTGATAGTTGTCCCGTCGATTTAGTTTTTCAAGGCATTTAATACATGTCAGACGGTGGTCGACCACCGATGATATTGAACCGCCATTGCTTTAATCTATAAATAGCCCTTCCTTTTACCATTTACTACTTTTACATCTCCAATCTTCCAAATTTCCCAAGTTCTTTTTCGTACCCTCTAAGTTTATTCGCAAATCTGTGATTCCTCTTTGCAAAATCCTTTCTTCAAAATTACCAAATCTTTATCACTTTCTTCTATTCTCGACCTTTAAATTCGAAAATGGCGAAAACATCACAAACCATTCCTCAAAAAGAGAAAGTTTTATCTTCACAGTCTGCCGCCGACGAAACAGCAGTAGAGCCACGACCTGAGGAGTGTGTTCCTGGGGCGTGTGTTCTTACCTCTGATTTTAAGGTCGATAAGGGCTCATCAGTTCCTGGCCGATGTGAGCCAGTATTGAGGTACATGTGTTCGATAACCGGGAGGCACCTCAAATAGCTAAAGAAAGATTGCAATTGGGAGAACAAAGAAATAATAATCCCTTCTTCTGACAAAGATATCACCACTTACGTGAAAGGGTTTTTAAGTGTGTATACTTACACTTTCACGTTAGGTCTCCTCGACTATGTTATTATTGACTTCTTCCGTCAATACCAAATAACCCTAGGCTAGGTCCATCCTTCTTTTTGGCGGATCATTATTTTGATTCGATACTTTGTGAACAAAATCTAGGGGATGTCGTTCACCCTCGACCACCTCATTCAATTGTACCGTCCTCGCCTTTTTCAAGGAGGGTTAATAAAATTTCAGCGTCGGGCTACCAAGGCTCTATTCTCGAGCATTGATGAGGACAAGGATCGAGTTTGGATGGGCAGGTTCGTTCGAGTAAGGACTTCGGACCTGATTCCGACTGAAAGATGCCTTTTCCCGAGGAGTGGAATATGAAACGTAAGTGTAATTCTGTTGTTACTTCCTTCTATTTTGCCCTTTCATTTCTTTTCTCATCGATATTCCTCTTTTTGTGATGCAGTGGTTCGCTGGATGCCTGGAGTAGTTCCCGATCTCAATAACTGGGTACGAGCTCTGGTTTCGACCTCCACATACGCCGAGCGCTCATGGCGTGATCTGTCAAAGGGCCGATGGGAGGCCAAAATTCATGGTAAGCCCTTTTCTCCTACATTTTGGTAGTTCGAACGAGATGCTTTCCATATACTTTAATAAAATTTCCCATATGCAGGTGTGGGCAAAGTTGCAGTTTTGACGCCCTCGTACATCAATGAAGAGGATTCGGTCTCTGTCTTAAAGCCGGTGAAAGCTAATAAGAGTAAAAGAGCCTCTGGTCCCGAAGATCCTAAACCGAAGAAGAGGACGGCTCGTAAGCCGAACAAGAATACCATTCCTTTGACTGTAGAATCAGTTCTGCGTCTAAGGGATGAAGACGAAGAAGAAGAAGAAGAAAATGATGGGTCTGCACTGGCAGCCCGAACGAAGAAAACCACCGACGTTCCACAGGTAGCTGGATCGATGGTGGTTCATAAGGATCTGCCTTGAACTGAGGATATATCGGAGAAAGATTCGGGCGGAGTCTCCGAGTTGTTGGAGATCGGAGATGCTTTCCATCGAAGCCAATGGATAAGGGATATGTCTGAATGGGCTCTCCTAGAGTATCTTCAAGCTGAAGAGAATGCTCCAAGTGATTCACTTGGGGCAGTAACAATCCAAGACTTGCCCCCCTTCTCTGCTTTTTCTGTAGGGGCGATTCGGTAAGCCTAAGCTTTGGGGGCCCTCAAACTAGACAGGCCTCATGATGGAGAGGATCCTTTTCGTGACCTGTTAACCGGTGTCGAGGACCTTGCCGGTACTAGTGATACATCAGATCTTTTTCACGGAGTGCAGCAGGCTTTGAATCAGTTAAGCCTTAAATTATTTTGTTGGTATTACCTTTACGTTTGCTTTTCTTTTCTAACTTCTTTTCTTCTTACTTTGCAGGCCCCGACAGTTCATCGAGAAGCATGTTCTCGGTCCCGAACCGAGCTGCGTCGATATGAGGCCGACCTTCAACAGGTTACGGAGGAGAGGAACTCCCTAAAACTCCTCTTCGGGCAAAGGGGAGAGGAAATAAAAGACCTCCGAGCTGAATTGGCCAAGGCTCACCAAGATCATACCGATCTGTTTGAGCAGGTAATAATACTTTTAAAAGCCTATGGGCTTGATACCAGAACGATGGCTAATATTTCGGTCTCACAGCTGCAGCAGAAAATTGAGATGATCGGAAAACTCCGTGAAAAAGTCGATGTGATAAAAAGGGAGTCTTTAAAGTGGAAAGAAGGTATGGACCGCTTTGTTGCAGAGAATGAAGTTGCTCGAGCCCAATTATCATCGGCCGAAAACTAACTTCAAAAAATAAAGGAGAAAGGCTCGGTTCAAGCAAGAATAATAGAGGTGCTTGAGGCTCGGTTGGCCTCTGAACTTGCCAAGGCCGAATCTGACATCGAAAAGGCAAAGGCCGATGCGGATGCACTCGTGGCTGTCTATCGGGCCGATGCTGAAGCTGCCTAGGTCCAAGCAAGAGAGGCAGCCGAGACCACTGATACTCGAGCACATTGGGTCGCTGAACTTGCTAAGTATCAATCTCAGAGGGAGACCCTCGAGGAGATCCATGCTCGAGGTTTCGATCTCGTTGAAGAGATAAAAAGGGCTAAAGAACTTGAAGTCGATGATGAAACCTTGGTTTCAGATGATGAATCCTTGGCTTCTGATGATGATGATGATGATGATAATGATGATGATGGGAGTAAGAGTGGGTCGGAGAACGGGGGGAGCCCGGTGGAGAAGAGACCGCTCCCAGAGATAACCAAGAATCTTAGCCCTTAGTTTCTTCGTTGCAATCAATCATGTAAACAATCTTGTGTATATATATATAAATATCTTTTTATTTTACCGGCTTGCTTCTATTTTTTTTCCTGCCTTATGAACATTTCATTCATGCCTTATGAATATTTTCATAAGGATTTAGGCCATTTGATCGAATTTGGACTTCGTAGCCTTTATAACCGAGTGAGCGCTTACTCAAACTTGAAATAAGGTAGCTCACAGGCTTAGTAGTCGAGTCGAGTGATTTCTCAAACTTGAGGTGGTCTAGCCCTTAGGCTTATTAGTTGAGTCAGTTATTCGAACTCGAAGTAATATAGCCCGTAGGTGTAATAGTCGAGTGACTGTTTTGAACTCGAAGTAATATAGCCCGTAGGCATAATGGTCGAGTGAGTGCTTGCTCGAACTCGTAATAAGAGTAGCCCGTAGGCTTATTAGTCGAGTGAATGTTTCGAACTCGAAGTAATATAGCCCGTAGGTATAATGGTCAAGTGAGTGTTTGCTCGAACTCGAAATAAAAGTAGCCCGTAGGCTTAGTAGTCGAGTGAATGTTTCAAACTCGAAGTAATGTAGCATGTAGGCATAATGGTCGAGTGAGTGCTTTCTCGAACTCAGAATAAGAGTAGCCCGTAGGCTTATTAGTCGAGTGAATGCTTCGAACTCGAAGTAATATAGCCCGTAGGCGTAATGGTCGAGTGAGTGTTTCGAACTCGAAGTAATATAGCTCATAGGCGTAATGGTCGAGTGCGTGCTTGCTCGAACTCAGAATAAGAGTATTCTGTAGGCTTATTAGTTGAGTGAGTGTTTCGAACTCGAAGTAATATAGCCCGTAGGCATAATGGTCGAGTGAATTCTTACTCGAACTCGAAATAAAAGTAGCCCATAGGCTTAGTAGTCGAGTGAATGTTTCAAACTCGAAGTAGTGTAGCATGTAGGCGTAATGGTCGAGTGAGTGCTTGCTCGAACTCGAAATAAGAGTATTTCATAGGATTATTAGTCAAATGAATGTTTCGAACTCGGAGTAATATAGCCCCGTAGGCGTAATGGTCGAATGAGTGTTTGCTCGAACTCGAAATAAAAGTAGCCCGTAGGCTTAGTAGCCGAGTGAATGTTTCGAACTCGAAGTAATGTATCCCATAGGAGTAATGGTCGAGTGAGTGCTTGCTCAAACTCGGAGATTTATCTCAATCCTGTTTGCATAATAGATCTCGAAATAGAGGAATATTTCTTGGATATAAGATATTGGTAAAGAAGAAAACTTTCTTTGCAAGTCATTATACATGTGTTCCTGTTTTGCGTCAGGGCTTAGGCCAACTATATGAGCATGGTTCGTTTTGACCATTTGGCTCTTACAACCTTTCCTATTGGAACCCTGTTGTTACGAAATAACTTTCTTGCATCAGAACTTGATATATATTTGAGGGCTAATGCCCCCCCCCCCCCCCCCAGTATTTGAGGTCGATTGTAAAGAGGCCTTGGATACTGTCGAATTGTTTCTAAGTTTAGCACGATCAATGGTTGCCTCATTAAAAACCTTGCCGAAAAACCCATTTGGGATAAAACCGGTCTATGGGAAAAGGAGTGCAACGCGTTCTTTCAGACCTAAGGCTTCGTATTGAAGGATCCATCCTAGCTCCTGATCGGATTCCTGCAGGGGTTAGTTTCGAAATATAAACGAATATGGGAGGGTCGTACCTTAGCAGTAGTATCGTTTTAGGTGCGACATGTTCCAATTGCTTGATAGCTATTTGCCGTTTATAATAACGAGCTTGTAAGATCCTTTTCTGACATTTTCGAGCACCTGATACGGTCCTTCCTAGTTCGGTCCTAGTTTTCCTTCGTTTGGATTTCGCGTACTGAGGGTGACTTTCCTTAGCACTAAGTCCCCGAGTTTAAAATGGCAAAGCTTGGTTCTTCGATTATAGTATCTTTCGATTCGCTGATTTTGGGCGTCCAATTGGATGAGAGCAGCTTCTCGTTTTTCATAGACTTGTTATTTAACTCTTCTGTTGTATATCGAAACATGGAACTAGGTTTCCCGATTTCGACTGGAATCAAGGATTCGGAGCCGTATACTAAGGAGAATGAGGTTGCCCCCGTACTAGATTTTGATGTTGTTCGATATGCCCAAAGAACTTCGGGTAGGATTTCTCTCCATTTTCCCTTAGCGTCGTTCAGCCTCTTCTTTGGGTTTTGAATGATAGTTTTGTTTGTTGATTCGGCCTGTCCGTTCCTACTGGCGTGATACGGTGTTGATAATATTCTTTTTATTTTGTGGTCTTCGAAGAATTTCGTCACCTTGCTGCCGACAAACTGTTTCCCATTGTCACACACTATTTCGGTGGGTATCCCGAATCGACATACGATATGATCCCAGATAAAGTCTATAACCTCTTTCTCTCCTACTTTCACGAATGCCTGTGCTTCAACCCATTTAGAGAAATAGTCAGTCATAAATAAAATGACCTTAGCTTTACCTGGGGCCGACGATATCTATTCCCCATTTCATGAATGGCCGTGTGGATAGGACTGAGTGAAGTTGCTCTCCTAGCTGATGGATCATTGGTGCAAACCTTTGACATTTGCCACATTTTCGAACAAACTCCTTTGCATCTTTGTCCATGTCGATCCAATAATATCCTGCCTTGATTATTTTTCAGACTAATGAATCGGCACCGGAGTAATTTCCACAAGTGCCCTCGTGTATCTCACGTAGGACGTAGTCGGTGTCTCCTGGACCTAAGCATACTGCCAATGGTCCATCGAATGTCCTTCGGTATAATGTTCTATCTGCAGTTAAGGTAATTCGAGCGGCTTTGGTTTGTAGGGCCCTCAAATATTTAGGGTTCGATGGGAGCTTTCCAGTTTTTAAGTATTCAATATACTTGTTCCTCCAATCCCAAGTTATGCTTGTAGAGTTTATCTCGGCATGACCTTCTTCGATCATGGATCTCGAGAGTTGAACGACAGTCCCCGAGCTTATATCGTCTTCCTCGACCGATTCTCCCAAACTTGCAAGTGCATCGGCCTCACTATTTTTCTCTCGTGGAACATGCCATAAAGTCCATTATTTGAAATGGGGCAAAGTGACCTGCAGTTTGTCCAAATACCTTTGCATTCTATCTTCTCGAACTTCGAAGGTTTTGTTCACTTGATTTACCACCAGCAAAGAGTCACACTTGGCTTCAATGATTCTGCTCCCAAGCTTGTAGCTAGCTCGAGACCTGCGATCATGGCCTCATACTCGGCCTCGTTGTTAGTCAACCTAGTAGTTTTGATAGATTGCCTAATAGTTTTACCCATGGGTGGCCTTAAAACGATGCCTAGCCCAAACCCCTTCACGTTCGAAGCTCCGTCCGTAAAAATTGTCCATACCCCTGATGACGTAACCGATTTCAATAAGAGTTCTTTTTCAACTTCGAGTACGAGGTTCGGCATGAAATCAACCATGAAGTCCGCTAAAATTTGAGACTTGATGGTCGTACGAGGTTGATATTCGATATCGTATCCACTGAGTTCGACAACCCATTTGGCCAATCGGCCTGATAGTTCGGGCTTGTGCAAAATATTACAGAGTGGGTAGGTGGTTAATACGCATATGGGGTGACATTGAAAGTAAGGTATTAACTTTTTAAAGGTGCTTATCAGTGCAAGTGCCAATTTTTCTAGGTGCGGATATCTAGTTTCTGCTTCTCCTAAGGTTCGACTTACATAATAATCGGGAAATTGTGTACCTTGCTCTTCTCGAACTAGGACACCGCTTACCGTGATTTCCGATACTACCAAGTACAAGCAAAGTGTTTCATCTATTTTTGGAGTATGAAGCAGTGGTAGGCTCGATAGATATCGTTTTAATTCCTGTAATGCTTGTTGGCATTACGGGGTCCAAGTGAAATCGTTCTTCTTTTTTAGTAGAGAGAAATATTTGTGACTTCGATTTGATGACCTTGAAATGAATCGGCCTAATGCTGCAATCCGTCCCGTTAGCCTCTGTACGGCTTTAATGCTGTCCACAATGGCGATGTCTTCGATGGCCTTGATTTTATCGGGGTTAATCTCGATCCCCCGATTTGACACCATGAAGCCGGGGAACTTGCCCGAACCGACCCCAAAAGCACATTTCTCGGGGTTGAGCTTCATGTTGTATTTCCTTAAAATCTCAAATGTTTCCTGCAAATGGGTCAAATGGTCCTCTGCGCGCAGGGACTTAACTAGCATGTCATCAATATAAATTTCCATTAATTTACCTATTTGTTCCTCGAACATTTTATTTACTAGGCGTTGGTAAGTAGCTCCTGCATTTTTTAGCCCGAAGGGCATCACATTATAACAATATGTTCCATACTTGGTGACAAATGAAGTCTTTTCCTGGTCTTTCGGGTTCATTTGGATTTGATTATACCCGGAATAGGCATCGAGAAAAGTAAGGATCTCGTGGCCGGCCGTGGCATCGATCATGCGATCGATGTTGGGCAGCGGAAAGGAATATTTGGGGCATGCTTTGTTCAAATGCTTATAATCTACACACATTCTAAGTTTGTTCCCGTTTTTAAGCACTACAACTATGTTGGCTAACCATTCAGGATATTTCACCTCCGGAATGGATCCTATTTTGAGAATTTTGGTTACCTCGTCCTTTATGAATGTGTGCTTTACCTCGGACTGGGTCTTCTCTTTTGCTTTACCAGTCTGAACCTAGGGTTCAAGCTTAGCCGATGCATTGTTATATCCGGTGGGATCCCTGTGATATCTAAATGGGACCAAGTAAAACAATTTGTGTTATTGATAAGAAATTGAATAAACTTTTTCCTGAGTTCGGGGGTTAACCTCGTTCCCAGGTATACCTTTCGTTCGGGCCAATGCTCGATTAGTATGACTTTCTCCAGTTCCTCAATCGTTGATTAGGTAGGGTCGGAATCATCAGGAACCACGAAGGATCGATAGATCCTTTGATCATTATCTTCATAGATCTTCTGATTTTCTGGTTGCGTTAAAGCCGATGTCTGTGACTGCTATTTGGCATCTCGTTCCCTCTTTGAGCCTGAACACTTTGTCGATGATGGTGAGGATATCAGAATTGTTACTTCGATGACAAACATTTCCCTTGTGGCCGGTTATTCCCCGTGTACCGTTTTGATTCCCTCCGATGTTGAGAATTTAAGAACCTAATGGAAGGTCGAAGGCACAGCTTTCATTTTGTGGATCCACGGCCTTCCAAAAAGGGTGTTGTATCTCATATCACCTTTTATTCCGTGGAACTTCATTTCCTGGATAGTCCCGGCCACGTTTATTGGCAGAATTATTTCGCCTTTGGTAGTTTCACATGCTATATTGAATCCGTTTAGAACCAATGTTGCGGGTACGATCTGGCCCTGTAGACCGAGCTGTTCTACAACCTTCGATCTAATAATGTTGGCCGAGCTACCTGGATCAATTAACACACGCTTAACTTTAATTTTTTTCATGAGTACGGATATTACTAGTGCATCGTTGTGAGGTTTCATGATCCCTTCTGCATCTTCATTATTAAAGGCCAAGGTTCCTATGGGTGCGTAATCCCAAGTTCGAGATTGTTTTTCTCTCATAACCGATGTCTCGGTGTGTTTAAGTACCGGCCCTTGAGGAGTATCGACGCCACTGATGATCACGTGGATGACTTGCTATGGTTTTTCCTGTTCATGTTGTTTACCGAAATCCCTGTTTTTGAAATGGTTTTTTGCTCTGTTACTTAGAAATTCTCGAAGGTGCCCTTTATTAAGTAACCGTGCTACCTCCTCTCTTAGTTCCCTGCAGTCTTCCTTTCTATGCCCATAGGTGCCATGATATTTGTCACGCCCCGAACCTAGGAGCGAAACCAGCACCCGGTGCCTCACCTAACCTAGCATACCAAATTGCGACAAAGGGACTCTGAACATATAATGTCATACTTTGGCCATGGGGCTACCTTGCAAGACAATTTGCGAAGCAAAATATAAAACTGAATGGAAACTAGCGCTAACTAAACATCAATATAAAGCTAGGCCGACAAGGCCGTCATAGCTACTACAGTTGACAAACCACCAAATTATACATACCAGGCCTACAAACCCAACATACTGCACTAACCAACAGGATATGTCTACAAGTCTCTACTGATAGATGTACTATGATCGGAACAGGGCCCCGACCTACCCATAACATATATATAGATATACATAAGATGTACACAAAACTCTAGACCTGGCAACTCCGAAAGGCATGGAGCTTACCGATCAGGCTGAACTCGGGAAACACCTACTGAGGAGGTCTACCCGTCTGTCTGTCTGAACCTGCACGCATGAAATGAAGCGCCCCCAAAAAAGGGATGTCAGTACGAAATAATGTACCGAGTATGTAAGGTAATAAAATAACTGAAAGCTGAACTGATAATATGATAACTGGAATTAATTGGGAGTCAAAGATGATCTGGAGATATACTTACCTACTGATACTGACTCAACTCTCTCAATATAGTAAGTAAAATAAATGTTCGGCCCTATAGGGCTCAGAACGTGTAACTGCTCTGCCGTAGTATGCTCGCTCATAGGCGCTCGGCCATACTAGGATCTGTATCTTGGCCATTTTGGGCTCGCTCATAGGCGCTCGGCCACAGTAGGCTTCGTATATAACTTACCATCTGATCAGAGGTCGCCCAATAGGTGCCTGCCCACCGATTATAGCTCGATGGTGGTCCAAATACTATAATACTGTATATATGTATATATATATATATACACCCTCTGCTCTCTTGACTGAATAAAGACAAAACTAAACTGAATATGAAGTCTCGATAAGGAATAATATTGTAACATATGAGACTAGAATAATGTGAATAAATTCATGAACTTCTCTTTATGTCTCATTATTAACACATGTAGCTACGAGATCATGCCAAAATGAAGGAAGGGCTTAGACTTAACATACCTTATCACAATCTTTCCAATCACCAAGTTGAACTCACCTCTTCGCACCTTAATCTACAAGAATGATAATAATACTATCGTTAAGTTACGAAAGATACAACTATCGCACAACGAACGACAAGCTTATTTTGTATTAAAACGGGCAGCATCTCCCCTATAATGCTTACTTCCTCCAAATTCAAGATAACACCAACAATACAATAACAGAACAATAACAACATATATACATCATTTTCCAGCCCTATATACGCCATCAAATACTACAAAATAGCCCAACACACCCCAATCTCTTCATACACAAAACGACCACCGTAGTAGTGTCAAACGACCCGGAAATGTTATGATGAACGACCAGCCCAACATCCTGCATTTATGTGGTGTTTCTCCACACCCTTCCTCCTCCAAAACTCCACAAAACAGTAGTAAATCACGCAGCCCAACAGCAACACCAAACAGTCCACAAAACAATCCATAAAACAGTCCGCTACAAGTGAATAACTCGAACTCACGGCTTCCGATCACCGTCCCGTGAGTTCTTACAAGTATAGAATGACTTACCATGAATTTATAGCAGAAAAAATGGATGAAAGAGAGCAGTAAACTCACCTTATTTTTTGGATAACTCAGCTCCTATCTTGGTTCTTCAAACTCTAGGTTTTACCTCCAATTAGAACTTGAAAAGGAGAGAAAATCAATTAGGGTTTATGGGAAATATTTGGGAGGATTTTTGCAGAGATTATATCTGGTTATTATGCTCTATTTTAAGTCTAATATATGAAGAAAATAAGCCTTTAAAAGGCCTCTTTGGACGACCCGAAATGGCCCATTTTTGGGCTCTCATTTAAGCAAGTAGGTGACACACCTACTTGTCACCTAGCAGCTTGCGCAGTATCGCAACAATGCCCATATCTCTCTACTCCGATGTCGTATTGACAAACGGTTTAATGAGTTGGAAAATAGACTCATAGATATTTAATTTGATGGGTGGAACACCCCATAACTCTAAGTATATTGGGAGAAAATTTCAGTTACATTTGACCCAAAGTTTCTGTAAAACTTATGAATGTAACTTGTGATGACTTTCATCGACTTTTGTTCCATAACTCGCTTGACTTCAAAACATAACACACGGATGTCATACGACTAATATAAATCATAACATAATCTCCTTATCATGTTAAGCACCCTAGTCTCACCCCAAAGGTACATGTTATAACATTCCCAACTTATCGACTTTCGACGAAACATTATTTTCTTCAATTGCTTTAGCTTCTGAACCGTCCAACCCTCTTTGTACTTGTTGTTCATGATCTTCAATATTTGTAACCTCAGAGGTAACATGATTATCTTACTTTACTCATTTTTGGTCCTACATTAGTTTGCTTACGACGCATTTTTACGTACAAAAATATAGGGTGTAACATCATTCCCCCCTTGGGAACATTCGTCCTCGAATGTTTACTCTTAGAGACTTTGGAAAATTTTGCCAGAGTATCCTTCGTACACTAGGTTAAAACCAACCTGCACGCAGCCAGAAAACATACTATGCATGCCACACATAGCCAATGTTTATAAATAGCAACACTTTGCCTCACCGACCGTAAATCATAAATACTAAAAGTGAAAAATAAAAGCTTACCTGATGACCTGCTAGCCTGAATAGAGCTGTGGTGTAGCCTCCCATGTCGAGCCATATCTTCAGTTTGAAATAGGTAGGGGTATTTAGACTTCATTTCTTCATCCGATTCCCACGTCATCTCTTCTACATTCTTGCTCCTCCATAAAACCTTCGCGGAAGCTACCTCCTTATTTCGTAGCTTGCAGATTTGTCGGTCTAGGATGGCAACTGGAATTTCCTCGTATGACAAGTCCTCTGTAATCTGTACATCATCCATGGGCACCACTCGGGTAGGATCGCCAATGCACTTCCGTAGCACAGATACGTGAAAAAACGGATGGACAGACTCCAATTCTGAGGGCAACTCTAACTCATAAGCTACTTGGCCCACTCTCTGAATGATCCTATAACGCCCAATATACCGTGGGCTAAGCTTGCCTTTCTTGCCAAACCTCATCACGCCCTTCATAGGTGATACCTTTAAGAATACCCAGTCATTAATCCTGAACTCTAAGTCTCGTCGCCGCACATCAGAATATGACTTCTGACGACTCTGAGCTGTCAACAGTCGCTCCCGGATAAGCTTTACTTTCTCTATGGCCTGTTGAACCAGGTCTGGCCCATATAACCCAGATTCTCCAACATCAAACCACCCTATAGGAGAACTGCACTTACGCCCATACAAAGCCTCATACGGAGCCATCTAGATACTGGAGTGGTAACTGTTATTATATGCAAACTCAATAAGAGGTAGATGTTCATCCCAACTTCTTTTAAAATCCAACACACATACTCGTAACATATCCTCGAGCGTCTGAATTGTGCGCTCGGCTTGTCCATCAGTCTGTGGATGAAAAGCTGTGCTGAGATTCACCTGAGTCCCTAGACCTCTCTGAAATGACCTCCAAAAATGTGCTGTAAACTGAGCCCCACGGTCAGATATAATAGAAACTGGTACTCCGTGTAGCCGCACTATCTCCTTAATATATAACTTTGCATAATCTTCTACTGTATATGTAGATCTGACCGGTAGGAAGTGAACTGATTTCGTGAGCCTATCGACTATCACCCATATGGAATCGAACTTACGATTAGAACGAGGTAAACTCGTGATAAAGTCCATGTTTATCGCCTCCCATTTCCATGTCGGGATCTCTATAGTCTGCATTAGCCCTCCGGGCTTCTGGTGCTCTACCTTCACTTGCTGGCAACTAGTACATTGGGCGACAAACTCAGCAATGTTCTTCTTCATATCGTTCCACCAGTACACATCCTTAATGTCATGATACATCTTCGTCGACCCAGGATGGATGGAATACCATGAATAATGTGCCTCTGACATAATCCTGTCTCGTAGCCCTGCTACATCTGGAACACACAAACGACCCCTATATCTGAGAACCCCATCTCCCTTTAGCTCTAACAGTGGCTTCTTCTGCTGCGGAACTCGCTCTCTCAGCTCGACCAACTCTGGGTCCTCGTACTGCCTTTCCTTGACTTCCGCTATGAGGGATGATTTTGTAGTGTTTTGGAGTACAACTCCACCATCCTCAGAATCTACTAACCGAACCCCCAACGAAGACAATTGATGAATCTCTCTAGCTAATTGTCTTTTCTTGGGCTCTACATGTGCTAAGCTACCCATAGATCGGCGACTTAAGGCATCTGCTACAACATTAGCTTTCCCTGGATGGTAGAGAATGTTAACATCGTAATCTTTCAATAACTCAAGCCATCGCCTCTGTCGCAAATTCAACTCTTTCTGCTTGAAGATATATTGTAGGCTTTTATGATCTGTAAATACATCAACATGAACACCATATAAATAATGCTGTCATATCTTAAGTGCATGGACAACCGCAGCTAACTCGAGGTCGTGGGTCGGATAATTCCTCTCGTGCTTCCTCAACTGCCTTGAAGCATACGCAATTACATTCCCATGTTGCATCAGGAAACATCCTAACCCGACACCTGATGCATCACAATACACAGCATAACCCTCTAGACCCTATGGAAGTGTTAGAACTGGCGCTGAGGTCAACCTATTCTTAAGTTCTTGGAAACTCCACTCGCAAGCCTCCATCCATTGAAACTTAGTTTCTTTCTGCGTCAACTCCGTCAATGGTGCCGAAAGGGAGGGAGAACCCTCTACAAACCTCCGATAGTATCCTGCTAAGCCTAGAAAGCTACGACCCTCTGTCGGAGTGGTAGGTCTAGGCCAAGATTTCACGGCCTCAATCTTCTGAGTGTCTACAAGAAACCCATCATAGAAAAAGGAGTAGAAACATAAAGGAGTGTTAGAAAATCATTGTCATTGTTCATAAGAGTGTCATGCATAGGAGGAAGAAGAATTTTATATAGATTTTACTCCATCGGCAAATTAATGTCTAGGTTTGTGTACTGGTAAAATCGGGGGCAATATTTGCCCTGATCTCTAGATGAGAGATCGAAAAGGAGGCACATATATGAGAGATTGTAATCAAGGTCAGAGACCTTTTGTATCGAGACCCAGGGAGAGAGAACGATATATCCGACATCGGACATGATAAAATGATGCGCCCCGGACCGAGTATAAGTTCTAGACTTTGGGATACACGATGAACAGTTATATATGGGGGATAGAGGGATGTAATACTCACCCTCAACTGTATATCACGGCAAAGATCTTGCTCGATGTCGATTATTGATCAACAATTACAGGGAAAGGAAGATTTTAACCTTTTTAGACTTATACTAGGAATGTAACTCTCCTACTATATAAA
This sequence comes from Nicotiana tomentosiformis, assembly GCF_000390325.3. Classification (NCBI taxonomy): domain Eukaryota; kingdom Viridiplantae; phylum Streptophyta; class Magnoliopsida; order Solanales; family Solanaceae; genus Nicotiana; species Nicotiana tomentosiformis. The sequence goes on along the minus strand of NC_090819.1, from coordinate 198,722 downwards.
GGGGAAGTTTTTCTTTTGTCTGCCATATTGTAACATGCAATTCAATGCAATAGATGTTAATATTGTTCTCTAAGTTATTGTTAGAAACTTTACTCACTTGTTATGTTCTTATTCACGATTGGGTTTGAATCGAGGGCACCAACGAGGACGAGCTCATTGTTCAATTTCATATCAGTTCTTGTCTTAACGTTGCTAGTGGTTTGAGCATTTGTTTCATCGTAAATTCATTTATCTATTATTCTTAATTATTCATACTAAATTATACCACGTATCCTTTAAACCGCATACAAATTCAATTATTACCCAAGTTTGGGGTAAACAGTTTGGTGCCCACCATGGGGCTAAGGATAATAGAGGTGATTTAATATGAATCCCCATAACACATGCTATTTTACACTTGTTATTTGAAATATTAATTTCAGTGAAATATTAATTTCAGGTATATCTAAAAATGTCAAACTCTCAGTTTGCTCACTTGAACGTTGACGCTGAGTCATGCCATCACAATGAAAATAATAACGTGGTACTCAATAATGATGTTCTTCCCACTGATCCAAATGGCATCCCGGACGCCGACCCTATCGATGCTAATTCGTAGGTGGCCATCAGCATCCATTTTCCAACTGACCCCGAAAACAGTGTTCGCGGAGGACCCCGACCAACAGCTTGAGAAGCGCCCAAATGTGAGGGTGATGGCGTGGCCCTAGGACCGATTTTCAAAATGTTATAGGCTCAACAAGAAGTGCTAGAACAGTTGCAAAATCAATGCCACGCCCTCAACAGGGTCGAACCAAAGAAATCCCGGGGAAGTATACAAACATAATCTTTCTTTAGACAAAAATTTAATCTTGTCTTTGAGATGAAAAATTCTTACTTTGGTTTCTTCATCAGATTCTCCAATAGCCATTAGTGCTCGTTCATCATCATCATCATCATGATCATCAGAGCTTTCATCTAAGCTTTCTCCCCAAGTAGCAACCACAACTATAACGACCCCAATTTCACTCTGTAGGATGTCGTGATGGTAGTCTCTAAGACTAGGTAAGCCTAGCATACATTCAGAATTTAACTGAAATGATAACAAAACTTTCAATTTAACCAATAGCTATCATAAAAAAAACTTCGCAACTCAACTGAACATAACTCCCAAAATTCGGTGATACCGAGTCACAAACTCTACATGAGTATTCTGAACATCCCAATACAACACTATATAATAAAAAGGAGAATGAAATAGATCTAGATAGAGGGTGACTCTAAGGCTTGCGGACGCCAACAAGTATACCTTGAAGTCTCCGATCCAAGCTCGACTCACTGGTGCCTAGGCTGGTATGGAGTACCTACATCTGCACAAAAAGATGTGTAGAAGCGTAGCATGAGTACACCACAACGGTACCCAGTAAGTATCAAGACTAACCTCGGTAGAGTAACGATGGGGTCGGGTCAAGATACCTACTAAAATAAATAAAGAAACTAAGCATTTAAAGTATAGTATGATAATGAAAATAAGGGAAGTGATACAAGGAAGAGATATAACAAGAAATGCTACACTGAGACCAAGGCAATTAAGACATCGCAGAAGAAACACATAATATGAATGCCAAGGAAATGATCTAACCAAAACACATGTGATGTAAACGAAAGGTATCAACAAGAATCACTACAGAGGTACGACCTCATAGTCTCCTTTCACAAATCAAGACACAATCTTTCCTTATATCACTACGGGAGCCTTAAATTTAGTTTTGAAAATCATTTTTTTGACATATCTACCCACGTTTCAGCCCACCTTATCACACCACGTGGATAGAAGTAGTTCCCCTACTAGCAACATGCGTATCACGCCCACCTTCTCTCATGACATGCGTATCAACTCCAATCCTTATACCGCCGCATATGTATCAATATTACAACATATCACAAATTGCACCTCAAGTGCCCAATATCTCTATTTTCCAAAGAAGTCAACAATGATAGTGTTTTGACAATAAATAGCCCATGGCTCAATAACAACAAGAATAAGAGTCTCAACAATAGCAACCGAAAGTGAATAACTCAATAAGAATGGTATTTCAACAAATTTACAACCTTGCCTCGAAGTGAATCACAACCTTTATACTTCAACTCCATAATTGAACAATGTGATATTACAAGAAATATGAACTTCAAGTAAAGGAACTCAACAGTTAAATAATAAATATAGAATTGAGAGGATAATACATCAACTAAGCATGTAAAGGCAGGTAGCAAGTAAAAGATGAGACAAGTATTAACAATGTCAAGTAAAGCATGTGAAGATAGACTAATAATGATGAATATAACATGTTATGGCAACTCAATTAAAGGTATGAAAAGAATCTACATAGCTAAAACCGGAAAATTACCACATTTAGACCGTGTAAACACTCGTTACCTTGCATACCTGGCTTCCACATACCACAATTAACACAAAACAACACCAATCCTAAGGGGTCATCTCCCCCCCCCAACCCACAAATTTAGGCAAGACACTTACCTCAAAACATGCTAACTCAATCCACTAATAAGCCTTTTCCGTGATTATCCAAATCTGAATGGCTTTAATCTAGACAAAACAACTTCATACCCTAAATACAAATCATATAAAGCTATTCCGAACAATAAAGTTGCAATGTTTAAAGAGAAACAAAAGTCAACTCAAAAGGTCAACGTAGGGGCTTGCGTCTCGGAACACGACCAAACTTACAAAATCCGAACACCCATTTGATAAGGAGTCCAACCATACTAAAATTACTCAACTCCGACCTCAAATCATCTTTCAAATGTTCAAAATATAGTCTATGAAGTTTCACAAAAATTGTCCAAATTTTCCAACTCAAATCACTAATTAAATGACAAAAATAACAATGGATTCTTGTATAATATCCAAATCCGAGTAAGAATCACTTACCCCAATGATTTTCTTGAAGCTCCCTCGAAATATCGCCACAAACCGAGCTCTCTAGGACAAAAGATGAAAAGTGAAATAAAACCCTCATTTTGGAAATGTAACACTACTACCCAGCTATCCTCTTTTGCGATCACGGAGAAATACTCGCGATCGCAGAGAACATATCTCCCCAGCCTATAAAACCTTCTTTGCGATCGCGTGAAGCGAGTCGCGAACATGACGACCAGCTTCGTCAACTTACGCGATCACATCCAAGGCCACATGAATGTGAAGAACACTGTGTGCCTCAGCTCCAGCCTCACTTTTCTTATATGAGAACGCGGTCCACCTCATGCGTTCGCGATTCACAATCTCCTCAAACATTGCAATCGCGGCCTATACTTCGCAAACATGAAGAGTAAACCTCCATCTACCACAAACAACTCTACGCGATCGCGGAACTTCCTCCGTGGATAAGATGAGGGAAACCAGACTCAGAAAAACCAGCAATTCCATATCAAGAACGTTTGGTCCAAACTCAGTCCGAAACACTCCCGTGGGCCCCGAGACCCTGTCCGAACATAGCAACATGTCCTAAAACAAGATACGAACTCGTTCGAAGCCTCAAATCACATCAAACAACACTACAACCATGAATCACACATCGTTTCAAGCCTAAGAAACTTATGAACTTCCACTTTTAAAGCTAATGTCGAAACATACCAAACCAACTTTGATTGACCTCAAATTTTACACACAAGTCATAATTGACATAACGGACCTACTCCAGCTTCCGCAACTGAAATACGTCCCTAATATCAATAAAGTCAACTCTCGGTCAAACTTCTCAACCTTCCAAACCTTCAACTTTCTAATTTTCGCCAATTCAAGCTGAAATGATCTACGAACCTCCAAATCAACATCCGAACATGATCCTAAGTCCAAAATCACCATACGAGCTATGCAAGAGTCAAAACTCCATTATGGAGTCGTCTACACAAAAATCAAACTCTGGTTAACTCTTTCAACTTAAGCTTTTAACTTTGGTACTAAGTGTCCCATTTCACTCTAGAACTCACCAAACCAAAATCAAATACTCTGGTAAGTTACATAATCACAATATAACATAGATGAGGTAATAAATAGGGGAACTGAGCTAAAATACTCAAAATAACCGACCGGGTCATTACATCAGCCTTGGTTAACCCTTTATTGTTGCCTTTATTATGATGAACTTGTTCCTTCATTCGACTATTTCCTTCTTCTATTCAATATCCCACAAGGGATAATTATTGATCATAAGATCAGTCTTCCCACACTTGTAGCAACTATCATTTGTTTGTTTCTCCAGAGTTGTTGCATTTTTGTACTTTCCACTTCTTGAGGAACCCTTTCCTCTCCTTAGGTACTTCTTGAAGTCTTTGGTGATCATTGTCATTTCATCATCTTCCAGGTCTGAACCTTTAGTGATTCTAAGAGCTAAACTCCCTTCCTTCTTAGGTACATCCATATTCATATGTAGTGAGATTTTCAATCAATTCAACCAAAGGTAGTGTAACAATATTCTTTGATTCCTGAATAGCAGTAATCTTGCTTTCCTAAGTAATTAGCAAGACCTTAGTAAGTATCTTCTCAACCTTCTCATCTTCATGGATAATCCTGCCAAGATATTTTAGTTTATTTGTCAATGTAGTGAAACTTGTGTACATCTCCTGAATGTTTTCTCCATCTTTAATAGCAATGTTTTCATACTGAAAGTACAATAGAGTTCCTCTTGATCTCTTCACCTAAGTTATTCCTTCATGGGATGTTTGTTATAACGACCCGACCGGTTGTTTTTCTTTCTACATCTTAGTTCCCCTAAATAAGATTATTCATATATATTTTTACTGTTTTATGACTTGCGGTGATGGTTAGTTCGGGTTTGGAAGGGTTCGGGTTGAAATCGAAACACTTAGTTCCTTAATATTGGCTTTAAAGGGGTAAGTTTGACTTTGTTCAACATTTCAAGTAAACTACCTCGGAATTAGGATTCGACGGTTCCAATAGGTTCGTATGATGATTTTGGACTTGGGCATGTGTTTGGATCGGGTTTTGGATGACCCAGGATCATTTCGGTGCCTAAAGTTGAAAGTTGGCTTATTGAAGGTTTAAAAGTTCTTTAAATTTGATTTGGAGTATGTTTTTGGTATTATCAAGGTCCGTTTGGGATTTTGAGCCCGGGAATAGCTCCATATGGTGACTGCGGCCCGCAAAAGCGGTGAGGGTTCTTCAGAAGCGGCATTGCTTCAAAGAGGGAAAGGCCGCAAGTGCGGAGGGGGCCGACCAGACCTAGGCCGAAGATGCGATATACAAGCCTTAGAAGCGGGATCGCAGATGCAGTTTCCTTTCTGCAGGTGCGGCCACTACTAGGCCTGGAGCATTCCACAGAAGCATACCTTAGCCCGCAAAAGCCAACTTTCAACTTTAGGCACCGAGTGAGGTTCATTTAATACTGGACTTAGGCCATTTTGGCTCATTTATATCACTTCTTGGACGATATTTGGAGCTCTTAGAGAGGGGTTTTCACCTAGTTATTGGAGGTAAGTAATTTCTATACAATATGAGTTTAATATATAAATTATGGGTATATGTTAACATGTAAAATTGTGGGAACATTGGGTTTAGATGAAAGACCCAGGTTTTGATAAAAATAGGATTTAACCACGGAAATGATTATGGAATTGGGTGAAAATTACATATTTAGTTTCGTGAGGTTATAAGTAACATTTAACTTCAAACGTTTTCGGAACCCGGGCACGTGGGCCCGAGGGTGAATCATAGGAATATTCCAATTTGGGTGTGGTAATTACTCTAATAGTTAAATTGTGAACATTTGAACATGTATTGATTAATATATATAACATTTGACTAGTTTCGGGTCTTTTGGCATCGAGTTGAGGATTAACGCATAACTGAGGATCAGGAGTGAGCTTGAGAACGAGGTATGTCTCTTGCCTAACCTTGTAAGAGAGAACTCATCCCCTTAAGTGTATTTGTTGTGAATTACTTGTGCAGGGAGCTACGTACGCACTAGGTGACGAGATTCCGTGCGTAGCTAAATTCCATGTGATGCCCGGGTAATCTTAGACACTTCACACATTGGTTTGGGTTGTGTATTGATGCAGGAGGGGCGAGTTATTACATATGCTTCACATAAGCTGAAGCCCCGCGAGAAGAATTACCCTGTACACGATTTGGAGTTGTCTGCGATTTTTTATGCTCTTAAGATCTGGAGGCATTAACCTTTTGGGGTGTCCTTTGAGGTTTGAACCAATCACTATAGCTTACAACATTTGTTCAAGTAGTGGGACCTCAATTTGAGGCAGCGCATGTGGCTTAGGTTACTAAAGGATTATGATATAACCATCCTTTATCATCCGGGCAAGACGAATATGGTCGCCGATGCATTGAGCAGAAAGACGGAGAGTATGGGTAGTTTGGCATTTATTTCAGCATAGGAGAGGCTATTAGCTTTCGACATTTAGTCCTTATCTAACAGACTTGTGAGGCTGGATATTTTAGAGCCCAATCAAGTTCTTGCATACTTCATGCCCAGTCTTCACTATTCAAGTGGAAACAAGGCTCGCTAGTACGACGATCCTCACTTGTTGGTTCTTAGAGAGATGATACTACAGTGTGGTGCCAAAGAGATTACTATCGGTGAGGATGGTGTTCTGTGACTCCTGGGTCGCCTATGTCTACCTAATGTTGATGGAATGAGGAAAAGATTCTAGATGAGGCACATAATTCTCGGTATTCTATTCATCTATGTTCTACGAAGATGTATCACGACCTAAGACAACCTTATTGGTGGTAGCGGATGAAGAAGGACATAGTTGAGTACATAGCGAGGTGCCTTAATTGCCATCAGGTTCAGTACGAGCACCAGAGGCCATGTGGCCAACTCCAGCAGATGGTTATACCTGAGTGGAAATGGGAGCGAGTTACTATGGATTTCGTAGTTAGGTTACCGCGGACCTTGAGGAAGTTTGATGCAGTTTGGGTCATTATCGACAGGTTGACCAAGTCAGCGCACTTTATTCCGATGGTGACCATGTATTCTTGAGAGATTGGCCCAGATTTACATTCAGGAGATTGTTCGGTTGCATGGTGTGCCTGTCTCCATTATATCAGATAGAAGCCCTCATTTTACTTTGCATTTCTGGAGGGCAGTACAGAGTGAGTTGGGGACCTGGGTAAAGCTCAACACAGACTTTCATCCGCAGACCGATAGGAAGCCGGAGCGGATGGTTCATATCTTGGAGGATATGCTCAGAGCATGTGTGATTTCCTTCAAAGGGCAGTGGGATCGATTCTTGCCTTTGGTCGAGTTTTCTTACAACAACACTTATTAGTACAACATCGAGATGGCTCCATTTGAGGCTTTATATGGTCGGCGATGTCGTTCGACCATCGGATGGTTTGAGACCATCAAGGCTATGTTACATGGTACTGATTTACTGAAGGATGTCTTGGAAAAGGTAAAGTTGATTCAGGAGCGACTTCGCACCACAAAGTTCGGACAGAAAAGTTTCGCAGATAAGAAGGCGCGTGATTTATCATTTGTGGTGGGCGAGATGGTTCTCTTGAAGGTCTCACCGATGAAAAGAATCATGAGGTTTGGAAAGAAGGGCAAGCTAAGCCCAAGATTTATAGGTCCATTTAAGGTGTTGAGACGAGTTGGGGAAGTTGCTTATGAGCTTGATTTTCTTCCTAGTCTATCGGGAGTTCATCTGGTTTTCCACATTTCTCGCATGTGTTAGACTTTAGCACGGTTCAGCAAGATGAGAGCCTAGGTTATAAGGATGAGCCAGTTGCAATTGTTGACAGGTTGGTTCGCTAGCTGAGGTCCAAGCAGATTTCTGAGGTAAAAGTTCTATGGAGGGGCCAACCAGTCGAGGAGGCGACTTGGGAGGCCAAGGAGGACACGCGGAGAAGATATCCACACTTATTTGGCACTCTAGGTATGATCCTAGACCCATTCAAGAACGAACGTTTGTTTAAGAGGTAGAGAATTTAACGACCCGACCGGTCGTTTTGCTTTCTAGATCCCTGTTTTCCTAAACAAGACTCCCTGTATGTGCTTTTACTGTTTTATGACTTGCGGGGATGGTTAGTTCGGGTTTGGAAGGGTTCGGGTGAAAATCAGAACACTTAGTTCCTTAATATTGGCTTTAAAGGGGTAAGTTTGATTTTGGTCAACATTTCTAGTAAACGACCTCGAAATCAGGATTTGACGGTTCCAATAGGTTTGTATGATGATTTTTGACTTAGGCGTGTGTTCGGATCGGGTTTTGCATAACCCGGGAGCGTTTCAGTGCCTACAGTTGAAAGTTGGCTTATTAAATTGGTTTGGAGTAGGTTTTGGTGTTATCAAGGTATGTTTTGGATTCCGAGCCCAGGAATAACTCCGTATGGTGATTTAAGACTTCCACGTAAAAATTGGTTCCATTCCGAGTAGTTTAGATTTGATTCGGCACGTTCGGAGAAAGTTGGAAGAACTTGAAGTTCATAAGTTGATTCAATTTCGTTTGGGGTGTGATTCTTAGTTTGGTGCTGTTTTCTGCATTTCGAGGGTTCAAGCAAGTCCGTATCATGATTACAAACTTGTTGGTATGTTTGGACGGGGCCTCGGGGGCCCCGGATGCTATTCAAACGATGCACAGAAGTAGTTTGGACTTAGAGGAATGGCTAAAATGGCAAAGCTTCTAGTACAATCGCACTTGCGAAGGGCTAGCCGCAGGTGCGAGCGTGCGGCCACAGAAGGGATTTTGGGCAAGTTGACTATGGCACGCAGAAGCGGCGAGGGTTCTACAGAAGCGGCCTCGCTTCTACGAGGGAAGGGCCGCAGGTGCGGAGGGGGCCGGCCAGGCCTAGGCCGTAGATACGAGAGACGATCCGCAGGTGCTGGGCCTGGAGCATTCCGCAGAAGCTGACATTAGCCCACAGAAGCAGCGCCGCAGATGCGGCTCATTGTCCGCAGAAGCGAAAATGCTGAAGGCAGTGAGGTTCATTTAATACGGGACTTAGGCCATTTTGGCTCATTTGTTTCACTTCTTGGGCGATGTTTGGAGCTCTTAGTGAGAGGTTTTCACCTAGTTATTGGAGGTAAGTATTTTCTATACAATAAGAGTTTAATATATAGATTATGGGTAGATTTTAACATGTAAAATTGTGGAAATTTTGGGTTTAGATGAAAGAACTAGGGTTTTATAAAAATGGGATTCAACCACGAAAATGGTTATGGAATTGGGTGAAAATTACATATTTGGTTTCATGAGGTTATGGGTAGCATTTATGTTAAAAAATAATCTGAATCCGGGCACGTGGGCCCGGGGTGAATTTTAGGAATATTCCAATTTGGGTTGGGTAATTATTCCAATTGTTAAATTGTGAACTTTTGAACATGTATTGATTAATTTATATAACATTTGACTAGTTTCAGGTCATTTGGCATCGAGTTGAGGATTTAAGAATAATTGAGGATCGGGAGTGAGATTGAGAACGAGGTATGTCTTTTACCTAACCTTGTAAGAGGGAACTCATCCCCTGATGTGTATTTGTTTTGAAATACTTATGTGGGGAGCTATGTACACACTAGGTGACGAGATTCCTTGCGTAGCTAAATTCCATGTGATGTTCGGGTAGTCTTAGATTTACCTAATGCTTTGTTTGCACTGTTAGGTCGATTATGCATATTAATTGTCTTAAATATAGCTGAGATTAAGAATTTTAAGATTTAACGTCTCCGGTTTGGATTTCTTATGTTTGGGAAAAATTGAAGGATTTTATAATAACCTAGATAAATCTATGTACACTCGAGTTGCAAGTATTTCAGCGAGCGAGGTAAATTCCTCTACTCTCATGGGAGCGGGTTGTTTGCCTCGGCAGGTTAGTAGATGCATCTATGGTTCGTGTCGTTCAACCCTCGCCAGTGCACACAATATACTTTTGGATCGGGTCGTACGACCACGTCATAAATCGTGCGTGATAATACTCGGAGATTAAATATACTTGATATTATGTCATGGCTTGAGTGAGTATAATAATTTAACGACATAAATTAACTTGGAATTTATTATTAGTGAAAGAATTATTATTCAATGTTTGTTACTGAGTGGTATTTATTATTTACATAATCCATGCTTATTTAGAATTTCTGTATTTTATTGTTAGACCATAGTAAGTGTCGATATCGACCCCTCGTGACTACTTCTTCGAGGTTAGACTAGATACTTGCTGGGTATATGTTGTTTATGTACTCATGCTATACTTCTGCACTAATCATGTAGGTCCCGAGGTAGGTGCATCTGGTAGTTATCCCTGCGCACACCCCTGATACTTCGAGACTTAGTGGTGAGTTGCTTTCCGACTCCATCCTGCAGCACCTGGAGTTTATCTTTTGCTTTTATTGTATGTCTACTCCGTTCAGACAATAGTTAGTGTTTTGTATATTCTAGTAGTAGCTCATACACTTGTGACACCATGTCTTGGATTTTTGCTAGTAGACACTCGATGATTTTGAGTATTTATTTCACCACACTTGGTCTTATAATTGTTTACATTTCATTTTACTAAATTTCTCACCTCTTACTTATTTGATAATTGAAAATCAACTATTTCCAAAAATGCTAAAAGAATAAATACATGGCTAGTTCACCATTCGATTGCTGGGTGGCATCACAACCTATAGGAAAAATGGGTTGTGATACTCGCAGTGTGTCCCAAATCTGCTAGGCAGTAGAACATCATTGGATTCTGCTGTAATCATCGGGACCAAGTCTACAAACAAGCCATTTCTTATATTTGGAATTCTTTTCACTTCTTCAAATCTTCAGCATTACAATCAGCTCTTGTCTTTTGCACATCTACTCTTTCAGAAATTTTCTTCAAAGTAACTAGTGGACCATCAATGACAATGTACCATAGCTCATAGTCCTCTCCCTGTATGTGATCTCATCCTTGACTTCCACCAAAAGTAGTACTGGCCATTAAAGAGTGGTAGCCTAGCAGTGGATTGCCCTCTCCAATATTCAGGTGGTGCACTCATCTTAATCTTCTCCTAAGGTGTTAGACTCTTCAAGGATAACCCGCTTTGATACCAATTGATGTTTTATACTTCAATACCACACAAAAGGGAAGGGGAGAGGGTGATTTGTGTGGTGTCCAATTTTTTGTTTGCACAAATTATAGAAGGACCTAGTTCTTCTACGAATTCCTTACACTATAGTTGCAAAATAATAAATGCCAAAAGTAAAGAATACAAGTATTTTTACGTGAAAAATAACTGGATTAAAATGTGAAAAAACTACGACCTACTTCCCACTAGGATTTTTTCCAACACTTTACTATATCACTGAGCCAAACAACAACATTTACAAACTTCTTGTAAACCTAAGGATTACCTCCAACCCTTTGTGAAAAGTAGCCTCAGGCTGCGACAACTTCAAGTTAACCCTAACTTGTACAATACAATTCAAAGTACCTAGTACAAAAGCTTCTAGAGAAAGAAGAAAGGTATCACTCAAAATCCCCACTATAATTGAACCAAAATGAAAGACAGGCACTTGAAACTAATTCTTCTATCTGGTTCATGTAGCTTCGGGTTCGCACACTTGAAACACACAAGAATTTCTTGCAAAATGCCTTGCTATGTTGCTCTCAATTCATGCTTCACTTCAATGTTTGTGTGTCACCTGTAAACGAGAACACAACTGATATATATATATATATATATATATATATATATATATATATATATATATAATGTTAGTAGAATAAGAAATAACTAAAGTTCTAATGTTTTACTCTTCCTTGGTGGAAGAGTTCTAGTTATCTTCAATTTCTAACTCTTCCTTTATCTAGGATAAAGTTCTCTTAATGTAAGGAGTCATGTTCCTTATCAATTATGCAACTTTTTCGTTCAAGAGATATAAAAAATAACCACGTATGCTTATCCGCTTCACGTGTTTGCCTTGTGTTTGAATCTGCCCGTAAACGTTGTACACTGTATATGGACTTGGTTCATGCATGTGTTCCTTTGTCAATCATCAAAATAAAACTTACTCAAGCAAACAAAATATGTTCATATAAATTGAAAAGAAGAACGTAATACCAATCCCTTTTAACTTTCGAAATTTAATTTGCAACTACATGATTGAGCTTATGGTATTATTTCTACCACATTGTATGTGAGATAAAAATTCTAAAGTTGTTACTCTTGGGATAAAATAATAAAATGACACATTTGCCATTTATTGATCACCAAACACATGTTTGAATTTATACCTTGTATATTCCACTTAGTCCTATAAACAAAACACTACCAATAAAAGTAGTTTTCTTAAATAATTTTATCGCTATTTAATTCATATATTGTTATCTATTTGCAAATCAAACGATCTCTTAGAGTCTTAAGATTGAGAAATAATATCAACTATCAGAGGTTTTTGTATACGGTCGAAATAGATTTCGACCTTCGTACGATTGATCGAGGTAGAAATATAATGGATAGAAGAAAGACTTCGTAATATCGAGATGGGTTCCGAAGATGGTACAAACAAGCTTCAGATTTCAGGTATAGGTCAAACACCGAGTTCGAAGTCATTATCGAGGTCGGGTCCGAATCGAACTATGATTAGATGATTTCGAGCTTAAGTGGAAGAGCCCAACCGGGACCGAGTCCGAATCATCACCTGATCCCGAGTCCATATCGAGTTCTAGAAGCAATACCGACCAGCATCGAGGCTGATTGAGCTCGAGCTCACAGACAAGAGCCGTTGCAAACACACAAAGGGAGAGAATCTAGGCAAAAATTAGGGAAAAGTTGATTTATCATGGGTTCTCCACTATGTATTTTTTTGTTATATCTAAAGTAGAATCCTCCACTATAAAGAGGATGACTACATTTCTGTAGAGGGCAATTATTTTTGCTTACATTGTAATTCAAGCACTATATTCTCCTAAATTCAAGGATTATTCTTTTAAGCTTCATTAATTGATTCATTGTGCTTAGTCCTAAAAATCATCTTTTTTCCAACCTTGTTTATTTTGCATTCTTTGCAATCCATATTTGATATTTCTATTTATCCCTACGATTTGTATCAAGCTATACCACATATTCTTAGAACTACGTACAAATTCAACTCTATCCATTTTTCGGGTAAACAGTTTGGCGCCCACCGTGGGGCTAAGGATAACAGTGGTTATTTGATACGAATCTGCAAAAACATGCCGTTTAGCGCTTGTTTCCGAAAGTATCTGGGATTTCAGATTAGCAACAACTAACTACCAATCAAATGGCTTCACCTATTGACAACGAAGTTTTGTCTTCAAGATGAGAACAACAACTTGACACCCATTACCGAGAGACCACTTGTCAACGCCGTTGGAGCTTGAATCGAAGTGCCGATAGATATCAATTCGCATGTGGCCATTGAGGCGAACCTGCATTCTAAATCTGAAAATAGCATTCATGGTGGCACTCGATCTGTAGCTCGAGATACCCATAACATCGAGGAAAACGGCATCATCTTGCGTATGATTTTAGAAATGTTGCAAGCTCAATAGGCAGAAATAGCCCAGTTGCAGAGCCAAACCCAACTACCGAGCAGGCCGGAACCCAGTCCACCTCGAGAAATTGCCCACAGAACGGAGCAAACCATAGTAAGGTCAAATAAGCAAGAATCAGGGACTACTCTCGAAATTGCTAAAATACTCGAGGAGCTTACAAAGCGAGTCGAAACCAACAATAAAAAAGTAGAAACATATAACTCCAGGGTCAATAAGATCCCGGGAGCTCCACCAATGATAAAAGGGTTGGATTCCAAAATATTCGTGCAAAAGCCTTTTCCCTCGAACGTAGCCCCAAAACCAATCCCCAAAAAATTCCGTATGCCCAAAATTCCCAAATATAACGGAACGACCGACCCCAACGAACATGTAACCTCTTACACGTGTGCCATCAAGGGCAATGATTTAGAAGATGATGAAATCGAATATGTGTTGTTAAAAATATACGGAGAGACGCTCTCGAAGGGAGCAATGATTTGGTATCACAACCTACCACCGAATTCCATCGACTCGTTTGCCATGTTAGCAGATCCTTTTGTAAAAGCACACACCGGCACCATAAAAGTCGCAACAAGGAAATCAGACCTTTTTAAGGTAAGACAAAAGGATAACGAGATGCAGAGGGAGTTCGTATCTCGTTTTCAAATGGATTGAATGGATCTACCACCAGTCACAGACGATTGGGCCATTCAGGCTTTCACTCAAGGTTTGAATGAATGAAGTTTGACGGCTGAAACATAACCTGATTGAATACCCAGCTATTACTTGGGCCGATGTGCACAATCGGTATCAATCTAAAATAAGGGTCGAAGATGACCAGTTGAGTTCGCGGTTCGGTTTTAAAGGGGATGCCGATCGAGAATCAAGGTCAAGAAAGGATTGATACCGGCCATACAATGGAGATTGTCGGAGTAACGAACTTCCACGTAATCTCGTACGAAGAAAAAAAAGAAATGCTCGAAGCCAATGATCTCGGGGACTGATGAACAAAATTGGGTTCGATAGGCATACCGGACCTAAGGAAGCACCACGACTGTCGGAGTATAACTTCAGCATCGATGCATCCGCCATCGTGTCGACTATCGGACGCATCAAGGACACTAAATGGCCTCGACCCATGCAAATCGATCCTGCCCAGAGGAACCCCAATCAAATGTGTGAATATTGTTACACCCTATATTTTCGTACGTAAAAATGCGTCTTAAACAAACTAATGTAGGACCAAAAATGAGTAAAGTAAGATAATCATGTTACCTCTGAGGTTACAAATATTGAAGATCATGAATAACAAGTACAAAGAGGGTTGGACGGTTCAGAAGCCAAAGCAATTGAAGAAAACAATGTTTCGTCGAAAGTCGACAAGTTGGGAATGTTATAACATGTACCTTTGGGGTGAGACTAGGGTGCTTAACATGATAAGGAGATTATGTTATGATTTATATTAGTCGTATGACATCCGTGTGTTATGTTTTGAAGTCAAGCGAGTTATGGAACAAAAGTCGATGAAAGTCATCACAAGTTACATTCATAAGTTTTACAGAAACTTTGGGTCAAATGTAACTGAAATTTTCTCCCAATATACTTAGATTTATGGGGTGTTCCACCCATCAAATTAAATATCTATGAGTCTATTTTCCAACTCATTAAACCGTTTGTCAATACCACATCGGAGTAGAGAGATATGGGCATTGTTGCGATACTGCGCAAGCTGCTAGGTGACAAGTAGGTGTGTCACCTACTTGCTTAAATGAGAGCCCAAAAATGGGCCATTTCGGGTCGTACAAAGAGGCCTTTTAAAGGCCTATTTTCTTCATATATTAGACTTAAAATAGAGCATAATAACCAGACATAATCTCTGCAAAAATCCTCCCAAATATTTCCCACAAACCCTAATTGATTTTCTCTCCCTTTCAAGTTCTAATTGGAGGTAAAACCTAGAGTTTGTAGAACCAAGATAGGATCTGAGTTATCCAACAAATAAGGTGAGTTTACTGCTCTCTTCCATCCATTTTTTCTGCTGTAAATTCATGGTAAGTCATTCTATACTTGTAAGACTCACGGGACGGTGATCGGAAGCCGTGAGTTCGAGTTATTCACTTGTAGCGGACTGTTTTATGGATTATTTTGTGGACTGTTAGGTGTTGCTATTGGGCTGCATGATTTACTATTGTTTTTTGGAGTTTTGGAGGAGGAAGGGTGTGGAGAAACACCACATAAATGCAGAATGTTGGGCTGGTCGTTCGTCATAACATTTTCGGGTCGTTTGACACTACTACGGTGGTCGTTTTGTGTATGAAGAGATTGGGGTGTGTTGGGTTGTTTTGTAGTATTTGATGGCGTATATAGGGCTGGAAAATGATGTATATATGTTGTTATTGTTCTGTTCTTATATTGTTGGTGTTATCTTGAATTTGGAGGAAGTAAGCATTATAGGGGAGATGCTGCCCGTTTTAATACAAAATAAGCTTGTCGTTCGTTGTGCGATAGTTGTACCTTTCGTAACTTAACGATAATATTATTATCATTCTTGTAGATTAAGGTGCGAAGAGGTGAGTTCAACTTGGTGATTGGAAAGATTGTGATAAGGTATGTTAAGGCTAAGCCCTTCCTTCATTTTGGCATGATCTCGTAGCTACATGTGTTAATAATGAGACATAAAGAGAAGTTTGTATTCATGAATTTATTCACATTATTCTAGTCTCATAAGTTACAATATTATTCCTTATCGAGACTTCATATTCAGTTTAGTTTTGTCTTTATTCAGTCAAGAGAGCAGAGGGTCTATATATATATATATATATATATATATATATATATATATATATATATATACAGTATTATAGTATTTGCACCACCATCGAGCTATAATCGGTGGGCAGGCCCCTATTGGGCGATCTCTGGTCAGATGGTAAGTTATATACCAAGCCTACTATGGCCGAGCGCCTATGAGCGAGCCCAGAATGGCCAAGATACAGAGCCTAGTATGGCCGAGCGCCTATGAGCGCGCATACTACGGCAGAGCAGTTACACGTTCTGAGCCCTATAGGGCCGAACATTTATTTTACTTACTATATTGAGAGAGTTGAGTCAGTATCAGCAGGTAAGTATATCTCCAGATCATCTTTGACTCCCAGTTAATTTCAGTTATCATATTATCAGTTCAGCTTTCAGTTATTTTATTGCCTTACATACTCGGTACATTATTTTGTACTGACATCCCTTTTTGGGGGGCGCTTCATTTCATGCGTGCAGGTTCAGACAGACAGACGGGTAGACCTCCTCAGTAGGTGTTTCCCGAGTTCAGCCTGATCGGTAAGTTCCACGCCTTTCGGAGTTGCCAGGTCTAGAGTTTTGTGTACATCTTATGTATATCTGTATATATGTTATAGGTAGGTCGGGGCCCTGTTCCGATCACAGTACATCTATCAGTAGAGGCTTGTAGACATATCCTGTTGGTTAGTGCAGTATGTTGGGTTTGTAGGCCTGGTATGTATAATTTGGTGGTTTGTCAGCTGTAGTAGCTATGACGGCCTTGTCGGCCTAGCTTTATATTGATGTTTAGTTAGCGCTAGTTTCCAATTCAGTTTTATATTTTGCTTTGCAAATTGTCTTGCAAGGTGGCCCCATGGCCAAAGTATGACATTATATGTTCAGAGTCCCTTAGTCACAATTTGGTACGCCGGGTTAGGTGAGGCACCGGGTGCTGGTCTGGCTCCTAGGTTCGGGGCGTGACAAACTTGGTATCAGAGTAGTTCTATCCTAGGGAGTCTACAAGTCGTATCTAGTAGGGTCTTGTTTATGGATGTGTTGTGCACCACATTATATAAGCAGGGAACTACAGGGCATTTAGGAGTTGGTTACTCTTCTTTGAAATCTAAATCGTGCTATAGAACTGAGTTATAGGAAATTTGAATTAAACTTATGTGTTGGTGTTTGCATGCACAGATGACGGTGACTAGGAAGACTAGGCTAGCCAGAGGAGAGATACAGCAGCAGGTGAGGGGACCAGCAGGGTACCCCCAGTAGATGGGGCCTAGTCTGAGGCCCAAGGCGAGACCCCTACTCATCCATTACCGGCTCCTCCACCAACTGCGGAGATTCCTAGGGATACCGCACATCTAGTTCCCCCTCCACTTCCATCAGATCAGGACTTGAGAAGTGCGGTGCATTTGTTGACACAGTTGGTAGCTACCCAGCAACAGGCTAGGGCATCAGCTAGTGCAGGAACTTTTGAGGGGTTTAGCAGTTCAAGGGTCCGAGAGTTTATTGCTTTGAGTCCCCCAGAGTTCACGGGGACAGATCAGAAGGAGGACCCATAGGATTTCATAGATCAACTTCACAGGATTTTTCATGTTATGCATGCCACGGAGAAAGAGGCAGTTGAGCTAGCAGCTTTTCGACTCCGAGATATAGCCATCCTTTGGTACGAGGGATGGGAGAGGTCCAGCGGACGTGATGCACCTCCAGCTATTTGGGAGAATTTTTCAGATGCCTTCCTTGACCAGTACTTACCGCGAGAGATCCGACAGGCTCGAGTCGATCAATTTCTAGCCCTCAAGTAGGGTAATATGAGTGTTCGAGAGTATAGTCTCCGTTTTGACTCATTGGCCAGATATGCACCATCCATAGTTGCTACTATGCGGGACGGGATTCACATGTTTATAGTAGGGTTAGCCCCAGAGTTAACCGAGGCATGTGCCACCGCTGCATTGCAGGATAGTATGGATATCTCCCGGATTCAGGCATTCGCCCAGAATATAGAAAGGGGTAGGCATCGACAGCAGGGTACAGAGAGGGCTGAGCAAGGGCAACGTAAGAGGATGAGATTTCCCAGGTCTCAGGAGCAATCTCAGGGTAGTTATAGGACCCAGTACTTCGGACGGCCACCTAGGCCTCCACCACCTTAGTTACAGGGTTACAGGTATGATCGCTATACTCAGTCAGGACCAGGTGAGAGCTCACGGGCTTCGGGTTTGCAGCGACAGCGAGGTTCTACGCAGACATGGTCATTTCCGCCACAGTGTGACATTTGTGGTAGAGGACACTTGGGCCAATGCCGAGCAGGTTCTGATGCTTGTTATACATGTGGGCGTCCGGGGCATATGATGCGAGATTGCCCAAATAGAGATTCTGGGGGAATCGCACAACCAGCGAGTTCAGCAACAGGATCATCTATGTCCGTGCATCCTTCAGGGCGCGAGTCTCAGTCTTCGGCTGGTAGAGGTCGAGGCAGAGGTAGAGGTTCCAGTTCAGGTGGTAATCAGAACCGTATCTATGCTTTAGTGGGTCAACAGGACCAGGAGTCTTCACCAGACGTTGTGACGGGTATATTGACCATTTGCTGTGGAGGGGGAACTGGATGTGCGGTTTCCCTAGGAATCTCCGTAGTTGGTGGAGGAGCCGGTAATGGCTGAGTAGGGGTCTCCCCTTGAGCCTCAGACTGGGCCCCATCTACTGGGGGTACCCTGTTGGTCCCCTCACCTACTACTGTATCTCTCCTCTGGCTAGCCGTAGTCTTCCTAGTCACCGTCATCTGTGCATGCAAACACCAACACATAAGTTTAATTCAAATTTCCTATAACTCAGTTCTATAGCACGATTTAGATTTCAAAGAAGTGTAACCAACTCCTAAATGCCCTGTAGTTCCTTGCTTATATAATGTGGTGCACAACACATCTATAAACAAGACCCTACTAGACACGGCTTGTAGACTCCCTAGGACAGAACTGCTCTGATACCAAGTTTGTCACGCCCCGAACCTAGGAGCGAGACAAGCACCCCGTGCCTCACCTAACCTGGCGTACCAAATTGCGACTAAGGGACTCTGAACACATAATGTCATACTTTGGCCATGGGGCCACCTTGCAAGACAATTTGCGAAGCAAAATATAAAACTGAATGGAAACTAGCACTAACTAAATATCAATATAAAGCTAGGCCGACAAGGCCGTCATAGCTACTACAGCTGACAAACCACCAATTTATACAAACCCAACATACTGCACTAACCAACAGGATATGCCTACAAGCCTCTACTGATAGATGTACTGTGATCGGAACAGGGCCCCGACCTACCCATAACATATATACAGATATACATAAGATGTACACAAAACTCTAGTCCTGGCAACTCCGAAAGACGTGGAGCTTACCGATCAGGCGGAACTCGGAAAACACCTACTGAGGAGGTCTACCCGTCTGTCTGTCTGAACCTGCACGCATGAAATGCAGCGCCCCCAAAAAAGGGACGTCAGTACGAAATAATGTACCGAGTATGTAAGGCAATAAAATAACTGAAATCTGAAACTGAACTGATAATATGATAACTGAAATTAATTGGGAGTCAAAGATGATCTGGAGATATACTTACCTGCTGATACTGACTCAACTCCTTCAATATAGTAAGTAAAATAATTGTACGGCCTTATAAGGCTCGGTATATATAACTGCTCTGCCATAGTAGGCTCGCTTATAGGCGCTCGGCCATACTAGGCTATGTATCTCGACCATGCTGGGCTCGCTCATAGGCGCTCGGCCACAGTAGGCTCGGTATATAACTTTCCATCTGATCAGAGGTTGCCCAATAGGGGCCTGCCCATCGATTATAGCTCGATGGTAATGAAAATACTGTAATACTGTATATATAGGCTTACTGCTCTCTTGACTGAAAGAAGACAATACTAAAATTGAATATAGAGTCTCGATAAGGAATAATATTGTAACTTATGAGACTAGAATAGTGTGAATAAATTCATGAATATGAACTTCTCTTTTTGTCTCATTACTAACACATGTAGCTACGAGATCATGCCAAAATGAAGGAAGGCTTAACCTTAACATACCTTATCACAATCTTTTCAATCACCAAGTTGAACTCACCTCTTCGCACCTTAATCTACAAGAATGATAATAATACTATCGTTAAGTTACGAAAGGTACAACTATCGCACAACGAACGACAAACCTATTTTGTATTAAAACGGGCAGCATCTCCCCTATAATATGCCCTTCCTCCAACTTCAAGATAACACCAACAATACAAGGACAGAACAATAACAACATATATACATCATTTTCCAGCCCTATATACACCATCAAATACTACAAAATAGCCCAACACACCCCAATCTCTTCGTACACAAAACGACCACCGTAGTAGTGTCAAACGACCCAAAAATGTTATGACGAACGACCAGCCAACCACCCTACATTTATATGGTGTTTATAAACCCCCTTCCTCCTCCAAAACTCCACAAAATAGTAATAAAACACGCAGCCCAACAGCAACACAAAACAGTCCACAAAACAGTCCGCTACAAGTGAATAACTCGAACTCACGGCTTCCGATCACCATCCCGTGAGTTCTTACAAGTATAGAACGACTTACCATGAATTTACAGAAGAAAAAATGGATGAAAGAGAGCAGTAAACTCACCTTATTTGTTGGATAACTCAGCTCCTATCTTGGTTCTTCAAACTCTAAGTTTTACCTCCAATTGGAACTTGAAAGGGAGAGAAAATCAATTAGGGTTTGTGGGAAATTTTTGGGAGGATTCTTTGCAGAGCTTATGTCTGGTTATTATGCTCTATTTTAAGTCTAATATATGAAGAAAATAGGCCCTTAAAAGGCCTCTTTGGACGACCCGAAATGGCCCATTTTTGGGCTTTCATTTAAGCAAGTAGGTGACACACCTACTTGTCACCTAGCAGCTTGCGCAGTATCGCAAAAATGCACATATCTCTCTACTCCGATGTCGTATTGACAAATGGTTTAATGCGTTGGAAAATAGACTCATAGATCTTTAATTTGATGGGTGGAACACACCATAACTCTAAGTATATTGGGAGAAAATTGCAGTTACATTTGACCCAAAGTTTCAGTAAAACTTATTAATGTAACTTGTGATGACTTTCATCGACTTTTGTTCCACAACTCGCTTGACTTAAAAATATAACACACGGATGTAATACGACTAATATAAATCATAACATAATCTCTTTATCATGTTAATCACCCTAGTCTCACCCCAAAGGTACATGTTATAATATTCCCAACTTGTCGACTTTCGATGAAACATTGTTTTATTTAATTGCTTTAGCTTCTGGACTGTCCAACCCTCTTTGTACTTGTTGTTCATGATCTTCAATATTTGTAACCTCAAAGGTAACATGATTAACTTACTTTATATACTTTTAAATATTATCTCATTTTTTTGTCCTACATTAGTTTGCTTACGACGCATTTTTACATACGAAAATATAGGGTGTAACACCCGTAGTCAAAGAGTATGCAGATGTGTTTCCAGATGAGCTTCCAGGTATTCCTCCAGAGCGAGATATTGATTTTAGCATTGATTTGCTTCTAGGAACTCAACCAATATCCGTCCCTCCGTATAGAATGGCACCTGCCGAATTGAAGGAGTTGAAGGAGCAGTTAAAAGATTTGTTGGAGAAAGGTTACATCAGGCCCATTACCTCACCTTAGGGTGCACCGGTACTATTTGTGTGAAAGAAAGACGGCTCACTGAGGATGTGTATCGATTATAGGCAGCTAAACAAGGTAACTATTAAGAATAAATATCCACTTCCAAGGATCGATGACTTGTTTGATCAGTTGCAGGGGGCTAGATTCTTTTCAAAGATAGATTTGACATCGGGGTACCACCAGGTCAGAGTTCGGGAAAAAGATATTTCGAAGACAGCCTTCAGGACCCGATATGGCCACTTCGAGTTCCTTGTCATGTCCTTTGGGTTGACTAATGCACCCGCCGTATTTATGGACTTGATGAATAGCCTATACCGGCCATTTTTAGATCTATTCGTGATAGTATTTATTGATGATATTCTGGTTTATTCCCGTTCAGAGGATGAGCATGCGGACAACCTACGAGCTGTACTCCAAACCCTCCGTGATCGTAATTTGTATGCTAAGTTTTCTAAATATGAGTTCTGGTTGAAGTCTGTAGCATTTTTGGGGCATATTGTATCAGATGAAGGTATAAATACAAAGCCTCAAATGGAGCCATCTTGATGCTGGACTAATAAATGTTGTTGTAAGCAAACTCGGCCAAAGGCAAGAATCGATCCCACAGCCCTTCGAAGTCAATCACACATGCTCTGATCATATCTTCCAAGATATAAATCGTCCGCTGCAACTGCCCGTCGGTCTGCGGATGAATATCTGTGCTGAGCTCTACCCGGGTCCCTGACTCACTTTGTATTGCCCTCTACAAATGCAAAGTAAATGAGGGCCTCTATCTGATATAATGGAGACAAGCACACCATGCAACTGCACAATCTCCTGAATGTAAATTTGGGCCAATATCTTTGAAGAATTCGTGATCACCACCGAAATGAAGTGTGCCGACTTGGTCAACCTGTCGACAATGACCCAAAATGCATCAAACTTCCGCAAGGTCCGCGGTAACCCAACTACGAAATCCATAGTAATGCGCTCCCATTTCCACTCATGTATAACCATCTGCTGGAGTAGGCCACATGGCCTCTTGTGCTCGTACTGAACCTGCTGGCAATTAAGGCACCTCGCTACGTACTTAACTATGTCCTTTATCCGCCACCACCAATAATGCTACCTCAGGTCACGATACATCTTCATAGCAACTAGATGAATAGAATACCGAGAACTATGTGCCTCCTCTAGACTCTTTCCTCTCAATCCATCAACATTAGGGACACATAGGAGACCCTGTAGTCGCAGAACACCATCCTCACCGATAGTAACCCCTTTGGTACCACCCTGTAGTACCGTCTCTCTAAGAACCAACAAGTGTGGATCGTCGCACTAGAGAGCCTTGATCTGCTCAAATAGTGAATACTGGGAACGACGCATGCAAGAACTTGGCTGGGCTATGAAATATCCAACCTCACAAGTCTGTTAGCTAAGGACTGAATGTCCAAACTAATGGCCTCTCCTCTGCTAAAATAAATGCCAAACTACCCATACTCTCCACCTTTCTGCTCAAGGCATCTGCGACCACATTCGCCTTGCAAGGATGATAAAGGATGGTAATATCATAATCCTTTTGTAAATCAAGCCGCATGCGTTGCCTTAAATTGAGGTCCCTCTTCTTGAACAAATGTTGTAAGTTGCAATGATTGGTGTAAAGCTCACAGGACACCCCATAAAGATAATGCCTCCAGATCTTAAGAGCATAAAAAATCGCAGTCAACTCCAAATCGTGTACATGGTAATTCTTCTCACGGGGCTTTAGCTGACGTGAAGCATATGCAATAACTCGCCCCTTGCATCAATACACAACCCAAATCAACACATGAAGCATCGCAATACATTGTATACATCCCAAAAACGGAAAGCAACACTAACACTGGTGTTGAAGTCAAGGTGGTCTTGAGCTTCTGAAAGCTTGCTTCTTAAGCATCGGACCATCGTAACGGAGCACCCTTATGGAAAATTTAGTCAAAGGTGCCGCAATAGATGATAAGCCCTCCACAAACCAACAATAATAACCTACTAGCCCCAAGAAGCTCCTGATCTCAGTCGTTGTGGTAGGACGAGGCCAACTTTGAACTGCCTTGATCTTTTTGGGATCCACCTTAATACCATCGCCTGATATGACATGCCACAGAATCTAACCAAAATTCACACTTGGAGAAGTTAGCATATAGCTTCTTTTCCCGCAAGGTCTGAAGCGCCACTCTCAAATGTTGCTCGTGCTCCTCCATGTTACGCGGGTAGATCAAAATGTCATCAATGAAGACAATGACAAATAAATCAAAATATGGTCTGAACATCCGATTTATCAAGTCCATAAACGTCACCGGGGCATTGGTCAAACCAAAGGACATCATTAGAAACTCATAATGGCCATATCTAGTCTAAAAGGACGTCTTCAGAACATCTGAATCCCGAATCCTCAACTGATGGTACCTTAATCTCAAGTCAATCCTAGAGAACACCCTGGCATCCTGCAACTAGTCAAACAAATCATCAATATGTGTCAACGGGTACTTGTTCTTAATAGTAACTTTGTTCAACTGGAGGTAATCAATGCACATCTGCATAGTCCCATCTTTCTTCTTCACGAACAACACCGGTGCACCCAAAGGTGATACACTTGGCCTAACAAACCCTTTTGCTAGCAACTCCTAAAATTGTTCCTTCAACTCCTTTAGCTCTATCAGCTCCATGCGGTACGGTGGAATAGAGATAGGCTGGGTACCTGTAGCCAAGTCAATACAGAAATCGATATAACAATCTGGTGACATACTTGGAAGATCAGAAGGAAACTCATCGGAGAACTCCCGGACCACGGGCACTGAATCAATCATCAGAGTCTATGTAGTAGTATCTCGAACATAAGCTAGATAAGACAAACACCTCTTCTTGACCATGTGTCGAGCCTTGAGAAAATAAATAACCCAACTAGATTCACTAATAGACAAACCCTTCCACTCCAATCTAGGCAACTTTGGCATTGCCAAAGTAATAGTCTTGGCATGGCAATCAAGGATGACATGATATGGAGATAACCAATCCATGCCCAGGATGACCTCAACGTTGGTCATATCAAGCAACAAAAGATCCGCTCGGGTCTCATAACCACAGAAAGTTACAATGCAGGACCGGTTGATCCAATCACAACAACAGAATCGCCTACTGGAGTGGACACATAAATAGGAGTACCCAAGGACTCACTAGTAACACCTAGAAAATGAGCAAACAGAGATTAAACATACGAACATGTATACCCTGGATAAAATAGTACCAAAGCATCCCTACCGTAGACAAAAATAGTACATGTGATCATGGCATCTAAGGTTCCTTCATCTGTTCTGGCTGGAAAAGCATAGAATATAGAAGGAGCGCCACCTGATTGGCCTCCACCTGTCTGACCTCCACCTCTAGGACGGCCCCAACCCACCTGCCCTCCGCCTCTAGGTGGCCGAATGGCTGGTGCTATAATCATAGGCTGATTCCCCTACTGTACTACCTTGCCCCGAAGTCTGGGACAAAACCTCTTCATGTGGCCAGGATCCCTGCACTCATAACAATCCCTCGGAACGGCGTACTGTTGACCGGAAGTCTGAACCTAATGGCCTGAATGCCCATTAGAGAAACCTTGAAAAGCTGGAGGCTGGTAAGAACTCTCTGGCATGGCGCTGAAATATGTCCCCACTAGAGTACCTCGAAAAGGCGACGGTGTCGGATATGTGGGCTTGCTAGACTTACCCCTCACAAACTGACCCTGCACCTAGCCATGGCACCATTGAACTCTCCAGAATATCTAAACCTCTTATCCCTCATTGCCTGCTCTCTGCTCCACTGATGGACACCCTCAATCATCCGAGCTATCTCCACAACTATCTCATAAGAAGTCCCCATCTCAATCTCTCGGGCTATAGTGGCCTGGCTACTAGAGTGAAAACCTGCAACAAACCTCTACACGCTCTCTGCATCGGTCGGAAGTATCATAAGTGCATGGTGAGACAACTCAGAGAATCTACCCTCATAGTCGGTCACCGACATCTGGCCCTGTTGGAGCTGCTCGAACTGAAATCGCAAATCTTCCCTCTGATAGGGTGGAATATATCTTTCCAGGAATAGGCATGTGAACTGGTCCCAAGTCATGGGAGGAGAACCTGCTGATCTGCCGAGAAGATAGGACTGCCACCACCTACGGGCCCTTCCCTCCAGTAGAAAGGTGATAAAGTCCACCCCGTGGGACTCAAATATCCTCATGTTGTGTAGTCTGTCCTTGCACCAATCAATAAAGTCATGGGGGTCCTCATGTCGCTTACCTCCAAAGACAAGATGATGTAGCCTAGTCCATCTGTCCAATAGCTTATGCGGATCACCGGCCGCAACTGGTCTGGGCTCAGGTATAGCTGCTGCAACTGGCTGAGCTCCACCCATGGGTAGTGCGCCCGAGATCTGATACACGGCAGCTACATGCCCTGGAGCCTGGGAGGTAGGGGTTTGTGATCCCCCTCCCGCCTGAGATATGGCTGGGTATGCTGGAAATAAACTAGCCTGAGTCATAGAATTAATGAACCGCAACATACGACCTATGACCTCCTGGAATCCTGACACGAACATCAAATTCGTTGAGGCTGGCTCCGCTGCAGGCACCTCGCCCTGCTCCTCAATAATAGGATCCTTAACTTGATCCACTGGTGGCACAACTAGAGAAACTCTAGGGCATCCTCGTCCTCTACCATAAGCTGGAGCCCTCCCTCGGCCTCTAGCAACAGGGGGAGCAGATCCTCCAAGATCGGGTACCTCCGCCGCGCGTGTTCTCTCCATCTGTGAGAGAATAAGAGAAAAATATTTAGTACAACATCAACTGCACGATAGGTGATGAAGAAAGAGTAGTTTCCTAACACCCTATAGCCTCTCGAAAATAAGTACGGACGTCTCTGTACCGATCCTCAAGACACTATTTGGCATGCTCATAACTTGTGAGACCTACATTAACCTAGTTCTCTAATACCATGTTGTCACGACACAATTTTCTTATAGGTCGTGATGGCACCCAACGTCACCGCTAGGCAAGCCAACGGTGAACTAGCCATGTATTTATTCTTTTAACATTTTTGGAAATAGTTGATTTTCAATTATCAAATAAGTAAGAGGTGAGAAATTTACTAAATAAAATGTAAACAATTATAAGACCAAGTGTGGTGAAATAAATACTCAAAATCATCAAGTGTCTACTAGAAAAATTCCAAGACCTTGTGTCACAAATGTATGAGCTACTAGTAGAATATATAAAACACTAAACTCTTGTCTAAATGGAGTAGACAGAAAATAAAAGCAAAAGAGAGACACAAGGTGCTGCATGATGGATCCAGAAAGCAGCTTACCACTAAGTCTCGAAGTATCAGGGGTGTGCGTCGTGATAACTACCAGATGCACCTGCCTCAGAGCATGCACGATTAGTGTAGAAGTGTAGCTTGAGTACATAAACAACATGTACCTAGTAAATATCTAGTATAACCTCGAAGAAGTAGCAATGAGGGGTCGACATCGACACTTACTATGGGCTAGCAATAAATTATAGAAATTCTAAATAAGCATGGATTATGTAAATAATAAATACTACTCAGTAACAAACAATGAATAATAATTCTTTTATTAATAATAAATTCCAAGTCAAATTGTGTCGTTAAATAATTATACTCGCTCAAGCCATGACATAATATCAAGTATATTGAGGCTTTGAGTATTATCACGCACGATTTATGCAGAGGTCGTACGACTCGAACCAAAAGTATACTTTGTGCACTGCCGAGGGTCGAAAAACATGAACCATAGATGCATCTACTATCCTACCGAGGAGAATGACCTGCTCCCATGAGAGTAGAGGAATTTACCTCGCTCGCGGAAATACTTGCGACGCGAGTGAACATAGATTCATCATGGTTATTATAAAATTCTCCAATTTTTCCCTAACATAAGAAATCCAAACTAGAGATTTTAAATCTTAAAATCCTTAATCTCAGGTATATTTAAGACATTTAATACGCATAATCGACATAATTGTGCAAACAAAGCATGATATAAATCTAAGACTACCCGAACATCACATGGAATTTAGCTACGCACGGACTCTCGTCACCTAGTGCGTATATAGCTCCGCACACAAGTAATTCAAAACAAATATACTTAAGGGGATGAGTTCTATCTTACAAGGTTAGGCAAGAGACTTACCTCGTTCTCAAGCGCACTCATGATCCTCAACTCGATGTTAAACGACCTGAAACTAGTCAAATGTTATATAAATTAATCAATACATGTACAAAAGTTCACAATTTAACTATTAGAATAATTACCCAACCCAAATTGGAATATTCCTATAATTCATCCCTGAGACCACGTGCCCGGATTCCAAATATATTCGAAGATAAATGTTACCCATAATCTCACGAACCCAAATATGTAATTTTCACCCAATTCCATAACAATTTTCGTAGTTAAATCCCATTTTTATCAAAACCTAGGTCTTTCATCGAAACCCAAAATTTTCACAATTTTACATGTTAAAATCTACCCATAATTTATGTATTAAACTCATATTGTATAGAAATTACTTACCTCCAATAACTAGATGAAAACCCCTCTCTAAGAGCTCCAAAAATTGCCCAAGAAGTGAAATAAATGACTGTGGCCCGCAGAGGCTCCCGGGTCATCCAAAACCCGATCCAAACACACGCCCAAGTTAAAATCATCATACGAACCTATTGGAACCGACGAATCCTAATTCCGAGGTAGTTTACTAAAAATATTGACCAAAGTCAAACTTACCCCTTTAAAGCCAATATTAAGGAACTAAGTGTTTCGATGTCAATTATGACTTGTGTGCGAATTTGAGGTCAAACAGAGTTGGTTTGGTATGTTCCGGCATTAGCTTTAAAAATTGGAAGTTCATAAGTTTCTTAGGCTTTAATCGATGTATGATTCGTGATTTTAGTGTTGTTTGATGTAATTTGAGGCTTCAAATGAGTTTGTATCATGTTTTAGGACTTGTTGGTATGTTCGGACAGGGCCCCGGGTGTGTTTCAGACTGAGTTTGGACCAAATGTTCTTGATATGAAATTTCTGGTTTTTCCGAGTCTAGTTTCCTTCATCGCATTTGCGGAGGAGGTGCCACGATCACATAGAGCAGTTTTTGGTAGATGGAATTTTACTCTTCGCGTTCGCGAACTATAGGCCATGATTGCAGTGTTTGAGGAGATTGCAAATCGCGAACGCGTGAGGTGGACCGCGCTCATATATAAGTGAGGCTGGAGCTGAGGCATGCGGTGTTCTTCGCATTCATGTGGCCTTGGACGTGATCGCGTAAGTTGACGAAGTTGGTCATCACGTTCGCGACTGGCTTCACGCGATCACGAAGAAGGTTTTATAAGATGGAGAGATTTGTTCACCGTGATCGCGAGTATTTCTCCGCGATCGCAAAAGAGGATAACTGGGCAGCAGTGTTAAATTTCCAAAATGAGGGTTTTATCTCATTTTTCATCTTTTGGCCAAGAGAGCTCGATTTGTGGAGATGTTTCGAGGGATCTTCAAGGAAATCATCGGGGTAAGTGATTCTAACTTGGACTTGGCTATTATACACGAATCTAGTGTTATTTTTGTCTTTTAATTAGTTATTTGAGTTGGAAAATTTGGGGAAATTTTGTGAAACTTCATAGACTATAATTTGAGGATTTGAAAGGCGATTTGAGGTCGTATTTGAGTAATTTTTGTATGGTTAGACTTCTTATCGAATGGGTGTTCAGATTTTGTAAGTTTGGCCAGGTTCCGAGACGCATGCCCTTGGTTGACGTTTTGAGTTGACTTTTGTTTCTCTTTAAAACTTTCAACTTTATTGTTCAGAATAGATTCCTACGATTTGTATTTAGGGTATGAAGTTGTTTTGTCTAGATTCAAGCCGTTCAGAGTTGGATAATCATGGAAAGGGCTTACTAGTGGATTGAGTTAGCGTGTTTTGAGGTAAGTATCTTGCATAACTTTGTGGGGTAGGGGGGATTACCCCTTAGGATTGTTGTTGTTTTGTGTTAATTGTGGTATGTGGAAGCCATATACGCAAGGTGACGAGTGTTTACACGATCTAAATATGGTAATTGGCCAGTTTTAGCTATGTAAATTCTTTCCATGCCTTTAATTGAGTTGCCATAACATGTTATATTCATCATTATTAGTCTATCTTCACATGTTTTACATGACATTGTTAATACTTGTCTTATCTTTTAATTGCTACTTGCCTTCACATTCTTAGTTGAAGTATTATCCTCTCAATTCCAAATTCATTATTTAACTGTTGAGTTCCTTTACTTGAAGTTGTTATTTCTTGGAATATCATATTGTTGAATTATGGAGTTGAAGTATTAAAGTTGTGATTTACTTCGAGGAAAAGTTGTAAATTTGTTGAAATACCATTCTTCTTGAGTTATTCACTTTCGGTTGCTATTGTTGAGACTCTTGTTCTTGTTGTGGTTGAGCCATGGGCTATTTATTGTGAAAACACTATCATTGTTGACTTCTTTGGCAAGTAGTGGTATTGGGCACTTGAGATGCGATTTATGATATGTTGTGATATTGATACACATGCGGTGGTATAAGGATTGGGGTTGATACGCATGTGATGACATAAAGTGGGCGTGATACGCGTGTTGCTAGTAGGGGAACTATTTCTAGCCACGTGGTGTGATAAGGTGGGCTAAAACGTGGGTAGCTATTTTGGAAAAATGATTTTCAAAACTAAATGTAAGGCTCCCGTAGTGATATAAGGAAAGATTGTGTCTTGATTTGTGAAATGAGACTACGAGGTGGTACCTCGGTAGTGATTGTTGTTGATACCTTTCATTTACATCAATTGTGTTTTGGTTACATCATTTCCTTGGCATTCGTATTATGTGTTTCTTCTGTGATGTCTTAATTGTCTTGGTCTCAGTGTAGCTATTCTTGTTATATCTCTTCCTTGTATCACTTCCCTTGTATTCATTATCATACTATACTTTACCTACTTAGTTTCTTTATTTAACTTAGTAGGTATCTTGACCTGACATCAACGCTATTCTACTGAGGTTAGTCTTGATACTTACTGGGTACTATTGTGGTGTACTCATGCTACGCTTCTATACATCTTTTTATGTAGATTCAGGTACTCTATACCGGCCTAGGCACCAGTGAGTCGAGCTTGGATCGGAGACTTTAAGGTATACTTGTCGGCGTCCGCAAGCCTCAAAGTCACCATCTATCTAGTTCTATTTCATTGTCCTTTTATTATATATTATTGTATAGGGATGTTCAAAATACTCATGTAGAGTTTGTGACTCGGTATCACCAGATTTTGGGAGTTATGTTCAGTTGAGTTGCGAAGTATTTTTTATTTATATCTATTGGTAAAATTGAATGTTTTATTATTGTTTCAGTTAAATTCTACATGTATGCTAGGCTTACCTAGTCTTAGAGACTAGGTGCTATCACGACATCCTACAGAGGAAAATTAGGGTCGTGACAGCTATGGTTGCTTCTTGTGAAGAAAGCTCAGATAAAAGATCTGATGATGATAATGATGATGATGATGATGATGATGATGATGATGATGATGATGATGATGATGATGAACGAGCACTAATGGCTATTGTAGAATCTGATGAAGAAACCAAAGTAAGTGCTTTTCATCTCAAAGACAAGATTAAATTTTTGTCTAGAAGAAAGATTATGTTCGTATGCTTCCCTGTGATTGCTCTGGTTCGACCCTGTTGAGGTTGTGGCATTGATTCTGCAACTGTGCTATCGCTACTTGTTGAGCCTATAACATTTCAAAAATCAGTCGTAGGCTCACCCCATCACCCTCATATTTGGGCGCTTCTCGAAATGTGGGTCGGGGTCCTCCGCGAACACTGTTATCTGGGTCAGTTGGCAAATTGATATTGGTAGCCACCTGCGAATTAGCATCAACCGGGTCGTAGGCTGGGACGTCGTTGGGATCAGTGGGAAGCACATCACTACTAAATACCATGTTATTATTTTCATCATGATGGCCTGACTCATCATCAACGTTCAAGTAAGAAAACTGAGAGTTTGACATTTTTAGATTTACCTGGAATTAATATTTCAAAGAACAAGTATAAAATAGGGTGTGTTATAGGGATTCATATTAAATCACCACTATTATCCTTAGCACCACGGAGGGCACTAAACTGTTTACTCTCAAATTGGGTAATAATTGAATTTGTACGCCGTTTAAAGGATACGTGGTATAATTTAGTATGAATAATTAAGAACAATAGATAAATGAATTAAATATGAAACAAATGATCAAACCACTCGCAACGTTAAGACCAGAACTGATCTTAAATTGAACAATGAGCTCGTCCTCGATTATGCCCTCGATTTAAGCCCAGTCATGAATAAAGAACAGAACAAGTGAGTAAAGTTGCTAACAATAACTTAGAGAACAAAAGTAAACTTCTATTGCATTGAATTGTGTGTTACAATAAGGCAGACAAAAGAAAAACTTTCCCTTTATATAATAGGAGAGTTTCAATCCTAGTATAAGTCTAAAATGGTAAAAATCTTCCTTTTCCGGAAATCGTTGATCAATAATCGACATCGAGCGATAACTTTGCCGTGACATCCGGTTGAGGGCGGGTATTACGACCCTCTATCCGCCATGCATAACTGTTCATCATGTCTCCTGAGGTCTAGAACTTATTCTCGGTCTGGGGCGCATCACTTTATCATGTCCGATGTCGGATATATTTCTCAGTCTCCCTGGGTCTCAATACGAAGGATATCTGACTTTGATTATAATCTCTCAGATTCGTGCCTCCCTTTCGTTCACTCATCGGGAGATCGGAAAAATTATTGCCCCCTATTTTACCCGTACACAAAACTAGCCATTAATTAGTTGTTGGAGCAATATCTATATAAACTTCTTCTTTCTCCTATACATGATACTCTTGTGAACAATGACAATGTCTTTCCAACTTTCCTATACGCTTCTACTCCTTTTTCTATGGTGGGTTTCTTTATTGAATATTTTGCTAGTTTTGTTCCCAGATTAATAACCGGAAGAGCTTGTTAAATCCTGAGAGATATGCCTAATTTTATTCTTTATTGTACAGGCAGAATATGCTTAAGGACAATGTCCTTGACATGCTGCTTTGATAAATCCTATTCTCCATAATTAAATATTTTTCTAACATTAACTTGGATGGTGACTATATTCAGTTGGTAGAACGGGATAAGTGTTGGATCCTTCAAAAGTAGTATATTTTTGGATGATCCTACGTTGGTGCAATAGCATTATGAATAGTCCTTGCAACATCAAAAGATATTGGCAAGTGGACAAAGGGCCACACTAAAAGCAAGAATATCGTACTCTCCCAACATTTCTGCTTATATTTGTTTAATCACAAAAGCAAATTAACTTTGTTCAATTCCAAAAGAAAAACAAAGGGAGCTAGGAAAATTGTTATGGATGGAAATCTAGATGGAAAATTGTCAAGTTAAGCTCTTTATGCTATTCTCACTAACAAGCCCAAGAATTAACACAACATAAAAGGCGCATAGGATAATTTCAGCTTTGCTTCTTCTTAATTGCAATAAATCAAGAAACTTGATCTCAAATAGTTTTCTCCTTGCATTTGTAGCAAACATGAATGTTCTAAACAATGTAAGTATACATGAAAATGCTCAAGACTTCGGTCTTTGCGGAATAATTGGAGAAGAGTTTATGAGAGAAAGGTTCCTAAACTCATATTAAATTTCCCTAAGACAAGGCCTGCACGTAGGTCGAGCTAGTTGAGCCCGAGCTGAGCCTGAGCTGAGCCCAATCGAGCCGAGTGCAATCGAGCTTTTACAACACCAAACTTAATCGATCTTTGCCAAAGTTTAAGCGAGCTCGAGCTCGAGCCAAGCCGAGCCCGAGTCGCCTCTTTCATGTTTATTTTTGCATGGTGGTAAACAATTAGAACAAAACTAAATTCATACTCCTTCTATCCCAATTTATGTGGCAACAGTCGAATTTCGAGAGTCAACTTAATTTTAACTATAAATTTGGATATAGAATCTTTAAATATTTTTATAAAAAAAATTATATATTAAAAATTACGTAAAAAGCTAGATATGTTTGTTCGTACATGTATAATAGTTAGAAGGCACATGTACATGTAAAATCACAATGATTAACAATTTAAAATAGTTAAAAGGCACGTGTATTTGTTCGTACAGTGACATCAAGTTAATATACAGTAATAACTAGGTTCACAATTAAATATTTATAGTTATTTTGTAGATTTCTTAATACATATATAGTGTCTAGAAAAAAACTATTGTTCATGTGAACCCGTATCTTACATGGTAGATCCGCTCCTAATGTTGGTCTTGACCTTCCAGTTTTGGGGCTTGACATCTACCCAACCTAATATTCTTTTTTCTTTTTTTAATATCTTTTTCGAATTCATTTGTATAAAATTGTTAATCACGTAGTCCCCCGTTTAAAAAAATATGAACCTTTTGCTATTTGGAGAATCAAATAAGATTTTCTTTGGCCATACATTTTGCAAATAGTTTTTAAATATTTTAAATTACCAACTAATGTGACTTATAGTACTTTTTATGTAATTTCTAAATATGTAAATTTTATTTTTAAAAATTTAAAGAATTTATGTCCGAATGCACACCGAGATTTAGTCAATTTAACATTCGTACTCCAAAAACATTCAAACAATTAATTGAAACAGAGGTAATATATACGTAGAGTTGCAATCTATTACCCGTAAAGTAAGACGTTTAATTGAATGATTTCACCTTATATTGAGGGATACCTCTCTATAATATTCAACTGTTGTAAAAATATGATGTATTGTAATCATTCATCTATAGGAGTCAGTATGGTTTGAAGACAAGTTGTATAGAATTGTTAGTACTAAAGCAAATATTAATGATTTAGGAATTATTTTTGTTGATGATTTGTAATGTAAGGAATGCTATGCCATAATTATTGTGAAAGGATTGTTATACAGTAACTAATAATGAAGTAATTACTAATTTGTCAAATTTCTTTTTGTAAACAACACCATAAAGAAACAAAAAGGGGAAAATACTACCATATAATGGAACGATATATGTACTATATTGCACTAATATGGGTTATGGGGGGGAGGGGGGGCCTTATGGTCGATAACAGGGTGGATAAGAAAGAGTTCACGCAATTTAAATTGGGGATGGGTCGATGTCACGGCGTTCAATTAAATTTTGAACAAAAGTATAACGGTAGGTAGGGGTGTTCATAAAAACTTAAAAAATCGAACCAAAATCGAGTAAAAAAAGAGATACTTTTTAGGTTTGATTTGGTTTTGGTTTTGAATTTTAAAGACCAGTCAAATTTGGTTTGAGTTTTGGTTTTAATAAAAAAATAAGCGAAAAAACCGAACCAAATCGACTATAAAGTTAGATATTTAAATTTATTATTACACACACACACACACACACACACACACACATATATATATATATATATATATATATATATATATATATATATATATATATATATATATATATATATAAACAAAATATAAGTACCCCATAACCTATAGTCAATTACCAACTATATACTTTATCTTTGTGGTTGTCCTATTACCCCTGAACTATTTTAAAGTAGAACAAATTCATCCTTAAAATACCACAATGACGGTGAACCACACTCGCTTGACACGTGATATTTCATTAAATTTTTTATTTATTTCTTATTCTCTTCCTCATTTATTGTTATTTTTTCTCTTCTTTTTTCCTTTCTCCTTTCTCTATTTGATTTCTATCACCTAACCAAGCTGAACAACATGGATTCACCGTAATGTCTTCAATCAGTGACTTTATTTTTTTTTTTTGCTGTTATGCTTGGCTTAAGGTCTTTAATGACTATTGTGGTTGAGGGTTTTGGATGGGTGTTGTGGGCGGCGTAATCAAAATTAAAAGGTGAGTGATGGTGAATGATCTGAGTATATATTTGATGTTGGGTTAGATAAAAGATTCTTTCGGTTAAAATTTTATTGACTCCATTTGTTTCGGCGTAGAAAAGATTTTTCGATGATAGATATGTTTTCAGATTCGAGTTTATTTTGTTTTGTATATGAATAAATTTTTTTGAGAGTGTTATTGTGTGTGAAAGGAAGAGAAAGAAGAAGCATATTAGCATGATAAATGAAAGAAGAAAAGTCGAACAACGTCGCCGACGAATGATGTCGAAAAAGTGAAGACGGAACTGTAGGAGAAAAGAAAAGAAGTAAAAGAAGAAGACAAACATAAAGAAAAGAAAAAGGGGAAAGTGAGAAATTATATATTTAATTTAGAAAAATTAAGAAAGTAATTTTTTTCTAGAAATAAAAATTATAATTTTGCTTCTCAGTGAAATACACACGCTTTGCCACATAAGCCTTTAGGGTGCAAATAATTCTATTTCAAAATAGTTCAAGGGGTAATAGGACCACAGTAAAGATAAAGTGTGTAGTTGAAAATCTGACTATAGGTCAGGGGGTACTTATGCATTTTTCCTATAAAGTTTTTAAAATTTTATGGTACATATTAATCGTTTGTATTTTTAGTCTAGTTCTTTGATATTATAATAATCTAATTCTTTGCCTTTACATTCTAGTTTCATTGGTAGTTTTCCTTTGCTAAGTACAAAAATTTATTTTATGTTAAAAATAATCAATTTTTAATTGAGTACTTCAATTATTCATCACTATTTGATTCAATTATCATCAATATATGTTGGTAAATGATAGATTTCTCAAAGAGCACTTGGTTTGATAGTGTTACGTTGAAAATATAGTCGCCGGAATATGTGTTTGGTAGTGTCTATCTCATATTTAAGAAAAAACCGATAAAGAACCCGAAAAACCGATAAAAACCTGAATCGATAAAAACCCGACTTAATTGGCTTGGTTCCAATATTAGAAGAACCGACTTACTTGATTTGGTTTCTTTTTAGGGAAAAACCGACCAAATCAAACCATAAACATCCATAACGGTAGGAATCAGTCTGATCAAATAGTATAATAAATATTTAAAATATTCAATATTACGTGAGCAATTTTGACCTTTTTCGGTTACATAAAACAAGGTGTGCCATTAAACGAGGAGTCCGGAACCAAAAATATGGTTCTTTTGGACTCAAACGACCGAAATGTATGGAAAAAAAAGATTGTAACCAAAATATGTATAACGCCCTTTTAAAGGGCGCTATATCATAACGACCGTTTGTTCGTTAAGGTATAGCTCCTTTTAAAAGGGCGTTATACGTGAATTTGAAAAGACGGGAGGTATAGCGCCTTTTATTACCGCGCTATACATATTTTGTGGGCTCACTAATAATTCTTCTGGGCTTAACAAATATAACAATAATTCAACTGGGTATAGTGCCCTTATTTAAGGAGCTATACCTAAATAAATTGTACCCCGGGACTGGTTTTGCCCTATTTAAGGAGGTTAAGAATTTTCTAAAAATTCATTCATAAATATTCTCATGTCTTCTGAAATATTTTTTCGTTAAGTTGTTTTGCATTTTGTCATAATGTCTGAAGAGCAAAAAGTAAGGGTTTTATTATATTGGGAGGAGGGGGGAAGGGGGAGGGAGGGGTGAGGTTGTGGTGGTGAATAACTCTGTAACCTCTAGTTTATCTCCACAGTGTCATGTTAAGTTGCCACTTACAATGGAGTACGATAAATTGATATCGTTGTTATGTAAAACAATGAGTGTGAGCAAATATTCGGTGAACCGTAAAGTAACCTCAAGATATCCGTATTCTGTCACTCCGCAAGGGGTTGCTTGTTATGCTGAGTTTAATATCGAGGACGATGAAACTCTGAGAGATTTTTTAAGGACTCCAGATAAATACCGGAAATTTCTTGTGATAAAAATATTGGAAATGTACGTCAAGGTTGAAGTCGTTCGCAATAATGAGGTTGCGCAAAGCAGGGATATCCCTCAGTCATCGGGTGGTTATTTTGGAGCAGTTTTAGCCAAACAGGCTCCGGCTGAAAGAGTTTGGCCTGATCTAAACTTTTCTCCACGGGCGAATGAGGAGCGAGAAAATAATTTCTCTCCTACTTTACATAATCCACAAGACGAGTGGTAAACTTCAATTTTCCTTTGTGTTATGATATTTATTTTTGCTGTATTGAATTTGTATTAACACTCATATATTTTACAGGGGGTACCGGCCAGATGTGAATTTTACAAGTTATGAACTAACGACTAGTTGGAATATGCGTAGTTCTAGTATGTTGGATCATGGTGGTCCATCCGGGAGTCATCACCAACAAGATAATGTCCATCATGGGATGTTAACACATTACGATTTGTAAGTGAAGTGATATAGTTATATGTAAAGTATTTATCAATTTGAGTAAGTCATTATTTTGTTGGTTGTGCAGTGAAAACGAGCAACTTGAATACCTTGTCCTGACTCAATTGGCCGAAGATGACATATTTAATCGGGATCTGGCAGATGCACAGAGTCAGGAAGAGAATAGTCATTATGACAACAATATCGATGAGTCCGGAGATGACACACCCTTCCCTGATGAGAGTGATGATGAGGAGGAAGAGAATGTTGGACCTGATTTGACGAGGGATCATGCTCTACCCCCCGTTAGACCAAGAGTGTACGAGTCTCACGTGCCATATCATTCAAGGGAGATTACCTACCTTGATCATTTTTCAAGTATGCCGGATTTGGATGCCTCACAAGGTATACTGACAAAATTCAGACAGCAATGTGGGATGAATCTAGAGCAACATTTATGTCAAAGGGCATGCATTTTCCTGATAAAGCGCCTAGCCAGGGCTGTGCTAATGTATAGCGTAAAAGAGTGTCGTGAGATCACGGTACGCAAGTCATATCCAGAAATATACAAGGTTATTTGCCGTATATGGTTTACGGGTTGTAATTGGATGCTGCGTGCGAGGAAGAAGAAAATAAATATGTGGGTTGTGGGTAAATATATTGGCACCCACAATTGTGAAATGGACACATTCAACGGGTATAAATTTAACTTGAATGTTGACTTGATTTCTCTTGTCTTGATTTCACACATTGAAGCGTCCATAAGGTACAAGATCAAAGAGTGTATAACATCCGTCCACCAGGAATATGGGTGCACCATTACCAAAAGAAAGGCATTTCTCGGGCGCAAACGTGCGTTTGAAATTGTTTATGATAATTGGGATAAGTCCTTTGCATCTCTATCCGGGTACATGGCTGCATTGCAACACTTTAACCCCGGGACTATTGTTGAACGGAAGCTTGAGCAAAGTCCGGGAATACCAAAATATATATTCAAATATGTGTTCTGGGCATTTAAACCATCAATTGGTGGTTTTCTGCATTGTCGGCCGGTAATATCCATAGACGACACTCATGTCTATGGAAAGTATGATATTAAGCTATTGATCGTCGTTGCAGTAGATGCTAATGGAAGTATATTTCCCTTAGCTTTTCCTATTTGTGCCAATGACAGCCAAGAGACGTGGACACTATTTTTGAACCACTTGAAAGAGCACGTTGTCAAACAGCGTTCGGCTATTTGTCTAATATCTTATCGGCATGGTGGTATTTTAAGTTCTGTAGAGAATTTTCCGGCATGGCAAGAACCGTATGCCTACCACCGTTACTATGTGGAGAACCTGAAGGACAATTTTCAGAAGGCACATCCCAACAAGGATTTGCATGATTTAATGTGGATGGCTGCAACAGAACACCAAGATTGTAAATTCAGGAGTCGCATGGAATCTATCAGGTAGGAAGACGAGATAGCCGATAATTGGTTGATGTGAGCTCAGCTTGACAAGTGGACTTTGCATGAGGATGGTGGAAGAAGATGGGGAATTCTGACTACAAATGTGTTAGAGTCTTTCAATGGGTTATTGAAGTCTGCACGAGGATGGTCTGTCACTGCCATGGTGTGGATGTCATTCAAGCAGATGGCGGAGAGGTTTGTTGAAAGGGCTAGAGTTGCATCGTCATTGATGGAAATAGGTGTTGAATTTATGCAACTACCAATGAAAAGATTTGAGAAATACAGGCAGCGAGCACATTGGCATTCATATTTAAAGTATTGCCATGAGCGAAATATTTTTGAAGTCCGCACCGGTATCCATAAAAACTGGAGGAATAATATACACACTATAAATGAATCCAAAAGGCTATGCTCTTGTGGTAAATGGTCCATCTACCACATTCTATGCTCACATGCCATCAAGTGCTTTCAACTACGTTGATAAAGAAGATAGTGTTGATGCATACTTAAACACATATAGTGGGCAGTTGCAGCCAGTGTTGCTGAACATACAGGTTTAGGGCGCGGTGAAATACTATATTATGTGTGTTATCTTGTCGACCTGAAAAGTTGCTCGCCTGCAAAAGCTATCTTCTGGAAAAGCTATTTTGTACCCGAAAGAATCTTTAACACGTGAAGCATAGCGCGGTGAAATACTACGTTATGTGGGTTGTCTTGCATATAAGTAACTAGCGCATTTTAGTTATTATATGTGCTTAACCAAAACAAATAGCAAAACTTTTCATAAAGTTTTTATTTTTCTTGCATTAATAAATCTCTCGACGCAATGACCAACCAAGGTGCTATTGTGGCAAACGTGCGATTTTGAAGGCATGTTGATCCAATGGAAATGTTGGGCGCAGATACTGGATATGTCAACAATTGTTTGGATGCAATGATGGAAATCATTGTATGTTTGAGGAATGGAATGATTAACCCATTAACCAGGAATACTACAAATCATGTTTGCAGTATGTTTGGAATATGAACGGTGAATATCAACGCCAGATCTCTGAAATGCAACGAGAAATTGAGGCAGTGCAGGAGAAACTAAAAGAGGCGGAAGAAGAAAAAAATAAAATGGAAGAGAAATTTAAGTGGTTGGAGGAGAGAATAATAGGCGGTAATGACTAAACGAACACATATATATGTTGAGTGCACTATTTTATCTTTATATTTTCCTTGTCATGTATTTTTATTAGTTGTACAGAATTTAAATTATATTAAGTTGCTATGTTTGTGTTTGTATTGTAGTATTAAAATAACGAAGAGCCGGAGAAATAAAACATAATGCGCATATAATGTAAACAATAAAAATTGTTGTTATTATTTACTGAATGTCATATGTACATAAAATACAAAAAATATCAATGTGTCCCACATCCTGTATGCTTTAATGCAGCCGTTGGCCTGAGGCGCACCCCTTCCCGCCCAGCTACGCTATCAAGATCATCCTCATCACATCACCTCTTTATCGAAGGATGCGTTGCAGCATGATCATTAGTAGGGTTGGATGGCTTGGTAGAAGGGGTCGTTGGTCCAACAGTAACCTACAGAATAATAAAATATTTTAGTATATGAAATATATATTAGTAATGTACGTGTTAAGTCACAAAAATTTAAATTGTCTTACCATGGTCTCGTCGGGCTCCTGAATATAATCATTCGTCGCAGCCAGGTCAGTATCGCACAAAGTGGCCTCCGTGACGGGTGAGGATGAAACATTAACAAAATATATATATATATATATATATATATATATATATATATATATATATATATATATATATATATATATATAAAGATATTTATGACTAATCAATGAGATAAGAACAACTTTAAATTTAATAGTAATACAAATATACATGCGCCTGTGAAAGATCCCCAACATCCCTCGATGATGAGCCATAACTCAGCTGGCGCCCACTATCCACATCTCGTGTCGGTCGATCATCAGCAACGGTCGATGGGCCTCAACAGGTCTGTTATTTTAAATATTAGTTTATTATTTATATGTTAGTTTAATATTGTATATGTTAGTTTTATTAATTTATATATTAGTTTTATTATTTTATATGTTAGTTTTATTAATATTATATATTTTTATTTATGACTCACTTATTTTTTACTATAATAAAATTAAATAATTAATTTTTTTAATTGTATAATATTTAATTATTAAATATTCACATATGGGTTTCGGGCTCGATATTTGAGGCCCAGTAGCACCAAGGTATCCTGGTAATATTGTTGTTTTCTCATACTTAGTTCGGGAAATATTATTTTTTTCTCATGTTACTTTCTTACGATCGTTGACTAGAATTGGACAGAGTTTGTGTTTGAACTATCAGCTTTTTTGACGTATTTTTGGATCTAAGAGATACTTAAATGATTAATTTCAATAACTATAAGGACACTACGCTAAAGTGCACTACACTTTACTACGCTAAAAAGGAACTATATTACAAATACAAATACTACATTAGGCCACAAGATACCACTAGAGGGAACTAAAGTAACAATTTTTCTATTTTACTAGTCTTTAAGCAAATAAATAATCTAAACCGGATAAAAATAATAAATAAATTTAATCACAAAAAATTCACAAAAATACATATACCACAGTAAAAAGTAACTAATTAATATTTTTTTAACTACTAATAATAATTTCTCTATTTTTACTAATTTTTTTAGCACACTAATATCATAGTCCGGATAAAAATAACGAATTAGTTAAATCGCAAAACAATCACAAAACAATATAGAACACATTAAAAACAACTAATATGCATTTTTTATACGAGTTTTAACAAAAACTAAGTCGAAATACCTCGATTTAAGGTTTTCGAAAAGTTGAAGATTTGGTGATTTGCAGCCGAAACGAGCAATCCACTACGAGATAACGCCTTAGCTAGGATGTGTGACCGAGAATCTTAACTTTTTGTGGGACGGGTGGGCTCCACTCGAGCTTTTTTCGTTGACAATGGGGGAGGGGGGACCGTTGTAATTTGAGGGGGAGTTCTGGTTTGGTGGGGAAGGGAAGGGACCGTTTTTTTATGTGGGTATAACGCCATTTATTAAGGCGATATATTATAGCGCGGTAACGGGCAACGTATAACGCCCTTTTAAAGGACACTATACCTTAACGGGCAACCAAACGTTAAGGTATAACGCCCTTTAAAAGGGCTTAAAGGGCGTTATACATATTTTGGTTACCATCTTTTTTTTTCATACATTTTGGTAATTTGGATCCAAAAGAACCACATTTTGGTTCCGGACTAATTAAACGAGTCTACAAAGTTCAGACTAAGGCTGGCAAGTGGGCCGGGCCC
Organism: Nicotiana tomentosiformis; assembly: GCF_000390325.3. Lineage (NCBI taxonomy): Eukaryota > Viridiplantae > Streptophyta > Magnoliopsida > Solanales > Solanaceae > Nicotiana > Nicotiana tomentosiformis. Next base: position 155,530 of record NC_090819.1, on the reverse strand, counting down.
GGTCCTAAGTGGGCTTAGCGGGCCCGGTCCTAAGTGGGCCGGTCCTATGCGATCCGGTCCTAAATGGTCCCGGACTTCGCGGGCTTATTGCTGGAACCGGCTCGGGATCGGGACCACGAACTAACGGTCCCGGATTAAGTGGGCCGGTCCCGGGCCTAAGTGGGCCTAAACAAGCCCAAACGGGCCTAAATGGGCCAAACAGAAACTTTTTATTTTTAATTTCTTTTTATAAAAGTTAGAGAAAAAAATAGTAATAAAGATATATAAGCTATATTCGATTTATATACTAAATATACATTTTAAAATATATATATACTATATTATATATACATAGTATACATCAAGTCATATTCGATAGTATACATCTTAAGATATACTATATATACATAGTATACTAGATATACTAGATATATATATATATATATATATATATAGTATATCTTAAGATATATATGCATCTTAAGATATATATACATCTTAAGATATATAAGCTATATATATATATATATATATATATAGTAAGATGTATATATAGTATATCTTAAGATGTATACTATCGAATATGACTTATAAATTATGTATAGATATTATAGTATATATATACATCTTAAGATATATATACACACACACACACACACACACTATACTATATACATATTATATTCGATATACTCGATATACATATATATATAAGCTTATATATATACTATAGTATACTATATATACATCTTAAGATATATAAGCTATATTCGATTTATATACTATATATACATCTTAAGATATATATATATATATATATATATATATATATATATATATATATATATATATCTACTATACTATATATGCATCTTAAGATATATATATACACACACACTATACTATATATACATAGTATATAAGTCATATTCGATAGTATACATCTTAAGATATATAATATATATATATATATATATATATATAGTAAGATGTATATATATTATAGTATAGTATAGTATATACTATATATACAACTTAAGATATATAAGCTATATTCAATATATTCGATATACATATATATATATATAAGCTTATATATATATACTATACTATACTATATATATAAGCTTATATTTATACTATACTATAGTCTATACTATATATACATCTCATAAGATATATAAGCTATATTCGATATATATATATAAGCTTATATATATACTATACTATACTATATATCTACTATATATATCTAGTATACTATGTACTTATCTAGTATATATATATATATATATAAGCTTATATTTATACTATACTATAGTCTATACTATATATACATCTCATAAGATATATAAGCTATATTTGATATACACATATATATATAATCTTATATATATACTATACTATACTATATATACATCTTAAGATATACTATATATATATAGTATACTAGATATACTAGATATATATATAGTATAGTATAGTAGATATACATGTATATATAGTACATCTTAAGATGTATATATAGTATATAAATCGAATATAGCTTATATATAGTATGATGTATATATATTATATTATATTATAGTATATATATATATATATATATATATATATATATATATATATATATATATATATATATATATATATATCGAATATAGCTTATATATCTTAAGTTGTATATATAGTATATATATATACTATACTATACTATATATACATAGTATATAAGCCATATATATATTATATATATCTTAAGATGTATACTATCGAATATGACTTATATACTATGTATATATAGTATAGTGTGTGTGTATATATATATCTTAAGATGCATATATAGTATAGTAGATATACTAAATATATATATAGTATAGTATAGTAGATATACATGTATATATATTATATCTTAAGATATCTTAAGATGTATATATAGTATAGTATAGTATATATATAAGCTTATATATATATAGTATATATATAAGCTTATATATATATATATATATGTATATCGAGTATATCGAATATAATATGTATATAGTATAGTGTGTGTGTGTGTGTGTATATATATCTTAAGATGTATATATATACTATAATATCTATACATAGTTTATAAGTCATATTCGATAGTATACATCTTAAGATATACTATATATACATCTTACTATATATATATATATAGCTTATATATCTTAAGATATATATATATCTTAAGATCTACTATATCTAGTATATCTAGTATACTATGTATATATAGTATATCTTAAGATGTATACTATCGAATATGACTTGATGTATACTATGTATATATAATATAGTATATATATATTTTAAAATATATATTTAGTATATAAATCGAATATAGCTTATATATCTTTATTACTATTTTTTTCTCTAACTTTTATAAAAAGAAATTAAAAATAAAAAGTTTCTGTTTGGCCCATTTAGGCCCGTTTGGGCTTGTTTAGGCCCACTTAGGCCCGGGACCGGCCCACTTAACCCGGGACCGTTAGTTCGTGGTCCCGATCCCGAGCCGGTTCCAGCAATAAGCCCGCGAAGTCCGGGACCATTTAGGACCGGACCGCATAGGACCGGCCCACTTAGGACCGGACCCGCTAAGCCCACTTAGGATCGGGCCCGGCCCACTTGCCAGCCTTAGTCTGTATACTATGTATATATAGTATATCTTACTATCTAGTATACTATCTAGTATACTCTGAAAAGTACTGATTTTTCCAAGCTCTCCCTCATAGATGCTCTATAATCACCGAGTTGAAGTCTTGCTTGACTGAAAGTGCTCTCTGATGCCACTGTTGGAGCTTGAATAGTTAAAATATATCGGGCCATCCTTGAAAGAATCGGAAAGTATTTTTCTTTGTCCTTCCACCATTCCAAAATATTAAAGGAGCCGTCGGGATTCACTTCCTCAATTCCCTGTGACAAATAAACTTCAAGCTCATTTAATTGTGAAAAATCACTAGTACTAAAACCTTGAGAACCCCTAAACCCTGCCCAAGCACTAAGTGCTCTTACTCCCGCAGTTCTTTTAGATCATTGAGAACTAGAAGAAGAAGGAGTTGGAACATTTGGTCTAGCATGATTTAATGCAACTTGATAAGCATTATAAATAGTTTGAACATTTATTTTAATTGAGGCTATTGCGTTCGGAAGTTTAGACAACTCCTCATCTTCAAGTGCTAAACCATTATAAACAGTTTCATACCAAAATTGAGGACCTCCTAATTTCATAGTAGGATTTAACAATGCAGCAATACCATAAATAGGGGGAATAGGGAAAAAGTATTTTTTAAACTTTCTTAAGTTTTCGAATATAGCTTATATATCTTAAGTTGTATATATAGTATATATATACTATACTATATATAGATAGTATATAAGCCATATTCGATTTATATACTATATATACATCTTAAGATATACTATATATACATGTATATCTACTATACTATACTATATATATATATATATATATCTTTTATATCTAGTATACTAAGTATATATAGTATATCTTAAGATGTATATATAGTATAGTATAGTGTATATATAAGCTTATATATATATGTATATCGAATATAGCTTATATATCTTATGAGATGTATATATAGTATAGACTATAGTATAGTATAAATATAAGCTTATATATATATATATATATATATATATATATATATATATATAGCTTATATATCTTAAGTTGTATATATAGTATATATATATATACTATACTATACTATATATACATAGTATATAAGCCATATTCGATAGTATACATCTTAAGATATACTATATATACATGTATATCTACTATACTATACTATATATATATCTAGTATATTTAGTATACTATATATATATATTATATCTTAAGATGTATATATAGTATAGTATAGTATATATATATATATATATATATATATATATATATATATATATATATATCAAACATAGCTTATATATCTTAAGTTGTATATATAGTATATATATACTATACTATACATAGTATATAAGCCATATTCGATAGTATACATCTTAAGATATACTATATATATATGTATATCTACTATACTGTACTATATATATATCTTGTATATCTAGTATACTATATATATATATAGTATATCTTATTATATGTATATATAGTATATCTTACTATCTAGTATACTATCTAGTATACTCTGAAAAGTACTGATTTTTCCAAGCTCTCCCTCATAGACGCTCTATAATCACCGTGTTGAAGTCTTGCTTGACTGAAAGCGCTCTCTGATGCCACTGTTGAAACTTGAATAGTTAAAATATCTCGGGCCATCCTTGAAAGAATTGGAAAGTGTTTTCTTTGTCCTTCCACCATTCCAAAATATTAAAGGAGCCGTCGGGATTCACTTCCTCAATTCTCTGTGATAAATAAACTTCAAGCTCATTTAGTTGTGAAAAATTACTAGTACTAGAACCTTGAGAACTCCTGAACCCTGCCCAAGCAGTAAGTACTCTTACTCCCGCAGTTCGTTTAGATGATTGAGAACTAGAAGAAGAAGGAGTTGGAATATTTGGTCTAGCATGATCTAATGCAACTTGATAAGCATTATAAATAGTTTGAACATTTATTTTAATTGAGGCTATTGCATTCGGAAGTTTAGACAACTCCTCATCTTCAAGTGCTAAACCATTATAAACAGTTTCATACCAAAATTGAGGATCTCCTAATTTCATAGTAGGATTTAACAATGCAGCAATACCATAAATAGGGGAAATAGGGAAAAAGTATTTTTTAAACTTTTTTCTCATGGAATCAATAGCAAGTTGATAAATTTCTCCACCCTCTGAAAAATGATCAAACAAATTTGCAAGTTCTGTAATATAAACTAAACAGTTAGAAATAGTAGTATAATATTGCCCAGAAAATTCATTTGTAGCAATATGGAATTTTTCTAAAAAATCTACAAGTATTTTAACATTAGCCCAATCCGCATATGTAAGGTGCTCATCATCATCACTTACATGAGCATTAAACGTTGAGTTTATGGGGTTTCTATATTCATATGCAACAACTAAACTTTCATACATGTAATTCCATCTAGTTGGATAAGGTTTAGGAACCTTTCTTTCTCTTAGGCCAAATTCATCGCATCTTTTAAAATATTCTCTAAGTCTACTTCTACGGTTTGAATAAAAAAGCCAATTAAGAGCCATTTTAACCTTTTCAATTTCAACATTTAAAATTCGCATACCATCACCCACAATTAAATGGTAAATATGACAAATACATCTAACATGAAAAGTGTTACTAAATACCGGACTTAGTGTAGTGGTAAGCAAGGCTACATCATTTGTGTTACTAGTAGCATTATCCATTGAAATTGACATTATTTTATCACTAATGCAAAAATATCTATAAATATCCGCAATCGTGCTAGAAATAAACTGCCATGTGTGACGTGAGTTAATTATTCTATAAGCAATAATGCGCTTTTGCATTATCCAATGCTCATCAATCCAATGACTGGTAACAGTAAGGTAATCACAGTCATTACCACTTCTACCAATATCAGTTGTAATAGCAAGACGACAATTTATATGAGTAAATAAATAGCGCAAATATTGTTCATATTCATGTTTATATTTATAAATATCACTCTTTACGGTTGTGCGAGGAAAACCTTTATAAGTAGGATTATAAACTTTTCTAATATAATGCACAAAGTGGGGGTTAGAAGGAAAACTATAGGGTAAACACATAACAGTAACTATTTTTGCCAATTCTTCCCGATCTTTTTTTGGATCATAATATAAAATACCACCGGTAACAGTGTTAATTCCCGATTGAAATTGATTTGACCCGGTACTAAGGTCAGCCTGACTAGGTGCACTTGTCCCCTCAGCCAAAGCTTTCATACGAAAATATCTAGCTTTATCTTGAGGGTGTAGCAATATGTGTCTAGTCAAACTTCCCGTCCCCCCCGACTTCCAACATATTGAAAAACTAACTCTTTGCCACAAGTTTTACACTTAGCCCTATTTTTTTCTCTTAGTTGAGTAAAAAATTGCCAAACAAGAGATGTTTCTGCCTGTTTAGAAGGTTGTCTAGAAAAAAATAGGGGCACTAATAGGAGGGTCAGACGGGGGATCATCTGGATTATTATTAGTTGGGTTAACTTCAGGAGCAGGACTAGTGGGTGTATCGTCATCCGGTTGCGTTTCATCAAAATCTATTTCTTCATCATCATTTTCATCAATAGTTGGATTACCATAAAGAGCATTCATATATTCATGGTTTAATTGTTCACCGGGTGCAATATTATGGCAAAATTGACTCTCGGTAAATTGTAATAAACTATTATCGCTATCAAGAATAGGAGGTGTAGGACGGGTAACAGGTTTGGGTCGGGGAGCCGGGGGAAGTGGAGGAGGAACAGATTGGTCACTAGATTCACCACTCTTCGATTTTTTCTTATTTTTACTAAACATATTTTTTAAGGAATAAGCCATCTTAATTAATCAAGCAAAGTAAATAAAACAAACAAAATTATAATATTAAAACTTAAGAGTTGGAACGACCGAATTGACGAACAACTTGTTGGAAATTGATTATCGTTGAAGACTTCAATTCACCAACTTCACAATTGTAACAATAAAGTAAGCAATAGTAGCAATTATAGAAGTAAATTAGAGAGAGATTGTGATAGATTGATGATTTTGTAAGAAAAAAGTGAAATAATGATGGGGTATTTATAGTTGAAAATAGGAAAAAAGTGTAATTATAAAAAGTTTGGGATTAAAACAAAGTTGGGGGAGGGGGTTAAATGGCTATTTTATAAATAGCCAACGACTATTTTTGACAGCCCAACGGCTATTTTTTTTTAAAAAAAGCAGTTGGGACCGTTTGGCCCGCTAAGAGACCGGGCCGGTTCCGAGTCCTGGCGGACCAACGGTCCTCGGCCTGACGGGCCCAAATCATAGGACCGGCCCACGAGACCGGACCAGGCCCGCTAAAATCGGACCAAACGGTCCTGACCCGTTTAGCCGTTTGGCCCGCGGTCCCGGGCCTGGACTGGCCCACTTGCTAGGCTTAGTTCAGACCAACACGTTTGGAATTTGGATATCCCATGTGCAATCTTTAATGGAATTTATGAGTTTTCTAATGAAGTTGGGCCTGGATTCCCAACTCCCAACATATGAATTTAATTACTATAATCAGTGGGTAGGTAGTGAAATTCAATTATTGATGTATTGACGTTAGATGATGGGTATTACACAGAGTCAAGTTGGTTAGGTAGGTAGTAGTATTAAAGTAACATGTTGGACTATTCTACTATACATTTATTGTATTCATTCACATGTGATTATGACCCTTTTTTTTTTCCTCATTCACATTTAGTAAACCGATAAAAAGTTTTTAAATTGTTCAACTTCCCATTGCGATTAAAAGTTTGAACCAGAAGTGGATCACTCATACGACCAAAACTGTATTTGTATTACAAATCCAAGTAAAACTCCGCCGTTTTGGGACTTGGGAGTACATTAATTGTTGGATGACTGTAAGGCCAAATTCCAAAAGAAAGACTTAACCAAAATAATCGTTGCTTAACCGCTTGAATTAAAAATAATTGAAAATATATAATTCATATATATATACCCGTTTAAAAAAGTAAACACTAAATTTGGTCTCCTATTTTTGTAAAGTTCTCATTTCAAAATTTAATACGAACATTATATACAGCCCTTAAATAACTTGGTTAATCTATAACTAATGTAGATTGAACCTTTTTGTGGTGTATTAGAACTTTTAGCGCGGATTTGGGTCCTCTCTATTTTGTATTGTAGTTAATCTATAACTAATGTCTTTATTCAATTTTTTGAGATTTTGAAGTTTCCTCCTACACACTCCATCTCTGGCGCCCAAAATTATCCAAATTAAGTATGGCAAACCAAAATTCATGGCAACAGACCAACTTGAGCTTGTTAATAATTTGAAAAGATCTGGTATACTAATACTTTGTCAGGATGAGATTAAGAGTATTTTCTAGATTACTCGCCTGAGTAATTCCAATAATTCTAAGGAGTGGTATGCTCTCCTCCAAATAGAACAACGGCCGCCCACGCAAAGTACAAGAGTAAATTTGGTTTCTTTACGTTTTAAAAGTAAGTTAAACTATAAATTGTAATTTTCTTTTTCATCTGATTTATTCTTATCATTCTTTCATGACATATTTTTTAACCTAAAGTCCTTGAGAAGATAATATCTCGTTTTAATAGAGCAACTAGTTCAAAAGGAAAACCTCTGATAGTTGATATTATTTCTCAATCTTAAGACTCTAAGAGATCGTTTGATTTGCAAACAGATAACAATATATGAATTAAATAGCGATAAAATTATTTAAGAAAACTACTTTTGTTGGTAGTGTTTTGTTTATAGGACTAAGTGGAATATACAGGGTATAAATTCAAACAGGTGTTTGGTGATCAATATATGGCAAATATGTCATTTTATTATTTTATCCCAATATTAACAACTTTATAATTGTTATCTCGAATAGAATGTGGTAGAAATAATACCATAATTGTGATATAAACAATCATGTAGATGCAAATTAAATCTTGAAATTAAAAGCTCTTGAATTTCAGATTGAGTTTGGACCAAATGTTCTTGATATGTGATTTCTAGTTTTTGTGAGTTTGGTTTCCTTCATCGCATTCGCGGAGGAGATGCCGCAATCGCGTAGAGTAGTTTGTGGCAGATGGAATTTTACTCTTCGCGTTTGTGAAGTATGGGCCACGATCGCAGTATTTGAGGAGATTGTGAATCATGAACGCGTGAGGTGGACCACATTCGCTTATAAGGAAAGTGAGGCGAGGGAGAAAGCACGCGGTGTTCTTCGCGTTCGCGTGGCCTTGGACGCGATCGCGTAAGTTGAGGAAGTTGGTCATCTCGTTCGTGACTGGCTTCACGCGATTGCGAAGAAGGTTTTATGAGCTAGGGAGATTTGTTCTCTACGATTGTGAATGTTTGTCCGCGATCGCAAAAGAGGATAACTGGGCAGTAATGTTAAATTTTAAAAACGAGGGTTTTATCTCATTTTTCATCTTTTGGCCTAGAGAGCTCGGTGTTTGGGAAATTTTCGAGGAATTTTCAAGAAAATCATCGGGTAAGTGATTCTAACTCGGATTTGGCTATTATACATGAATCCATCGTTATTTTTGTCATTTAATTAGTGATTTGAGTTGAAAAATTTGGGAAAATTTTGTTGAAACTTCATGGACTATATTTTGACGATTTGAAAGGCGATTTGAGTAATTTTAGTATGGTTGGACTCGTTATTGAATGAGTGTTCGGGTTTTGTATGTTTGGTCGGGTTCCGAGACGCAAGCCCATGGTTGACTTTTAGAGTTGTCTTTTTATTTTTCTTTAAAGATTGCAACTTTTGTTTGGGATAACTTCTTATGGTTTGTATTTATGGAAGGTAACAACCCAGCCAGTCGTTTTGAGTATTTCAATAGCTTCTTATGATGATTTCAGACTTAGGAGTGCGACCGAATGTTGATTTGGAGGTCCGTAGGTCGTTTCGGCGTAAATTGGCGAAAATTAGAAAATGAAAGGTTTGGAAGTTTGATCGGGACTTGAGTTTATTGATATTGGAGTCAGAATCCGATTCTGGAAGTTGGAATAGATCCGTAATGTCATTTATGACTTGTGTGCAAAATTTGAAGTCAATCATAGTTGTTTTTGTATGAATCGACATTAGTTTTGGAATTCGGAAGTTTATAAGTTCATAAGCTTGAAGTTGGGTTGCGATTCGTAGAATCGATGTTGTTTGATGCGATTTTTGGCCTCGAGTAGGTTCGCTATGTGTTTTGAAACTAGTTGGTATATCTGGATAGGGTCCCGAGGACCCGAGTGTAATTCGGATTGTGTCCGGAACATTTTTGGGCCTTAATCAATTCTGAAGCACTGCTGCCTCTGGTGAGATCGCACCTGCGATAGGTAAGCCGCAGGTGCGACATTAAGGGCATAGGTAAGAAAAAGACTGGGGATGTTGGGGGTCACAGAAACGGGAAAAGGTCTGCATAAGCGACTTCGCTTCTGCGATGGAGAGGAGCGCAAGTGAGGCCAGAAGCACATGTGCGAATTAGTCGCCGCAGGAGCGCATGCGCAGGTGCGGCCTGGTTCTCGCAGATGCGGAGTGTGCTGGGCTTAGTCATGACCTCACATGCGATGGAAATTTCTACAGGTTCGGAGCCGTAGGTGAAAAAGCCCTGAGCAGAAAATGGCCAAATCGGGGGTTCAATGATCATAATTCATTTTTGGGATTTAGAGCTCGGAGTGAGGCGATTTCTCGGGAGATTTTCAAGGAGAACATTAGGGTAAGAGTTCCTAACTCAATTTTGGTTAAATTACCCGAATCTATTATTGTTTTTAGCATTTAATTGGTGTTTTAAATTTGAAAAATTATGAAAACCCCTTAGGCTAAATTTGAGGATTTGAGGGCCGAGTTGTGATCGGAATTTTATAATTTTAGTATGGTTGGACTCGTCGTTGAATGTGAGTCCAGATTTGGTAACTTTTGTAAATTCAAGACGTGGTCCCGCATTGACTTTCCGAGTTGACTTTTAATTTCTTTGTAAATATCGTAAATCTTATCACTCGAATTAGTTTCCTATGGTTATATTTATAGTATGAAATTATTTTGGCTAGATTCGAGCCATTCGGAATTGGATAGTTGAGGAAAAGGCCTATTAGTGGATTGAGATAGCGCGATTTGAGGTTAGTGACTTGTCTAACCTTGTGTGGGGGAAATTCCCCTTAGGATTGGTGTTGTTATGAAAATTGTGATGTGTGAAACCCGTGTACACAAGGTGATGAGTGTGTACACATGCTAAATATGGAAAATTCTGGCTTTAACTGTGTAGATCCCTTTTGCGTTTTAGTTGAGTTATTTTATCTGTTATATTCATCATCATTAGTCTATTTTCACATTATTCTGTGCTTATTATTTGAATGTTGAACTCCTTACTTGAAGTTATGAAAAATGTGAAATATCTTATTGTTGGAATTGGTATTGAGATATACAGGCTGGGAATCACTTTGAGGCAAAATATTAAATTGTGAAATATTATTCTATTGAGTTGTTCACTTCTGGTTATTTTGTTGAGATTTCGTGTACATTGTGGTTGAGTCGTGGGCTCCTTATTGTGGAAAATAATGTTATTACTGATTTCTTTGGCAAGTTGTGATAATTGGGCACTTGAGGTGCGATTTGTGATATGTTGTGATATTGATATGCATGCGATAGTATAAGGTCTGGGTGTTGTAATGCATGCGGTGAGATAAGGTGGGCTTGATACGCGTAGCTAGTAGGGGATCTACTAGAAGTCAGGCGGTATGATAAAGTGGGCTAAAATGCGGGATGCTATTTCGGGAAAAATGATTTTTAAAACTAAATGTAAAGGCTCCCGCGGTGATATAAGGAAAGATTGTGAATTTATTTATGATTTGAGACTACGAGATGGTTCCTTGGTAGTGACTCTTGTTGATACTTTCTATTTCTTTACTTGTGTTTTTCGTTGTTTTTATTTCGTGTCATAATATCCTTGTTATCACCCGTGATGTATTCGAATGTAGAAGTTCGAATTCGTTAATTTTTATTAGGCTTGAATTGGGGTGTGATTCGTAGTTGTAGCGTTGTTTAATGTGATTTGAGGCATCGACTAAGTCCGTATGATGTTTTAGGACTTGATGGTATATTTGGTTATGGTCCTCAGGGCCTCGGGTGGATTCCGGATAGTTAACGGATCAAAATTTGGACTTGAAGCATTGCTGGGAATTTTGCTTTCTGGTGCAATCACACTTGCAGAATTTGGCTCGCAGGTGCGAGATCGCAAAGCGAGCTTGGCTGCGCAGAAGCGGGCTGTCTTGGAAAAGGGTAGTGCATGGTCACAGGTGCGCACGGAGGGCAGCAGAAGCGGACTCGCATCTGTGATGAGTCAACCACAGATGTGGTTAAGTTTCTGCAGGAGCGAAAAGGGCTGGACAAAACCTTAAATTCAAGGGTTCACAATTTTTCATTATTTTGAACATTTCAAGCACGGTGTGGGGCAATGTTTCATAGGGAAATCACGGGGATTGTTGAGGTAAGTCACTTGTGATCATTGTTAGTCAATAATATCGAATTATTATTTTTTTAAAAGAAAATATACTACTAGGTTATTCTCCTAGTAGCTGATAAGCCCCAAACATGGGCAAAATTACACAATGTTCAAGATAAAGAAAAACAATTAAACAAACAAAGCCAATGGCTATTGCTACTAAATACAATGTAGCAGTAGCATAAAGATAAATGCAAAATACCAAGCTACAAATTTGAAATATCTAATTGTTGCCGACAACAATGAATTCACACACCAGTTGCAAACAATTCCTTGTAGCACCTACAATGCTCTCATCAGGCGCCATTTGTTACAATCTAAATGAGTAGGTATGTATAAATACACAAGATGTACAACAAAGCAGTTCGGACATCTTCACTTTGGGCTGTAGAATTTCAGCAGTAGTGTTGATACATAACAAAATCATTTGACACTTCTTTGCCAGAATGATTAGTATTGATGAGACTACGACTAGGAAATGTCACAGCTCCAGACATTTGTTGTACTGGACTAAGTTGTCATGTGCAGCCATTGCTAGTAGATCACAGGTGAGTTTGATGCCGTGGCAGCACCACTGTAGCACTGGAGATAGCTATGGAACTTGAATTGTATCTTCCCATATGGTGATTTTGTATCTTCCCATATGGTCATGCAGCAACCACTGTTTGAGCATTATCTAATGCTAATACCACTGATTGTTGAAACATCTCCATACATAAGAGATATAGTCCAAGGATTCCGGTATAGTCAGTATCCATAATACAAGCTGCTCTT